>NC_138542.1:45247280-45934961 GCF_964234715.1 Podarcis melisellensis | reverse complement strand
TTGCTATACCTGGGACATGTTCTGTTTGTTTTTATGGTATTTTTAATAAGGATTTCCAAAACTGTGGAAGCGTAGAAGGAAGGCATCTCTCTCTCTCTCTATCTATCTCACTTTCATCGATTATTGTATGTGAAGGTTTGTCTGCATGAACTAAGTACCACAGTACTTTTTCACAATCTAAATCTGAATATCCATTGATTGAATTTTGACTGCTTAGGGCACATGTAATGATCTTCAAACTTGCTAAGTTTGACATTGCTCCGATACTCATAACCAGTAAATAGTCTAGTTGCAAAGCTCCTCTGGCTCAGTTGCTTTAGGCCTGCTCAGGATTCTGATGCTGATTAGACTTTCTAGAAGGAGCAGATAATAATACACAAACTAAAACAGATGCTTTATTTGCATAGCCACTTTCATCACAGAGCTGCTTTTTTTGTGTGAAAGCAAATATCATGCAACTATTGTAGTTCTTGTTGTGGACAAGTGTTCCTTTTGGTCCTGAAATGCAGAATTGTGTGTGAACAACCCACAGTGTAAGTGCATCATATAAATGATGAGGCAGAGTTTAGTTGTAAAGGTCTGCATACCGTACTGTTTACTCATAAGTAGCAAGCTTGGCCTACACAGTTACAACCCAAGCCAAAATCCATGGAAACTGACTCATAGAGGAGCATTCTGTGTTTATATGCTGCCCACACCAACCAATAACTAAACATTTGTTTTCAGTTTCTGTAAAAATGTGATGGTTTCATCTTTCCTTTGCTGTTCTTTGTCTCCTCCCTCCCCTGCCATTCTCACATTGGTGATAAGCTAATTGCCAGCTACACTTTAATTTAAACTGTTTCTTGTAACAGTACCAACACTTTGGAGATCCCTTCATAGATATATTTGCTTTATTTTATTTTGGGTCACAACCTTTGAAATCTTCTCTTGTATTCTGATATGTTTCTTCGAGATTCTGTGGCTGTTCTAGCATTGTATTTATTGGTGCCTTATTTATTGGTGCCTAGTACATTGTTGTGTATTCTCACTTTGTAGGTTGCTTTTTGTACGTACATACATACATACATACATACATAGAAAGAAAGATGTGGGAGAGGGAAGACTTTTTAGAGGGTGAAAATGCATTTATTTTTCTAAAGTTGGAGGAACTACAGTATGAAAAGTGAAATGGTCCCTGTTAAAAACATATAGTGAAAGAAAGCTCCAAAGCAGCAACACTTATAGTTTCCCATGCTGGGCTGACACCACAGTGATTCCTGCCCATCCTGCTGGTGGTGCTGTGGCAGTTTGCCACTGTTTGTTATTTAGCTTTTGCAGTTTAGGGTTGGGTGTATATATCTGTAGGAATCACCCTGTTGCCCTAATTAGTGGTGAAACCTTTCTTTTTGGTCTAGCCAGGTTCAGATTTTTATGTGCCTCTTGACTGGGCTGAGCTAGATTACTACTGTATTTTATGTTTTTAGTATATAAAAGCTATTTAATAGCCTTCTCTACAAATAGCCTGTAGTCTTTTGGGGTGTTGTAGTACAACAGATGCAGATCCATATTTAATCTAAATGCTTCATCTTTGTGGACTTATCTCAAAGTAGCCTCAACTAGCATAGAGATCATGGGGACTGTAGTGCAAAGCATTTGGAGGAACAGGCTTCTTCAGATTGATAATGATATGCTGCATATTTTTGCTTTGGAGCCTGTTGAAGGTTCAGATGACATAGAACTTGACAATAGACCTGCTAACTGTGATACGTTGCTGGAAACATATTACCGTATTTTTCGCCCTATAGGACGCACTTTTTCCCCTCCAAAAATGAAGGGGAAATGTGTGTGCGTCCTATGGGGCGAATGCAGGCTTCCGCTGAAGCCTGGAGAGCGAGAGGGATCGGTACGCACTAACCCCTCTCGCTCTCCAGGCTTCAGGAAGCTCTGCGCAACCCTCGGGAGACCGGCTCCCGATGGCCGCGCAGAGCTGCCTGCAGTCCCGGCTCAGCGCACTTCTCCCCATCGCCAGCCCCACAAGCTTGGGGGACAGTGGGGAGGTGGAGCGCGCCTTCCCGCTGTTCCCCGACCTGGTTCTTCCAGCCCCGCACCTGGGGGGGGGAATAATTTTTTCCCTTTATTTCCCCCCCAAAAAACTAGGTGCGTCCTATGGGCCAGTGCGCCCTATGGTGTGCAAAATACAGTAATACATTTCTAGTTGTCCTGGCACATTTCAAAGTGCTGGCTTTGATCTTTAATGCCCTAAGCTCCTGGGGTAGAAAGTATCCTGCAACAACTTCCTCCCCTGCATCTCCTACAAGTTTAATTTAGTACATTGAGCTGATTTTTAAATGACAAGTAACAATTATCTTTAATTTACACAGCCTGAAAAAGAATTCTGATGAAGTGGAAAGCTTGCTCACTGCTTATTTAAATTGGTTCTAATGTTGCATTTGTATTTTTCCCAATTGGTCTTCAAACAGACCAACCACTATTTTGGAGTAAGGGGAGTGGAAAGCATTTCCTCAAGGTAGGTTTTAAAAAACAATACAGAAAATGTGTTATCCTTCTGGAGCTAAGAAATGTTTTTTTTATGGAATAGGATTGTTAATGAACTATTTCACACTTTGAAGTAGTTGTCAATTTCTGGATATGGTGCAAATTTAGAAGCATTTGCAGGTATGTGTGGTGCATTACGTTTTTGCTATTTACTAATAGAGCTTTCACACACACCATACAAAAGTCCTGCGGAATGGAATAGGCTTCAGATACTGTCTGGAAGAGATAGGGAGGAGACCTTCAGGAGCACAGTTAAAAATGTGTTAGGGCAAATGTATTTCATAATAATTCTCAACTTTTTCTGTAAACCATTGTTGCAGCTTGCACTATTGTGGCAACAGTGGTTTACAAACTAGGTTGATAACTGTTATTCAGGAGTGCCTCCAAAGCAATGTTTATGCTTAAACCTTTTGGGCTTACTGCTTTCCTGTGCACATGGAAGTCTTCTCCCTATTTCTTCCTGTTGTTAGTGCCTTCCTGTTTGTCATAGGGCCAGGGGGAGAGGTAGTCCTGAGTTTCATGGCTGAAAAGGGATTTGAAGCTAAATCTTCTAGTCCATGTTCATTTGGTCCACCATATCATGGAGAGAACATAGCCTTCATGGCTATTAATTTTTTATTCCATAAATTTGTCTAACCCTCTTTTGAAGCTGTCCAAGTTGATGGCTTTCACTGCCTCCTGTAGATGCAAGTTCCATAGTTTAACTCAAGGGTCAGGAAACTTATTCAGCAGGGGGTTGGTCCACTGTCCCTCAGACCTTCTGGGGCCAGACTATATATTCAGACTATATATACAAATTCCCATGCTCTACAAATAACCCAGAGATGCATTCTAAATAAAAGCACACATTCTACTCATGTAAAAACACCAGACAGCCCCCCCCCAAATAACCCAGAGATGCATTCTAAATAAAAGCACACATTCTTCTCATGTAAAAACACGCGGATTCCTGGATCATCCACGGGCTGGATTTAGAAGGCGAATGGGCTGGATCCAGCCTCCGGGCCTTAGTTTGCCTACGCATGGTAACTATATGCTGCATGAAGAAGTTCTTTCACCTTTCCTGAATCTTCCAATGTTCAGCGTTATTGATGTCCCTCATTTTTAGTGTTAGAGGGAGAAAACTTTTCTCTGTTTCTTTCATGCAATGCATAATTTTATAAACTTCTGTCATGTCACATTTTCTCTAAACTAAAAGTCCCAACACTGCAGCCTGTACTGATAATGGGAGTTGCTGCACCCCCTTGATCATTTTTGTTACCCTTTTCCAGCTCTGAATATCCTTTTTGAGGCAAGGTGGCTGGACCTGCACACAGCATTCCAGATGCAGTCACACCAAAAATTTGTATACTGGCATTGTCATATTGGCAAATGCATCTTCTATTCCTTTCCTAAACATGGGACAGGACCTTCGCATTTGAGATCCTCTGCTTGTAGTACTGTACTCTTACCTCTGAATACTACTTGCTGGAAATTGTAATGGGTGGAAGGACTGCTGTTACCCTCAAGACATGCATGCAGTCTTCCTGTGGGCATCTGGCTGTGCACTGGGAACTTGAGGGGCCTTTGGCCTGATCCAGCAGGGCTCTTCTTATGCTCTTTCCCCCCAGGGAAGCTTGCTGGACACCCACTCTGTCATTTGAGTGTCTGATTAAAGATTCACATTTTCCCAGGCTTCTAACTTTTGAGATAGTTTAAGTTTCATTTTATATTTTGTATTATGACTTCACAGTTTTCATTTTTAATTTTGTAAACCACTCTAGAAATATTTATACTGAAGGCTGGGTTCCATTAATTATCTCGTGTTATGTAGAGCTTGCTTTTGACTTGAAACATAGACTCATTCCACCATGCAGCTCACTAGTGGCTTCTGGCAAGTCACTATATTTCAGCCTAGCCTATCACAGGGGAGTTGTGATGACTAATGAGTATTTCAAAAAAGTATTTTGTGCACTGAAATGGACTATAGAATATTCAGCCTTTATGGATGGTAATAGCAGTAAGTGTAAAGGCTACTGAACAATGGATAAAACGTATGTCCATTCATGTATATGCCACTTCCTTGCCAAAATGTCTTCTTAGACTATATTAGTAAAGAACACAATTTAAGCCAGCACTGTATAAAATTTTGCAGTATAGTGTGCCTTCATATATAAGTAGTTACTGAATATGCTAAATTATAAGAATACAAATGAGTAAGGACTACATTGAATAATATTGCAGTCACAGGACTTGTATCGCAGTGCCATAAAGTATCTGATCCCTTTTTCCATACATTTGGAATCTGAATATTGAAGAGTGATTTTGATAAAAGTGTTGGTAATTTTAAATTGCAAAGAGTAAGTCTTTGAATTTGTTTGAAAAGCTGGATTTTTAGTTATTAACCACGCAGAGTTTGTTGCCTTTATTGATTGAGCAGCTGACAGAAGTGATGGGGTACAAATTATAACAGTAACAATGTTATTTGGGGTGGTATTGCTGTTACCAGTTAATTGTATCGTGTGGATTTATATATTTTTGGGTGTTGGTAAGCATTGGTGAGAAATGCAAAGTGAAATTGAGAAGCTTAAAATGATGTGTCTATCTATCCATCCTCCGATGTGTCCTAGACGGCGGACGACAAGGACTGCAGCTTTTTACGGGATTATTATTTTAGAATGTGTAATACTGTTGATTATACACTTGAGGAATAGTAGAAAACGTGCGCTGTTGCAGCTTTCACAAACGGGAGCGCGCGAGAGAATGAAAGAACTGCGTTTCCTTTAAGATTCTAGCTTTCCACCCTCCTTCCTGATTGACAGCGTGCGCGAGTCACATGGCCTGCCTCTATTTGAAGGTCACAAAAAGCTGCTTCCTTTATAGAGACGGAGGGGGAGAGCGAGGAAGAGGGAGTGTGTTGTGTGCGCGCGCGCGCGAGCGAGGGAGAGAGGGAGTTCAAGCCAAGATGGCCGACGGAGTCTCTGCTGGCTTTTGAACATTTCAAATTGAAATCATAGAAATATAGCAAAATCATTTTTGAGATCTCTTAACTTCCATTTTTACCCTGTATGCCTCAACTTGCTGGATTTAAGCACTGTTGCACTTTATGAGGTTAGTAGTAGTTCTATCTTTCTTTGTCGCGTATTGATTTTTTCTTTTTTAGGGGGTGCGTTTAGTTTGACGGTTTCGTCTGATAATTGCAGCACGACGTTTGTCTCGCGTAAGCGTCTGTGAATCGCTTTGATCTTAGATCAAGTGCAGTTGCCAGGATTTAAAGAAAAATCTAAAAGAAATACGTGGCATATTTTGGGAGGTTTTAAATGCGTTTAAAATACCTTTGCATAGAAACCAGCTTTATGTGTGAAATCTTTTCTTTTCATAAGGTTCTCAGAGTGCCGTCTACACACACTTGAGGCTTGTAAATCTGCTGCAAAAATTAGCATAAATTAAATCGTCTTGCATTCTTGTTGCTAGGATTGGCATATTATATAAACCTATAGTTCTTAAGAGATTCAGAGGGCAAAAATAATACAGCAATGTTTGCACGTTTCTTTAAAACACGGCTTTCGAATTAGTATTGAAGCAGTTTGAGATTTTTGAAGATGCCTACGTTCAAAATCTACCATGCATAATGTATAGGAGTGCACATTCTCTTGCGTGCGGGTGCAACCCCTCCCCCAGTGTGACTGCATCCCCTCCCCCTTTTCCGTTGCAACCAGATGCATTTTATTTGGATTGCAATTGGAACTAGATGGTCGCGCTCTGCAAACATAGCTTGTAGAGTTCAGAAGAGGCAATCTTACTAGTTAATGTCAGTTGAGAAAATGGTCTCCTGCTTTAGAAGCCTTTCTTTTAGCGGCTTTCCCCTCTTCTTTCTGGAAGTTTTAAATCTGGCAATGTTGGCACCAATATTTTTAAAAAACAACAGTGGAATGTGAAATAAGTACTTTGATTTTACATATTTAATGTGTTTGAAATGAGAACTCATGAGAAGAATAAAGATGATGCAGTATCTTACATGGATTTAAAATTCTTTCCCTTTAAAACTAAGCCCTGTGTTTCACATCTCTCCAAAGGAAGCACTTCAGCAATGGGGGATCATTGTAAATCTTGCTTTCTGTGGGCAAGCCCTTCCCCCTGCATTGTGTGAATGTGATGTAATGCACCTCTCTGTGGGGTAGAATTGAATAGGACAATGTGAATTTTGATTGTCATGTATTTTCTCCCTCTTTCTGAAAGGCCTTGTGTTCTGTTTGTATTATGTTTATTTCTATAGCAAGAGGATGGGGCTAGTCTGAATTTCAGCTCTGTAATTGATAAATTACAAGAACATTTAGCTGACTTTATGGCCCTCACTGACTTAATATGTTTCTTGCAGCACACAGCACAAGTCAAGTAAAACTTGAAGCATCTCAACAGTTTTTTAACCAGTTTACACAGCTTAATGACACAATTGTCAGTATTTTAAGCAATGTTGTTTCAAGCCTAGTTCCATTGAGAGTCTGTTCCCTCCTTGAGCTTGTTATGTACTTGTGTGTGCGTGCACACATGTATGCAAGTGGGTGACCTACTTAAGACAAAGTAACCTTGGCTCAGTTTTGAGGGTTAACTTGATTAAGTATGCATTGCAGCTGGCATGCTTCTGTGTCACATATTTCTGTATCATGTAGAGAAGGGCATAGAATTAACCATTTAAAAAGAAAAAGAAACACTGTCTTTAGAAGTCAGCAAAGATGATGGATACCGTTTGAGCCATGAAGGCCATCATACAGACTTGGTTAATATGAACTGTTTCCTGGGAGAGGGGTGCAGAAAGCGATGGCTAAGGTGACTGAATTTAAATCATCTAGAAAAGAAGACTCTACCATTTTGAAATTCACATTTTCTAAACAAATATGCTGGTTACTATTACAAGTAAATTGCAAGAAAACAAAGACTTTATACAGTCTAAGAGCACAATCTAAAATCTCTTGTCATGCAGCCACATGCAGTGAGAATGATGTTTGCTTAGGAAATGAAGACCGGTATCTTTGTCTGTGTGTCGATCACTTCCTTGGATAGAAGCAGCAAACATATGGACATGGAATTCTGAATAAACATGTGTAAGGCCCTAGGTGTTTAGAACATTCGACATGCAATGGTTAGTGCTTACCGGGCAATGTATTTCTTAATGAGATGGAAGGTTAGCTGTACATGCTATCTTGTTAATGGTAAATATTCATATCATAGTATTTTGCTAAGTTCTTATAGTGAAGGCCAGAAAACAGGAGTACAGAATAAGAACATAGCCCTGCTTATTCAGTCCAGAGGCCTGTCTAGTCTAATGTATTGGGAAGACCATAAACATGGTGTTAAAGCAATAGCTCTCCTGCTGTCAGCTACCCCCACAATTGGCATTCTGTTATGTACTGCCCCTGAACATGGGAGATAAAGGACCCCTGGCCATTAGGTCCAGTCGTGACTGACTCTGGGGTTGCGGCGCTCATCTCACTTTATTGGCCGAGGGAGCCGGCGTACAGCTTCCAGGTCATGTGGCCAGCATGACTAAGCCGCTTCTGGAGAACCAGAGCAGCACCCAGAAACTCTATTTACCTTCCCGCCAGAGCGGTACCTATTTATCTACTTGCACTTTGACATGCTTTCGAACTGTTAGGTTGGCAGCAGCAGGGACTGAGCAACCCCGTCACAGGGATTCGAACTGTCCTAGGCTCTGGTTTAACCCACAGCGCCACCTGCGCCCCTAACATGGGAGATACCTTTTAGCTATTACTATGGCTGCAGTTCTTTCCCAACTCACCCATTTCAACCACATTTCCAAGATCACTTATATGGACTCAGTAGGTGGCTGTTCGTCTGATAGGAAACTCCCTGTAATAAATACAAGGGCCAACAACATGGTACCTGCAGGTGCATATGCACCCCAGAGACTTCCTCTGGTGCCTACAGGGGTCCCCCCCCTGAAATTAGATTTCAAAGGAGCTGGTTGGTACCTACAACTGTTTCTTCTGATTGCAAATGGAATCAAAAAGCTTAGTGACTTCTGACTTACTGTCTTGATCATGTTTCACTTCAGTTGAACATTCCTCCTCATAGCAGAGGTTTTCAACATTTTTGTGTCCATGGCTCCCTTAACCAACTACATCTTTCTGTGGCACCCCTGTGGGGCTCAGGAGCCCAGTTATGTCACCGCTTGCCTGGTCTCTCAACCCTTTTTTTGAACACACTCCCTTGTGGAGTGTTCCCCCAGCCTCCTCTCCCCTCTCCTTGGGAGTCCTCTGGGCAGCCTCTGCTGCTGCCCTGGTCTCTGAGCTGCCCCACCCCCACCCCAAAGAGAGGTACCATTCACCTGCGGAGGTTATGGCCAGGGCTGCTGCAATAAACAGCTGTGCAAGCCTTTGGAGGCAGAGACGCAAGTGGGCATCAGAGGAGGGAGGTAAGGAAAGAGGGGCAGTGGCCAGTGTTGCCCGCAGCACCCCTGACCATCAGGATTCAAAATTAGCAGGGCCAAAATTAGTCTGGGTGCCATTAATTCATGCTTATCAAAATAATAAATAAAAAGTGTTGCCTCCTCTCCCCTCCCCTCCCACAACCCAGGTCCCAGAAGTCATTTGGCTCCTAGCTGTTCTATCCCACTTTCTAACACTGCTGACCATCATTCAAGGCACCCCAGGGTGCCACGGCACACTGGTTGAAAACCATTGCCCTATAGTGCAAAGCAACCTGTAACTGAGTTTTAAGAGGCTATAGCCCAAATCCTTGTGTTATTAGACTGTGGACAAATGTGCCCACATTCTCCTGCCTTTGCTTTGTGATCTGTAATGGGACTTTGGGGTTAGTTAAGCCATACTTTCCCATTGCTTATGAACTGGGAACCTGAATTAATCTTGAACTACAAATGGGGTTTTAGAGCTTGGTTTGAAGTCCAAGTTTAAAATACAGTTTCCCGGTTCATATGTAATGAGAGAGAGAGAGAGAGGTTTACTAAACCACAGAAGTATTTTATTATGTTTTGTCAGAGAACAGAATTTAGATCTTAATCAGTGTGTAGGCTTTAACATGTTTTGCTTTATATTGAATTGAGATTTCATTGCACACCTGGTTTATTTTTAAATTTAAATGCATTTTAAAGTTTAGTCTCAATTAAAACTGTTCATCTATATTTATAGCAGACAATGTATTCATTGGTCTTTGACTTCCCCTCATCCTATTAGTTCATCTCCTCGTTTTCAGCTGGGTTGATTGGATGCAACTTTCCAACATGAAAAAGGATACGAAATTGAAAACTTCATTCTGTACTCCCACTGGAATCTACCCTATAGAAATGTATAATGGGAGTAGTATTCAACATTAAGCAATTGAAATATAAACTGGTGTGTGTTTTGATGCTATATTGAATAATACTATGAATCCTGTTGGAAGAGTTGATTAATAACCATTACACGATCATCCTTGGGAGAATTGGCTTTTCTTTTTGCTCTGATGGCTGTTCCATTGAGAGTACCGTACATAATTGAAGGTGAACTGAATTTAGCTTTATGTGCTAAATAGTGAAAATGCTCTGTTACCTTTTCATGACTGGCATCATGTTCTTTGACACAAAAATTTGGAAGAACAAAGGTGTGTGGATTCTCCACAACTACTGCTTTTCAGAGTACACCAGATCTCTTGGTTTTGTCCTTCACTATCTTGGCTTTAAAATCTTCCTATCCCTGACATTTCATAATCTAGTCTGTGCCTTCTATTTCTACTAAGTGGTGGTGTTTCTATAGAGCAATTTATTGCTACTTTCCCTGCAGCATTCAATACTCCCTAAGGACTAGGCACATTTTGCAACTTGCTATGGTCCTATTGTGACCTATTTTAGATGTATGGGCACATGTATTGTGTCTAGGCCCTTTCTCTGCTTGGCATACAAGCGCTGTCCTCCAAGCTCCTAGCAGCGTTGGAAATTAGCCAGTTGCCAGTCACATTTTGCAACTGGTAACCAGCCTTTTGTGTCTGGATGCAGATGTCCAGGTGCCACCCTTGGCACCTAGCATCTCCACTGGTTGCAGTCAGCTGGTCTGCCGGGCACAGCAGCAGCAAAAGACATGCAACTTTTTCTGTAGTGCTATCCCCACCAAATGCCTGATTTGCCCAGCAACACAGTAGCAAAAGACACATCTCCACCCCCGCACCCCCCCCCCGCTGCGCTGCTGGGTGAATCAGGTGTTTGGTGGGATAGAACATAGCAAAAAATACGTCTTTTACTGTTGCGTTACCCTGCAGACCCCCCTGGTTTACCACCAGCAAAATAAAACAACATTTAAAATTTTGTTCCTACGCTGGCTGGGTGAATCAGGTGTTTGGGTAGAAAAGCCGCTTTTTACTACCACTCTATCCGGCAATGTAAGAGTGAATTGGTCAGAATATGAGTGTAATTCTATGCATGCAGCCTTACTCAGCAGGAAATCCCGTTGACCTCAGGTAAAACTTATTTTGAGGTGTGTTGCAAGATTGTGGCCAAAACTACATTAAGTGTGAGGAGTTGTTGTTGTTGTTGTTGTTGCTACTGTTGTTAAATTTGTATATCCCTCTTCATCCAAAGATCCAATGGCTGTTTTCATCATATTTTACAGTCTTGACTACTTTTGACTAAGAAAACATGTTAGATGTTTATAGGGCATAAAAATTGCTACGTACCTTTTGTTCACTAAACATAAGGCAAATAACTATTCCAGGTCAGATTCTAAATCTGTTTAAAGCTTTGGGATACTTTTTTATGAATTCTGAAATTTTCTGCTCTTCATTTTTTTAAATGCCACTTTCTGGATTTTTTTAGAATTGCTTCTTTTTTACTCCCATGACTAAACCAGACTAAGGCAACCTTGGGTGAACTGTAAATCCAACAGTATGAGGGAACTTTTTTCCATTGTTCAATTGCTATAGTTAAAAATAACTTACATATGCTTTCTCTTTCATTGAATAGTTGTTCTCAAGCTCAGTGATGAGAGGGGTGTGGTTTCAAATGTTCTTAATAGCAACCATTGAAATTCTATCCTATTTTCCTCCTAGTCCCAGTGCTCTACCTGCATGGGTGGTTGCTAAGGAGGCGATAGTAGAATCAACCCTCATTCTCAAACGGGACTTAATAGACATCTTTAAGATATGCTGCTGCCATATTCATAAATACCCTATACCCTCTCCTGGTATAGTCTCCTTATTCACAGATGTCATGTTGCTGCTCTGTTTAAGGCATGAAACATTGGTTTGATAATCAAGTCCTCTTTCCCTTGTTTTCCAGATTGAGTCTGCCACTCTTGTCAAGAAAATAATATTTTTTTCCAGAATGGAGTGGTAATATGTGCAGGGCTAAAAGCATGGCCCTGGCTCTCCGTCAATACTGTTATGCCCTGCATGTGGGGTACACATGAGAACATCATAGTCTTCTAATAAATCTTTCTGTTAAATAATAAGGAATTTACTTGGTGCTTTCTGTTTTGAAATGTAAGAAGTTCTTACAAATAGGGCACATGCAAGTGCGTGCTGGAAATCTCCTATGCCAGCTCACACATTAATCTTCATAGCAGATTATAGGGTTAATATTGCAGGAAAGGGTCGACCTGCTATATTAAACTGCTTGTGACCTCTGTCTGTCTGTCTGCTTTATCTCTGCAGATTAGATGACCATTTCATAGAATAGTCAGGGACTTAACTATCCTGTCTGTTACCTAAAGTACACTTCCTTCAGTGCCTTTAAAGAGCCCTACCATGTTTATTTACAAATTGCAAAATGACTGTGGTGGTGAGTAGAAAGATTATGTTGCTTTCGGAAATTGTGGCCATAAGCATTTCCAGCTAAGATGTAGTGAATGCATTTAGTCTGGCGATTTTTAACTTTCAATTTAGCAAAGAAGATCCTTAAAGTGGCTTACAAACAGATAACATCAGTAGGAAATGCCTTCTAGATTAGAATAACAAAGCTAAGTAATAGCAGTCAACATAGTCTATCATATGTCACCCCTCTCACTGCAGGGCTGAGGAGGTGTTCAGAAGCTTGAGCTTTTGGTTAACTGAAGCTTCTTGTGTTGTCTGGACACAGAACTATTTTTAAACATAAAACTAAACTTTGTTAAATAAGTCAACTTCAGAAACTGGCAGTTTTGAAATAAAGGCAATTTGTTGGCCTTGAGGCAAATGCTTCTCAGTCAGGGTGTGGTGGGGATAGAGAGTGTAAAGGGAGGGGACAGTAATATTTTATCAGATAATCCCTGCTAATAGTTTTTAAATTTAAAAAGTGGGGATTGGGGAATTCTTTGGCAGGCTGTAAAATGACAACAAAGCCGATGAAATGCCAAGGGAGCATATTTTATAATTGGAGCACTATCACAGAGAAGACCCTTTCCTTGGTAGCCAGCTACAAAAGACAAAAGGCACCTAGTAGAAAGATCTTAATGTACAAGTGACACAGACAGACAGCCCTTTAAGTACCATGGTCATAAGCTGTAAACAACTAATTCAAGATCAGCAGTGGGGAACTAATTAGGCCAACCAGCCCTCCTTATTTGGCCCATGAGGCTATTTTGGGCCAAGCCACAGCTACCTGCCCTGTACTTGATTCCATTTATGATGTCAGATGTGGAGCAGGAAAAGTCATGGTTTTGTAAGAAGGGTTTGCAGGCACCACTGATAGCATCTGCAAAATGCTGTGCGTAATGCCATGTGCACCTCTTTGCTAGTTCAGTGATCTGCTGATTGCTGATGTTTTGAAGCCCAGATTATCAGCTGATAGTTGGACACTGGAAAGGGCTCCCATTGTCTTGGCTTGCAGAGTAACACTTGAAGGTACAGCTTCAAAGCACTGTGCAGGCTTGTCTGCAAGCATTGATTAGCAGCTGATCATTAGAGCTGTCAGGGACCTTAACAAGCATTTTGTTGCCCTCACAATCAGGTGATAAGGCTTTAAAGTGCTGCTTTGAACTCCTGTAAGCACTGACAGTCAGCTGGTTATTGGAGGTTTAAAGCACGCCATACACAGGCCATTGTGATGTCTGGTGTTTGACAGTTCTGGCTACCTATCAAACTTGGCTCATGAGGAAATTGTTTAATGGTTATCAAATGCAAGCTAGATTTTTTTTAAGAGGGCAGAGGTGAGAGGAGGAATAGAGGGGCTAGAACATTTTGTTGGAGATCTCACTTTCTGTACTCATAATGCCCAGTCCTATTTCGTAGTCTAGCTGCTGCACTCACAACTAATTGCAGTTTTAAAACAATTTTGAAAGGCAGCTTCATGTAGAGCAGAGCTTTCCAAACTGTGTTGTGACATTATTTGTGTATCGCAACAGGTTGGTGTTTTGGCTGCAGTGTGTAGGTGTGTTGTATGAATGCTTCCCATGCTTCTGTTGGGGCTGAGAAGGGGTTTATTTAACCTTTGGTTTGCTAGTAAAACTGAATTACTGGGTTGCAAAATGATGCATGTCTTAAAAGTGTATCACCAAAATGAAAAGTTTGAAAAGCTCTGATGCAGAGTATATTACAGTAGTCTAATGTGAAAATTAGAGCATGGATTGGGACACTAAATGAGTGGAATTAATAAGTTGAGATTTTTTTAGGGTTATTGTTTTGTTCACTTTCTTTGGAAAAGATTTGTTATATTAGCTTTTGAAACAAATCCATATAAATCTGTGTGAAGGAACAAACAATAGGGACCTTCCTTTCTTGCTTGGTTATGCAGAAGCAAGCGCTAGTCAAGATGTGTTTGGTCTAGTGTTTCCCTGGAAACAGGAATAGACATTGAGCTTACATCCTCTGCTGTGCAATGGTTCAAATAGAAAAGCTGTTGGGACATGTTGACGAAACTAACTTCCTAACTGGCAGGATGCAGTAAATACTTAACTTTCTCCTTTGAGAGAAGTAGCGCCTCTACATATCACTCATGCAGGCATAAGATTAACAAATAAGTGATAGTTTTTTATTATTTTAGAGTAAACCAATAACTTTCAGTGGGAAAAGTATAATATTATGTTCTTGATATGCATGTTATTAGTCCCTGTAATTTTAATTGATCATACACTTACTGCTTTTTAAGACTAATATGCACTTTTATGTTTAATGCATATTGTACAGTGCTTACCCTGAATTAACACACAATATATTTCCAGTGATCTTGTTTTGGAATGCCATTCAAGCTGTAACAAATAAACAACTACTTGCTTTTTTTCTTTGTAAATGTTTCGTATATTGAAATTAATTTTTGAATTACTTTCTCAGGAAAACTGCTTCCCAGTGTTAGAAAAATTATACCCCCAAAAAACTGAATGGAAAGAAGATGTTCTAAGGTACAGCTCAATGATTAGATGCTAGACTCTGGAAGAAACGCTGATAAATACCTTTACTACAAAGGACCTGAAAGGTTTAAATGGGGACTATGTTTATTGGATCGCAAATTGTCTGATCTTGCTGGATGAATAAAGTTCTTGTCAATCCTCTGTTTCTTGTTTTGGAAGAGTAGAAGAAAGATCAATGGCCAAATAACACCCTTCCACTTTAGTTGTTGTCCCAGTACTTGATTCATGTCTTGAATGTAGCTGACCACCAAATTGTAAAGAAAATATATTGTCTTTGCACGTACAGTGGTACCTTGGGTTACAGACGCCTCGGGTTACATACGCTTCAGGTTACAGACTCTGCTAACCCAGAAATAGTACCTCAGGTTAAGAACTTTGCTTCAGGATGAGAACAGAAATAGTGCAGCAGCAGCGCAGCCGCAGCGGGAGGCCCCATTAGCTAAAGTGGTGCTTCAGGTTAAGAACAGTTTCAGTTTAAGAATGGACCTCCAGAACGAATTAAGTTCTTAACCTGAGGTACCACTGTATCCTGAAAGAAAGAAAATACATGGATTAAAAAATGGAACATCAAAACATTCCAGTAGGGAGCTGCAACTGTTGCAGTAGCACCCTATCCCTAAGCAGCTGTAACATACCTGGCTCTTTAGAGAAGTTAATAAAATAACATAAATGGAAATATTAAGGTCTGAGAAAGTACTTCTTCACATAGCACATAATATTTTAATACAGTCTGTGGAATTCGTTCCCCCAGGAGGTAGTGATGCCCACCAACTCTGAATGCTTTGAAAGAGGATCAGATAATTGTGGTGAATAAGGCTATTGGCTACTACTAGCCACAATATCTATGTTTTTCCTCCACCATCTGAGGCAGTATATCTCCGAATGCCTGTTGCTGGGAATCAGGAGTGGGAAGAGTGGTGTTGCACTCCGGTTATGCTTGTGGGATTCCAATGGACATCTGGTTGGCCACTTTGAAAACAGGATGCTGGACTAGATACTGGCCTAATCCAGAAAGGCACTTTGTGCTATCTTGTTGTGTTGAGTAGAACTTACTTTGTAGTTGCATGTACGTTAACACTAAAAGGTGGTATTCTCTTTCCCTGAGAACAAGAGCAGACCCACAGAACCACAATATTTAAATTCAAGAGACATTTGATAAGACTATACATACTAGCTGGCTACTGTAACAATTAAATACATTTTGTTTTGCCACTCAGATATCTAAGAAGAGATGGATTTCAATGTGATTCTATCCATGGAATAATACTAAGTAGGATCATTTACTTGAAGGCCGATCATAACTGCTGATGATGTGTGCCTGGATCCAGTAGAAAGCTTGTATAATAAATGTAGCACATAAATTAAACCATTGGTTTGCATTTGGTTTACAACAGTGTTCAAAAGCTGAAACACGCCTGAGTAAGGCATGTGCATATCTCCAGTGACCTGTGGTTTAGTTAATGCATGATACTGAAATAATAGGTGCTGCCCTCCTCCCTTGCTGCTGGAAACCCCCCAAACAAACCATGAGTGGTAAAACAAAGAACAAAATTTGACTCCTGCTTAGGGTTTATTGTTTTCTCCACACAGTGAGCCCAACATGAGAAGCCAGACCATAGCCTTTTCCCCATCTGGACAGGGAGAGGAATGAAGTGCAGCCACATTTATTAGCACATTATGCCATAGTAATAAACTATAAAATATAGTTTAATACGATATGAGAACCAGGTCAGGGTATCAGTCAACCTCAGGCAGATATCCACCTTTAGCCTAATCTGTTTGGATGGTCATTATTCTGTTTTAAGTTAATACGTGTAGACCTTACTATTGCCTTTATTTAAATTTAGGTTGTATTTTAAACCAGGATATTTTAAGAAACATTAATATAACTCAGATGGCAAAAGACAACCTGTTTTGTTGTTTCTTGATCACTGAGATTACTTCCCCATGAAAAAAGCAAACCTTTTGGATTAATATATGTTAAAGAATTCAGACCCAATCCAGCACTGTTAATTGCCTGACAGTAGTGCAATACAGGAGGGTTCTTCAACCTTTGTGCCCAAGATGTTGTTGAACTGCAACTACCATAATCCCTAGCCAGTTTAGCTGATGATTGGGGATGATGGGAGTTGTAGTCCAACATCTGGGTACTG
Source organism: Podarcis melisellensis (assembly GCF_964234715.1). NCBI lineage: Eukaryota > Metazoa > Chordata > Lepidosauria > Squamata > Lacertidae > Podarcis > Podarcis melisellensis. Next base: position 45,917,965 of record NC_138542.1, on the reverse strand, counting down.
AAGTCTGAAGACAGCTGCATTAAAGGAATATTAGTATTCCGATTTGGGAGTGGAAGATTCCTTCCTGACCCTAATGTTGATGGCTTGAGACTAATAGAATTTGTCCACTAAGTCTTCCTGGGGAAACAAAGTTACAGATAGGTAGCCGTGTTGGTCTGCCATAGTCAAAACAAAAAAAATTCCTTCCAGTAGCACCTTAAAGACCAACTAAGTTAGTTCTTGGTATGAGCTTTCGTGTGCATGCACACTTCTTCAGAAACAAAGTAATATAACAGAAGACATCACTGAATCCTGTGAAATTATTATTTCTTTTCTATTGAGAAAAGAGATGAGACACAATTTTCGCTGACCTAGAGTGGACATAGTTACAGGGATAGAAAAGCTTTTCACAATTTTCCTGTGTATTTTTCATAAAGAGAATGTCCTTCTTGAGCACAAGTTGAAATATTGGGAAACACAAAGTATTTCTCAAGGGAGAAATAACTGAAGTAAGAATATTTGTTTCTTTGGGGAAACAAAGTAAGAATATTTGTTTCTTTGGGGAAACAAAGTAAGAATATTTGTTTCTTTGGGGAAACAAAGTCTCTATTTGTTTACATAAAGTTTTTTAGTGGGTTATTAAATCATATCATATATATTTTTGCCCTTTGCTAGTTAGGGCTCTAAGGGAATGCTGTTTTTAAAAAGCTAAGCAAGGCTTTGCATGTCAGGTTGGGAGCAAGATCAGACTCTTACCTTAAAATACGTGGTTTTTTGTTTTTGAGAATGTCTGATTATCCTTGCTTTGCTGACACTTTTGAAGAGAGGTAGTATTGCAGCAAAAACAATGAAGATTTTTGTGGTACATGTATAGGTAAGAGCCAGGTTCAGCTGCTGCAGTTCATCATATGCATCACCTAAGTACACATGCACAGCCTGAGTAGAAAGAGGAGAGAACATTCTCTTCTTTTGAAAATGAGACCAGGAGGTCAGGCTGTGTAAGAGATAGCAATAGTTGTGACAATACTATGCAGAGAATAAATTACTGTGGAATCCAATTCACATGGGTGTGATCAGCTAGTCAGAAATGGGCCACTGCCATATGTATGGGATCTTTCATTCATTTGATTGCATTTTCATTGTGTTGTTACACAAGGTACTATTGATATTGAACTACAGTGGTACCTCGGGTTAAGTACTTAATTCGTTCTGGAGGTCCATTCTTAACCTGAAACTGTTCTTAACCTGAAGCACCACTTTAGCTAATGGGGCCTCCTGCTTCTGCTGCGCCTCCAGAGCACGATTTCTGTTCTCATCCTGAAGCAAAGTTCTTAACCCGAGGTACTATTTCTGGGTTAGCAGAGTCTATAACCTGAAGCATATGTAACCCGAGGTACCACTGTATTGATATTTAATGATCCAAGAAATCATATATCTAGTTCTGTATGTGCAAGTTGGTTTTGAGCCTGTTTTTCTTTAGCAGCTTCCCATTCTGCATAGTGAACACCTTTAGAAATGGAGGGTTGCTTCTAAAGCAGCTGGTGTTGGGTGATATATACAGGTTTGTTGCTTAATGAGGAAAGTCAGAAGTCCTGTGGGGTATCTCCCAAATGCTTGACTACACATAAAGTAGCTCTTTGCAGTCTATCTAGCATGTATGTAATATAACAGAAGACATCACTGAATCCTGTGATATTATTATTTCTTTTCTATTGAGAAAAGAGATGAGACACAATTTTCGCTGACCTAGAGTGGACATAGTTACAGGGATAGAAAAGCTTTTCACAATTTTCCTGTGTATTTTTCATAAAGAGAATGTCCTTCTTGAGCACAAGTTGAAATATTGGGAAACACAAAGTATTTCTCAAGGGAGAAATAACTGAAGTAAGAATATGCTCTTGCACATAAACTACATTTAGAGAGTTTTGATGGTAGAAAAGATACACTCATGTTTTGTATAGCGCCTGAAATATTAGGTTAGTCCAGCGAGTGGTAAAGTCACATTTTGCGAGGCAATTTGAAATGTGTGGTGGTGCTTCACATCCTCAAGGGGTGCTCCCTGGATCCTGAGGTTTTGAGCAATTATCACCCAGTTGCCCGTATACCTCTTTGGACAAGGTACCTGAGGGAGTTGTGGCCAGGCACTTTGGACACACTTTGATGAAGCAGATTTCCTTGACCCATTTCAATACAGCTTCAGGGCTTGGTTTGGCACTGCAATGGCTTTGGTCGTTGTGGTTGGTGATGTGTTTTTGGAGAGACATAGCAGTGGTTCCCTGTGGTCACTCATTAATCTGTTAGCAGATTTGATCCTATTAACCATAGCATACATCTGGAGCAGCTGTATGGGTTGGTGACATGATGATACAGTGGTTCTGTTCCTGCTTGCAGGGCTGTTTTCAGGGAACCATAAGAGTGACATGCTTGGATCTGTGGCAACTGTGATGCAGGGTTCAATTCTGTCCCCAGTGCTATTTAACATCTATAGGCCATTGGGTGGAATCATTGGGAGTTTGGGACTGAGTTTTATTAACATAATATTCAGTAATATGTTGATGTTGAGCTGGTGTTTAGCGGCAGTAATGGGCTGGATGAGAGCTAGTGAACAGAAGCTTAATTCGGACAAGACAGAGACATTGTTGGGTAGTTCTTGTGTTTGACCTGCTGCAGATGGAGTAACACTCCCCCTGAAAGAACAAGTTCATAGTCTGGAGATTCTCCTGGATCCATCTCTGCACTGTAGGCTTAGGTGGTTTCTGTGGCAAGGAGAGCCTAGTTCTAGCTATTGGCTTTTCCTCGACACAGATGGGTGATAGTTTAGAACACTCTGATAACCTTCTGTCTCAATTATTATAGTGTGTGCTATGCAGGGTTGCCCTTGAAGATGGTCCATAAATTGTAGCTTGTGCAGAAAGCAGGTGCTAGAGCAGGGGTCAGCAACCTTTTTCAGCCGTGGGCTGGTCCACCATCCCTTAGAGCATGTGGTGGGCCGGACTATATATTTTTTGGGGGGGGGAAATGAACGAATTCCTATGCGCCATAAATAACTCAGAGATGCATTTTAAATAAAAGGACACATTCTACTCATGTAAAAACACGCGGATTCCCAGACCGTCCGCAGGCCAGATTGAGAAGGCGATTGGGCTGGAACCAGCCCCCGAGACTACCCATGTGCTAGAGTACTTGTAGTACTTAGGTGTTCCATAGCATCTCTCCATTCTTGCGGAATCTATGCTACCTGCCTGTGCCCAGTGTTCAAAACTAACCAGGCACCAAACATGTTTTGCAATTTGTGTGGGTCTAATTGCTACCACATGGAGATCTCCAGAGGCCAGGTTGGCAGTTGACATCTTCATCTGACTGGCCCCTCCATCTTTCTTAAGCAGAATAGCTTATTTATTGCATTTATATCCCAACCTTTCTTCCAAGAAATATATGGTTTACCCCCACTTCAGTTAATTCCTACAACAACCCTGTGAGGTAGGTTCAGAGGCTGTGACTTGCCCAAGGTTACTCAGTGACCTTTATGACTGAGTGGGGATTTGAACCCTGGTTTCCCAGGTCCTAGTCCAACACTCTAACCACTACACCACACTGGCTTCCTAGAGTACTTCTGCTATGGGGCAGCAGTATAAATAAAGTAGGTAAATAAATATGGGGGAAGCAGGGAAAGATGATGCGTTCTCCACCGATGCGCAAGGTGACCCGGAATATAACCCCCACACTATTGGGGGGGGTTGCCTGTATATTTATTTTATTATAATAATAATCCGATGATATCGGGGCAGTTCACAAAATAAAAAAATACAGGACAAAAGCATGCTGATGAAAAGTACGGTTACGTGAGTGCCTTGGCAGAGGGTGTGCTTTAATCTGTTGTAACCGTTGTAAGCTGAGAGAGATTCTCTATTTGTGGTTTCAAAGGAAATATTTAACTGCCGTAAGATATTAACTCATTCATTTTGGGTAAACAGAGTATTCTAGAGTATTCAGTGTGGTGAAGTTTTCCATCTACATGGGCATAATGACAAGCTTGAGGACTTCTGGTGGCTGCAAATCCTTTCACCACCTCCTCTTCATTATAAGGTAGCCATGCTGCCCCCACCCTTAAAAAAGTGCATAGAGCTGAAGGAAGAGTCGTGTGTTCACACCATTTTCTTTCCGATCTACAGGCTATTTCTAATTGTGTCACTCAGCTGGTGGTAAAGCTTCATTCAACAGAATGAGAGGGAAGCACTGGATTTGTGAAGTGATTTTATATTTTCAGTCTATCCAATATTGGCTTTAATTTTATGGTGGTACTGGGGTAACTCTTATGTAAAGTCATGGAAATTTAGGGGACTCTATTATTCTACTGGATCTGATTTTTACCCTTATCTCATGGAAAAGCTGTGTGTGTGTGTGTGTGTGTGTGTGTCTGTCTGTCTGTCTGTCTGTCTGTCTGTCTGTGTGTAGGGGCATGTGCATGCCCCAGCACATTTATTTTCTGTCTTTGGGGTGTGTGTGAAGCAGTTAGAGAGCATGATGCCAAGGGCACTCTCTCAAAATCCCAAATACACTCATTGATCCAAAGAGATTGGTGATCTCTCATCTGTATGTTGCATGCTATTGGGTTTTCTTGCCTAAACAATACCTGCATGGTGAACTTTATGAAAAAAGAATGAAGCTTATATTAAAACTGGAGCTACTGCTTGCAAAGTATGTTTAGAAATGTGTATTGTTCAGGGCTTCACTATTTACAAAGGGCTTTTTTCTAATTGTGTCACCCAGCTGGTGGTAAGGATTGTTTCAGCAGAATGAGGGGAAAGCAGTGTTCACCTCTTCCCCGCTGCACCCCTATATTCTGCTTTGGAGTCCCCCAACACTTCGGAACAGATTGCCAAAAATGGCATCCCTCCCAATTGTGCTGAAGGAAACCTTGTCATCTGACTGGTACCATTGGATACAAACCAGAGGGTTTTAAGTAGATGGAAATTCAGTACTTTATTTTTAACTATTGGGTTCTATATAAAATACTTAAAATGGATGTGAGTACTCTTTTTGACTCTTTAGGCACCACTGCGCTCACAATAAAAATAAAAGTAAATCTCTCTTCCTTTTCTTTTTTAAAGACGTAAGGTTCCAATCTTAAACATAGCACTTAGGATTTCACCACAGTGATGCTTAGTTCTGAGTAAACAACATTGGATTATGCTGTAAATGTACCTCCTTTTAGCCAAGAAGCTACCAGTATTTTTGTCACTACAGGATAATGTGGAGCATGTTCTTTAATTAAAGTTAATTTTTAAAATTCCACAAGTCCTCAAAAGTCCATTTTTATATTGTCTGGAATTGATTTTAGATTAAGACATTTCTGATTATACGTTCACACAGTACTTTGTTTAGGAACAGTTTTATGGTTAGGAAAGAAGTTACTGAAGAATTCGGAATGTTGCATTACCTATTGAAGACATTAAGTAATTCTGACTTGCCAGGTCCTACTTTTTAAAATGAATTATAACATTCACAGATCATTTATTGCTCAAATTATGGTTATTTTAATCTTATGGAAACAAATTTTGTTCATACATACACCCCTAACACTGAATATCCATTCCCTTAAACATCTATTATTATCCTAAGCGTGGATGTTCAAGCCATTTGAGTAAACAAGACAGCATTGTTGCATTAGTTAACTGCTTTTAAATGCATTGTGTTTTACTAAGAGTGCCATATCAGTTGTTCTAGATACACTATATAAAGAAGGCAGACTCCTTGCTGTGATGCTACTTCGGATTTCTGCCAAGAAACAACAAGCATTGCTTGTTGGTGAACAAATCTCTGCCTCTTAGAGTGATTGTTTTAAATTAGTTGGCAGTCCTGATTTAAACATAGCTCTGAAGGATCTTAATTTTCCCTTTGTACACTCTCTGTTACATCTCAGATTGCTTCTCAAATCTCAGAACTCTCAGAACCTTAGGGAATTTTTAGCCGCAGAGTAGTGTTCATTTCATGTCTATCTCTCTTTACCCTACAACACAAAGAACTGGGGAAGTATAAAGGGAGATGACCTATTTTAAAAGTATTTGTTTGCCATTATATTTTAGGGCCCCTGCTGTAATACATAGATCCCAAAGGGGCAGTTAGGGAGCTTTTTAGACGTTGAGGAATTCCAAGGAAAAACCCTGTGCAATACACTAAAGTTATAAATCCTGGCCCTCCATAATGTTGGTGTTCTTCAACATTAGGTGAGATAAGTGAAGACTACGTGGAGAAGTGACTGACAAGAGAGAAGCAAGTTAAGTAGTTTCTTGGCTCTGGAGGACTTATAGTGGTTGCCTTTTAAAAAGGCTTAGTAATTGGCTTTTTATATAAAATCTTATCTTTAAACCATTACAGTATACAATTTTGTTTTTGTTTTTGTTGTTAATGCTGAAACATTGTTTTGTGGAGGTTATTTTTCAATCCATTATAGTTTCTCTCAAATCTCTACATATTTGGTCTTTACCATATTGCACTATGAAATGGCATAACATTACTTTGTGCTTATGTAACATGAGAAATTGTCACCATGGGTTCAGCTCATAAACCTTACATTCAGACTTCAGACTTCTTCCTTGCTCATCTAAAGGTTGATCGTAGCAAAATGCACATAATGACTTGTATTATAGGAATTAATCATGGGAATTAAGCAATAAACAGTTTATTCCACAGTTTATTGTCTTATTGGAGGCAGTTCTTCTTTCACATGTTGCTAGTTGAATATTTGTTTTATTTGTTTATTTAGGTTTAATGCCTCAGTTGTACCAGTGTATCTGGAAATTTGGTTATGTAGCTACTGTTGGTTAAAAGTGAAATGAGGTTATTCAGTTTTTGCACAGTAAACGCAGGAGGGAGAATGGAGTAGAAATGCACAAGGATCTTTTAGCTCCCTTTTAGGGGTTGGTTCACACAGTTATATTCATCACTAAGTACCTGCAGCATCGGTAGTCTGTTTGCCTGTGCAAATGAGTCATCTGATAGTGAAGTGAATGGCCCAGTGCTGACCAGTATGGCAATGAAATAGGCCTTTTCAGAGAGAAGTGGGTAGTTTCTGCATGCCCATAAAACAATCTGGGTATGCAGAAAAACAGTTAGAAAAAACAGAAGGTGAGAAGACTGATGACTTTGCATGCATGTATATTGCAAGCCATTTGTGTGCCCTGTGGCCATTAGGCCAAAGAAAAACATGTGGCTTTCCACTTTCCATTGAGCAGTGTGGGGGACATGATGGGCATGTGACATTCTGCATATCAAGGTCATGAGGTAGAATAGTAGCTTCTCAGTACCAGTTTCTGGGAATGATCTTGGATCATTATTACTATGAGAGCATTAACAGCCAAAGGATGGTATGTGTGTACATGGTGGAGGACCATGCATATGGAATTTTCCTTTGAATTTTTGCCTGAGCAAAGAGGCAAACCAACTGTTAAGTTTAAAGATCAGTTTGTATTTTGACTATCAGTAATGGTGAGGTGTAAGCTTAAAGGAAATCAGAAGCTCTGCAAATTCTCCTTCCAGTTTGCTTGCAGTTTTTTGGATTTATGCTGGTATATTAAATAATTTGTGTGGGAATCTAACTCAAAAATTGGATCATATGTTGACTTTAGACCCAAAGCGGACAGCCTGCAATTGATGATCAGGATTTTTTATTGCATTCATTTAATGCAGTCTACAAAATGTCTGTAAGCAACTTACAAATATATAAAATGCTAAATAGCTTTCTCAGTAATTTAAAACCAAATATATAGAATAAAATACAATAGAACAAAAATTTATAAAGGTTTTTATTTAACAAGAATAAAAATGACATATCCTACCCCATCCCACTGAAAGAAGAATATCATGGATATAAATCATACTACACTATGCTCAAAGACTGAAAGCCTGAGCAAACAGGAAAGCAGACATTGTTGGTGTGAGGTGTGTTTCCCTGGGGAGAATTTCCCACAAATGCAGAGCCTTTCTCTTTTTGCTACCCTCCGTACCCTCCAGTGACAGGCTTCTGGTTGATTTATATTGGAGGGCTGACTCTTCAAGTTAGGTATTATATGGTGTTTTACACAGTATAGTTAGCCAGCATCTCTTTTCTATTGCAGAGGATTTGGCTTTTTTTTGTATAAAGCATATATTTAGGAATAACTTTTTAATTTTAAACTTTTAACAGAGAGAAGGAGCAAGAAAAGGAAGAACAGTTAATGGAAGACAAGAGAAGAAAGAAAGAGGATAAGAAAAAGAAGGAATCTACTCAGAAGGTAAGCCAGGTATTTGTTTGATCATACTTTGTAAGGTCATCCATTTATAATAGTTGACCAGTGAGCATCAGGCACCTATGATTACTGCAACTACTATATTCTCACTCACACATCCCAGCAATGCTGCATGTACATCTCAGCTCATCTTCTGTATTTTCTAGTTAGAATCCTTTTCCTTTAAAGCTAGAAGAGGATTTATTTTGAGGTTTGCATGCAATCATCTCAGCCATGCCATATTAAACATAGATCAGTGTTGATCGAGCTGTAAAAGCAGCTGGTTTCCTCAGTGTCGTTTATAACTTGGGTGCTTGTCTGGCAACAATTGCTGCTTTCTCAGACATGCAGGTGAGTAGCAAATTATAAGATTGCTTTAAATAAATCTATTTATGGATCCGAGAAGTGTTCCCAAGATGTATTTTACATTGGTAAGTGCGAGACCCTTTGTGCTTCTCTTAGCTTTATTACTTGAGCACATGAATTGAAACTGCTTGGAGTGGTTCCCAAACTCCTGTGGCTGAGGTCCTGGGATTATTGACTCATACATTGCCTTCATTAAAGCACATGCAGAAACAGCGTTTTGTCTACAGCCCATGTTGGGGGGGGGTTATTTTAATTTTTACACTTGTACCCCACATTTAAGAACATAGGAAGAGCCTTCTGGATCAGACTAGTGGTCCATATAGACCAGCATCCTGTTCTCACAGTGGCCAACTCAATGCCTGTGAGTCCAATGGCATTCTCCCCCCTTATGCTTCCCAAAACTGGTAGTCAGAGGTTTGCTGCCACCAGCGATGGAGACAGAACATAATAGTCATCTTGGCTAGTAGCTTTTTATAGCTGTGTCCTCCAGGAATTTATCTAATCCTCTTTTTAAAGCCATCCAAGTTGGTGATCATCACTGCCTTCTATGGGAGCAGATTCCATGGCTTAACTATGCACTTGTGAACAAGTGCTGTCTTATTTTTGTTCCAAGTCTTCCAGCATTTGACTCCAATGGATGTTCACGAGTTCTAGTGTTATGAGAGAGAGAGAGAGAGAGAGAGAGAGAGAGAGAGCTTTTCTATACTTTCTCTGCACCATGTATAACTTTATATACCTTTAAACAAAAAAATCCAAAATGTTGTAACCTTTCTTTATAGTAGAGGTGCCCTTTCCTGAACCCTTTCCAACTCTATAATACACTTTTTGAGGTAAAATGACCCAGAATGGTACACAGTACAGTGGTACCTCGTGTTACAAATGCTTTGGGTTTCAAACACTTTGGGTTACAAACTCTGCTAACCCGGAAGTAGTACCTTGGGTTGAGAACTTTGCCCCAGGATGAGAACAGACATTGCGCGCCGGCAGCAGCAGGAGGCCCCATTAGCAAAAGCACGCCTCAGGTTAAGAACGGTTTCGAGTTAAGAACAGATCTCCAGAACGAATTAAGTTCATAACCCGAGGTACCACTGTATTCCAAATGCATCACACTATAGATTTGGATAATGGTATTATGATATTGACACTATAGTTTTCAACCACTTTTCTGATGATTCCTAGCATAGAATTAACCACTTTCACAGCTGGCACGCACACAGTTAGCTGCTTCATCAAATTCTTCATTATGACCATAGGTCTTGTTTCTGATCAGTCACCAACACTGCATGAACAAACATGTGAAATTTTACACTTGCTTACATTGAAATGTATTTGCCATTTTACTGCCCGTTCACCCAGTTTGGCGATAACTTTTGGAGATCTTCACAATCCTTTTTGTTTTAATCACCTTCAACAATTTAGTATCACCAGTAAAAATGATTACATCACTGCTTGTCCCTAGCTGTAGACTATGATCAAGTTAAATAACACATGTCTCACTACTTATTCTTGGAGGACTCGATTTTCCACATTTCCATCTTTCTGCTTCATGTTTCTTGTCAGTTACTGATCCATAAAGAGGACCTTGCTTCTTGTTCATGATTGCTAAACGTACCTGAAAGTATTTGTGAAGTACTTTGTCAAAAGCCTTTTGAAAGTCAAAGTTCATAATGTCAGCTGGATCACCTCTATCTATATACTAGTTAACAGTCTCAAATAACTATAAAAGGTTAGCGTGATGGAAGTTAACTTTGCATAAGCAGTTTCTGAAAGATTCTAGGGCACTTTCTTCCAAGAAGCTCAAGGCTGCATACACACTCTGCACCCCCCCCGCCTTAATTTTATCCTTACATTAACCCAGTGAGGTAAGTTAGGCTGGCACAACATAATTTAGTCAACTTCATGGATGAGTGGGGATTTGAACACTCTAGTCACTCTCCCATGCTGTATTTATTACTATTACTGTTTAAATTTGTATAGTATATGGTTCTTCATCTGAAGATCACAGGGTGCTTCATAACATAAAAATGCAAAATTAGAACACAAAATACATAAAAACCAAACAAACCAGTAATTCCAAAGACACAATTAAAAGGCCATATAATGTTTAATCAGCCAGAGCGCTGGTTTTAGAGAAACATTTCCACCTAAAGATTTGTAATGAAGGTGCCAGGTGAGTTTCCTTGGGGAGCATATTCCACAAATGGGAAGCCACCCTAGAAAAGACCCATTCTTGTGTTGCTACCCTCCAGACCTCTTCTGGAGGGGGCACACAAAAAATGGGCCTTAGATGATGTATCTCTTCAAGCAGCAGCATCTAAAAATTGTTGAGGCTTTTTCTCCTCTTGGTCTACTTCCCCAGGACCTGATATGTCAGAACAATAGAATCTTCAGCCTTAGAAAAGCACTCATAAAGATTTGTTGTGGCTAATGATGTATATTTGAGCAGGGCCTCTTAAATTCTAATGAGCAAAGACCTTTAAAGTAAAAATTGATGGCATTTTTACATCTTTTTATGTTGCTCTTTCTGGTTTACTGTACACAAAACTAGCTCTTAATTCCTCAGACCTATTAAATGTGAAGTTTGACGTAGGCAGGAATATTCAATACTGCCTGAAAAACCACCCATCTTTTTGATCTAGATCTTCTTGATGAGCCAGGAGAGACAGAACATCGATTTAGCACCAACCCATTCTCTTTGAGATGACTGCAGAGACAGGAGGTGATTTCTAAGCACTGTCACCTGGAGGCACAGGCGGGGCAAGGTGTTCCCATTAATAGTGTAATAACAAACCACCTTTTTTGCTGCTCACTGGCCTTCTACATCAGTGCTTTATACTGTGGCTCTTTACAGATGTTAGCTTGCTGGTCCATAGGTACAGTACTCCATGTATGCAGTGTTGAAAATGGGCTATAGAAGCTTCAAACCATTATTGCGTATTTATCGCGTGGGTACCTTAAGTCTTCAGAGATAACAGATCGGAATCAGAGCTTCCATTATGGCAGCTGTCAAAGGCACCTTAAGTCATAGAAGTAATAGAAACTTTTCAGTAACTTAGTGAGTCACTTTCCTGAGTGTCTTGGTGGTACTGGATCATTCCCCCCAGCCCTACTCCCAATTCTATGAAAATACAACACAGAGGATACAGGTACTGATTCTGTTGTCAGCCTTGGGAAATGGCATCTTGATTCTTTATGTTGGATCTTCTTCACCAACCGAGTTTGCGCAGCTACTGGGGCGATGGAATAAAAGCTTTTCCCACAATATCTTTGCTTATCTTTATTTTTAAATAATAATCAAACAGCTGCAAAACACCCCTTCTCACCACCTTTCCTCAACAGTCCTTAACAGTATTCTATAATAGTATTCCTTAACAGTACACACTACACCATTTGATCAACTTAAATACAGGCTTCCCTCCTTCACCTCCCCCAACTGATTTTCAGCGTCATGCTGCCTCTGAGCTTGGAGATGCTATTTAACTATAGTGACTGATAGCTTCCATTATAATTTTCCTCTAGAAAGGGATTAGACAAATGCATAAAGACATCTAAGCCACTGGCCATCTCTACGTATTATGACAGTGAATTCCATGTAACCTGTACTTTGTGTAAAGCCCTTCTTATTGTCTGCCCATAATCTATTCCCAGTCAGTGGTAAGTGACCTCCCAAAATTAGTGTTATAAGAAAGATGACATTCTTTCCATTTTTCACTGTCAAGTTAATAATTTTATAAATGACAGTCATGTCCCCCCCTTAGTCCCCCCCCTTTTAAACCAAAAACCCATGGGATTGAAAGGGGGACGGACAGGACAGTAGTGAGAGTCTTAACTCAGTAGTGGGGGGGGGGCTTGCCCCTTGTGCTTCCTGAGCCACTATGCCACCAACCCAGGTTAAGAATCTGGACAAATCATACTCCCCTGGTAAGAACATGGCCACAGGATCAGGGTTAGCAGCGCCTACTCCTGTCTGGGGTCTCCCTCTGTTCTGAAGTCCTCCTGAGTGAGTGAGTAGATGCCCTTACAGCCATTGTAATGTGAGCTTGCAGTCCTTCCTGCCTTGGGTAGGAAAGTGCAGGGAGGGTGCTGCTTGCCTGCATCCTCTTTTGAACAATTTCTCCCAGTATTGGAGAGGAAAATGTGTTGGCTTCTCAGACGGATTGGCACACTCTGCCCCAACCACTCTCCTGTGACTCTGTTAAATTAAAACAACAACAACACCGTGCCAGCGTCTAGGGCAGGCACACACCAGTTACTGCTGCACAATTTCTTCCCACCGCTCTCTGAGCTTTTCTTTTGACTGCTTGGCCCCTTATGCCCTGTCTTGACTGAGGCCTACCCACCCCCACCCCCACTTTCCTGTTAAGCAAACACAGTTGGTGGGTTGGAGTTGGGGCAGCACAAAGGTGTAAATGGGTTTCCAGTAAAAATAAATAAAATAAAAGCAAAAGTAAAATACAAATTTATACATCTGCCAAAACTGAGCACTATGTGAGCTCTGGAGAACCACGATCGTTCACTTGTGAGACAGGGCCAGTCTGGGGAGAACAGGATGGTTCCTCCTCCAGGAAGCATCTTAAAGCATCCTGCATAACCCACCAGAGGGGAGGAGCCTTCGTCTTGAGCTATTTGAGGAGCGATGACTAGAACCTGTGTGTTCTCTTCAATACTTGTGCTCAAATTGGCCTCTCAAAGGGTTTTTATTTCTGGATTTGGAGCTCATGTCTGCTTGCAGCCTTTTAGGGCCTGCTTCTTGAATGGTAAAGAAACAGGAAGCACTCGTTAAAAAACGGGGTCCTATAGCCGTAATCTTTTGCTAATTCTTTTAAGCCCCATTACTAACGTAAATCAGGCAGAGTTGTTTGTGGGCAGTCCTGTATCAAATAATAAGGTGAATTATACTGTGTTTTTCTCAGTTGTCATGATGGACATGGGGAAAGAGGTGTTTTGCATGCACTGGCGGAGGAAGAGGGGTGCGGGGGGAACGCACTGCCCCAGGCAGCCTGATCCTGGTGGGGTGCCATTGCGGCTCCCCCCCCAAACGCACGCACGCGCTGGGCACCACGCCGCTGCAGGCGGCACATCATGCCTCCCGGGACGTGCACCAACCACTCCCCCACCTGCTCTCCACCCCCAATGCCAGAGCATGAAGCTCCGCCATTGTTTGCATGTGTGTTTATTTTACAAGAGAGATTTGGCTAGGTTGGTGCAAACAATAAACTCACATTGTACTATACTGCAACACTGCACCAACCACAATTATTTTAAGAAAAGATAGTTAAAACTCAACTATTTATTTTTTCCCCATTGTTGTGTAAAGTGTTCTTTACCAAAAGCTTCGAAGTTTATAATAACACAGAGTTTAAGGAAACTTCCTAGTCGTAGAAATCTTGAATAATTGTATTCAGAGTCTTGTTTTCTAAGCATTTTATTCACATTGGTTTGACTTACTGAAAAGCTTTTAGTGGCATTGTGTTTACCCTAGTCAGACTTTCAGCACAGTTTGTCCCTGCAACATTTGTTGAGTTGTTGGAAATCTAATAGTGCTAGAATTCCAATGTTTTTTCACTTGTGACCATTCAGTGTTGGAAAGCCGTGGCGTATATGCTGCATTGAGGTAGCCCCTTCAGGTGTTATGTTGCCTTGTATAAGAATCTGTATCCTTGCTCATGTTTACTTACTTGAAATTTGTTAAAGCAGTGGTTCTTCAAATAATCTATTACTGGGAAGAAAATAGGCTTGTGCTTTAAGATGCTCTGTTTCTTAGAATGGGGAGGTGGGTGGTGCTGTGATCTAAACCACTGAGTCTCTTGGACTTGCCAATCGGGAAGTCGGCTCTTCGAATCCGTGTGTTGGGGTGAGCATTGTCCCAGCTTCCTCCAACCTAGCAGTTCAAAAGCACACCAGTGCAAGTAGATAAATAGGTACTGCTGTGGAAGGAGGTAAATGGCGTTTCCGTGTGCCCTGGCACTGTGTTCCATTGCGCCAGAAACGGTTTAGTAATGATGGCCACATGACCCAGAAAGCTGTCTGTGGACAAACACCTGCTTCCTGAAGTGAGATGAGCGCTGCACTCCATAGCTGCCTTTGACTGGACTTAACCATCCAGGGGTCCTTTACTTTTACCCTTAGCCATTTCTTACAGTCCTGTTGAGCAAACACTTCAGTTGTTAGACAAAGTAAATTTTCTTGCCTATCTTGCGTCAAATATTCCTGTTATCTGGGTTCTAGTACATACATTAGTATCAGTTTTCTTTTACCTGCTTACTTGCAAAATGAAAGAAATGCCTAGATATTTGAAAAGGAGGAAGAATCTTTTGCTAAACAAAACGTATAAATACTGGGGGGAAAACAAGTTGTTTGACCATTTTAATATTTGTATATGCCTAAACAGGTTACGTTTAGGCATATACAAATATGCCTAAATGTAACACAAGTTTACCTTTAACACAGGCGTAACTTAGTTAATGTTAATAAGTCTATTTTTATTTATTCTTCTCATTTCACTTACAGGTCACAGATCAAAAAACCAAAGGTAAAAGACTTTTAATTTTTCTAAAATTTACAATAAGTTTTTTTGGTCTTTGAGCAGATCATTTTCCACTTCTTTCTTAAAACAAAGTTCTTCTCCCCTTATTAGCTTCATAGGATCAGGGCATGAAATATATTTTAATACTAAAAATGTTTTTTCATAAATAATTTTAAATATAGCCTTTCATATTGTTCAGCTTGCAAAACAATTCAGAACACCTATTTACATATTTTGTTGTAGTGCCCGAAGCGACGAAACCAAGTTTAAGCCAACCAGTGACCGCCAGCCCAATTGGCAGCTCTCCATCGCCACCAGTCAATGGTGGCAACAATGCCAAAAGGGTGGCAGTGCCGAACGGTCAACCGCCAAGCGCCGCCCGCTACATGCCTCGGGAGGTGCCGCCGCGATTCCGTTGCCAGCAGGACCACAAAGTGTTACTGAAACGTGGGCAGCCCCCTCCGCCATCTTGTATGCTCCTTGGGAGTGGAGTAGGGCCACCTCCTTCTCCAGCACCTGGAGTAAATCCAAACAACGCACAACTAGTAACAACAGGAGTGCTGCTGCCATGTGACAGTGGGACTGCAACAGGTAGGAAAGCTTTTGTTATTTCCCTTTGGGTTTGAGTTCGACATTATGTGATCCTAACCCTCTATTTTCTTGCCAAATATCTTCAAGAAAAGGCTAAGGAGTAAACCCTACACAAATCCAGAGTGGAGTTCCTAAGACTGTTGGATGGTAAGCCTCCTGGCAACTCCTGCAGCCAAGCTGGTGCCAAATGTATTGCTCTGCTTTCCTTTAGACCACATCAGCAAGGCTGAGGGTGGGGGTTATTGTTGACTGGGCAGCCCAGGACCTCCATACACACTGCCCAGGCTTGCGCCCTGGGGAGGTCACTTCAGTGCTGATAACCCCCAGAGGCACACTCCATTGTCTGTTGAGACAGCCGGGTGCCAATAACAACAACATCCTCCTGAATTGTTTTAAGACAATTTTTGATTGGGTAGATAGGGAGGTAGCCCATCTTAAAAAGTGATGTTGTAGGAATAGAAAAAGGGAAATTAAAATCCTTAAACTCTGGGCACCTTCCTTATATATGGATAGTCTAATGAATTTGGAGTCTAATGAAGGCGAGTGTTACATTTTTTTACAAAACGATGAACGATGACAAATATGTATAAAGTAATTTTTCTTTAATTATAATGGAAGTTTGCTTCTCCTGATTAAAATTGGTTACCAGAACATTTAGGTCTGACAAAAGGAGGTACTTCAAAATAGCACATGCAATTAATTAGCATGGAATTCACAACTACAAGATGCTAGGTTCATGGCGTTCAGGTCTCAACAGGTGGTGGCCATGATAGCAAAAAGAAAAACATGTTCACAGTCTGCCTTAAATATCTTTTTATAATATTTTGTTTTAAAAGCATTAGTAGAATTAAAATATATACACATTAAAGATCACATACAATAAAAACATCACAGCACTAGCCCTTTCCTTAAAAGTAAGTGGCACTATTAATAAAGAAGAAAGTTCCAAAGTGCAAACTGCAGCAAGCTGCTGATTCTGAAGGTTCATCCTATCTGTACTTAAAAACAGTCATAAAAACAGGAAGAATAAAATTACAAGATAAGAAAATAATAGAAAGTCTAAAAGAATGAATTACATAAATATATCTTCCGTATTTTTACCAAGCATACCAAATATTCATGAATGTTGCCAAATAAATGTAGTGGGACTGTGTCAACCATTATGTTGTTTAGTCATATAAATCACAAACGGCCCCCAAGTAGAAGCAGAAGCAGTTTTTTCAGAAATGCACATGACTTTTAAAATAATAAGATGCACTCTTCCACATTAAATATTGGATACTAGGAATAAACAAGGAAAGAGCAGCATGTTTGCCCTTTGCTTCCCAAAGATAACTAGCTAATTCTTCAGACACAGAAAGCTGGATGAGATAGATATTGGTTCTAGAAGGCAGTTATTATACTGCTTTCAGATATCTATGCTAAACCTGATTTTTCATTGCCCTTTTACCTTGGAGAGAGGCTTGCATGCTAAAGACTTGAGATGGGCTAAAATTTCTCCCCAGAAGGTACCAAGTGAACAGATCCTCAGTGTGTTTAAAGGGTAACTGAATGTAAATGTTTTAAGGATTATTATTTTTATCTGCAAAAGATGCTATCTTTGGAGAAGTCTAAACAAGTACTGTTATTTTGTTTTTTCATCTAATTTGCACCTCTCTCACAAGCTAACCTTGAAAGTTAATTGGTACAATTGATGATGGCCCAGTTATCAATTTGCAGGACTAGGAGGTATTTTATTTGGCCTGATATGGTACTCTTCCTTACTGAGTATGGCACATAATGCATACAAAATTAAATGTGACATTGTTAAGAACATTAATGTAGCCCTTCTTGATCAAGCCAAGGTCTACCTAGTTCAGCATTGGACTAGCTCCATGCCTCTGGAAAACCTATAAGCAGGCCTGAAAACTGAAGCCTTCCCATTGTCTGTCCCTATTGATTGGAATTCAAAGCCATACTGCCTCTGAACATCCAGGTGCCATTTAGGCTATGAATTTGTTGAATTCTTTTAAAAAGTCATCTCAGTTAGTGGGCACCATAGATTTTGTGATTGTGAATGTCATAAATGATGGCTTGTAAATACTTTAAAATTCAGAATAATGCAAATAACTGGTATGTGCTGTTTATCGTTCTCCATGTGTTTATGTATAATTGTGAATAAGTTTCATTCTTTTAGATTCAACAACTGGAGGTGGTGCTTCTTCAAATTATGCAAATTCCACTTGGGGTCCTGGAGCCTCCTCCAACAGCACCAATGCCAACCCAACTCACGTCTGGGACGCGGTGATTGTAGACAGGTCTGACATGGAAGAGTGGCCTTGTATTGCCAGCAAAGATACTGAGTCTTCTTCCGAGAACACCACAGACAACAACAGTGCCTCGAACCCTGGCTTGGAGAAGAGCACTCTGCCAGGAAGCACCACTAGTAACAAAGGAAAAGGAAAAAACCAGTGCCAGTCTGGAAGCTCTGGTAACGAATGTAATCTTGGGGCCTGGAAATCTGACCCTAAAGCTAAATCTGTTCAATCTTCCAATCCTGCAGCAGAGAGTAATAGTGGTCTAGCAAGCTGGAGGAACTTGAGTGGGCAGGACAGAATTGGCCCCAGTTCTGGCTTCAGCAATTTCAACCCAAATAGCAACCCATCTGCTTGGCCAGCGCTAATTCAGGAGGGCAATTCAAGGAAAGGGACTTCAGAATCTGATAATGGTGGCTCCAATGCACAGAT
This sequence comes from Podarcis melisellensis, assembly GCF_964234715.1. NCBI lineage: Eukaryota > Metazoa > Chordata > Lepidosauria > Squamata > Lacertidae > Podarcis > Podarcis melisellensis. The sequence continues at coordinate 45,899,510 of NC_138542.1, read as the reverse complement.
TAGTACAGCAGGTCAGACATCTAGGGAACAGCAGTCAAAGATGGAAAATGCGGGTGTTAACTTTGTCTCTGGCAGAGAACAGGCTCAAATTCACAACACTGATGGACCAAAAAATGGAAACACTAACTCCTTGAACTTAAGTTCACCAAACCCAATGGAGAATAAGGGAATGTCCTTTGAAATGGGCTTTGGGAACCCCTCCAGGAACACTGATGCCCCTTCACAAAGCACTGGAGAGAGAAAGACTGGGAGTGTTGGGTCTTGGGGTACAGTTAGGGGGCCTTCTGGAATGGACAGTGTCTCTGGTCAAAGCAATTCTGGAAATCATGGGAACAATGGAAAGGATAGGGAGGACTCGTGGAAGGGAGCTTCTGTTCAAAAATCGAATGGGTCACGAAATGATTCTTGGGATAACAGTAACAGGTCTACGGGTGATGGGTCTTGGACCATTGGCCCTCAACACTCTAGTGAAAACAAATGGAGTGAAGGGAACAAAATGACATCAGGGGTGTCTCAGGGAGAATGGAAACAGCCGTCTGGGTCTGATGAATTGAAGATTGGAGAATGGAGTGGTCCAAACCAACCAAATTCTAGCACTGGAGCATGGGACAATCAAAAGGGCCACCCCCTTCCTGAAAACCAAGGCAATTCCCAGGCTCCCTGTTGGGGTAGATCTTCCAGCTCTACAGGAAGTGAGGTTGGAGGTCAAAGCACTGGAAGCAACCATAAAGCAGGAAGTAGTGACAGTCACAATTCTGGACGTCGATCATATAGGCCTACACATCCTGATTGCCAAGCAGTCTTGCAAACTTTGTTGAGCAGGACTGATTTGGATCCCCGAGTGCTTTCAAATACTGGCTGGGGTCAAACTCAAATCAAGCAAGATACTGTTTGGGACATAGAAGAGATGCCAAGGGCAGAGGGAAAGACTGATAAAGGAACTGAGGGGTGGGAGAGTTCTGCCATTCAGACAAAGAGCTCAGGGGGCTGGGGAGATGCACCCAGCCAAAGCAATCAAATCAAGTCTGGATGGGGTGAACTCTCTACTCCGACAGAGTGGAAAGAGCCCAAAAACACTGGAGGATGGAATGATTTCAAGAACAATTGTTCTAATTGGGGAGGAGGAAGACAAGAAGAAAAGGTGACAACATCTTGGAATGAGAATTCCAACAAAGACCCAGGGTGGAATGGACGACCACCTAATCAAGGGTGGTCTTCTGGAAAGAATGGCTGGGGAGAGGAAGTTGACCAAACAAAAAATAGTAACTGGGAAAGTTCAGGAAACAAGTCCATGTCAGGCTGGGGTGAAGCTGGTCAAAATGAGATTGGGACTTGGGGTAATGGTGCAAATACAAACTCAAAAGGAGGGTGGGATAATAATAAAAGAACTCCAGCATGGAATGATTCTGGTAGACAAGCCAATTCCTGGAATAATCAGCAACAGCAACACCATCCGCAGTCAGAAGCACCTGGCTCCTGGGGCCCACCACCACCACAGCCTCCAGGAAATGGGAGGTCACCCAATCCTAACTGGAATAGTGGGCCACAGCCAACTGCCTCAAAGGATGAGGAACCCAGTGGCTGGGAAGAACCATCCCCCCAATCAATTAGTCGAAAAATGGATATTGATGATGGCACCTCAGCGTGGGGAGATCCCAGCAGTTACAACTACAAGAATGTGAACCTGTGGGACAAGAACTCACAAGGTGGACAAGCTTCACGAGAACAGAATCTGCCAACTCCAAGGCCCAGCAAAGTAGCACCCTCAGGTATTCCTTTTATTTGCCTTCTTCATTGTAATGCAAACTAGTAAATGCAGATCTAAATATGGTGAGAGGGTACCTGCATTCTGTAGCTAGGTCTGTGTCATTTGAAATTTTGGAGACACAACTTCATATATCAAAGAGGTGGCTTCATGTGAAATGTTCACTGTTCACAAGTAAGGCTGTTTGCTGTGTCAGGAACTGGGAGAGGGGAGCCCCAATGTGTTTAACTTGTGAAAGGGGGAATAGTGTTAACACAGAACAATCTGCAGCCAGTGGTGCTTGAAACTTCATCTGTATGGCACCACAAGGATCCCATCCATGTGCAGTCTTGATCCTATTACTTAAGCTGAATGTATGTGTATATGTGCAAATACACCTGCTGAAGCTATGCCCTAAAAGGGTGTTTTTGCAAGCTACCAGCTTACTGTCACTAAAATTTTGAATTAAGACACCCACTTGTTACTATCAAGGGGATCTGTGAACAGTAGAAGGCTTCCACAGGGTGAGTCCTTAAAAAGAGGACCTGTGGATACAGAGTACACAAGTTCCATGGGGCCTCTTTTAAAAGACTCAACCTGTATATGTGTATTTCCTGCTGAACCAGGAACTTTGTGCATGATTCCCATAGCTGGATCCCATTGTTTAACCTCCAGGACCACATGTACTATTTTAGTGCTGAATTGGGGCCTCATCCTGATCACTGTCTTGGGGAATGGTGGTGAAGGGTCTGTGGGTATTGAATTCAGCTCTCTTATCCAGCTGGTGATTGGTGCTTTCAAAGCTGACTGGTATATGCAGTCTGTTGCTGTACACTATTATCTTTGGATTGTGGGTAAGGGGACTTGTCTCTCAAGATGCATCATTACCAGTAATGGTGGTTTTTGTGAGTCAGTTTGCATCCTTGTTTCTTCAGTAGAAATATATAGCTTCATCTACAGGCAGCATTGGGCCTGCAGTTAATTTACAGTAGGGGTAGGGTATCTTTGGCCCGCATGCCAAATTTGACTTGCCCTATCTCTCCATTTGGCCTACCAGGATGTTTTATCCAAGCCATACCCAACTACCCCACCAGTGGGGCAGATAATTATGGGACTTTGTCAGAGGGGGCTGTTGCAAAGTGCTTGGGAAGCACTGAACACAGAAATTGCAAAACTCTTCACATAGCACTTCCAAAACATTCAACGATCGCCTGGTTATGACATCAGATGATTTACCGGTGGATGGTCTTGCTTATCTGTCAAAGTTGGAATTGGGGGAGATCAAGATTTGGCCTGCCAGGGCAAACATATTCCCTACCTCTGTTTTAAAGTAACTAATTGGATTAGTTAATGATTCAAATTATCCAATTTTTCTTGAATTACTTTGCTTTCCCTAGAAGTGACAATGTAATTCAGCCGCATTATGTAAAAAGCCATTTTTTTTGTTGAATGTTCAACTGCAGTTAGGTGCAGCAAAGCACCCAGGCCCCCTTCTGTGTTGGGAAGGGTGATGTGCATCGAAAAAAGGGAGTGCTTATCCTTCCTTGCCAGTCACCTCCCCTCACCCAGTTTCTCTTACTTTCAACTATTGCAGACCCTTGGTTTTTCTAGAAAACTGCAGGTGTCTGCATATACAGTTTGTTACATTTCAATGTAACATGATTTTCCTTTCATATTACCATTTTTCTGACCTCATTCAGGTATATTTTAAAAACATTTGCTTAAAGTCTTTGCCTTAGCATATAGAACATCTAATTATTGACAGAGCTTGTTTTGCGGATAGGATCAGACTTTCATTTTAGTACAATAATATTACATTATCACACTGTTTGTGTGTTTTTCTTTTACACTAAGAATCATGTGGTGTAAGAGTCAGAACAAACACTAAAGTATGATAGAATGGGGTCAGCAGTATAGAAATATGTAGATTTTTCTCAGTTGATGCTGTGCTAAATGTCAGAAAGCAACTTCAATTCATTAAAAGTGCATAATGAAAACTCTTTCTATATGAAGTCTGGAACAAAAGCACACCTCCTGCTCCAGATAATGGTACAGCTGCTTGGGGTGAACCAAATGAAACCAGCCCTGGATGGGGTGAAGCTGATGATACAGGGGCTTCTACAGGTTGGGGAAATGGACCCTCCACTGCACCAAATGCCATAAAACCTAGTGAGTACTTGCCAGTTGCCATTTCTATAACAATTTTATGTACTTTTAGATAAAAAAAATAGGTTTCTGAATGAGGGTATGGTGCTGCGCCCATGTCTGGTGTTTATTTCAGCTCTAGCATGGTAATAGAGGAAATTTTTACACACCTGATTGGATTAGTACTATATCTTGGGCAAAGATGGCATGGTAGGCAAGGAAGCAATGGAGGACCCCCCCCTTTGTCGACCTAACACAAGGTAATTTAGTCACTAATTGAAGCTCCCTGGTCCCTTGTAAGGTAGATAACAGAGGCAAGGTAAAATGTCAGTATTCATCAGAGTGGACTAGGCTGTTTGCGTCATTAAATGGTCAAGAAGCGTGTAGTGCAGGGGTGGGAATCTCTGGCCCTCCAGATGTCAGTTAGACTCCCATCAGCCCCAGCTGATGACTAACAGTCAGTGATGATGGGAGCCTAGCAGTATCTGGAGGATCACAGATTCCCCATCTCTGATGTAGGCACTCTATTCTTCTGCTGTGAATCTTACGTGTGTTTGATGATAATTACCATTCCGATATAACAAAGTCTAATATACTTACTCCATGTTAATGCTTTTATCTGCCTGGTCAGATTATTGAAAATAGCACAATAATAATTCTGTTGGAGGGTTATGTGGTTAGGAATTGGAAAATGGCAGTAATCCAGGTATATCTCTAAACCAAAGCAACTACTTCAGATTACTGTATTGGTCTGAATATGAGCCTCACTTTCCCCCAAATTCCAACCATGAGAAGATAAAGTGTGGCTTATATTTGCAACCTTATGGTATGCAGCCAGGAGCATGGGGCACCCTGTGCATAGTCCCCTTCCTCTCCCCCAAGGCTGGGAAGGGAGAGAGCAAGGAGGGGGAAGGGCCACCAGGAACGCAGCATGGCTCCCCCCCCCCCCCAAGTATGCAATCAGGAGCAGTGAGGAATGGAGCAGCTTATATTTGGGTATTCCCCCCACATTATAAAGGTGCGGCTTATTTTGGGTGCGGCTTATATTTGGGCCAATACAGTAGTTATTAATATAGGTGGCTGCACTCCTACTAATTTATAGTGTACAGGTATAAAATTATTTACTATGTTAGAATTACTGGGCACTAATTCAACGTAGCACTAAGGAGATCGTTCCATCAGCACAATCATTTTTGCCTGCCTGAAGGAACTATCTCCCCTCCATGCTCAGTGTTCTGGGGATTCACCCAACCCTCCAGAGGCGGAATTGAAGGAGGCCCAGGGGAGGAGAATTGGGGGGGGGGGAGGCCCTTTGCACTAGCAAGAGTCCTTGTGCTAGCTTCTGCTAGCATGGTGGGGTAGTTGAAACCTATCATTCTAATGCACTTTGTCACAAAACTTTGTTCTTTCAACAAAATACAGATCTCGCCAAAACAAAGTCTAAAGGCTATATTGTTAAATGTGAGGAAATGAGGGGAGCATGACAGCTACCCCTTTATGGTTTCTTGAAAAGTAATGCCCTTGGGTGGTCAGAAGTTACAAATTTTATTTTGTGCATATATATAGGTGAGTTTTTCCAACTCTAGGAAGCTGAACTTATCAGCTTAGTGTTGTATTTCAAGTTTGCTATTGAAGGGCATCTTACAGGATTTTGAATCCTCATTAGTGCATTAATTGGAACACAAAAGTTTAAGCTTTAAGACAAGTGTAGTATAAAAGAAATCTCTAGTGGATGAAATTATTAATACAGTAATACTATTGGGGGCTTTTAAAAGTTACAGTGCCAGTATCGTACCTCTATATTTGCATGACATTAAGCAGAATTAGACTGCAAATTAGCCATTACCTTGATATCTAGTCACTAGTAGTAAGGGCAGTTTTCTAGTGCAGATGCATGCAACATGGTGCTGTACAGATATTGTTGGACTTCCAAGCAGTATCTGGAGGGAACCATGTTGTTCACCCCTGTTCTAGGGTTTTTTGTGGCTACTTGCAAGTTTCTGACCATTCTCCTTTCATGTAGTGTTACATTTCTGTAGAAAAGAGGTTCTCCTTTATTAATGCAGCTAAAGGAATATTTTACTTGAAAAAAACCCACAGTTTTTATAACTGCTGCTGTAGAATATGAAACTGAAAACTATTTCTGTTCATTAACACCCAGACCTATGTCTTGTGATATTTGGTGTCTTTTTGTTTGTCTCCTTTATTCCAAATCAGAAAACATTAAGGCTATTATCCTATGCACACATCTTTGAACTAACTCGTATTGAATACAAGGAGACTTAACTTCTCAGCAAATACTGAAGTGGGGGGAATAACTTTGCTGTCTCCATTGTGGCTCCCATGGGCTCACTAAGGCAGCCTGCCCCTCACAATCTTCTGATTTTTTTTGCCTTTTTTGAGGGCATTGCCTGTATGTTCATGTTTTGTTTTGTGGTGTGTAGGTGTTCTTCCTATTTGGGGAGTAAGGTTCTGACCATTGTCATTTCTTCTTCTATAACATAGGCATTTTTTTGTGTTGACAGCAGTTTCTTAAACTTGCAAATGTGCCCCAGGGCCATAAAGGTTGAGGCTCTCTGCTGTAACCCCTTGATTTTGCCATGTGGTATAATAAAGTCAAGCGAGTTAATAATTGTGATTAGCTTTTGACAATGTTTTCCTCCCCATCGAAGGTTCCAAACCACCTCAAGATGGTTGGGGTGATAATGATGGGCCAGTATCAGGAACGAGGCATTCCAGCTGGGAAGAAGAGGAGGAAGGAGGAGTCTGGAACACAGCAGGCTCTCAGGGAAGCAGTTCCTCCCATAATTCAACAAACTGGGGACAAGGAGGAAAGAAACCACAGATTAAGGTGAGAAAATGCTTAATTCTGTATACCTTAAGTTTCCAAGGAATAATAGTAACAGTGTTTGGTAAATCTGCTTAGTATTTTAATAAACCTTCCTAACCAGCCCCCACTGTAAGGTAGGCCCTTTCACTAAAGAAGAGAGAACCAAGGCTTGAGCAGAATGTCTAAAGCTTACTGGGTTTATTTATGACATTTGATACTTGAAACAGGGAATTGCTTTTTTAAGCTTTCATTCTTAGTCACTGCATGGTGAAATAAACTGATAAATTGTTTCTTTGCTTTAGTGTTCGCTAAAAGGAGGAAGCAGTGATTCGTGGATGAATTCTTTATCTGATCAGATGTCAAATATGGGATTACTAGTAAGGCTTTTAAAATGTCATAATTATGTTTTATATAAACTGTTTACTGACCCGTATTTAACAGACTACAAACAGCTATCTGTCCTAGGCACCTCCATGAATAAGTATTGTCTACAGGTGACCAAGCTGGGAAGCTTTTGCCTTATGGATGAGATACAGGGTGGAATTCAATACAACACTAAGGAGATAGTTCTGTTGGGCAAGCGGAAATGCTTGCACTGATGGAGCAATATCTTTTCTCCACCTATGGGCTTCTCCGGGACATTGCCCAACCCTCCAGAAAGGATTTGTGGGAACCTTTGCACTGGCTTCTGCTAGTGAAATCGGATAGTTAAATTTGGCCCGAGGTCCTCAATTATTTATTTGGTTATTTTTATATATAGTGTTTTATAGGTGCAATCCAGTTGAAAGCCGTGTGTAATATAAATTTAGATCAAACACAGAGTGTATTATGTATACATTCTAAGCTACTGTAAGTGAGGAGAACACAGACAAGTTTCTGTGCTGGACTTTATGGGGGGGGGGGGAGTTGGAGAACACACTGCTTGGCATATGGCGTATTTTTTTTAATAGCCAATTAGGAGGGAAGCTATTGTAGTGCTGTGATAATGCTTATGTTACTCCTGAGAGTCACCCAGGGTTTGGTAGCAAATACCATGTCAATCCAAACTCCAGCTCACTGGGTTAAATAGTTGCACCTTTCCAGAGTTACGGGAACATCCTGTCCCATACTGCCAACACAAGGATTACTTGGCAGCACATTTTAAGACTAGATGCATCTTGAGGATGAAGTAACATTCTGGCTGCTGTTCTCAGAATATAATCCCTTGACCACAGAAATGTCAGGATAGAGAGGTTTGTGTCCAGAGCAGCTGTCCAGCTATTTTTCTCTCTGTTTCTCTGTGCTATTGGTTCATACATTTCTGGCTGTATTTTTGGACACACATCACCACCAGCAATTAGAAAAGGCTATGCTCAAGGTCACACATCACCACCAGCAATTAGAAAAGGCTATGCTGGGGACGCAGGTGGCGCTGTGGGTTAAAGCCTCAGCACCTAGGACTTGCCGATCGAAAGGTCGGTGGTTCGAATCCCTGCGGCGGGGTGCGCTCCCGCTGCTCGGTCTCAGCGCCTGCCAACCTAGCAGTTCGAAAGCACCTCCGGGTGCAAGTAGATAAATAGGGACCGCTTACCAGCGGGAAGGTAAACGGCGTTTCCGTGTGCGGCTCTGGCTCGCCAGAGCAGCGATGTCATGCTGGCCACGTGACCCGGAAGTGTCTTCGGAGAGCGCTGGCCCCTGGCCTCTTAAGTGAGATGGGCGCACAACCCCAGAGTCTGTCAAGACTGGCCCGTACGGGCAGGGGTACCTTTACCTTTACCTTTATGCTCAAGGTTAGTTCAGTATGCTATTTTTAAGCCTGCCAATTCACCTCTTTAATTTATAAAATGTATGCCCCCCCAAATACTGGATTTTATATTGAACAGCATAATACTTTCTAGTGTTTTTTCTCTTTCTTTTCCAGAATCAAACTGAAGACACTCCGGGCAGTAAAATGGACTTATCAGTAGGTGTGTACTTAATATGGCAATAAGAAAAACTGATTTGGTTCATGAGGCTGAAGTGCTTGGCTTTGAAAACAGTATAATAAAGCAGTATGTGGCCTTTTGCAAAATGATTTTAGAACAGCTTAAGGACCTTTTATATAATTTGGTGTGTAGCTGATGACAATGAAAGAATGAAAGTTTGAGCTAGGATAATGGGAAGGGACTAAGTCTGGTTACTGAGTGCATTAATAAACAGACCGTCCTTGCACAAAGTCCGTTTGTGATAACTGGGTTTCATTCTGTTGAATAGTACATAATGATTTATGGACTTCTAGAGAAAATGTCAAAGACCTACTGTGGAGAAAGAAAAACTGATTTGCTTAGTGGTAGTATGAAGGGAAGTTTTTGTGTGTGTGTGTTTACAGTATTTATAGCCTACTCTTCATTGAATGTTTTCATTCCCAGAGCAGGGAGCAAATGAAAATAAACAGAAAAACAATATAAACAATTTGTATATAAATGAGACCCATATACAAATAAAAAAAATTATCTCAAGGTAAACAAGCAAAATTACAACAACATAAATTTATATTTCCCATTTAACAAATACAAGCCTCATAGTCAGCTGGGCTGTAAGGCAGTGATGTGCAGTTGGGTTTGCTGGCCTCTCCCATCTACCTTCTCTATACTAGCTAGCACAGACGGTATTCAGGGTCCTCCAGGGTCTTGGGAAGAGGGTCTGTGGCCTGAAAGGCAGTCAGTAAACCACAGCTGATGTTTCTCTCCTGCTCAGTACTGGGGAAACTTGCAGGCCTCAAGATCAGCAGGACTGCCAGTTAGTGATGCTTTTAGGATGTTGTTTTTTTTTCTGTCAACAGCTTAACTAAATGAAGCTTCCCCGTCTTAGAGAAGATTGTCATGACAGAGCTTTGTAAAATTATAACCACTTGAAGGAGAAACAGACTGATAACTTACCTAAATTGTCAGATCTCATTCTAAAAAGTAGTTATAGAGGACTTATGCTTAGCCCCATGCAGGCGTGGGGTCCTGCAAAGTTCCATCTTGCCCCTCATGTGCTTTAATGTCTATTTGTAGCCTCTGGGGGACGTATTCAGAAAATGATGTTTCCCAGCATGATTGAAGTGTCAGCAGTATGCTGATGATATCCAGCTCTGTTTCTCATTTTCATTTCAAGTCAGGTGAGGCTATGTGCTAGACCACTTTCTAGAGGCAGCAATAGGGGGAAATAAAAGAAGGCTGAATCCTGACAAGATAGAAGCCCCGGTTCTTGGGTCTGGGAATTGGGTAGGTGAGCGCACCCACAAACAGCAGGTGCAAAGTTAGGGATGTGTGTGTGTCAGGATTCAGCCTTCTTTTATTTGCCCCCATTGCTGCCTCTAGACACTGGTCTAGCACATTTTGTGCCCCTCAAGTCCTTGGGCCTCCAGTGTGCGAGTGCCTTTTTTTACTCTTGCTGGTTTGCCAGCTATGTCTGTTTCTGGACAGATATCCTGCCAGGGTTACCCACTCCCTAGTAATATTCCATTTAGATTCTAATACGCTGTACATGGGCACACCTTTGAAGATGGTCTGGAAGTGACAGTAATGCAGAATACATTCTGTCAGAATGTTAGCTCATATCACAAACTCTGATTCTGAAAGATCTGCATTGGCTGCCTGTATGCTTCCAGATGGAATTTAAGGTACCATTATTCACCTACAAAGCCCTAAATGACTTGAGACCCAAATATCTGAAATGCCGTATTTACTCGAGTCTGATATGCCATTGAATCTAATTTGCACCTCAATTTTCAAAACCTTGAAACCAAAAAAAGGATTTTCTGGCAAATGTAAATGTCCCATCAAATCTAATGTGCACCTTAATTTTTGCAACGTAATTTGGCCAAAAAAGTGAGCATTAGATTCGAGTAAATACAGTAATTCAAGTAAATACAGTTCCCTTTATCTAGGAACTAGGCCCTCCCTGCACATCCCACCATCAGGACAAGTATATTCCGAGGTCGCCCCCCCCCCCGGGTTATGGAATGCCATTTCCTTGGAAGTATAACTGGCACCAATATGTCTGGTGTTTCAGCAGCAGGTAAAGGCCTACTTGTTTGCCTGAGTCTTTGCAAAGACATAATGTGTTCTTACCTGCTCCTTTGATTTTATAGGAATTATTATAGCTGAACATTAGATCATATGATGAAGGGTAGGCTAAAAATGTATTTAATACATTTATAATAAGGCCGCTAAGGAATTTTTGTAGTTATTGTAGTATATGAGTATAAGTGGAAAATACTTCATTTAGTAATTTATGAAGTGTTGCCGCAAACCTATAACAGCCATTCATATGAATGCTTCCACTTCCCACTTTTTCCTTTCAGGTGGTCTCCAAGATAAGAAATTTGATGTGGATAAACGAGGGATGAATCTCGGGGATTTTAATGACATTATGAGAAAGAGTCGGCCAGGTTTTCGTCCTCCTAATTCCAAAGACATGGGAGCCCCAGATAGTGGGCCTTACTTTGAAAAGGTAAGACACATTTTGCTTGTAAAAATCTGCAGCTTATTCCAGATGTAATTTTAACATCCCATCAGATTTCAGCATTACAACTTAAAGACATTGTTTTATTATGAGACTTAAAGGGGAGAGAAAAAAAATGCTTGTTTGGGGCAAATGAGAAGAAATGGGGTGAACTGAACACATGGGTGATCTTTGGAGTAATTATTACTTTCTGGAAAAACACTTCAGGAGAGTCCTCAATCATGTGTTTGTATGAAAAAAACATACCGTAGTTTTTTTGGGGGGGAAATAAAGGGGGGGGGAAATCCCTTTATTTCCCCCCCAAAACCAGGTCGGGGAAACCAAACCAGGTCGGGGAACAGCGGTGTGGTGGCACTCCGCCTCCCCGCTGTCCCCTGAGCTTGTGGGGCTGGCCGATGTCTGCCCGGCGCGCGGGGCGCTCTGCTTCAGGGCGCCCCGCCCGCTGGGCAGCAGGCTGCTATCCGCAGCGTGGGGAGCCCTGTGGGAACTCCTGCATGGCTCCCCAGGCTTGCTGATAGCTTCCTGAAGCCTGGGGAGCGAGAGGGGTCAGTGCGCACCGACCCCTCTCGCTCTCCAAGCTTCAGCAAAAGCCTGTATTCGCCCCATAGGACGCACACAAGATTTCCCCTTCATTTTTGGAGGGGGAAAAGTGTGTCTTATAGGGCGAAAAATACGGTAACTTTTTATTCTGAATGTATTGTACATTTCCAACATTTGCCCCTAAAAGTTACTGGATGGTTTTGCTAAGACTTGAGTGCCAAATTAAAAAGTACAGCAATGATGAGACAATACTTTTAATACATGCAACAGCCCTTTCCTCAAAAAATAGTTGGTTCCCAAAGGCCTGTTGAAATAGAACTGTCTTCACCTGCCAGCAGAAGGACAGCAAGGGGGAAGTCAGCCTGACTTCTCTAGGAAGGGAGCTCAGGAGTCTGGGATAAGCGACTGAGAAGGCCCTTTCCTTCATTCCCACAAAGCATGCTTGTGAGGGTGACACGGGGCTGAATCTTAATGGTGAGCCCCATCAGATTCATATGAGGGAATATGGTCTTTCAGATAGCCTGAACCTAAGCTGCCAAACACTGAGTCAACCTCTTCACCCTGCTATCCACTATGATCCTAAGGTCTCATTCCTAGTCAGTCATTCACAGTTCAGACCCCAAGGGTGTGTGTGTGAAATTAAGGTTTTCACCCAACATGCATCACTTTATACTTGTTAACACAGAATTGCATTTGCTTTTTTACAGTCGATTCACTCAGCTTCTAGTGGTCCTTTTGGTCTTTTTAATGACCCTGAACAATTTAGTATCTTCTGCCATGGATTACCCCTAATTCTAGATCATTTATGAACAGGGCAAAAAGCACAGGTCCCAATACTGATCCACTTCCTGCATTTCTTAATTTGAAGAACTGTCCATTTATTCCCATTCTGCTTCCTGCTACTTAAACAATTCCTGATCCAAAAGAGGACCTCTCTTATTCCATGACTGCTAAGCTTACTCAGGAGTCTTAGATGAGGTACCTTTTCAGGGGTAAATTGAAAGTCCAAGTGCATGGTCAGCTGGATCACCTCTGTCTATATGTTTCTTGACACGCTCAAAGAATTCTAATAGTTTTGTGAGAAAGGACTTGGCGTTCCAGAAACTATGCTTATTCAACTTCAGCGAGACTTATTATTCCATATTCTTGATTATTTTATGTTTATCAATTCTTTCCACCAGTTTTTCTGGGACATAGTTAAGATAACTGGCCTGTAATTTCCAGGATTGGTGTTAAATTAGTTACTTTCCAGTCCTCTGATATGAAAATTTATCTGAGGAATAAGTTACATTTTTTTGTTACAAGATCTGCAATTTCCCATTTGAGTTATTTGAGAACTCTCAGGTGGATGCTATGTGGACCCAGTGATTTGTCAGCTTTTATTTTGTCTATTAGGCTTACAATTTCATCTCTCATCACCACTGTCTGCCTAAGTTCCTCAGACTTTCTTTCTGCAAAAGTTAGTTGCAGCACTGGACTCTGTCCTATATCTTCCATTGTGAAGACAGATGCAAATAATTAATTTAACTTTGCCACAATATTCTCATCCTCCTTTTGCACACATTTGACTCTCTTGTCATCCAAGGGTCCAACCATCTCTTTAGATGATCTCCTGCTACTAATGTATTTAAAGAAATTATTGTTGTTTGTCTTTGTACTTTTAACATAGGGCTCCTCAAATTCTTTTTTACCATCTCTTTATTGTCTGTTTGCCAAAGTTTGTGTACCTTTTTGTTCTCTACTTTTGGGTAAGACCTCCATTTTTTGAAGGCAGTCTTATCTTCAATAGTTCATGTTATGAGGAAACAGATTCCACAGGACACATAAATCAGTAATCTGAAGATGATGGAGACAGCAGGTCAGGTAGAGATCCCAACCTGTGATCAAGATCTAAGAGCATAAACATTGGGAAGTAAAAGGCACTACAAGGCAGGCATTAAGCATACATGTAGATCAACAATAACAGCAATAAGATGCAGAGTTGTCAGGATGCTGCTCAAGTCACTGAGAGCTGATCGCTTGTTCTCATGGAGTATCAGTTTCAACCAAGCCCTCACATATATATCCTGGCCCTGATTACCCCTCCCATGCGCTACCTATTTGGCAGAAGACTGGAGAGCCTTATAGAGGCAGCCCTTGAGCCAAGCACCCCATCACCCCTCCATATGCTCCCATCAGATGTTCTGCTTGTGTTGGTCTGAAAGACTGGTTTTCAAACAGTGCGCCGTGGCACCCTGGGATGCCTCAAATGATGGTCAGGGGTGCTGCGGGAAACACAGGCTTCTGTCCCTCCTTCCTTCCTTCCTTCCTTCCTTCCTTCCTTCCTTCCTTCCTTCCTTCCTTCCCTCCCTCCCTCCCTCCCTCCCTCCCTCCCTCCCTCCCTCCCTCCCAAGCCCTCTTGCATCTCTGCCTCCCAAAGGTTTGCACAGCTGTTTGTTGCAGCAACCCTGGCTACAAGCATCCCAGGCAAATAGTGCCTCTGGGTTGGCCAAGGGGTGCTGGTTACCAGGAGCTGAAGTGCCTCACAGACCAGGGGTGGCTGCGGCTACCTGGAGGATTCCCAAGAAGAATGGAGAGGAGAGGAAGCTAAGAGAACACTCCACAAAGGAGGGTGTTTGAAAAAGGGTGAGAGGCTGCCAGCTCTTCAAGCAAGGGGTGACATAACTTCGTTCCTGAGCCCTATAGGGGTGCCACAAAAAGACTGTAGTTGGTCAAGGGAGCTGTGGACTCAAAAAGGTTGAAAATCTCTGGACTAAGGAGAATGAGTCAGGCCCTGGTTCCTCTGGGGACTGCAGCTTGGGGCTGCTCTTTCCATTTCCAGCTCAAGGACCTTGTATTCCAGAGTTTCCTGGCTGTCAGATTCAGGCTTGCCATTGAGATTTCAGCTCATTTCCTGTGCCACTAGTTTGCTCAACCTAGCTGGTACCTTTTATCTCTGTCAGAATTCTGGCTGCTGTTCCAGGTCTAGGCCATGACCTCAACTATGGTTCCTTTGTCTGTTTTTACCCTGTTGGAATTCACAATGCAGTATACGCCTATTTCCTGGGACCCTGAACTTACTGAATTCTCAAAGAAGTTCCATCCAAATTTCAGCTTCATTTTGGTGACAGATTTGAGGATCAGACACTCATTGCTACAACCATACCCTCAGTGCACAGTGGGTTAGAAAAAACACAGTATGGATTTATTTGGAACCTGGACTGCTGGTCAATATATTTCCCTAAAGATTCATTAGAATCATAGAATTGTAGAGTTGGAAGGGACCACGAGGGTCATCTAATCCAGCCTCCTGCAATGCAGGAATATTTTGCCCAACTTGGGGCTGAACCCATGACCCTATAAGAGTCTCACACTCTACAAACTGAGCCATCTCATACTGGGACAGAGTTAAACTTTTAAAAAGTCCTGCTTCCAATTCCTCTGAATTAAGACATGTGTCATTTGGAATCAAGTCAACACAAGTAAGAAACTTCAGAGCCATCAAATTATTTCAGAACTTGGTTATTTTTGTAACCATTTGCAGTGGACCCCCTCCACCCAAGGTATCTGCTCTGCTTTTTAATGCCAGAATATGTATCTCATTTACTTAACACTTAATCACTTAACCACTGGGTCATTTCTTAATACTACAAGAAATAATCAACCCAGCATTGTAATACACTTTTTACCAGTGCCAGATCCTCAAGTTGAGATGGTACCTAGTGTTGTTCTTTTCTGGCTTCTGGTAGGTTTGGTCCTGACATAACAAAACCATAATGTCCTCTGTTTAATTACTTAAAAGAAGAGAAGATCTCAGACCTCTGTTTCTTTGACATCACCTAAAGCTAGGAATTCACCCACAGAAAGAAGGTACCTGATCCATTTCCTTTTGATAGGATTCCAACCAAAATTGCAGTTGCCATAGAATCAAGTGTATCAGGTTATTAATGCTGAAGGACCCTTCAAAATTCTATACCTATACAATCTTACACAAAATAAATTTGCTCAGTCATCCCTAAAGTCTTCTAGTGTGAGCAGACAAGAATTTCAGTGTTCAAGTATTGCATCAGGTATACAACTTTAAAAACTTGGAGCACCCTTGTAGACTACATTTCTTGGTTTTTGTCTGCTGTTTGGCCTGGTCTCTGGCTGTTGAAATAGTGGGGGGGGGGGGTTCTGTACCTAGCCGTGCTTGTAAAGAACACAGCCAAATTCAAAAGCCCTGTTTGTCACCACTAAGTTTCTGTATTATTTGTTTTTTGGAGAATGACAAAACCAATGGCTATTATAGAGGTAGCTGAAGCAGAATATCTCAGAAATATAATTTCTAGAAATGAGGAGCATTCAGGGAGCCCCAGAGCTAGGTCTCAAAGAGGGGACTTTGATGGCTATTTCATATTTTTGCATTTACATAAATAGCACTTCCATGAAACAGAAGCTAAGTTAGCCCTAAGCTGTCTTAAATATGGCTTGATTCTCACATAGGCAGTAGGGAATTGTATTGTCCAGAGTAGCCAGTGTCAACCTCAAGCCGAAAACAACAGCACTTCACCAAAACTGCTTCCATCTTCCTGGGCTATCAGTCTTTCTCTTCTGATCAGGGAGTGAGGAATTTCAGTATTCTACACTGACCTTGCTGGCTGACACTGTGCACCAGAGACAGATAAGGACATTAACCTGAGAAAATGAATCAGTCAGTGTTTATTTTTTTGTGTTTGGTTCTAAAGAGCTTTTGGTAACAAAATACTCCATGCGAGGATGTTCATTCTCTTGCTTTGTAAGAAAGATGGACATACTAGTGTCAGTCGAGTAGTGCTTATAATAACCTACTGGGTGGAAGATCTTTAAATTGCCCAAGAACCGAGATATTATTCTGATGAGATTTCTTTATTCTTCACCTGCCTGAATTCTTCTGCTTGCCTCATCTGCTCTAGGTGTTACTCAGTTATAGATCTCCTGAAAAGAAATAAAATTTTGTCAGCAAATAGAAATATTGCATCTCTTTTATTGAAGATTATCACTTCCACAAGCAGGGCAGCATTAGCTGTGGGTAAAGGTTTTTAAGTATTGAATTGATTGTTCTGACTTGTCTCCTTTTAGTCCATATTTCCAAAGTAAGTAGTGTACTTTGTTGGAACATATCCTTTTAATGGTTAAAATCATACTAATTTTGCATAATCTTGGTCATTCATGGTCGCTCTTTCTCTTCTTGCATTCTGTTGCTTCACTAACCAACTCCTGCTGATTGGCTACTTATTTCTTCAGCTGACTTTGCCTTTCTCCAATCAAGATGGGTGCCTTGGGGATGAGGCTCCCTGCTCTCCCTTCTCCCCTTCTCCCAACTACAAGCTTTCTCCCTCTGGTTCCACACTACCCGTCTGCCTTGGGGCAATCGGCTCAGGGCTCAACCCCCAAAACTTCGCTGCTAGACAAGTAAGGAGGTCACATTCTTGGTTATATTACTTCTTGGCTGCATCCTATAGTTAATCCTTATCAGCTTGGTTTTTGCACCCGTTTTTTTCATGGAAAATGTAGTAAGATAAATCTCAAATTCAGGAACCCACCAGTCCTTATTGCTTCCTTCCAGACATTCAATATGTTGCTTACGTCTGTTACTTTGATCCCTTACTAATACCTCACAACAGTCTGTGAGTTTACTTTCTCAAAGAAAGTAATTAAAAGTTGGGGAATAAACATTTTGGAACCCAGTGCAAGAATAAACACTTTCCCCCTTGTTCTAAAAAACAAATTTGGCACTAAAACTTCATACTACATTTATGCAGTAGTTACTCTGTTTAAATTTGTATGTGTGTTTGCTCTTAACTTATCCTAGAGCAGTTTTGAAACCGAAGAAGAGACTAACAATTCTATCCGTTTGGAAATCTCTAGGAATAACAACACAAGCTATAACCACATCTACAAATGTTTTTCTAAGGTTAATATGTATCGTGAATGTATCCCTGCAAAGGGACTAGGTCACTTCTACTGGAATTTGTTTTCAAATTGAATATGCAAGAGACACCTGGCACAAAATGTTGCAGTGTGCTGTGTTCCCTGTTCTGAATTCCAGACACCAGTCCACCCCACCACCACCCCACGCCTGTTTTAGAGTCGATTCCCCACACCTCCAAACAGTCTGCATTACACGGCCTCTGAGCATGCTCAGATCCCATTGGGCTGTTTTGGGGTTTCCCTTCCCCTGAGTCTGCTGATACCTCTCTTTGTATATGATGGTGCTGTTTTGACTGTGTAAGCAGTGGCGCGTTCTCTCTTAGAATATTGGAATTGCTTTACTGTGTATGATTAAATGCAGTTTGAGGACTGCTTAAGACCTTTGAGTAACTTTCCATATTAAATAAAGAAGCAGCTAAAAACAATGAAGTCCATCATATTAGGTAGTTCTTAATATTTTCTTCTGTTATATGTAATAAGTAATAAATACTGCTATCTACAGTATTCAAACACAAAAGACAAATCCCTTTAAATATAAACATTGCTTATCTTTTCTCTGCACCTTCTTTTCTCCTCTTTAAAATGTGTATGGCATACAATCAAACCTCTTAGAAGGGAATGTGTTTGAAAAAAATGCCAAGCAAATGAATCAAGATGAAATAAGGATGACTATCATTGGCATGTTACAAATTCTCATAGTTATATTAACCCCAGGCTCCAGCTAACATATATAAACAACTATACTCACAACCTGATTTGACTTTCTTTCATTCATTCATTTTTAGGGTGGCAATCAAGGTCTGTTTGGAAACAGTACAGCACAATCGAGAGGAATGCACCCACCAGTGCAACCGCTAAACCCTTCACCTAATATCCGGGCACAAGTGCCTCCCCAGTTTCTTTCTCCCCAGGTAAACAATTTTTAAAAGTTTCTTTGTAGATGGTTTGTTATAGTCTCTTCTGTTGTTCCACATATGGAGCTGGATTTGAGGACATCTGGTGGAGGGAAAAGGCTTTAGTCCGTTTCCCAAAGCTACATATTTTGTATGGCTCACCAGGAGCTAAAGAGCAGGCACAGTGTCTTTTTGCGGTCTTCTTTCTAATAGCATAAGCTTTTTCTTCATCTGCATTTGTTGTTTTCTGCTGTTGACTTTTTGATGTAAGAAGTATTTGGTTTCAGTTTGAAACTTGTGACAAGGGAATCCAGATGTGCCATACAAGAGTGAAAGTGCCACCCACTTCCAGTTTCTTTTAATTGGTATTTATGAGAGTGCAGTGGGGGCATGAGATTGATGGGTGCTCTTTGATGAGAGGGAGAAGTCCTTGTAGAGGGGATGTGTGACTTTGAACCTAAGTAAGGGAGAGAGCCTAGTTGGGTGTGGATTGCTATCCTAGAAAGTTTTCTAATAGGTGGGTAGGTGAGCTTTGTTTAATTATGGCTTTACACAAACAAGCAGTGTGCTTGTGCATGCTTCTCAAAGGTCTCTGCTTAGTTCCTCTCCTGCTTCATGTTGGGAGCAACAAACTATGATTGGTAGCCAAGATTTGGTTTTGGGGTACGACTTATAGTTCCCTTGAAGAAAACAAACCATGAGCCCAAGTCTGCATAACAACAAGCCAAAACATGCATTTTGTTATTTCTGATGCTGCTAATTCATGTTAAATCCATAGGTAAACATCAACTGTGTTTTAACATTATGTATACTGAACCAATGGTGCCCCCACTCCTTAGTTCATCCTAAAGTGTAAAAAGGATGTAGCTGAAGAGAAGAGGGGCTAGCAAGAACCTCACTCTGTCAGAGTTCTATATAATGTTGTTGCACATTCAGAAAAAGCTCATCTTCCTCAGAGGAACAAGTTGCTCCTTCCTCCTCCTCCTTTGTGCATTGCAGTCTCTCTTATTCCTTATTCTCTTTCCTTGCACCCCATTTCAAATGGTGTGGGTGGGTGTGTACATATACATGCACCATTTCTGTATAATGTACTGTTAAAGCTACTCATCCACCAGAGCCCTGCCACAAACTGAAATAGAATATGTTAACTCCAGAATCATGTTCCATATTAAGCTCAAGCTCTTTTCTTTAAATGTACAAAATGTTTGTGCATTGTTCAAAATTTCAGCCAAGCAAAAGCTAGCCAACTCAAGTAATTGATTCCTTTCTGTACTCACATATTGCTATATGTGTTTGTACCATATTCTTTATGTTCACTTTTCCTTTGTTGCATTATTTGTTGATGTTCAATTTCATTATGATTAAGATCACACACTTTCTGTTTTCAACAGAGACATCTTGCTTTTGTATACAGACCTGCTACAAATGTCTTTGTTGTTCTGTCAGTTTCTGGTTTGACTTGTGTATGCCTTTGCACTTTTTATTAAGGTTTCTGCCTCCATGCTCAAGCAATTTCCTAACAGTGGTCTGAACCCAGGTCTTTTCAACATGAATCCCCAGCTTTCTCCTCAACAGATTGCTATGTTGAGCCAACTTCCGCAGATCCCCCAATTTCAGCTTGTAAGTAACTATCCTACTACAGTAGCTGACTGAATTTTGCATACTCCTGTGACTGTTTTTGCAGCTTTAATCTTTTTGGGAAAATGTTGTACTTCAGATCTGTGGAAATATATACTTAGTTGTTGAAAAGGCACAAATAAGTCATATGCAGTTGTGGGAAGGGGACACTTTCTAGCAATGACTTGTACTTACCTTTACAGTAAATCAAGCTTCATATTAGAAGTACTGGGCAGAGGCACACCATGCATTTAAACCACATGACTTTCCCAAAGTATCCTGGGAACTGTCGTTTGTTAAGGGTGCTGGGGATCATAGTTCTGTGAGGGGAAAACTGCAGTTCCAAGGACTCTTTTGGCAGGTGAGTCATGTGCATTAGATGTCCTTTAAGTGCTTGGTGTGGATCATCCCACTATTTCTAATTAGATGTAAAAGGGAAGGCTCATCCATAGTCTAAAACGTTCATGGTAAGTTTCTTTTATTATAAAAAAAAACTTACTATGCTAGTCATATCTGCTGAACAGTGCTCATTTGCCAGCAGTTGATGCCTATAAATAAAGTCCTTCATTACCTCCTCTACTTGCCTTCCAGGCTTGTCAACTCATCCTCCAGCAACAGCAGCAGCAGCAACAACAACAACAGCAACAACTGTTACAGAGTCAAAGAAAGATTTCCCAAGTAGTACGACAACAGCAAGAACAGCAGGTACAATATTTAATCAGCAATGTATGCATGAGGTGTACAATAAAGCCTAGCAATATACCAAGAAGATGTTATTAAAGCTTTATTATTGCTTGAAACTAATGCACTATTCAAAATATAATCACTTGTTTGTACTAAGATAAACAAATTCTTCTTTATTTCATTAACTGCAGATTGCCCGTATGGTGAATGCCTTTCAGCCACAACAGAGGCAACCTGGCATGAAACATTCTCCATCCCATCCAGTTGGGCCTAAACATTTAGACAGCATAGTACCTGGTGGTCTGAATGTGAGTCTCTCAGATATACCAACCAAAGGGCAAATTCCTGGATATAGTTCAGGTAAGTACTGTAAATAGCTAAAACAGAGTGATCTGTTTTGATTTCTTAAGCGCTAAGAATCTGTGTACCAAACCCAAATACTGGATTTGTTGTTTGTGTCAGTTGAATTGCTGAATCAGCCTTGCTACATAGAACTCTAGCTTCTGTTCTTCTCTGCAGAGTGTACTTCAGCGTTATGTTGACTCACTAGCTTTATTTTCAAACAGCTTTGCTTATTGCAGGATATCATGTTACAAAAAGTATTTGTGCAAAAGCATAAGACAGCCTTGTAGTGATGAGCATTTGCATCATCACATCCATCTATATGGTTTAAAAACATAATTATAAAGCAATTTAGCTTAAATCAGGGGTGGGAAATCCTTGGCCCTCAAGTTGTCATTGGTTTTTCACAGGTTTTGGTTCGAGTGGCATGGATTATGGCATGGTAGGAGGGAAAGAAACTGGAACAGAATCTCGCTTTAAACAATGGACTTCTATGATGGATGGATTGCCATCTGTAGCTTCCCAAGATGCCAATATGCACAAAAATGGTGAGAGATTCCAGCTTACGTTATCAAAAATGATTTTACAAGGTATATTTATATTGCCACTTTTTGCCTCTAGTGAAACACTAGGACAGCAGCTTCTCCTGTATTGTTGTTTTGCTGTGAGATTGTTGTATTTTAAGTGTTCTAAGCCACTGTTAGCAATGCAAATGCCTTTGGAAAGGCAATATATAAATCTGAACAAATCATAATGGGCTTTTTGTTTTTGTAACCTTTTTTAAAAAGGCCTCTAATTTTGTATTTTGTTTTTCTTACATTATATATATGCTATTTTCTTTCTTACTCTAGTGCAGGGGTTGCCAGTGTGATTCCCTTGGGCACCAGTTTGCCCTTCAGTATTTTCTGTAGCACCCATGAAAGGTCTTGGTAAATATCCCCTCCAAATTCCACAATGCATGAGAGACTGTTCACTCAGTTCCTGTTTGCACTGGTGTGTCCTCTCCTATATGCCTCCATGGCAGCCATTTTGTCTTATGCCACACCTCCATAGCAGTCATTTTGTGACTGCCGTCCACAACACTTTCACAAAATTCCAAACATGGCCACTGGCCCTCAAAAGTTGGTGACCCTTGCTCTAGTGGCTTTATTGTTACAGTGAAACTGGTATGAATTGCCATTCTGCTTTTATGTTAGGTTTGAGCCCTGTTTCAGTTGCTACCATGATGTCCTTTTGTCAAAATAATATTTTTCCTCTTCTTTCCAGGGACGATTGTGCCCCCTGGAAAAGTACGAGGGGCATCGCCCTATAACCAATTTGATATAATCCCTGGCGACCCACTGGGCAGCCACACAGGTCCTGCTGGAGATAGTTGGTTACCTGCCAAATCTCCACCAACAAGTAAGATTGGAAGCAAATCCAGCAATGCCAGTTGGCCTCCAGGTAATTTCAGTGTCCTTGAAAACTGTTCATAAATGTTACATCCCAGTTTATAAAATAAAATTTGTTACTTCTATCAATGTGTCACCTCTGTCAATGGCTTTCTATGCACAGCAGACTGGTGCTGTGCAAACATGCATTGCAAGAGGGGGGTTTTTTGGACCATTTGCCTGTATGAGGTTGTGTAAAACTTGTTTCAGAGGTGTAAACTCCATTTTAAAGAAACCAAACTTCTTTGGTCTGTATAATTGACATGAACTAAGCACTTTTTTATTTTGTATAATTTATTTTTGGGGGAGGTTTAGGGTTAGGATAAAGTTGCTACACTGAACAGTAATGACCACTGGGGATGTTATACAGTAATACCTCTTGTGAACATCCGCCTTGTCTAGAGTCCATTTCGGCGAACATCTGCGGCAAACCCCGAAGTACCAGAATGGGTTACTTCCAGTTTTGCCGCATGCGCAGAAGCGCAAAGCGCTCCGTACACAGACGCAGCGCTTTGCCCTGCGTCCTTTTTGGCTAGCAGCCAGGGCTCTGGAACGGATCCAGGCCACAAAACGAGGTATGACTGTACAGCAATTTATTTATTTCTGAGACTTCACCAAGCGTTGTCTCTCTCCCATCATCATCATCATCATCACCACCACCACCCTGAATTTTGAAAATAGGTGTGTTTTAAGTCTACTCTTGAATTGGCATCTTTATTGTTTGTGATTTATATTGTAATGGCATTTGGCTACAGACAATAAAAATGTGACTGATTGACTACATACACACATATAGTAGCAATATTAATTTGTATGCTTTTTAATCAGAATGTAGAATAACATTTTAATTACTATTTTTGAAAGGGTAGGAAGGAATGGAAGAGCTAATAAAGGACTAGGAAACACATATATGCCTTTAGATTCCTCTAATAACATTATCTGCACTCTCAAACTGATCTCCCAAGACCCCAGAATTAGAAACCTGACACCACACATTCTTGGACACCTCATATTTGTTGGAAGAATTTAACAACTTTTAAGTCTGTATGATTGAATATTTTATTTGAAATACTGTATGATTATTGTTATGTTTCAGAGTTTCAGCCAGGAGTGCCATGGAAAGGTATTCCAAACATTGACCCTGAATCTGATCCCTATGTGACCCCAGGAAGTGTGCTGGGGGGTACAGCCACATCCCCCATTGTAGATACTGATCACCAACTTCTGCGGGACAACACCACAGGTATATTTATTATTACATAATACAATTTCTGTTTACCTTGCAACTATTATAACTGGAATAACAAGTTGGATCAGCAAATACATGTTTGCTGATTATAAGTTGGGGCAGGGATACATTTGCAGGGGAGAATCACCAAAATTGAGGGTGGTTAATCTCTCTACACAGCCAATTATTTTTCCTTATAACCTCTTCTGCCAGGTCCCTTTTCCCCCCAGCCAGTCTTAGTTGCAGTTTTAGACTTAGCTAGAGGGGAAAATAGGAAAATATCTATCTGGAGGGTAAGCATTGGTGAACCAAGAGAATGAATTAAAACCCTGTTTGCACTTAGCAATTTCCCCCTGGAAATGCCCCTGTCCTGTATTAATGGCAGTAGTCAAATACAAACAACCCTATTCTGCTCTGTATTCTGTTCTAAAGTTTGAAGATGCAGATGTTGCTATGGTTTAATTTATGTTAAGACTAAATACATGGATCTGCAATAGGTTTCTGCCATTCATTGTCATTGCTAGAAATGTCAGTTGTCACGTAAATTCTTTATTCATCTATAATGTTTTTCTTTCCCTTTCCTTATTATGCCATAGGGTCTAATTCTTCCCTCAACACCTCGCTGCCTTCACCTGGTGCCTGGCCCTACAGTGCCTCTGACAATTCCTTCACAAATGTTCATAGCACTTCAGGTATCTGGTTTCCATTCTCAATGCACCTAGCTCACATTTTATATTGTAGCTGGAAAACATTGAGATATTTAAGCATATATAGTAATGCTTTGTAAAATAGATAGTTGCCTGGGTTTTTTCCTCAGTGTAACTTTTTTTTACGTATTAAATAACTCCCTGGTGAAGTTTTTTCAGATCCGTGTACTATATTGTCACAAAAGCATGTAACCTGGATCACATGCAAATATACTTCAACAGACTGTTGGCAAAAACTAAAATTATGATGATCTGTGTTATGTGTATTAACTTTCACTAATTGATTGGCTTTTCCTTTCCTCTGTTGTAGCAAAGTTCAGTGATTACAAATCAACATGGTCCCCAGATCCTATAGGACCCAATCCCCCTCATCTCTCCAACAAGTGGAGAAACAATATTTCCTCAAGAAACACTACAGGGCTACCCCGCCCACCTCCTGGTCTGAGTAATCCAAAACCATCCTCTCCCTGGAGCAGCACAGCACCCCGCTCACTCAGGGGGTGGGGGGCACAGGATTCAAGGCTTGCCTCTGGTGAGTAGAATTTCCTAGCATTCTTATTGCTTGGCCCATGAACAAGTTCCACAGCATTACTAGTCTGGATATGATAAGACCTTTAGGTGAGAGAATGTTATAATTGCTCAATGAGAGAAAAGAGAATGTTCTATCTCTCTCTCTTAAAAGGGCTATGGGATGTTTGTCAGAAACTACTGAGGGAGATGCAGCTAGACCCTTCCTGTCAGAAGAGGTCCTTGAAAGTTGACAAGGAACATGTATTGAATAATTTGTGGGTGGGGTCTCAAGAAGATGCAGTTCTTCATATTGTCTGTGCAGATCCACAGACTTCATCCTCACAAAGCAGCATTTAGCACTTTCTTGAAGGTTTAGATGGAAAGCTAACCCCCCAACCCTCAGTGTGCACCCTCAAAAAAGGTCAATGTGGCTCCCATTTTTTCTGGTCACTGCAGCAAGAGAAACTTTCACTTACCCCTGAGAGAGCATATGAGATAGACCCTTCTTTTCCTTCACTTCATCTTTTGCACCTTTTTGTCTCTACAGTGGATTTAAAAAAACAAAAACCTTTGGGCTAATTCTGCAGCAGTGCATGCCTCACTCTCAAGCGGGTGTTTGTGGTGCAACTGGCACTTTTTAAGAGGTGTTCAGTTTGTGGCAGCAGACTACCTCCTTAACTCGGTGAGGGACCTGTAATGCATATGGTTCCAGCTGTCTATGTTTCACTAGGCAGACACACAAAATCACTTGTTTCAGGCACAGGGAATGTTGCTGGAGCAGGCTGTCTTTGCTTTCAGTGCCAAGGTCAGAGTCTCCAAAGCAGCATAAGCTACACAACTTTGTTCCGCTTCAGTTCTGCTCATGTTGTTGATGGCAGGGACGGTATCCTTGAACCGATAGGTCACTTGTGCTATGGAGGTCTTCCATAGCTTGCTTACTACACTGTCCTCTATGGGAACTGAATTGCCCTTTACATTGACCATGGCTGTTAACCTCTCCAGCCTTCACTTCTGCCTCTGATTCTGGACTGCTCTCTGCCACAGACTCTTTCTTGCTCACTAAGCCCTGTTTCCTCTTCAGCTTCCGACACCTCCTTCCTGTCTGCTCCCTCTGACCACTCATCATCATCCCACCACTAATCCCTGGGCTCTGAGTCTTGGAGGCTCCCCAGCTGGTTCCTCCCACCACTCAACATCCAGTCCATGACACCCAAATGTGTTTTTCTTTTCTAAACTTCAGTCCCTTCTTTTAGAGGAAAATACCAAAATCTTCCTCTGAAAAGAGATAAACTGGTGCTCAATGCCTTGTGCATTTAGCATTTTTTTAAGCATTTCGCTATCCCCCAAAAGACTGAGGTCTTTGGCCACTTCTGGACCTTCAGGATGTGTCATAAGTCCAAAGACATGCAGGATGGTAACCCTTGTCAAATTCTTTTAAGTGAAAGCAAGCATCTTTCATGTCAGAGCTTGGTCCACATCCACAGATTTGGAAGATGCTTAGCATTTCAGCCAAAACTTTGCTGTTTGCCTCACTTTGCTCTGAGTGACTGCAGCTTCTCTATAGGATTGCAAAGTTTTAGAGCTATTTAGAACTGTCATCATTGCACACTTCTGTCAGTAAGGGATTTTGATCTTCCCATAGATAGATGACTGCCTACTTATTGCATCCACTCAGACCAAGTTGCTTTTACACTTTGCGTTCACAGCATCGGGCTTCTGTATCAATGTGGCAAAGTTTCCAATACATCACCCCATGTGCTCTTTTTGATTCTGGTAGAAATTTATGAATCTCCTGCCCCCTGGCTGAGCTTGAAACCTTATTGCAGGATTGAGGCACCTCAGCCCCAGGGGTTTGAATTCTGAACTCCAGGCCTTTCTGTCTTTCCCTTGGAACTTTCCCCAGGCAGTAACCTTCACTGGCTGTGCTTAACACCCCAAATGTTTTTGCCAGGCTGCAATGTGTCCTTGAACTCTGCTAATGTCACTTGAATTTCTGGAGGGAGGATAGACAGAATTGTGTGAGTGTGTGTAGAAACTAGCTCACTGTACAAAAGCTAAAAAAATTGCATTTGTTGCTTCATCCACTTTTGCCTCTGGCTTCACCCCCACTGTCATGTGGCCCTTGGAAGATTGCAGAGAAGGAAATGTCCTCCTTTGACTGAAAAAGGTTCTCCACTCCTGCCTTATTTGGGTGGCTGCTGACACGGCAGTTCAACCTAGATTCTGGGGCCAATGGCCTTGAGAACTGTCATCCACCCATCTGAGAATGTGTCCTCTTTAGTGTTGATTTCTGTATGTGTTCCAGCCAGGAGTCAACTCCCAGGCAAAACATCTCATCTTGTCTTCTCAGTTCTGCATTCCTGTCATGGTTTAATCCTCAGCAGCTATAGTTCCACCTGATACTGTAACTGCAAATGTCATTTTGACCTGCTCTCCATCTCATGTTTCTTTATATAGCTGCCGCAACAGGAAATTGTTGGGAAAGTAGAAGCCATACTCCTTTGAGTGTGCTCTTATCTTTTGAAAGTTCTGAATGTTACTTTGTGCAACTGCAGAATCCATATGTGTAGCTGCACCAGTGACCACTTGAACAACCCTGTCTTTCATGTTAAATGTGGCAAGTGAAATGGTTTCTATAAAGCACAGAATTCATTCTGGTTTTCTGTTTATGATAAATTTTGAAGTAGGTCTCATCCAAATGTATCCTGCTTACTGTTTAATCATTTGCAGCCTCTACCTGGAGTGATGGTGGATCTGTTCGTCCCAGCTACTGGCTGGTTCTTCACAATCTCACTCCGCAGGTATTTCTGTCTTCTGCTTCCTTTTTATTACTGAAACAAGACTATTCTGAATTGTTGATTATTTTAAATAAATATTGTATTTATGTACCAACACAAGCTAACTAGTATGACAGTGTGTTTAGGACATGAGAGACCTCTGTAAACCACATTTTCAGCTTTTTTTTATTGGATTGTGAATTAATTGCAGTGCTTGTTTTAGTTAGGTAAGTAAGCAATTTTGTGAATGCAAAACATAGTGTTGTCGTTTTTTTACAAAACTCCCAGTCTTCAGGATGCTAGGCAGAATGGCTAGTTTTTTCTCTCTTATGTTTTCATAGCGAAACCACAGAATGTTTCCAGCACTGCAGCCAAAAACAAAGGCCTGTAAGGTTCCTTCAGCTTTTGTTTGTGTCTGCTGAGACACCATGCTTTCTCAGTACAGTCATACCTTGTGTTGCATTAGGTTCATGTTGCGTCTTTTCAGTTTGCGAACGTGGCAAACCCAGAAGCGTATACTTCCGGGTTTTGCCCCGTGCGCATGCACAGAAGCATTCTGCACACTTAGCACATGTGCAGAAGCGGCGCTCTAGTTACAGACTTTTCAGGGTGCGAACGGCAACCCGGACCAGATCAAGTCCGTAACTAGAGGTACCACTGTATTTTGAGCTTAGTTTATTTCTCTTGTGGCATTTACAGTACTTGCCTGATATTTTTGGTTTGTATATTAACCATACTATTTCAGATATATTTACAAATGAAAATACTTACCTCCCCCCCCCCCATAAACCTGCTGTTTGTCTTTGTTCTTCCAATCTGTTCTTCACAAGATTGATGGGTCAACTTTGAGGACCATCTGCATGCAGCATGGTCCGCTGCTGACATTCCATCTCAACCTGACCCAAGGCACCGCCCTTATCCGATACAGCACCAAGCAGGAGGCAGCCAAGGCCCAGACTGCACTGCACATGTGAGTTACACCAACAACCTTTCCTGACCGTTTGCAACCTCATTTTGTCGGTAGATGGAAGTCTTGTGTGCAAGAGGTAGCCCAGTAATGTGTTTTGTTTGCCTAGTGCCCAGATTTGAAATGGCATTAAACAGTTTTTTCCGCCAGGGGCTCCTGGAGGGGCAGCATTATACTGGGATGGCTCCTCCCATCTGGCTGGACAGGCAGGGTCAGTTAAGGATCATTGGCTGGGGGAGGCGCCATCCCCACTTTTGCCAGACCTGCCTTGCCTCTCAAGTTGGTCAGACAGGTCTCTAGTGCTGCAAGGCTCCTGACCCAGCACATTTTTTCATTCTCATTTATTTTCTTTTAGCTTGCATTTTTCCATTTCTTATTTAATTTCTTTTTCCTTGTAATTTCCTTTCTTTTAATGCCCTTCCCGCCTCTCCTTTTGCCTCCCTGACCAAGGAGGCAGACTCGGCCAGCTCTGAGGAAGAGCTCTGTATTTTTCACGAGGAGGCTCTCCCCCAGAGCCCACAGGAAGGCACCCAGGCAGCTTCTGCTGCCCCAAAGAGCTCAAATGCTCTACACAGTGAAATAGATGCTGGACAACTGATTTGCGCAGTAGTGCAACAGCAACAGTTCCCTGTCTCACAGTTTACTTGTGTGGCAGCAAAAGGAGCTTGTGTGTGCCATTTCTGGCTGGCACTGGAGTTTCTCCTTTAGTCTTCACCTTTCCCTGGACAGGGGAGCCCAGGGGAGAAGCACGGACACCAGGTATGCTAGACTAGACGGTCCGTTCTCTGATCCAACACGGCTCTTACGCAGTATCTAGAAGGTACAGGCATATTCTGTTATCTGGCTGAACTGTTCTCACCTCCAGGCAAAGTCCATTTTGTGGCCTTCCACTAGTTAGGCAAACTGAAAAAGCAAACAAAAATATTTCAGGTAATGGTGTGCCTCTTTTTAAAAGCTAAATTAGTATTCTCTTTAAAAGCTTTTGAAATCTTTCTGTTAACTTAAAATATTTTAATAAGGATCTCAAAAGGATGTTCAATTAGTATTCTCATTACTGTATCCAATTACATTTCAGTTTGGTTAACTATTTGAGTGAGAATAGAGAAGAGATTAGATAAGTCAAAGCTTTGATTATGACCTGATTGAGGCATGGCAAAGCATAGTTTGTTGTTACTTACTTGAACTACAGCAAGCCTCAGATTTATATGCTCCCTCTGCTCTTCCTTCTCTCTACTTTGAATGGGAAGGGGCAAGGGAAATTTAAAGCTCTGTCACTTTTTGAAAAAACTGCAGCTTCCATTTTCATCTGAATACCGGAAATTGGTTTATTTAACCGTAGTTAACTAATTAATAAACTAGTATATCAAAGCACCATTTGATCCTGGTTTGATAAAATCAAATCTTGGTTTCCCATATGTAAATAAAAAGGGAAGCATTTGGAAGAGGCATGGCTGTAGTTTAGTTCAGTTACCCCAGGTGGATGAGATCTGGCTATACACCTCTGAAGTTTCACGTTTGCACTTCATCTATTCTGGGCAGACATGTTCTTTACTGGCTTTTCCTTGTCTTCTGTGCTCTTTTGCCCTGTGCTCATGAGTTTCGGCTTAATTTGTTTCTTATCCCCTCACTCTGGGGAAGAGGGCTGTCTGCTGGGGTAGGGGCCACCACTAGCAGCTGGATGGTAACAGCTCAACAGGATGCTTGCGTTGCCTCTCCCCTCAGGGAGTTTTGAAGGATTATGTGAGAAGCATGAAATTTATGTAAGTGGCTTTCTTAACCAAAAATTGTGGATGGTATATCCATGCTTGTATTCATCCTGATGCATGTTTCATGACAGCATTTACATTTGCAGGGTTTTTTGGTACACGAAGAACATGCAAATTTTGTTGCTGCCATAAGTTTGTGGGCTCTTGGGGAAAGCAGTGGACTTGCACACTTGTGAGGTGACCATGACTCTGCTTGCAATGGGCTACAAACTGGGTCTTACTTGCCTTGCAAAAGTACGCTAATATTTGGACAAATGTTAGGGCCCCAGTATGAATATTTGCGACTCTTACCACTATTCTCAGAAATCTCGCTTGTATATCAGCTTCCAAATTTGGAAAAACTTTTGCAAAAATATGCATACATGCTTAAACCATTTTTTTTCTTTTAAAGTAAAAGAAAACAATATTAATTCTGGAAAACAAATGTAGTAAGGATGAGGGCACTATATAAATATTGTTCTGCCGCTCATACTAATTTTCTTTGTTGAACTATATATTCTTTGCAATGTTAAACTGTGGATTTGGCTCATGTTTCTGGGATATATTTTCCTGTTAACTTTTGTTTCTGTTCATTCTACCCTATTTTTTTAGGTGTGTTTTGGGAAACACTACCATCTTGGCTGAGTTTGCCACAGACGAGGAGGTTAGTCGCTTTCTGGCACAAGCTCAGCCTTCTACACCTGCAGCAACACCCAGCACACCTGCAGCAGGCTGGCAGTCTCTAGAGACAGGACAGAATCAGACAGATCCAGTGGGACCTGCTTTGAATCTTTTTGGTGGGTCAACAGGGCTTGGGCAGTGGAGCAGCGGTGGTGGCAGCAGCAGTGGGGGTGACCTTGCTGGTGCTTCATTATGGGCCTCCCCAAATTACTCTTCAAGCTTGTGGGGGGTTCAGAGTGTAGAAGATCCCCACAGGATGGGAAGCCCTGCTCCCTTACTACCTGGAGACCTTCTAGGCGGAGGGTCGGATTCAATCTGAACTTCAAACTTTCAACTCTGACCTCGTGACCTTTTTTGGAACAGCAGCAGCACTAACTTGACCTTTTCTTTTTTTTCAACTTGCAATAAATACATTTTAAAAGGAAAAAAGAAAATGGAGAGAGAAAAAAAGGTGGGTCATTGACAGGACTGTCTGAGCACATAGTTGCCTCCCTTATAACTTCAGTTTTTTCGTTTGGAATATGAATCCAAAAAGAGAACATATCACTCTTGAAATACTTGAATCATGAACGCCAACTTAGAAAGACAATGTGAAGCAAGTACACATACCATTCAAATCTAAACACAAAAATTTAAAAAAATTAGTTTCTAGTTTTTCACTTTTTCATGTTATACGGAAGTTGTTGCTACGAAACATATATACTGAAAAATAGCTTTTTAACTTTGTTTGCACTGGGTGTGTTTCCGTCCTTAGGTCTACTATGTCGGGAAGGGGCAGGGTTCAAAAGAATTGGGGGTGGGGTGGGAGGGGAAGACTTGACGGAGCCTCACTTTAAAAAACAAAAAAAGGAAAAAAAACACTTTGTGATTGGCTGGTTGATATATACCAGTATGTTCTGGCACATGTAACTGCCCCGTGTGTGTGTGTTTCTGTGAGAGCGTGTATGTGAGCATGATTGTGTGCGTGTGTGCGCATTTTTGTCTTGGAAAGCTGCATTGCTGTTGGTCAGCAACCTACCTGGCTAGACTCTTAAACTGAATAATGATGGTGCCTATGACTGGTGCAAAATCAAATTGACCTGTGTTAAAATCTGTCGGTGGTATTTTTATTTTAGCAGGGTATTCAGCGCAGTACAGATCTTGTTCTGACCCTGTCATAGAGCAAAACACTGCCATATCCTAAGGATTTGGTGAGAGGGGTGCCAGTGTGGGAGTTCAGGGTTTTGAGGGGGGGGTGATCTGTTTTGCCTAGAAGTGTATTTGTGTCTCTAATGAGACTTTTTGAGTGAACCCAAGCTTACTTTTTATGACAAGGCCTTTCACCTTTTGGGGGGACACCAGGGGCTAATGGGCATCACATTTCTTTGTGACAAAGACCTATGTAATAGTTGAAGCTTCTGCAGTCCTTAAGAACCAAATCCTGTAGCTATTCCTCAAGTCTGCATACTAAGGTTCTTATCCTTTCATGGAAAATCCACCAAAATTCAGGCCTAACTGTATTTTCTTAAGTGGTCTGCTGTTTGTGACAAAACTAAAATGTCAGTAGTTTGCTGGCCTATCTTGTATTGTGAAAGCACATGCAGCAACTTTTGTTCTCCTTTCTCCATAGTGAGCGTTACCTGTGCCAGGCCTAGGTGTATTACAGCACCAGACCATCACTGACAGAAACGTTTACTTACGAATGTTCTTAAACCAGTGTGTACTTTGAGCATTTTTTCTCTGTGTATTTCCTGTGTATGTCTTGCTTAGGCTTTGCTTAGGCAGGCATATAACTAGCAAAGACTTCTTTTGTTTATAAAGTATTGCACCTTTATTATTTTTACTTTTCCCTGTACTGTTGCTTTTTATTGTCGGTATTTAAAGAAAGGTTGTATGTTGTTGATGTTGTTGTTGATGTTGTTGTTGTTTTATTTTTTTAAACAACAGTGTAGTAGTACTCTGGGCAGGATAGGGGAGACCTATACTTAATTCAGAAGATAGCCAGTGTGTGCACTGGGACAGAATTGCTTGTTGTGAAGAAAGCCGTAGCAAACATTGCCTTTACACAAAGCAATTTTGAAGATGGGCAGACAGGATAAGAACAGGGAGAAGGAGGCATTATTCTTTGAAGTGTTAGAACTTAGCTCTGGATTTTTGCTAGCTCTGCATTATACTGAATAACAAAAGTGCTGCAATATTCTGTACCAGCAAATACCTACATAACTCCGGTACTTGGAAGTAGCAGATCATAATGTACAGGATCACAACAGAAGATTCTTTCTCCTTAAGCAGTTTCATTTTTTAAAAAAAAAAAAAACAGTGGTGTCTGCTATATAAGTATTGATAGCAAAATTAAAGCAAAAAAAATCCTCACATTTATGTAGAAAGGGAGGAGTTGTGAATTCTGTACATGAACTCGGTTTCACAGGAAGACTAAATAAGGGGATTACTGCATTTACATCTGCCTGTTATTTTGCTGTGAAGTTGAGTGGTAAACATAGACAGGTGTTGCGTATTTAACCTTCAGAATCTGCAGCATATGTGGATCTTTTAAGTGTTTCCCTATTTCTCCCTTTGTCATTTTATCTTGTAAGTTGAAGCAAAATGTTCCCCCCCCCATTCCTGCCAGTTAAGTTTCCCTTGCAGCCCCTACACATGCCTGCTCCTAAAACAGCTGTATTTGTCTCTGGGGCCTCAGTGTTGAAAGCATGCAGGACAAACTATAATAAAAAAAAGCTCTGAGCTGGGAGGACATCGGAATACTGCACCTCATGGCCTAGAAAACAGCTATGTGCTCCAATATGTGACTTGACACACAAGCAGGTTCACTACTGTGTTATCACTCTCTCCCAACCTGCCCTATGGTCCCTTTGCCTGCACTTTGGATTTGTTGAGTTCATTACGATACTACGGTGAAAGCCGGGTGCTAGAGCCCCTCTTGTTTACAAGACATAATGAGGGATATGACATATTTAAAAAATGAAAAGCTAAAATGTTCTTCCATCACAAGCTTAAAGGGAAAAAATTAAAAACTTTTTAAAAAAAGACCAAAAAGTGCGTGTGCATATATAAATATATATATATATATAAGATGAAGACTAACTCTGGGAGCATTTAACAGTGTTTTTGTGTTTTAACATTTATTTTCCTGCTTTAAATTTGCAAGCATTCTCAGGAATTCTAGGGTAGGAAGCCAGTTTTCGAAGATGGTTTATTTAACCTTTACCTTATCCTAGATAGATGGTTGTTTCTTTCGTAAACTTTTACAAGTTCCTGAATCTTCAAAAAGTTTAAAAGTTTTTTTCTTTACAAAAAGCAAAAAATTTGAAAAACAAAATCTAACTAATACAAACTCCAATTGTCAGAACTGGGGATCAAAAAAAATCTAAAGTACAAATTGATTACAAAAGAATTCTCAGTAGCAGCAACACAAATTCATTGTATTCTTAAAAGTCCAAGTTGTGCAAAGATTTATACTTTTAGAGCTTAGTCTCAAGTGGAAGCGCGTGTGCAGATGAGTGGGGGAGAGGATTGCATATGAATGAAAGTATAATCATCTAGTTGTTTCACAGTGAGCATAAAATCTTCCTCCAAGCACCTTTTTAAAATAAACAGTTAAAAAAGAGTAAAAAATGCATTTTGATTTGACTAAATCAGTCAACCACAGTTAAGAAGAATTGCTGGGAGTACAGGATGGTGCTTCTTGAAACCACTTTTAGATTGACAGTGCTTCAGAGAAGCAAAATCTTTATTGTGAC
Organism: Podarcis melisellensis; assembly: GCF_964234715.1. NCBI lineage: Eukaryota > Metazoa > Chordata > Lepidosauria > Squamata > Lacertidae > Podarcis > Podarcis melisellensis. The sequence continues at coordinate 45,864,532 of NC_138542.1, read as the reverse complement.
CCAGTAATGGAGCTGTTTTAACTTTTACTAATTTTAAAACAGAAAATAGGGAAAGAAGAATGTGGGAGAAATCAGTGAAGTGTACCTGGGAAAAATGGCTTGGTGTATTTTAATCATTTTGAAGATTTTTTTTTGTTTGTTTGCTTTTTCCATTTATCAACCAGAGATGTGTAAATGAGAAATTTTGGGAAGTGGGTTGGAGGTAAGATATATTAACTGCTGCTGCCAGCTACTGGGGCTCCCATTCTTAAGAACCAGTTTACTGCAGCTTTTTCCTGGGATGGATAGCTCAGAGCTTCCAGCACAAAGAGAGAAGGACTTAATGTGCTTGAAGCATTTTTGTTAGAATGAAAATAACAAGCCGCTTTAGTGCCTTTGTAATACATCCTTGCATCCTACAAAAGACATATGCAGTCTAGTCACTCCAAGGAAACAAATGAACCCATTTTTCTAAAACAAAAAGCATTTCTCTTGAGCATGCTGAATAGAAGCCTCAAAGGCCTGCCGTGCAAAGAGTTACATATAAAATAACATACATGTAAACATTTTTCTTTGAAATCTAAGGGCAATTTTCATGCATTACTACTTTCTTGTTTTCAAATAGAAGTGTGAAGTAATGCCTGGTTTTCTGTGACATCAGTTGTGTGTTCTTTAGTTGTGTGTTGCGTTGTTTCCCAAATTGCATCTTGGAAAAAAGTGCATCAACTGATTCCTAGTGTGATAGGCCAGTGAGAGGAGCTCCCTTTTGTTTTTTTAAAGGAAGTTATTTATCTGAATGCTTTATCAGAGGCTTTGACTTATTTCCCCCTATAATTTTTTTTAAGTGGAAAATTACAAAAGCCTGTTACTTGGCTGACAACTGCTGAAGAAGGTAGAAAGGTAAATGTATAACTGTCATATTTAAAGCATCCTTTACCTCTCAACATTTCAACCTATGCATATTGAAGTTTGTCATATTTTTGAAGAAGTGAACTAAAATATCAATCTTGGCAACCTTCCATCCCTGATGAATACCTGGAATGTTTAATCAGCCCTTTGGACCATAGCAATACAGGTTTCCAAACACCTTTTCTGTTTTGAATCTGCTATGTTCTCTGGCCAGTGAGGATGATACTTTTGGGAACTAAGCACTAAACTATACTTGAGAAAATGTTTTCTGCAGCTGTTTTGTGGGTGGTGTTACTATATTTTCATGTATGTTCTACACACACACACAAAAAGGCAAGAGGTCTCATGGGGTGTTGGAGACCTCTTCAGATTGCCAGAGAACCCTGCGCAGCTTGAAGCCACGTGTCAAATTTTTCGTTTTATAAAGTTGCTCCTTCCATGAAAAGGAGAAACAGTCCATATCAATGTTTTGTCGTCCTTTTTAGTTGTATATTTTAAATGCACATGCCCAACTTAAAAAATAGCCCTATTTTGGTTCTATTCACTCTTTTAATATATGGCCTATATGAACCTACTGCCAGAACCAGCATCTAATTGGATGGGTCTTGCGATAACACCTTTCCTATAAAAGTACTATTCCCAGAAAGCTGCTTATTATGACCTGCCGAACCATTCTGAGAAGGTTGCAGTCTTTTCCAGTGCACCCGTATAAAGGGGTTGGGTGAGCTTTTCCTTCACTCTTGGGTTCCCTTTGTAAAGGAATATGTTAAAAGCATGTTTTCCCTCTGCCACTTAGCCAAAGCAAAACTCTTCACCTTATCTTTGAAAAATTTTAAAATAAATTACTGAATATAAATAAACAGACATTTCCTGTTTGATTTTCAATGCAGGCATTTGAATTGGCAAGTGTAACAAGTATTAACACCTCTTTCTATTCTGTCCTCCGCTGCCATGGCAAATGTTACCCGATCTTCACTGTCATCCAAATAGTAGTGTTCAAATCATTCACCTTTATTTTTTTATATTGGCTAACTGAGATACTCTGTTCTCCCTGAGAAGGTTCTGTTTAGTTTAGTTGTATTGTTCATTCATTATAAATATGCAACAGCAAAAACACTCTGCATATAATACAAATGCTACCCAAAATGCAGTTAAAATGATGCATTCTGAAATGAATACATGCTTTCCGAGGCATGCATTGATTGGAGCGATACTGGCTGAAGGAAGATGGATAAAATCTATATTACTGGTTTCCTTAGTTTTCCACAAAGCTACAGCTGTTCATTTGAATGCTGATTAGTCTCCGTGTTATGATATGCTAATGATATTGGGAGCATTATGTAGATGGATGATTTGGTAGTAACAGTTACACCTGTTATCAGCAAAGATGTAATGTTGTTTATTCTTTATTCCAATAATATTTTGCAGATTTTCCTACTGTTGCAATCCCTCTCAAAGGTTTAAAACTTTGCTGATTTTTTAAAAGTATATATTGACTCTGATCCATACAATTTGGTCATACAGTTGTTGATCTGTTATGAATTAGTAAATTTCTAAGAAAATTCTGTAGTGCTCTTAAGGATGGGCGAAAGGAGTAAAACAAACAAATTTTGTGCTGAAGATAGCTTTTATCCTCCTTCAGAACATTGCTAAAATGTATACAAACAGTCGCCAAATTAAAAGGATTATTCCCCTCTTATGCTACAATAGGGAACAAAATTCTAACCTGATCTTCTGGCTGTCAGGCCTCATCAGATGCTAGCAGTTGTCAGACCAACCTAAGTGCCCTTAACTGTTCTCCATGGCCATGTCAGATACAGATAAGCAGTTTCACATGGCTAAGAGGATATTTAACAGGCACCATAGACGTTACCAAATGTGTGATATGGAACAGTGTCAACATACCTGCTTCTTAAGTTTGTGCAGTATGGCATATTTTTACAAATTTCTCAGAGGCATGGGCCATAGAAGGATCAAAAGAATCAACCTCAACTAAGAGCCAGTTTCTTCATGTACTTGGCAGTGGTGATAGCTAGAGTTATATACCCTTGTCTTTTTTTTAAAATGCATTTTTTAAGCCATAGAGTTTTAATGTGTTTTTACTTGAGCCTGACAACCATCCATTTTAACACAAATCCAGGTTATTGAACTTAAAGCATTGTGCCAGGCAGCCTGTGGGTATATGATTAGCTGTCCATGGAGCAAAATAAAATAAGAATATGGAGAAATGTTCCATGGGTAAACAACACAGTTGGACAGTGTCGAGCAAGAAGTGGTGTTTTTGTTTTTTTAGCGCTTAGTGCCTCATCTTAGGTAATAGTATGCTAGTTAATGCATTCAAAGAACTAAAGTTCCTCATTTCTTACCATGTTTTAATCAGAGAAAATAAATGCATATTGTCTTTCTGTATTAGAAAATGCAGCGGTTAATTGAGTCCTCCTTATAAAGATTGCTTTGCTTGCTGGATAATAATTTTTGTGGCATGGTTGTGAATATCAAGTGCTTTTCTTCTCCTTCCTTATCCCAGCCAGACTGGCTCACCCTCCTTTTATATTAAGTGCTGAGTGCTTTGAAGTTTGGGTGGGAAGGGGCAGGGAATAAAGGAAATAAAGGGAGCCAAGTTAGAGCAGCCTTACTTTAGGGAGTAGCCTTACAACAGAGCTTTATAGTGAGGGTGTGCTGTATTCCAAATTGTGTAAGCCAAAAATGAAAAAAAAAATCATTTATGCAAAAAGAGGCGTTAACTTCTTAACATAATATGTACCTTCTGAAGGTAGAATAGGGTCTCATGAAGTGATACATTGTGATGCTTCTTGCTGGGTCAGTAGGTATGGGATTTGGGATATAAGCGCTTAACATTCCCTTGTGGGGTTTTTTAGGGTTGTGTTTTGTTTTTAGTTTTGAACAAGCAGTAAGTTAAATGTGGTATCTCTGAATGTGCCTTTGTGAGTATGTGACTGTCAGTCCGAGAAGACTACTTGGGCTTGACAGGGGGAGATGATAGTCAGTTTATTCTCTCTAAAGGTCAAATGCAAAGATTCCAGCCTGCTGGTACCTTTTGACAGTGTCTTTTGGGGCTGGTCTCTTAAGCTGCGCAGTATGCAGTTGTGTGTGGCAGATGCATCCAGGTGTGGATGGGTTGTAATTCACATGTTGACATTTTTAGGCTAGTGCTCCGTTGCTGGTTGAATTCGTATATGTATTATGTACCTATTACATTTGTGTATGTGGCTTGCTTTAACTTTTTTTTTTTTAAGCACTGGAAAATGAAACGCAGTGATGTTTGAGACACATTTATGCATGTAGAGAAGAAGGTATTTTGTAGCTTCTGCCATTCTTGGGTGTAGGCACACTTTTGCCCTCTATCAGTGTCCTGATAATAGAAGAAGAAAAAATCTACCCTATAACTTCTAGCACACTTATTGTTGCCATTTAAATGAACAGGGTATTACACAAGAAAATAAGATGTTTTTGAAATGGTGAGGAAGAAGTGTTGTTTTTTAATCAAAAAGTAATTCTTTGTTTCTTTGAAGCTGTTTGTAGCTAAACATGGGAATCTGCAGTGTCTACTTTCATTTGTTTTTTTCATATATATTCCACCTCTTCTTCTCCCCACCTCAAATGCAAGGTGTACAAAATCAAGAGCTGCTGTAGCACCTCTCAGCAACCTTCCCAAATGAAAGCTCTAGCAGGCTCTCTTCATCTCCATTCAGGAAGACAAAGGGAGGAGAGATGCTGCAGCTTTCTTGCTTCGCTCTCATTCCTCTCTAATGGCCTTGAAATGTATTATTATGCAAATGTGAATTTTGATACTGAACTTTAAGAAGAGGTTGTTTCTTTTTCAAACAAAAAAAAGGTCCCATATGTGGTCAGCATTGCTTCTTTTTCTTGTAAGTGAATTGTAAACTATGCATTCAGCAAGAGATGGTTTGGGGGAGGAAAAGAGAGTCCTGCGAAACTGTTGAAAATGTTTCTGTGTCCATTGAATTCCAACACTGATGTAGGAGGAAAGAGGTTCATGTCATGGGAGGACTTAATGGAACCCATCTCTTCAGAGAAGTTGACTTATTTGATTGCCAGGCAGATTTGTTTTTGGAGGAAATTAAAATCAACTTCAGAAATGAAGTAATGTCTGCCTGTTTCACAGGACTGTGCTTTCTTGCCATGCAGTGTTAGACCAGGATCAGCAGCATGACACAAAACAGCCCAAGGAGAGAATTTATCTACATAGCACCTCCTCCATTTGTTCAACCTCAGGAAATGGCACCTCATGCACTGTCTTTAAGGATTTACTCTACAACTTGTTCTCCTTTACAACTGCCCTTGTTCCTCAGGAGAATTACAATGTGGCTTTTCCTTGCATGCATTTCCAAAACTCTGTCCTAAAAGTTTCTACCAATTCCCATCGCAGATGAAACATAAAATAGCAATGCCAGCTTGGAACTGCTGTAGAATATATACTGCACTGGCATCAGTCAATTCCTTGTCTTCTAATGTTCATCAGAACTTTTCAAGGAAGACGGCATGCTAGTCACCATCTGTGACTTCTTTGAGCTAATACTACCACTAATAAAATGGAGGCGAGTGATAGAGACTAGAAGAGGAAATTTATATGGATGCTTTTGCTGGCAAGAAGCTGCTTTGAAAGGAGAAAGATTTCACTTCCTTACTTTCCGAATGTAGAGGCTGCTTCCCATGTTAATGGAGGCGTGTTTCCTTTACAAGTCTCCTTTGGGTGTTGTGAACTGTGGTATCTGCCTCATTTCACCTTGGCATCATCATAGCCAAGAAATTCTCCTACCTATAATTCAGTGTTTTTTTTCTCACACAGCAATTTTTTGTTGGTGTTCACAGTACTGTAATGAATAATAAATAGCCTTGACCGCTCATTCTCACACGCATACTTGCCTTGCAGATCTGATCTTATCAGGATTCTTATCTGGTAGATTGCCTTTTTTTGTTGTTGTTTGTTGAAGGGGAAAAGTTTCCAGCTCTTTGTCTCAAAATACCTCGTGGCGCATATTTACCTTTAGTGTAACTGGCCTTGTATATTCTCTTTCATACTTAGTGAGATTATACTGTTCCTACATTTGTCCTAGTGGTTTGAAGACTGGATCATGAGGCTGAAACTCCTGAGTTCTAATCCTGGCCTTTACTCTTCCCTCTTTTTGCCTTAGGCAAGAGTCATTTAACCTTTGCCTCAGTTTCCCCATCTGTAAAATGGGGATAATAATACTTACCTACCTCACAGGGGTTTTGTGAGGATTGACTACAGGTTTCTGTGAAGTGCTTCAAAGAAAAAGTACTTTTTATAAGTATTATTATATGGAGGTGTAACTAGCAGGCTACCTCCTTTCCCAGTCTTAGACGTACATCTCAGGGATGTGCAAAGAGGAAATAGGAGAGGAAACAGTGTATTTTATTTTTTACTTGTTAAGCCATCAAATACTTTAAACTACTTTTAACAAGAAGGAAGGAGCTAAAGAGCTGAACTATTCACAAATCTCCCTCGAGTTCCACATATAGCATACAGAAAAGCCAGTCTTTTAACAGACACATTTTAAAAATACACTTCCTCTTGAATTGGAATATGTAAAGTTTGCCATCTTTTGTACGTCCCCCTTTTAATTAGACATGGACTTTTTTGTTAGATTAACAATGGCAGCACATCTGCTGCATTTGGGAAAGGAGACATTGCTGTGTAGTTTATATGAGGTCTGTAAAATGACAATGTTTGTCAAGTAGTTGGCTTAAAGATGGGGACACTATCCAAACTTGCTTTCCTGTTTGTGTGTTAAACATATGCTGCCTCATTCCCAATATACACAAGCCATTGTATGCCAATAAAACATGGAAACACAGTAATGTTCATTAATAAGAGCTGCTTGTGAATATGCCTTACAGCCTTCTCAAAATCTTTGGGAGGAGGGGTGGAATAAGAGGTTTGGGGTAAATTCCATAGTTAGGGAGTCTTTGCTGCTTCCTCCCTTTTCTGATCTATTATGGACACCATTCTCTCTTCAATCTTAGACGTGCATCTCAGGGATGTGCATATTGAGCCCAGCATTCGGATCTTGGAAAACCTAAGATTTGGTTCCATTCTATATTTGAAGTCTCCATATTGGACACTCCCTTAATCTTTTTCATCCTTTACTCCCCAAGGAGCAGCTCTGTCCACAACTGTTAGGTGATTAAAAGTTCTACGGTGATCAAATTCAACATGATGCAGGTATATTTGTATCTGTATCTCTCTGTTTTTGTGTGTGTGTGTGTAGATACATGCATACATATACGAATGCTCACTCAAGATTCCACCTTCCACTAGTTGGGGCAAGAAAACTGAAGTGCAGATCACCTAACAAAAACAAACAGCAGCTTTGCTCTGCTAATACATATGCACTGCTTTCTTTAAAACAAACCTTTTTTTTTTTTTTTGAGGGAGGGATGAAAAAAGCAGTGGAGTTTAGAACTACTTTAGCATCCACTGGTTAGACAGAGACTTGAAATGCTGCTTTAATTTCAGAGCTCCTCTGGGGCTATGTTTACAAAGAACTGATCAGGAAAATGACCAATTGTGGATATCCAACTTAGTGAATTATGCTTCATTTCTGGTGAGCAAGCCATGTAGTGGAAAATGTCTTAATGGAAAATGAAAGAAGTTTAACTCCACCTAGCCTTATTTGTGAAGTAAACAACATTTTATGTCCAAAACATCATGATTAGAAAAGGCAGCTTTTCTACTTTGCACATAAATAGGTAATACGAAGGTACAGCTGAAATGCTATTGCCTGAAACACTGTCCCTTCCCCCAAGCAGGCATAATAGTGGATACATGTATTGAGGCTCTTTGCAAAGATACCTATTAGTATTTTTCCTTATACTTGAAATAACGTACCCATCTCTATTTGTCAGTTGGGCATCCAAGAAGGGTTGGAATAGTGGAAAATAGGAAAAGGCACAATATGTTTTCATGCTAGAGTTTGCTTAGTTCTCTCCCCTCCCCCATAGTGCTTTTATTTCAGCTTACTTTCTATCCTAGGAATTCACATGGACACAGAAACACAGCACTTTATGTGCTCTTGCATGGCATGCTGCCCTCCCCTTCTCCCTCTCTTCTCTATTTTTATTTTAGTATAGTGGTACTTAAAATCACTGTTTCACTTAAAAAGACAATAAAATGTTTAAACTCTACTAATGTACAAATAAGCTGAAATGTTGCATTTATGTGTATTTTGCCATAGCAGGTACTGTATTTCTCATGCTGGATTTCAAACCAACAAAAGGGTGATGTTTTATTGGAGTGTGACAAGTTGAGAGTAATAAGGAATTAAGTCGTCGTCATTTCATTGAAATTGAGAGATGGTGTAATACATATTACGTTTTCTGAAGGTTTTTGTTTTTTTTGCTTTTAAGCAGCTTTTGTTTTTATTTTGTTTTTGTTTTTTAAGATATGATTGTATTATGTGCAACTCAGTTGCTTACATTATAACTACAAAATATTTTTGGGTTCCTGGAAAAAGAAAGACTAATAAATGTGTTTGGCTGCTAAGCATTTAATCCTGTGACTCCTTGTCAATTTATTTTTGTTTGTTGATTCGGTCTATAAAATGCAGTTGTTGACTATAATTTATTGTCTGTGCATTTTCCCTTCAGGAATTCATACTCACTATTTACACAGTCTTGCAGCAATAAATTGATAGTTGATTATTTTTATCTTTAGTATCTCCTCAATCATGTAAATAATTGTGCGCACACATTTTTCCTAGGTTTGGAGGCAGCTATTTTTATTGAGAAATGGCATCTTGGCTTATCACAATAGCACATTGTTATTCTGGTATCAGAGAAATTCAAGGGTTCTAGAATCTGATTGAGCTTTACTGGATACCAAGGAAACCAGACAGATGGACAGTTTTCAAACCTACTTGTCAACTCTCAGATAACTGTACAGGCTGGGCAAACTACAAGCATTATCTAGCAGGAAGATGTGAATCCCCTTGATATCTTTATTTGTTCTATATTGGAGAGGAGAGCTCAAATCCACACTGGAATCGAAATGAACTGGGAATTCAGCAACGCCCAAAATAACTTACATTAGCTATGTAAGGTGGCTAGGTAAGCCGCTTCTCCCACTGTCCATGCCACCCACGCTGAATATATTTTTCTTGATGGTACATTATAGTATATTCAGGGTACCATATGGGTTATCTCCCTGGTTCTTCAACACAATACACATTGAACATGACAATGGTTGCTTCTTCTAACAAAATTATAAAAGGGTTGCATTTCGAAACACTGCTCAAAGCAAGCTATTATTCACCACTGAGGGAAAGCATGCAAAGCTAGTGTGATGTAGCTGCTAGAGTCTAATATAAACCTGCACTCTGATGTGACACTCATTAGGTATTCCTGAGCAAGTCAGATCTGTGACAGCAAAAATTGCTGCTTTAATCTCCTTGGAGAAACAAAAGGTTACAAATCTTATATGACCTTGTTATGTCAACAACAGATTCATTATAAGCGATGTCAGTTGTCAAGGAATGCTCACATCATGAACAGAACACTTTCATAGCCCTGGAAACAAAATTACCTAAGATTCAAAATTATAGACACTGTACTGAACTTGCTGAATCCTTGAAAATAACTGGCTTATAAAATCATGGGAATCAAAAGTGCAACATATTTGCAAAGAGACTGTTACACGATAATTCTTTTCCTGCATCAAACAAAGGTCTGACTTGTCTGGATTTGGTTTCCAGCAGTGACCAACCAGCTGCTTCTGGAAGCTTCCAAGCAAAGCAGGTGATGAGTCATAGTTTGTATCTTGTACTCAGAAGTATAGGGTGTCCACTTACAGACACTTTCTGTATAGCTGTAATGGCAAGTAACACACAAATTGTCTCATTCTGCTCTTAAGTCATCTGAGCTAGTAAAGGACCCCTGACACTTAAGTCCAGCCGCGGATAACTCTGGGGTTGTGGCGCTCATCTCGCGTTACTGGCCAAGAGACTCAATGTTTGTCCACAGACAGTTTTTCTGGGTCATGTCGCCAGCATGACTAAGCCGCTTCTGGCGAAACCAGAGCAGCGCATGGAAATGGCGTTTACCTTCCCACTGGAACGGTACCTATTTATCTAATTGCACTTTGACGTGCTTTTGAACTGCTAGGCTGACAGGAGCTGGGACTGAGCTTACCCCGTGGGGATTCAAACCATCGACCTTCCGATCAGCAAGCCCTAGGCTCAGTGGTTTAGACCACAATGCCACCTGCGTCCCATCTAAGCTAGTAGTCCTCTTCATAACTTATGGCAGTGAATTCCACAAGTTTATTTTGCTATGTGAAGTACTTCCTTTGGCCTTCTGTGAATTTAATGCAGATCTGTTCCTGTAGAGGAATGTCCAAGTTCTACTGTAACGGCATTTATGTTATCAGTCCATCCACATTACATATGTTAATAAACAGATGCAAAGGCAGCTCATACAGATACTACTTAAAATCTAATCTCTCGGGCCTTTGCTTACATGGAAGGTTCTCTTATCTCTTGCTGATTTTAGCTACCCCCTTATAAATTATTATTTGCAAATGTGACAAGGAAAGGAAAAAAAGATAAAAGCAAACAAGGTAAATTAAAGTTGAAGAAAGAAGAGGAAAAATTAGTATACAAATAATACTAATATCAACGGTAGATCACCATTGGTACACAAATCTTAAACATACAAGTTAATACATACGGTAAGTGCTCCAGATAGCCACACAAAGTTGGGGCAGTGAGATCTTAAGACCATTTTGTAATAGACCCATGTCTAATTCTTCCAACTCCACCATAAACTGGGGCAAGCAATATTCGAAGCAGCCACACCATACTTTATATTAAAAAAAAGGAACTGCCAGGCGTTCCCTAACACGGAATATGCCTCCCCTAACCCCACTGCAACAATGGAAGCTATTTACAGTAAGAATTTTGCCGAGACCCCTCAAAACTTCTTCGGGAGTTGCTGCCAATAGGGACAATAGTATACTGGGGAGTTAACGCTTATGGGGAGCTAGGGCTGCAGTGCAGCCTCCCAAGCAGCAGGGGCCGCTGCGACCCCGACCGTGCACCAGTCCAGTCGCGGGCGAACCGGAAGGGGGCCGGGGCGCCGGAGGTGAGGTTGAGTTGGGGGCGGGCCTGAGGGCGGGACCTCTCCGCTCCCTTTATTACGGTCCTGGGGCAGCTGCCTCCCTTTCGCCTGCGGGTTGCAGCTGCTTCTCTCGAGGGTGCCGCTTCCCTGCGCGGGACCTTCTCCACGATGGCCGAGGAGGATCCTTTCTGCCGCTACCGCTCCCCTCTCGTCTCGCGCTACGCCAGCCCCGACATGGCTTTTAACTTCAGCGAGAGGAAGAAGTTCAGCACCTGGCGGCGCCTCTGGCTTTACCTGGCCAAGGCTGAGAAGGTGGGCGCGCGCGGGTTCGTGGCTGTGCCAGACCAGCTCATTAAGTCGAAAGGCCCCTGTCCACCCCCACCCCCAATGCAATGGGGGTTGTGGCATTTGCAGTTTTACTGACCCTGCCACACACACACACACACACACACACACACACACACAGAGGTAGCAGACCTCCTTCTGCGCAAAAGGTGAAGGGGCAACATGCCTGTTCTGTTTGACGCCACTGTTTGCATACCTACAGGTCCTTTATACTTCTCTGTGTGTGTGTACATCTGCCCACTGAAGCTGAATGGTAAGCAGCCAAGATTAATCCCCACCCCCTGCCCCTACTCAGTACCTTGGATTACAGACGTTTCAGGTTACAGACTCCGCTAACCAAGAAATAGTACTTCGGCTTAAGAACTTTGCTTCAGGATGAGAACAGAAATCGGGCAGCGGCAGCGAGAGGCCCCATTAGCTAAAGTGGAACCTCAGGTTAAGAACAGTTTCACGATACGAACAGACCTCCAGAACGAATTAAGTTCTTAACCCGAGGTACCACAGTACTTAGTTAAACTAGGGAATTTGCTGCTACAAGAAGGTTGTGATGGCTGCCACTTTAGGCGGCTTTAAAAGGGGATTTTACCCATTGGTGAGGGTTATGGCTGTCTGTGTATTCAGATGATATTGGATGTCTTGTGGCCTGAAGGATCCAATCGGACATAGCACAGCTTCGAATATTGATCCCCGGGAAATGAGAGCAAGGTGTTGTTATGCTTGCAACTTGTTTGTAGGCATCCCAAAGACATCGGGTTGGCTTCTCCAAATTGTGTTTTGTTAATAATGCTTTATATAAGTTTTTGATACTGTTGCACAGTTGTAAGGCTATATTGTGCTTAGCAGCAACGGTTATTCAGAAACAAAATAAAAGGAGCATCACCACTTAGAGAGAACTGTGATCAAGCAGTATACAAATTGCAGAAGTAAAATCGTTGCACTCTACTTCTAAATTTGAATTTTTTTTAGTTTTTGCAACAGTGTAATGTTTGGTACTTATGTCTAGTAAATGTGTTGTGGTTCTTCATTTCTCAGCAGATTCTAGGAGCCTGTTCACCTGGAAAAGGTATTTGGCTGAGAATTCCAATGTAACTTTTGTCATAGGCATCTGCTCATACTGCAAGTGTCCATTGTTGCATCAGGATCCTTATGCAGAGTTACATTTTTGCTATTCTCATCTGATTACAACAATATGACAATGGACATTTGCTAAAATGGTTTCTAGAAACGTACTCAGAAACATACTGTCTCTGATGATGGAGGCAGAACATATTCATTGAGGCTAGTAGCTATTGATAGCCTTTACCTCTATGAATTTGTCTAATCCTCTTTTTAAAGCCACCCAAAGACTCTTCTCTTCTGATTACCATTCTCGAGTTCACTGCAGAGGTGGTATGTTGTAAGTGTGTGCATTTCAATGCAATTTATCAGTCACCAAGGGGATGGAAGCAATATTCCGAACATGTTGGTTGCACAAACCTCTGTACGTCACTCTAAACCATACAGAAGATACAAGGTTGTTTGCATAGCCGTAGGTAACATTTCATATGCCCCATCAGCCTAGAGGGGATTGACCCTGACTATCAAGCAATAGCACTTTATCTCATGTGTATTATACCTCACAAAGTGATTTTGTCAATCAAGAATAAACAAAGAGGATTTTAGCTTCTGATCCAAATGTTAAACTATTACAACTATTAGTGGGATTCACTTACCCTCAAAAAATCTTTAAACGGTACCATGTGGTCTTTAAAGTATCCTGGATCCAAGTTTTTTGGAACTTTCTAGATCTTTTTTTATTTATTTTTATTTATTTCTGACAACCCAGAAGTATTAATAGCAGGGTGCTACTTTGTACCATAAAGAAACAAAGAAAGAAAAAGAAATTGTAACACACCAATATACATTCAGGTATCCATGTTTCCCAGGCTACCATGGGTGGTGACTATTGCATGTACAGTCAAAGCATAAGAAATAAAATCCTGCCAAATGATGTAGAAGTGTTCTGGGTTCTCCCATTACTCTGGAGTCACACAATAACCAAAAGACCTTAAGTTCTTATATCACGAAGACCAATGTAGAATTTTTCTAAGCTTTCCATAGCTATAGATAGTTGAAATCCTAGCAGCAGCTAGGATCCATGTCAAAAATTCTTTAGTGTGACAAGCTTTCCTATTATCAGTCCACAAATTCAGTAGTGACAGTTGTGGATAAGCCTGAGCAGATGATTTAATTATTTTAAGTATTTCTTTATAAACTTGGGATCTGAATTATGAGAGCAGAGGGCATTCCCACCAAAGATAGAAAAATATTCCCCGGAACCCACAGGCCTGCCAGCAATCCTGTATTGATTGCGGTATAATATGAGACATCTGCACAGGTGTACTATTCCATCTGTGCACAACTTTGAGCATTCCTTCACAAATAATGGAACAGATTTGTGAGGCTTAGCTGACCACAGTGATTTCCATTCAAATTCCTCTTTTTGAACATTTAGATCTTTCTCCTAGTAAAGTATAAAGCGAACCAAGGGACTAGTGGTGTGCTCTGAAAGCTCTGCATAAATAATAGAGACCAGTTCTTTATCTCTAATAATAGAGACCAGGATTGTGTTGATATATAATCAGCACAATAACTTTGAACCTGGCCCAGGAACATGTGGGAAGCCAGTGCAGATGTTTCAACAAGGGTTGTCATTTGCTGAAGTACAAGATATAGTAGCTATGAAGTTATGCCATATAAAGTTTTAGAGTGTGTGATTTACAACAAAGGGCTCATCTATGCTTCTCTCCACTTTTCTATTATTATTTTTTAATTTTTTTTATTAATTTTGTATATCACCCTTCATCTGTAGATCTCAGGATGGTTTACAACATAAATTATGACATAAAAGACACAAAATACATAATAAAAATAGGAACAAAAACCCCCAAATATTCCCCCTTGCAGAAAAAGGGCATTGGATTTCAAGGCAAAGTTCTCTGTCCAAGCACTCCCCCCATGCCACTTTCTCTGTGAAAACCAAATATTTATCACTACATAAGAGCAAACGGCAAATGGGTGAGGGTCTCTAGATCATCTTATGATTATTTTATTATATAGCAGCGTACATATTGCTTTACCAAGTCACATATGCAAAAGATAGTTCTCCTATCTAAACAGAACCATGTTTTCGGAAAGCATGGCAGATGTTGTTGTAACATAACTTGTGCTTTAATGTGAGTTGGGGAGCCTGTTATTTTTATCCGTATGTTCACATTCCTGAGGAGTTACAACTCTGGCCTTGATCTTCAGCTGGAAATGGAGAGACAGACAGACAGCACCTGTTCGTTTCAACAGGGTTCTGTCAGATTGCTACTAACAATCCCCAATAGACCTCCCTTCAGTCCGACATGGGATATGACTAGATTTCTAGTTGTAGGGGATTCAGTGTAGTGAAGAGTGTGTAACATTTATGTGTTGTTTGCCTTTGTTTTTATATAAGCAACATCCCTGCTTGTTTTTTAATTTAAATTGCATTCAGTGGGAACAGCAGCAGAAGGTAAACGAGGAGCTTAAGATTCTGCAGGCAGGTTAGGATAATAGATGTGATGTTACATATAAATCATGGAAAGGCAAAGCACAACTTTATTTTTCCTCTGAAAAATTGAAAAAGGTGTAAAAAGACGGTTATGGAGACTTTAGTCGATTACAGTAAATTCTGGGTAGTGTTTTCAGAAAGCCTAGCAGAGTCAAGTACAATGGCTTCCTTTAGAACTCTGAAAAAAATCCTTTGTACTGTAGGTAGAGCATTGTAGTGCCTTTTCATACAACTGGGTTGACATTCAAGTTTGAGGCAACTTCAGTCTATTTAGTCTGCTGTCTCTTTCCATTTTTAAAGCTATTTGGGACACGTACTGTCAGAGACAAAACTGAAGTAACTGCTTGAATATCGAAGGTAGAAAATGAAATGAACTCTATAGTAAATCAGCCAAATTCAAAAAGAGAAATTACACAGTTCTTTTACGTTTTTATTTAAATCAAATTGTTGTGATCTATAAGAGTAACATTTTTTCTAATATTAATTGCAGTGAAGTGTTCCTTTAAAATTAACTCATTCAGAACGGTAATAACCTTGGGACTTTGGATTTTAACCTCAGTAGTTAAAAGCTAATCTTGCATAAACTGGGCTTTGTGTCACCCATCCCTGATTCTGAAAGTTGCATAAGAATAAGATCCCAGTCGATTGTGTAAATTCAGTGATCTTACTAGTGGGGGTGTCCTTGAATAGGGGGTCATGTGTTAGTTAACTTCAGGTTTTTCCCTCCTTGCAGTCACTGGGTCTACCCATCACAGATGAGCAAATACAGGAAATGGAAGCAAAACTGGACAGCATAGATTTCAAGATGGCAGCTGAGGAGGAGAAGCGGTTACGTCACGATGTAATGGCCCATGTGCATACATTTGCCCACTGTTGTCCAAAGGCTGCAGGAATAATTCACCTTGGAGCAACTTCCTGCTACGTGGGAGATAATACGGTAAAACAACGTTATGAAATTGTTCTCCATAAGCTGGACTGAATCACTATACAGTGGTACCTCGAGTTACAAACGCCTCAGGTTACAAACGCTTCAGGTTACAAACTCCGCTAAGCTGTATGAGTTACCTCGAGTTGAGAATTTTGCCCCAGGATGAGAACGAAATTCGTGTGCCAGCGGCAGCAAGAGGTCCCATTAGCGAAAGCACACCTCTAGTTAAGAACAGTTTCAGGTTAAGAGCGGACCTCTGGAACGAATTAAGTTTGTAACTAGAGGTACCACTGTAATGGTGCTTTTCTATCCCTGCTTTACTATCTGAAATACCAAGCTTGTAAAGTATCAGCAATATTTTTTCTTTATTAAAAAGACAAAGATAAGTATTGTATAGCTAAAAATTCAAAACCCAGTAATGTTCTGAGTGAGATAACCCCGCCTCTCTCGTCTCTTCATTTTCACCCTCTTTGGTGGCACAGAAGTAATGCTGATCCCTTTGAGGCACAAGTGAATTTGAGAGTGACCAAAATAAATGCTTGTGCACAGTAGACTACTTGATTCCTTGATACACAAAGAGAATGTTAGTCATACCCATTTGTCTTTATGGAAATTGCAAATTACCCTGAAAGGAGAGTGTAGATAAGCACATGACTATTGAATAGAATTGTGACTGACTGACTGTTTTATTCCTTTTTCTGTTAGGACTTGATAGTTCTCCGGGATGGATTCAACCTGCTTCTTCCCAAGGTGAGACGCAGTTTTTAAGAGTTGGGTGCAATTGATTCCAATTGGCTGTCTGCCAGAGTTAACTAGAAACAATTAGGAGCTGGCAATGCACTGAGAAAAAGGTACCGTATTTTTCGCCCTATAGGACGCACCGGCCCATAGGACGCACCTAGGTTTTTTTTTGGGGGGGGGAATCAAGGAAAAACATTTTATTTCCCCCCCAGATTTGCTCAGCCATCCCCAAGCTAGAAGAGGGAGACGGAGCGCTCCGTCTCCATCTTCTGCCTTCAGGGACAGCCTCTCTAGCCTCCGTGGGGCAGCGGCTTGCCCCGCTGTCCCCCGAGCTTGTGGGGCTGGCGAAGGGGAGAAGCAAGCTTGCTTCTCCCCCCCGCCAGCCTCCAGACCAGGTCCGGGAATAGTGGGGTGGCGGTGCTCCGCCTCCCCGCTATCCCCTGAGCTTGTGGGACTGGCGGGGGGGGGGGAGAAGCAAGCTTGCTTCTCCCCCCCGCCAGCCTCCCCCCCGCCAGCCTCCAGATCAGGTCGGGGAATAGCGGGGTGGCGGCGCTGCGCCTCCCAGCTGTCCCCCGAGCTTGTGGGCTGCAGGCTGCTGCCCGCAAGCCTTGCGAGCCCGCGGGACATCCCGCCAGGCTTGCAAGACTTGCAGATAGCTTCCTGAAGCCTGGAGAGCGATTCCAGTTGTGTTCATACAGAGTTCATAAAATAACATGAATTGATTTTATGTACTGTATATGCTGTTGTTTTAAACATATATATATATATATATATAGTTTTCATGTATTCAGTTGTATTAACTGTTTTATATATGTTCTGTTACAAATCCCTCACTCTGCAAGGGTCACACCTAAATGAAATAACTAATAGTAGTAGTAGTAGTAGTAATATAGAGGCATCATATTAAGTTATATATTTTTCTCTCTAAGCATTTTACAATTCTTCTTGGAGAATGATTCAGACTTGACTATCAGATTCTTGAAGAACCTTGTACAGTGGTGCCCCGCAAGACGAACGCCTCGCAAGACGAAAAACCCGCTAGACGAAAGGGTTTTCCGTTTTGGAGGCGCTTCACAAAACGAATTTCCCTATGGGGTTGCTTCGCAAGACGAAAAAAATCTTGCATCCCCCCGCGGGTTTTTTTCCGCTTTTTCCGCCCTTTTCTTAAGCCGCTAAGCCGCTTATCAGCTGTTCCGCTGATAAGCCGCTTAACAGCTGATCGCTGGAAGCCGCTTGACAGCTGTAGCGCTAATCCGCTAAGCTGTCAATGGGCTTGCTTCGCAAGACGAAAAAATCGCTAGACGAAGGGAATCGCGGAACGGATTAATTTCGTCTTGCGAAGCACCACTGTATTCTGCCCTACCCTTCTTGAAAGCAGAAGTGGATAAAAATGTAAATAATTATTTTGTGACTTCCTTTGTGTTTTCCTTCTTTCATTCAATCTTGCTAGCTTGCCAGGGTGATCAGCCGTCTTGCAGATTTTGCTGAGAAGTATGCTGACTTGCCCACCTTGGGCTTCACTCACTACCAGTAAGTAATTCATACAAATACTCATTTAATTCTGTGGATGCTGCTCCCACTTCTACCCCATTTCTTTTATTCACCCTTAGATCAGCAGCCTTTAATTGCTACTGTGCAAGATTAAACTCCAGAAAACTAAATGAATTACGGCTATAAGATTCTGAAAGAAACTGTGATAGAAATGCTTGCAAAGCATCAAGTGCAAACACTGTCTAGTGACATGAATGAAGCTGTACAGGCTTATTCTTGAGTCATATTCTGTCTTCTTTTAGGCCTGCCCAGCTGACTACTGTTGGTAAACGCTGTTGTCTGTGGATCCAAGATCTCTGCATGGACCTCCACAATCTTGAGCGGGCACGAGATGAGTTGAGATTTCGCGGTGTGAAAGGCACCACTGGTACACAGGCCAGCTTCTTGCAGCTCTTTGAAGGAGATCATGATAAAGTACGTATCCCCAGCAAGTGTCAGTTTTGAATTGCAATTAGTTTGGGAACACTTGACTGTTATATTATGTGGTGGTAATCACAGGCTGCCATTCAGCATAAACATCCTGAGCAGTAGTGGAAGAAATTATTGAAACAGCATCTAAAAACAACAAAATCCCACAGCAAAACCAGTAAAAAAATAGTTCTAAATCAGCAGTCAGAATATCCATAAAGTGCATCAAGAAACTAGCAAAGTTGCTTCCTGGGACATTTCACTCTAGGGCTTTTGCCAATATGAAATTTGCATGAGACCTACGGAAGAATTTTTATTTCTGTGGGAAGCAGACAGCAGATTGAGCATAGGGCAATATAGTGATTGCATCAGCAAAACACCTATAGTGCTCAGAATGGTGCAAGAGGCACAATCATTCCCACTTCAGCCACTGCATTCTGAGTGAGGTTCCTATCATATTTTTCCCCTGAGGTGGAGGAGCTGGACAGGCTGGTGACTGCAATGGCGGGATTTAAGCGGTATGTAAAAAAACAAAAAACCCTCTCCTTCCTTGCCTTTACTGCTTTAAGAGCACAGAAATCTGCCTTTATACTGAGTCAGACCACTGGTGTTGTCTTACATTTAGTACTGTCATATCTGGACTAAGTGACTGGCAGCATGGTTTTCCAGAGCTTCCAGCCTTACTTGGAGATATCATTGATTGAAGCTGTGATCTTATATGTGCAAAGCCTGCCATTAAACTGAGGCCCTTCCACATTCTTAAGATGAGCACCTCTGGACCTATGTATAAATTCGGATTCTGCTCTGCAATTAACATCCCCGCTGTTGCTGCTAACTGCTAGGACCTATTAGGGGAAAGGTTGTGCTTACATAATCTACTCCATGATGTAGGTTTGTAATGGAACTTCCTCCCATCTTAGTCCTTTGCAGTTTTGCTCTTCTCCATGTGAATGCATGTTTCCCTTTTTTTTGCTACCCCTACTGCATGTTAAACTGAATTGTACAGTCACACAAAGAATTTCTCTAGATTGTTTCAAACGAATACTGTACCTTCACTGGATCAGGAAGCAGATATAAAATGAGGGAGAAGGAACCAGTTGATGTTGTGTGATATTCATTCGTTGTTGCATGCTCTCTCAATCTCATTTATAGGCTCTGTTAAACTTCATGATCTTTGTGTTTGGTTTCAGCGCTTACATCGTCACAGGGCAGACATACAGTCGCAAAGTGGATATTGAAGTTCTTTCTGTTTTGGCCAGTCTAGGGGCATCTGTACATAAGGTAAGAACTACTTCAAATTCTATATTCAAAGGCACCACTGAGAATTGGGGCTCAATTGGATGCCTTCTTGAATTGCACAGCCACATAAATTTTTTCTTTAGAGATTTCAAGCTTTTAGAAACTGTGGTCACATTCTGATGTTTTGCTTTTCTCCTGTGTTTAACACAGATTTCTGTAGTATAACTGATATCTAGGAGATATCCTAGATCTATTGAATTATAGATGGCTGAAAAAGTGAAAGCAAGCCAGTCCACCATTCCTGCTGCTGTGCCTGCACTGCCTTGCCTCTCTCTGCCAGTAAGCAGAAACAATGCACAGTGTTCGGAAGTTGAGAGAGTGACTCAGGGGGGCAGACATCTGGGAAAAAAGACTTTGGCAATCCCACCCACCAGTGAACCCAATGTGTTTTCACTACATGTGATTTTGGCTTTATGTGCTATCCCCAGAATGTAACCCCACCATAAGTTGAGTGTCACGTGTATAATAGGCTTGAATTCAAATCTATATTTTGGGCTGGGGAATATGTTTATATTCAGAATTTCTCCTATTTCCTTTAAAATAAGATGGTGAATTTTTTTATACTATTTCTTTGTATCATAGACTCAGTGCTAATTATAAAATCTTGCATGCAGTAAGTCTGTGCCTGCATCTGAACTGAATTAATCTCTTTTTCTCCCCAGTGGTTAGTAAAACGAACCAGCTCCAAGATTTCTGATGGATATTAATGCTGCCCAGAAATAGTGTCTGAACTAATTAGAGTTGTTTTTCTCCAGATATGTACTGATATTCGCCTTCTGGCCAACCTCAAAGAATTAGAGGAACCTTTTGAGAAAGACCAAATTGGTAAGCAATGGCTGTAGAAACAGAATTTTGTTGTTTTAAATTAACTTGTATTGATCGCCCTTTTGAAGTTGAATGATTGAAATTAGAATGAAAATGGAATATGTGTAAACATGTCTCAGAGTGGATCAGCTGGTACATTTACATCCCATTTTTATGTACAAGACAGTTAAGGAGTGCATGCATGCATACAGTTACCAGCAAATTAAATTTCTGAAGCTACTGCTTTGCTAGCTATCCAACAAGTTGCTGTAAGGAGTCTGAAACTGTGACTCCTCTGAGAAAGTGAGATAATGGGCTGCTTTAGATGTAATTCCAAACCATGCCCTAATGCTATGAAACTGAACAATTAAGGAACCTTGGCTTCACACACTACTCTCTGTCTTTGCATGCAGTGATTCCTCATTGCTTGTTCTGAGGCAAAGTGGAAATCTATATTTTGCACTTGTGTTTCAAACAAAGAATTAAAACCATAGTTTGATCCTGGTTTCCAGTCATTGTTTGCAGGCAAAGTACAAGCCACAGTTTGTCTCAAGACTTGTTCTCTGGAGGGCCCCAGACTGAAATACAGTGGTACCTCCACTAACCCAAAAATAGTACCTCGGGTTAAGAACTTTGCTTCAGGATGAGAACAGAAATCGCACGGCAACAGCACGGGGGCAGCGGGAAGCCCCATTAGCTAAAGTGGTGCTTCAGGTTAAGAACAGTTTCAGGTTAAGAACGGACCTCTGGAACGAATTAAGTTCTTAACCCGAGGTACCACTGTACTAAGGTCTTTTCAACCCCTAACTGACTTTTCTTTTGTTTTCAATACAGCTTTTAAAAAAAATGTGATTAATTTATGTAATATATGGTATAATTGATATAATTTTCGCCACAGTTTACTTTCAGTCTCCTTCGTGATTCTATCTAGTTGGACTGTGCTTTATTGCTTAATTTTTGCCTTGTTCTTGGTACTATTTTGTATCACTTTAATAAAAATCCAAACTGCGGGAGGCAGTGGAAGACAGGAGTGCCTGGCGTGCTCTGGTCCATGGGGTCACGAAGAGTCGGACACGACTAAATGACTAAACAACAACAACAATAAAAATCCCAATAAAAATTATTGCAACCTCCTCCCAGAAACTACTACTATTATTTTATTGAATTTATATACTGTCCTATACCTGGAGGTCTCAGGGTGGAAACTATGGTTTATTCAAACTAAAATCAGTGTCAACAAGTCAGATTCAAACGATAGTTTCAGATCCCAATTTGCTAGTTAACCTTGGGTAGAACAAACCACAGGTCCCCAAGTTTGAATATAATGTGAAATTCTGGTTTGTTTTAAAGCGAGAGTATGAGTTTTCACTCTTTTCCCTTCTGTGCAAGAGGGGGTAGTGTGCAGGCCAAAAACTCACTGCAATCTGTTCCCAGTCTACATTGGGGTAGGAAACCTCTGGGCCCCATGATGTTGGTGGACTTCCATCTCCCACCATCCTTGGCCATGCTTAGGTTGATGGGAGTTGCCCAAAACATCTAGAGGGCCATAGGCTCCCCATGCCTAGCCTTAAGGATAGTAATTTTGGTACAAAAACAGCTGCTAAATTTAACTAAGCTTTAGAAGTAGCGTAGCTATGTTGTGCTCTGTCCAACTTACCCCATGGGCCACTAACAGGTGGGAGGCCACCCCTTTTGTCGTCTGATGTCACCATGAAGTTAGCCAACCTATTTTCCTTTGCACCCCAACTTGAACACCTGAATCTATACATTTTTGTGTGCAAGCTCTGCTCTCTGTTCAAAATTATTGGTACAGTGGTACCTCGGGTTAAGAACTTAATTCATTCTGGAGGTCTGTTCTTAACCTGAAACCATTCTTAACCAGAAGCACCACTTTAGCTAATGGGGCCTCCTGCTGTTGCCGCGCCGCCGGAGCGTGATTTCTGTTCTCATCCTGAAGCAAAGCTCTTAACCCGAGGTAATATTTCTGGGTTAGCGGAGTCTATAACCTGAAGCGTCTGTAACCTGAAGCGTATGTAACCCAAGGTACCACTGTATTGTTGAGGATTGTGTTTGCTGATAACCGGAGCAACTTTTGTAGATGGTGAAAGAACTTTAGAAAGGCACACTATGTTTAACATTCTTGTTTTTTATTCTTTCTCCTTCTTATTTGCACATTCTTCCTTCTCCTGTTGCCCATTCCCCTCACCCCTCCCATTGTACAGGTTCAAGCGCTATGGCTTATAAACGGAATCCCATGCGTTCAGAGCGATGTTGCAGTTTAGCTCGTCATCTTATGATTTTGATCCAGGACCCCCTTCAGACAGCATCTGTGCAGTGGTTTGAGCGCACTTTAGATGATAGTGCAAACAGGTACATTCCTGATTCTTGTCGCTAGGTCATGAAGCAGAGAGATTATTTCTTTGTTTTCAAAATACATTTAGAAACTAACGGATCTTTCTATGATATTGTGAACTCCACCCAAAATATTAAACATAGTTACTTGGAAGTGAACCTCTGTGATTTCAGTGGAACCCTTTTTAACAAGTATAAAATGTACAAGGCCACCATTGAAGGATGTGATTTCTGAAAGCTAAGCTGGAGGTGCAGAGGATTCTTGCTCATTTTGCCCCCATTGGATTCATGTGTGACTCAGAACTTGGATTTGTGGATTAAGACACATAATCAATGAACAAATCCATGCCTGCTTCTGTACTGTACTTAGGAGTTTTAACGTTTCTTTAAAACTTGACCACCTACTTAGAGCAGCCAATGTCTCCTCCAAGGCTACACAGTAAAGAATGTGTTTTAAAACGCTCCCAGAAAGCACCTGTATATCACAACATGCAGAATTGTACAAAGAAAAAGATGGCTGTTCCCATGCAACGGAGGAAGTATTCAGTAGCTGTAAAATGTTGACAAAAGGGGCAGCCCTTGGACCATCTCATAAGCAGTTCTTTAGTAAAACGGGGCAGATTTTTAAAATTAAAAACATCTGTCTATAAACTGGATGGCATGGAGTTAGTTTTGTGAATACACGAAACTGACACAGGACAGAACTTGGATCTCAATATCATACACGAAACTGACACAGGACAGAATCCACCCCAACAAAATGTTCCTTAAAACACTGCCTAGTGTGGAAAATAGGAAGAGTAAGCAAATTAATGAGGAATGAAAAAATAGTACTGAACTGTTTAAAAAGTCCTTTCTGTGGGAATGCTGCAACTTCTCCCTCCCTCCAATTCTGGTACTCTTGTGACTTTTTCCACAGGCGTGTGTGTTTACCCGAAGCCTTCCTCACTGCTGACATAATACTTAGCACCCTGCAAAATATCTCTGAGGGTCTTGTGGTATATCCCAAGGTAAGAAGACTCAGAGGAAGTGTGAGCAGTCTTTTTCTCCTGTATTGGTGGTTTTCAAACTGTTTTCTGGAAAAAGCCTGGGATCCCTTGGAAGCTTTTCAGGGTGTTGTCACCTGAAACACAGCTTGCTTCCTGTCTTCCCTTCATAGCCACTGTGAGTTGAATATGTATTTTTAATACACACTCAGCACAGGGGTGCCGTCAAGGACCAACAACCCTAGCCACAACTCCACATAACTAAGCATGGAGACACACACACACAAACGAGCAGGGCTTCCTTTGCAGACATGTGATGAGTACTTTAAAGACAGAAAATTTCAAAAACTCTGCCATAAATCAGCACCCACTTCCAGCCCTAGGCATGTATAAGGAAGGAAATAGCTCAGCTGTTAGAGCATGAGACTAAGCTTGGGGTCATGGGTTCGAGCCCCACGTTGGGCAAAAGTTTCCTGCGTTGCAGGGGGTTGGACTAGATGGCCCTTGTGTTCCCTTCCAATTCTCCAGTTCTATATTCTAAGCTTTTAAAAACAATCTGATTCATGTCAACTGTTAAATTCATTTAGCTGCGTAGTGGGGTTTTTACAGATGGTTAGGTCACAGTCACTATGAAGCAGATACCCAGTGCAGGTCCAATCTAATGAATGCTGGGCACATTTTTTGTTGTTTTTTTAATGTGTTTTTATTAAAGATTTTCTTGATTTACAAAGGTATGTGCAATGTCTCTCTCTCATTTTTTTTCCACGTAACACTTTTTAAAAAACAAAAAAACCCAAAAACAAATTGGTTTCATTTGTTGAGACATTGCTGGGCACAGTTAAGTATGGGAACCTCTATCCAAGGAATTAAGATAGCAGTTTCTGGACTTTATAAGAAGAACCCATCCCCTGAATAGTTTTTACTTCTCTTGTAATATTGAAGAAAAAAGTCATTTAACACATAACTGTTTAAATTAATAAATGCATGTGTGGCATTTTATAAGGTAAGAGCAGGCATGCAACTCCCTGAAGTATGGTGGTGAGACAAAACTGACAACTTGAAGCATTTTTAAAATTTATTAGCTGGCTTGCTCCACAGGAGTGCGGCGAAGTTGTTTTGACTTCCTGTTTTAACATTAAATCTGTGTGCATCTGTAAGGAGACAGTATTTCTTTTCTTCAATTTTAGTTAGGAATGAGCTATTATTATTCATGAGGTGTAGCAGAGTTTGGAATGATATAAAATTTGAGACTAGTGAAGGACATGCCATCTAGCAGTATAAACTGCTTTCTAAATGATGAATCTGTTTATCCTTATATCCCAGTCTTATCTATTCTGACTGGCAACAGTTCTTCAGGGACTTGGGCAGACGTCCTTCTAACGTGCTACTAATCTGGGACCTTCTCTATTCAAAGCGTGTTCTTTTATTGCCGAGCTGTTATCTCTCCCCTGAATAAATAAAATAATGAAGAGTAGCATAGAAACTGGATTTTCCAGTCCATTTTGTAAATACTGTACTTATATTTGATGTTTGATGTAGGTTATTGCAAGACATATTCAGCAAGAATTGCCTTTCATGTGTACAGAAAATATTATCATGGCTATGGTGAAAGCTGGGGGCAATCGCCAGGTATGTACCTAACTGTAGGCTCTCATTTACATGCCCTTAAAGGGACTTTTCATGCCAGGAAGTAGAGGGGTTGGAAGAAAGTTATGACACCAGTATCTTGAACTCTTTGCTGTTTCACAATCTAGCCCTATTGTTATGCACATCCTCTTTCTCTCATCATGTTGCATATTTCTAAATTTTACAAGTTCAGCTACCAGGGAAGGCATTAGTTTTGTTTTATCACCAGTTTTAGTGTCACTATATTAGTATTTAGAAAGCAAAGATGGAACGTTATGCTCCCTTGATGCATCTAGAACTGAGAAGTTATTGAGACAATATTCTGCAGTGATTGGCTACACAAAATATTCTACAAAGTACTGGAAGTTTCAGAAGAGGATGGAATTTTGCTATTTCTTATTGCAGTTTGTGTGTAATTAAAAAGAGAACTATTATGAATGGACTGAATGATAAAAAGACCCACTGAAGAGAGAATTCAGGCATTGCAACAGTTCTGTCACACACAGTTCAAATGTTGTTCATTTCCAGGTAGCCTAGCTCAGCCTCTTTTTGATGAGCTCCTGCATTCCATATTAGGACCAAGACCAATTCAGACTTTCTATGGCTTAAATACTAAGCAATTTCCCCCACTACGCTCTTTCCCCTCTTCCTCCCTGACTATATTGTGACATTTTGGTTGGCCTAATAGATACAGCCCTACAATGGATTTTGGATTTTTTATCGTGAGCCACAGCTACATTACTTTTTGTAAATCCTGTATATGATACTTAGGATGTTTACTGTGTTTGCTGATGGTTTGTAATGTGATGCTGACTTCTTTTTCACAGGATTGTCATGAGAAGATAAGGGTTCTGTCCCAGCAGGCAGCTGCTGTTGTGAAACAAGAAGGGGGTGATAATGACCTCCTTGAACGTATTCGTGCAGATCCTTATTTCAGGCCTATTCATGGAGAACTGGAATCTCTTTTGGAGCCCAAATCCTTTACTGGACGTGCTTCCCAGCAGGTAAGAACAGGAAAGTTCTTATGAGGTTGCCGTGGACTCTAGTCCACCTAAAGCTTTATGTTCTCTACCTGTGACTGTTTCTTTGTTTGTCTTTCTTTGTAACCTTTCTCACTCCATTTGGGGGGGGGGGAATCATCTATTACCCCTTGTTTTTGTTTCTTCTGCCATAAGCTGCAAATGAACCCCTTCCTTATTCTATTTAGACATTTCCTTCTTCCATTGCTACCCAACCTTCCTCTAACTACATATTCCTGACTTTTTATTTAATTGCCTGCCCCACCCTGTCTTACTGATTCAGTGCAGATTGTAGTCCAGTAGCCTGTATCAGCCAGTTCTTCATTTACCCGTTAAGCAAAGCTAGGCTTTTAACAAGAGCAGTCTGAGAAAGATTCTTGGCATATCTCCCATATCTGGAATAATTCACTTTCTGTACTTCTAACATTTCCTTTTCGTTGTTAATGGTGTGCTTTGGGTGGGGACAAATCTAGTCTTTGCCTTATCCGGTTCCTGCGTGTTCTGAGTTACAGGGAAGTGTGCAGAATAGAGTAATTGGTTAATATGCTAAGGCTAAACGAGTATTTGGTCCAAGTTATTTTTTAATGCCTTTTTCCTCCCTTCTTCCATAACAGGTAGCAAGATTCCTAAAAGAAGAGGTCCACCCCGTGCTTACCCCTTATAAGAGCAAGATGGATGTGACAATGGAGCTGTCTCTTTGAATTAGTATTCAATTAGTATTTCATTAGGGTATTTGTGGGGAAGATAATAAAATATATTTCAAAACAGACGTGATGTGTGAACTGAGTCTTAGAGGTTTCTGTGGCAAGTCTAGGAAATCTTAAGGACGTGTAACACTTCTGGGAGAAGGATATGCAGTTGAATTAAAGCTAAAACTTGTATTGCAGTTGTCATGGGGCGGGGAGTTGGAATTTGCAAAAGCAATTGTTGGTTGAAGTGGGAGATCTGTAGGATAAAGTGTAGAGTTTCTTGGTGTACAGTGTCTTCAGCTTCCTGGCTATAAAATGGGAGTGGCTGACATACAAAGAGATGAAACTATTGTATGGTTAGACCGAGCTGCTCTGAAATTATAGAGGTTGGTGCAACTTCAAAGAGTTCATGCACACAAACAAATATTAGACTCTTGTTATAAATCACTCATTTCATTCATGGTTGTTACATTGTTCCTGAGGCAGGAATTTTAGGAATTGTTTTAAGCACGGGGTTGGAATCAGAAAGCAAGGGGGAATTTTACTCCTAGGGTTGCATTGTTTAGTAGAAGAGGAATGAATGCCTCTTCTCTCTCAGATAGAAGGGAATTCCTGCTGGGATGTGCTGTATGGTTCCCACCTCTCAAAACAAGAAATAATTCATTTCCCCATGAGAACTGTTTTATACAGATTTAATCAATTGAGTTATTGATTCACACAATTATGTATTTTATTGAGTTCATTTTATAAGGGCCTGCAAGGGGCGCCAGAGTAGCCGGGAACTGCAGTAGTAACGCGAGAGATTTATAAGAAGCTTAGAGAAAGAAACTAGTCACGCTGCACAGCTGGTCTTGTTTATTTCCCTCTTTCTCCTTCATTTTACGCTTTGGGAGGAATAAAAGTACATCACATTTCCGGAGAGTCACAAGGTGTCTGTATTCATTTCAGCTTCGGCATTGGGCTTGGAAGGAGGTGGCGCCGAGGGCTCGGTTTAACCAGATTTAAGAACATAAAGAGAGCCCTGCTGTTTCAGACCAAAGACTTCTTTGGAACAGCATCATGCTTCCCTCACTGGCTGAGTAGTTGCCCCTGGGAAGCCCACAAGCAGGACATGAGCACAATAGTCCGCTTTCCTGCTCATGAGCCCCAGCAATTGTCAGGCAGGCTAGATTCCTGCGTTGTAAACAGATCCCCTCATCTTAAGATCCCATCACATGACACAAAAACTAAAGTTGTGGGAAACACTAGTATGCAATCTTGGACTATACAGAGAGTGGCTACATTGCAGGGCTGTTGTAAATCAGCAGGTCAGCCTCAGCACCACCTCCAACTTGCTATTTTAAGAGCATGCTGCATAACAGTGTGTGCTATGCCTCAGTCGCTGAGCTGCCCCAATTTGCAGCATGAGGATAAACAATAGTAGATCACATTGCAAGGGATGTGGAGAGCCACCCTCTCTCAGCAACCCGCTTGCAATATAGGGATTTGCATTTTCAGCCGTCTTTTTATAATCATAATAAAAAGTTTAATGCTGTTGTTGCTATTTATTTTTGAAACGCCTTTCATATGTGTGCATTCTACAACCATAAAGTAAAACAACTAAAATAAGTTTAATAACAATACAAATATCAACCTAAAGAAAAATTAACCCAGCTGGGAAAGCTTGTCCAAACAAGGGTGCCTTCCGTTGTTTTAGAAAACGAGAAGTAGCAGGCATGTCTCTTAGAGATGCTGTTTCAACAAGATGGACAGCCTCACTCAAAAGCCCTGATTTGGGGTGCAATGGAGCAGGCTTATATTTTAGCAAATCCAGGGAGAAAGCAGTAGCTGCTGTTGC
Source organism: Podarcis melisellensis (assembly GCF_964234715.1). Classification (NCBI taxonomy): domain Eukaryota; kingdom Metazoa; phylum Chordata; class Lepidosauria; order Squamata; family Lacertidae; genus Podarcis; species Podarcis melisellensis. The sequence goes on along the minus strand of NC_138542.1, from coordinate 45,835,363 downwards.
ATTATTTTATCATATTAATTTCGGACAAAATAAGATCAGAATTGGAAAACAAAATGAACGCCATTCTTGATTATATCTTTTCTCCCTTTGGGTGGAGTTGCACCGGACAGAGTGAGCTGCACAGTCACAGTTTAAACGCGGAAATCCTGGATTTTTCCATAGTTCTTGAAGGGCAGCCGTCACTTTTACCCCGCTGACAAGTAGTCCCGTTTTTAAAACAATAAGATCGGCTGCAATCCTAACCGTCTCTTCTCGGAAATAAGCCCTGCTAAATTCAAGGAGTTGCTCCCAGGCAAGTGGGTCAGGACTGCAGGCGGCAGCAGCAGCCTTCTCCCACTTTGAATACTGACGCTTATAGAGTCGAAGATTCTAGCGACTACAGTTCCCGTGGTGCTCTGCGGCGTTGGCGTCACGGTCGTGGAGGGGCTTCGGTTGCTGCGCATGCGTCGTGGGTTCGGTAGGCGCTGACGGGAACTAGATGCGGGGAAGAAGTGGGGGAAGGCTGAAACCGTGGACGAAGGTGAGCGTTTGGAGTCCGTATGGATGGGCGGGCGGGCAAGAGGGACGGGTTGCTGGTGGGTGGAGACAAGAAGGGAGCAGGCAAGGGGGTTCGCGAGGGGGAAGAAGCAGGCGGGGACCCCCGAGAACAGGCGTCCTGTTTGCGTGTGTGGACGGACGGAGTGGCTGAGGGTCAGCCCCCCCTCGGCGTGGCCGACTGAGGGACGGAGCCTTAAAAGAATTGCCCCCCCCCCAGCCCAGGTGAAGGCAGGTGGAAGAGAGGTGGCCATAAATCAGGTGGGGGGGGCGCTGACGGGTCACATGACGTAGATCTGGTTTGGGGAGACGGTTAGGGATCCCCGCACCTTTCGCCTTTCCTCCCCCCGCCTGCGAAATTAAGGTCTTGTCCCCGGGCTGGCCGTGAAGGAAACGCTGCCACTGTAAGTAGGAGAGACGCTGTTTCGTTGAAGCAAAGCAGTTATGCCTGATAGGAGACCATCTGGTCTAAATGGAAGCCGGCAGAAGGTGTCAGCATTGTATCTGCTTCTTCCTCTTCCAAAACTCAACAGGCTAAGAAGGTGGTCACCAAGGTCTGGACTAGTTTATCCTTTATTGATGAGGCTCACATGTCTTGTCATGCCTTTGTGATGGCCAGCTAAAATTCACAAAGTAGCCAGCAAGCTTTTGCATCCTCCAGAAAAAGTGTTCTTCTGGCTAGCTTTTACCCAAAGTGGACAAGGAAAACGGTGTGAGGGGGGTGGGAAAGACATGATTTTAAAAGCCCCCAAATCTGCAGTTTGTAAGATGGAGGGTCAGGAAGGGTTATGCATGTTTAATTAGATTAGAATGTGTTTTTCAGCTAGGACTTTCTAATCTAATTAAACTCAATGTTATTAAACTACAATGGATTTTGGATTCCCCCTCCGCAGATCAACAGAGCAATCCATAGGTAAGGGGGGAAAGACAGTTAAATGTATGACCAGATATAAATAGGTAACCCAATTTTCCTACTATTGACTTCTTATGTTATCAGTGTATTATACATACTTCACTTTTGCCCTGCTCCTTTAAATAAGTGTGTGCTAACTAGTTTGTATTATTGAGACTATTATGTAGAGGAGACTAGAGTGATATTTTGTATGGGATACCTTTAAACAGAAATGGATTTTTAGCATTTCATAAGGGAAATATCTGCTGTTGTAACAAGGGCACATGTAAGCTAGAATAATTCTATTGCATTCACACATGTCCCACTTGATGGCACTGTCAGGTGTCGCTTGACATAGAACATCCTGTGCAGTGCTTTTCTCTTCCCTCTAATTACCTCTCCCCTGTTTCTGAAGCTTTTGTGTCCATCTATTAATACTTTCCTCTTCTAACATGTTTATATCCTATCCAATTTTTCTAGAAGGGTATATGGAGAAACAAGGTTTCAATGAATACAACAGTCCATACAGCAAAATCTTCTATTCCTTTAGCACTGTACTGTGCACAGTGCTGTCCCAAATGCATATGCGGGTCAGTGTGTACTGGTGCTTTGAGGCAGGTTTTGTTTTGTCTTCCCCTCTCTCAACCAAATTCCTGTTTGTACATAACCACTTTGCTTGCCTAGGCTTTCCTCCCTTTTTGTGCCCTCCATTCACTATAATGACACTCTGGGATATCACTAATCCTATTACAAGTAGGTAGCTTGAGGTTTAGAACTTGCCAGAATTGTACCCACATTATGAATTCTAATCAGTCTACTGGAAGAAAAAAAATCCAGATCAAGGATATTGAATCTCAGAAGCTGTTGCTTCATCTGAGTTTCATTATCTTAAGTTACACTGATTACCTAAACGAATGCCAGGTGCTGTTGTAGATGGCAGTTTCATTTTATAAAAAGGGCCTGCTCCTTCATCTGGAGTGATACCAGTATTTTTCAATATTTCATTGAAAGATTAATTGTTGTGCTTTGATGACTCACAGGACCACACTGCAGTTTTCTGACTCATTTCCCCCCCCCCAAAAAAGCATTCATGATTAGATTTGTTTGTTTGTTTGTTTCCTTGCATGTTCCCTGTTCATTTTTTGTTTCCCTTTCTTTCAACTTTTCTAGTTCTCAGTCCTGTAATGTGATCTGTTTTCTCCTTTGAAGTAGCTGATTGCTTGCAAGTGACCAAATCATGTGATCTTTCAGTTCTAACAGACCGACCCTATGCCTGTTTATCCAGTAATAAGTCCTAGTGAGTTCAGCTGGACTTGCTGTTAAATTAACTGTATTATAACAGCTGTTCTTTATTCTGTGTGACTTACTTCCAAGTAAATGTAGACTTGTTATGCTACATGCAGTTAGGCTGCAGTCCTAATCCCACTTAAATGGGAGCATGCCCTACTAAATTCAATTGTACTTACTTCTGAGTAGACCTGGTTAGGTTTGGGACTAAGCTCATAGCACCCAATAGGATTTAATTTTGAGTAAGCATGCATGGAAGTGTTCTGTATTGATGTATTCCTTGCCTTAAAAGCCGCTTACGATAGAATCTAGTGTTGTGCACTCTCACAATGCAACTTGCCCTTCCTCTTTTCTCCACTGCGCCCCCTACACTAAACTGCTCTGGAGGGTTAGGGGATGCTCTTAAGCAGATTTGGAACTCATAGTGGATTGCAGGGGCAATGGGAGGAAGAGGAGGTGTCTCTTGGCACAAGTGAAGTTTGTTCCACTTGTACATGCACAACATTGGGCTCAACTCTGTGCCTTGGATAAGGGTTAATTTCAGGGGTTCCTAGAATTAGAATAAACATAGGCTTTTATAAAAGCCTTCCTTAAGTAAGAAAACTAGAGAAGTGAAAACGCATTGGAGTCTGAGGGACACAAACATCTGAGTTTATATGAGAAAGTTCTTCTGAAGTGGTGTATTTTTGGTATTTCCAAAATACCAAGGGTAGTTGATTTTCAGCAATTGCTGTAGTTTCTTTTGATTACAGAATTACAACTTTCTGTTTAATTATCCCGTTTTGCTTTGCAACAGTCTATTGTAGTGATGTGTGAGGCAATATATTATTGTCCAGGTAACAAGGCAAAAAGAAATGTAATGTTTAGGACTGAACATCCGTGAGTCATTGAAGGTGCCAAAAGTCTCTTTGCAGGAGTTAGGGATGTTTGACTTTCAGCATTTCTCACTTGGGGACATGTTACATGTGGGATTCTGTAGAGTTAAATATGAAAACATGTTCAGCAATCCACATTGGTTGTGTCCCTTTAAAACTTCATACAAAATCCCTTATGCACTGTAACTAGCATATTGCTTTAATAAAGCCTCAGGAAAAAATATTCATTTAACAAATCAAACCACAACAGATGTTCTCCTGATCCTACCCTTGCCTCTCTTATCTGTTACTGCCCTGTTGCAGGTGTGTATGCTTTACCTAGAATTGGCATTAATTCTTCAAGTTAATATTTGATTTCTGAATGGGGCGGAGCTCTTGCTAGCTTCTACTAAACAATAGAGAAGTAGACATTCATGACAGATGGGATAAGAATAGGTATAAGGAGTGGCCTTAAACTTCCTTCAGTTGACATAGCCTTTCCTTTTTCACCATGCTACGTAGCTTGAGTTTTTACAAATTCCACGTGTCATGTTGAACAACTTTTATTGTTTGCATGGGCCTAGCTCACTCTAGGAAACACCTAAAGACTGAGGGCTATTAAAATGTTAATCTATAGTGAATTAGTTGTTTCCCTCTCATGTCTATATTTTAATACCTTTTAAAGATCTACATGAGATATTTTAAAGGAAATTAATATTTCATATTTTTTAAAAAAACTTACTATCCTTAAATCATCTTCTAATAAACTAACTGGAGAATTACATAAAATGGCTACAAAATCTAAACAACCACCAGCTTTATAACATCAATAGTTTTTGCTTTCACAAATATTGTTCGTGTTCTGGTACCCCTGGCATCAGGCAAATCAGTTGTGGTACCCCTGGCATCAGGCAACTTTATTTCTGTATTTATTGCTCTATTACTAATGTGTTTTATATGTTTGTCTTGGCCATTCTTTCACTAACATTTTTTGGTCACATTTACAAGAATTTTGGATTCTGCTAATAAATTGTCAAGCATTGCTCTTTTAAAAAAATAAAATTTCTTCAATTCTTCAGCAAAATAACCTCTATAGTAAACTCCAAAACATATCTTATACATTCCTTGATAACTCCTGGAAGATATTTCCAATATATTGTATTGTCACCAAATATATAAGAATTCTGCTAGTATGCAGCGCTAATTTTGTTGCCTTCTAGGATCTCCCCTCCCGCATTCTGAAAGTGTAGCAAGAATGAAAGAACTTAATATTTGGTACTCTCTGCTTAAAATGTGTCTCGAAGTTCTCTTGATTGAAAGGTACTCATCACATGACAGGGCCTTGTTGGCAGTCTCTGTAGGCAGAGTACTTGCTGGAGCTCTTGTAATGCCACTTGTTATTCTTTGTTTAATAAACAACGTTGGTTTACCTTGGGTTTACCTCTTGGTTAAATAACATGTTTATAGCAGTAGTGCAGACTAATTATGAGTTGCTCTGGGCTCTTGTTCACCTGAATAAAATGTCATTGCAGAAGTGCATTTAGGTATGTGATGGCGCTTAAATAAGTAGGAACACATTGGGTAATAAATAACCAACTAAGTCATATTTATGTAGACCTAAACTGAGTGATTATCACTAACATTGGATATCACCTGTTGACATTAATGTCCAGCCATGTGAAGGATTTTTAATGGAGTGACCTGATATTTATCTTTGTAGAGAGTTGAGATAACATTAATGTTGTTCCTTTGTTTTTTCAGCTCTGAAAAGCAGCACTAAATATTTAATAGACTTATGAAAACCATCAATATATTTTTTACAGGTAGAAGCTTAATAGAACAGCTCTGCTTGAGAAAGGAGTTTAGTTTAGTATAAGACTGACACCTTTGTTCTATAAACCCTAGATCTCTGGCTTTGGTTCCCATAACATAGTGCCCTCCTTCCTTGCATCCCAATTTATGGCCCCTTTCTGGTCACCAGGTGTGATTCATCCACCCTCTTTTGCAACTTTCCTTTAGCAGTGCTGTGTTTGCCTGCATCTCTTCCTCTTTGTCAGGTCTTGAAAGCAGTTGCTAAGGAATGCTCCATAGCAACCAAAGGCAGGAAAAACCTGCCCACCTAGTTCAGTTTATTTAATATTCATCTATTTATGAATAAGTTTAGTGAGCTGTGCAGGGGTGGGAGGGAATAGGTAGGAGGAGTGGGCTGGTGATCACGCAACACATTAGACATGGCTGCCTATTATTTGAGAGGAGAAAGAAATTCTCACATAACTGCCTTTATTACCTTAGTCTGAAAAGGACCTTGGCAATATGACTTTCTCCAATACATATTGCCTTTCACATTCCATGTTGGAGTACTCTTGTCTGTGACAATGAATTTGTTAGCAATCCTAACCCCACAAACCTGGGAGTAAGCCTCATTGAATTCTGTAAGACTTACTTCTGAGTAGACATCTGAGTATTGTATCTATTTCGATACACTATCCTCTGCAAAAGTTACAGGGCAGTTTATAACAGGCAAATTGATGACGCAATGCATAAAATCCATAAAATAACACAATCCACATAAGCACATAACAAATCACTGTAGTGCAATTGCTAATAGCAGCAGCAATCAGGTCCTCCCCTCTTCAGGCACCTGCTTAAAAAGGTGCAGCTGAACTATCTGCCAAAGGTGAGGCCAAATGCACCTTGAAAGGGAGGGAGCTCAACATAAAAGGAGCTGCCACTGCAAATGCCTTTTTCCACATACCTCATCCTGAGAAGGGAGCACCACGAGGACTCATCTGCTGATCATGAAACATGGGGAAGCTATTATTCAAAGAAGGCATTCTTGCAGATATCTGTGTCCCAAGCTGTTTAGAGCTTGCCTGGTGCCCTCATTACATATCTTTAGGTGCCAGGCGAAAACATTTCTCTGTAACCAGGCCGTTGGCTGATTAACATTCCATGGCCTTTTAAATGTGTGTGTGGGATGGGGATTATGGATTGGTTGTTTGGTTTTTGTTTCATTACGTATTTTGCGCTCTCATTTTGATTTTCTATGCTATGATCTTCAGATGAAAGACAGTAAACAAATTTTAGTAATAATGATGATAAGAGATCTTCATAGGAGTGAAAAAGTGTCTCTGTATATGAATTAGGACTGAGCCAAAAATTTCCATCCAACATTGGTTTAATTTTCTGCAGGTTTTTAAAAAAACTTTTTTAATGATGTTTCCGACAGTCACCTCAAAACTTTAGATAGTTTTCTTCCATGTTCTAGATACTGCTCAGAAACCATGCAGGCAGCCCCAAAATGCAGCAGAGAAAGGGATTAGTAGAATGCTGCAAAATTGATTTATGAACATGATAGTCTAGGCAGCCTTGGACTACCATATTATTTATAATAATAATTTATGTAGTTCTTTGAACATATTGGGTGCTCTAGAATTTTTTTCTCATTCTTGCCTTGGAATAGTTCCTTGAGATTTCCTGGTATGAAAAATGGGAATCAAGCCCAAGAGTAACTAGGCCACCATACAGATCCCTTAGTGACCAAGAGGTCTTCCAGTGTAGCAACATTTTGATATTGTATTCAAGTTTTGAGGAAATACAACTTCTCAAGAAAGTTGTTTTCACTTCTTGCTGCTACTCAGAGTGAAAGTGACAGGTGAGAAAACTGTATTGAGAAAGTGTGTTCAAGTATTGAGAAACTTGAAGAGTTTTTCAAATTTAGAAACAAAATAATTGTCACCGCTCATCTTTGTGAAGGTCTGTTTGACTTCTTTCTTGCAGTAGCCTCCAACGTGGAGATTCTGAACCATTTCAGTCCCGGCAATGTCTGCTTTTGCTTGGGAAAAGCAACAAGCAGTGAACCTCTGAGGCCTACTGTGTCAGGTTTGTATTTATATTTGATAGTAAACACCAGTAATGGGGAACTGTTGGCCCCCCACGTGATGTAGGACTGCACCTCCCATAATTCCTAGCCATTGGTTGCAACTGTTGGGCGCTGAAGTCCAGCAGTGTATGGAGGGCCACAGGTTTCCACCCCTGGCATATACCAACTACTAGCTGTCAAGGGGAACATGTGTAGGGGACATCATGCATTATTTTTACAGAGACAGTCAATGGTGTTAACATTTCTCTGGAAAGGTTGGAGTTGAAAATCTGAAGGCAGCTCTGTATCAGGGAATTTTTAATGTCTAATGTTTTACATTTTTTGTGTGCTGTAAGCCACCCAGAATGGCTGGGGAGACCCAGACAGATGGGCGAGATGATATTATTATTATTAGTAGTAGTATTAAGAAATGGACATAAAGTGTCATGGTGACTCCCTTAGCTAGACTTGTGTAGCTGAATCGTTAAATTAAATGCTACCATATCCTGCTTGTCGATACTTCCATCTTCATGCTTTAATTATAGGAAGCTATACTCCTTCTGTTACTTTTAATTTAAAACTTAACATTTAGACCTGCCCCATAATGCTGGAAAACTACACCAGTGTCAGTTTAAGTGCTAGGACAAACATAATGCAAGATAAGACATAATCTGTGCTAGGACAAACATACATGTAGGCCCTGCTATCTGTACACTTGCTATCTTAAAATCACTTACCTGTTTATAAAGAATTATGCCCAAACTTCATTATATGCACTCCAGATTCAGATATCCGAACATTTGGCTTCCTTATTTCCTTGTTTGTGCTTTGCTGTCTGGAGGCAACCTTTTCAGACAGAAACCATGGACAGAGGGAGATGGGAGCAGGAGAGATTGGATAAATTAGTTTGTTTTTATTTGTCTCTCTTTTGCTGATGAACTGCAGCCATTTCAGGAAGAAACCATGGCACATCCTGCATTAGAAATATTTATATATATGAAAAATAAGATTATAATTATTATAGTTATTATGTCTTTATATTTTAGTTTTTTTATTTGATTTGATATCTTAATTAGATGTTCTTATTGGAAAACTAATAAACGCTTTAAAAAGATATATTCCCAAAAGAAATAATGTAAATCGTGGACTTGTTATGCGAACTCTCGCCTAACAAACGGTTTCCCGGGAACACATTGCCTTTGATAAGTAGGGCCTGCATGTATATATTACACTAACCAAGATGCGAACGTGCCCAGGGTTATTCTGTAAAGATAGCTGAGCAGACATTTGAAGTCCAATACTTCATCTCCTACACTTGAATGGCTTCCTTTATGTGTTGACTCCTGACATAGAGTTACTCTTGGAACATAGAAATAAGTTTATTTGGTAAGGATTGATTTAACTAGTGTTGGCTCTGATTAGAGAGCAGCTAACTGTGAATCAACTATACTTGTTATGCATAGTTTGTTGGTCCCAAGATTAATTGCTTTATTCTTTCTGTATTATGCCTGCATCTATGTTGTAACAGGGCAGTGACCTTCTGAAGAGTAGAATAACCACCATTGCCCACGTTCCACTGCCACCATGTCAGGTAAGCCCTTAATCAATTATTAGTAATTTTGATACTTTATCAAAATCCTTCCAGTTTTAAGAAAAGACCAAGCCAACCATACCAGTGTTGTTAACTTTATTCCAGTTAGCTACATGCGTCATGTAGTGTTTTGAAACTTCAGAGAGTCAGGCTGCTCATCAGATCGGACACACAGAATCACCGACATCTTTTCATTTACTTTTCTCTTGCTCTCAGACAGAAAACTCGGTTAACACTACCATATTTACAAGAACAGAATATGTAAATCACTGGCTTGATCCGGATTTTTGAGTGGAAGGCCATTTTCCCCCACCTTTTCCTCCCCATTGCAGTCCCCTTTGCCCCCCAAAGCTGCTCAGGAGGAACGGAGTATGGGAGATTGCAGTAGATGGGGGAATGCGCAATGAGGAAGAAGCTTGAATGTGTCAGTGGTTGAATTCTTGCAGTTTCTCCCCTCCCGCTGTGTTCTGTACTCCCTCCTGTGCCATTCTGAAGGTATCCCTAACCCTCACAAGTAGCTTTTTGGGATGGGTTGGAAAAGAAAGGGGAACAAAGGCCCCATAGTATATGTAGCTTTTCTGCTTGCAGAAAGTCTGGGTCTGAGTAAAGATCTCTAGCAAGGCCATGACTGGTTTACAATGCCCCTAACTAATACATTAGGAATACTTTCCTGGTTGCCAATAAAAGAAGGCAATAAGAAGCTGTGCTGAAATAAGTGTGTTTAGAATTTAGCACTTCAAAGGTTTGAGAAGAATTGGGGTTCACATGGTATATTCTGTTCCCCCACCCCTTCTAGAACAATAGTTATTCCCATGCTTGTGAAAAATGAATTTAATGCTACATACATATCTGAGTTACTTGGGCTATCCTGCATAATTTAGTTGCTTTTCCATGTTTCCATGTGTCCACAGTTTCCTTATGGTGATTTCTGGACTTTTAATAGCACAAAACTGGAGACAGAGTCTTGTGAAGTGTTTTAGGATTGGCTAATCACAGAAGTGTTAGTGTGACTTTCCTGTCCCTTGTGTTCCATTGTTGTGTATGTTTGTAATGTTTTTACATATAGGAAGCTGTACCCCTACTGCTGGTGGGCCCTTCTCTGCTCTCACACCCAGCATATGGCCTCAGGAGATCTTGGCCAAATATGCCCAGGTACTACTATAAGACAAAGTGAAATAATAAATATTGCACCTAATTTCTCTTTCATTGTTGAATAGTAAACAGTAGTGTCATTATGAATGTTTGTATGTGTCTTCAAGTACCCTTCTAGGCATTTGTGGCATTTAATTGCTGGTTCAGCAGCTGCATTCATTCTAGCATGAATGGAGCTCTCAGGTAAATTGGCACTGCTGGCAAAAATCTGATATAGAGCCTGACTCTAATAGTTTATTAGCTGGTAACCTAAACACAAATTATGTCTGATCTTGTATTATGTCTTACATTTGGGTAAAGAAGCCAGGGTATAAAATACTTCTGATGGCTGTGTATACCCTTTTAAAAAGACTGGGTAGTGGAAGCCATGCTCTTGAGACCTTGCCAAAGGTTTCACACATGAATAGCCTATAAATTTAATTAGAAGTGCATGTGCCTGGCACAACATATAAAATGAAAAATCAGCTGTGAAACATAGAGTCCATTGGGATAAAGGCTGCCAGTAAGGAACCCTTACACTGATAAAATAAATAAGACAGGTGAGCAGCTGCTTGCATGATAGGCACTGTTATATGTACAACTGCTTGGTGATGCTCAAAACTCACATTCAAAGACAACAGGGACAAAATGCTTTCTGGGGCCATCGGGATTAACAGCAATCCCCAGGTTGAATCAGGAATTCTGTGGTAGATCTTTACATCCAAAAGAAACTGGGACAGCTTTGGTACTAATCTTAGCATGTTAGACTTTGGGACAATATTGTGCTTAAGTGGTTTAAACAGTACAGAATTCGAAGTATTAATTGTGTCTAGACTAGTAGTTGTGACAAGCATTGCTAAGGATGCACACATGGAGAAGCATAAATGGGAACAGTGTTTCCTGTGCATACAGTATATGTACGCATAGAATAATACGTATACTGAGCCAATGAGTGACCAAATCATCAGTCTGTAGGATTTTGATGCCTTTTAAATAATGAGAAAGGGGTTAAGGTTGGGAGAAGCAAGGCAAAAAATCTCCAATGGAAATATCTTCCCAACATGTTCTTCCTAGATTTACTGTGGAAGTTATTTATATAGGCTATAAGAGTACAGCACAAATGCATAGAGTGCTCCCATTTTTATTTTGGATGCCTGCAGCGTGTAAAAGTGTTGTACCACCTAGTGGCAAAGAATGGAAAGCAATTCTTTTCTTCGGTTTTCCAGAAAGAAGAATCTGTTGAACAGCCAGAGTTCCGGTATGATGAATTTGGTTTCCGAGTAGACAAAGAAGGCAAGGCCTTTTATTTTTGTGGTGTAACTTGTGACAAGCTCTCCCTGGGGCTCTGCTTCAGAAGTCACTTATTCCCAGCAGTCCCTTTCCAACTCTTGATTCTGGTGGTGCTTTGAAAGCAGTTGACCTCTAAAGAAATTAACTTCAGGCTTTACTAACATAACATTCTTGGTAACATGTCATTTAGGAACAGTGCACATGTATGTAAACAGCAGGTTTTCCTTCTTGAAAAGACATGGAGGTGATAACCAGGATAGGATCAGGGTGTTGCTCGTATGTATTTTAAAGCTGCAATCCGTCTACATGTTTGTCTGGGCTCAAGTTCTTGAAACCAGCGGAGTCTGAAACCCTGGACAGCTGCTGGAGGCCGCCCAGAGTGACTGGGGAAGCACAGCTAGATGGGCGGGGTATAAATAATAAAATTATTATTTGTGTACATTGTTTTCAGAAGATTTAAGGTAAAGGTAAAGGTACCCCTGCCCGTACGGGCCAGTCTTGACAGACTCGGGTTGTGCGCCCATCTCACTCAAGAGGCCAGGGGCCAGCGCTGTCCGGAGACACTTCCGGGTCACATGGCCAGCGTGACAAAGCTGCATCTGGCGAGCCAGAGCCGCACACGGAAACGCCGTTTACCTTCCCGCTAGTAAGCGGTCCCTATTTATCTACTTGCACCCGGAGGTGCTTTCGAACTGCTAGGTTGGCAGGCGCTGGGACCGAGCAGCGGGAGCGCACCCCGCCGCAGGGATTCGAACCGCCGACCTTTCGATCGGCAAGTCCTAGGCGCTGAGGCTTTAACCCACAGCGCCACCTGCGTCCCTCAGAAGATTTAGTGGTATAGAAATCTATATGCAAATAATAAATATTAGGACAGCTAGCCACTTTAGGCATTTCATATGAGCCAGAATACAAATGTTCAAATGGAAAAGTAAACACCTTCATTTTCCTGTTTGAATTTCAACTGGCTGGTGCCCATATACCTCATAAGGGACTGTCAGAGTGGATTTTTCAACATCACCAACGGTGGCGGTCCGTGCATGCTTTGGGATCAGAATTGGAACTTGGTTATACACTTGCCCAAGCATGCACAACTGAATTATTGACTCTCTAGATTGTAAAGTCCAGCTTTTCAAGTAATTATTTTTCAGATGTAGGCTACTTGCTACTTTCTTCCCCACACCTAAAGCTGGTGTTCTTTGCTACAGATGGCGCGGAGCCAAACTCCAGCAAGCTCTTGGGGATCCCACTGGTTGAAGAGCCACAGCACAGGCTGAAATGGCAGGCCCACTTGGAATTCACACACAACCATGACGTGGGGGACCTCACCTGGGACAAGATAGAAGTCACACTTCCACGTTCCGATAAGCTGCGATCGTTGGTGTTGGCTGGCATTCCTCATAGCATGAGGCCACAGGTGAGGCATTCCTGGTTAATCATGAAGGGGAGGAGAGCTTGCTGGTGAGGTTTCCTGTCTTAAGCATGAAACCCTTTCTTTCTTTCCTTCCTTCATTTCACCCAGCTGTGGATGAGACTGTCAGGTGCTCTGCAGAAGAAGCGAAATTCAGAAATGTCATATCGGGAAATTGTGAAAAACAGCTCCAATGATGAAACCATTGCTGCCAAACAAGTGGGTACCTTGTCATGGGTTAGTTCTTGGGGCTCAAGAAAGGGCACTCTATCAGGTGGGTGGAAGAAAGGGAAGATTAAGAGCAGCGATTGAGAGAAGGAGAGGGTTACCCACTCAGTTTCTCGGAGTTGGTAGTTCTCTTCTAGTGCTGAAAATGAGCTTAGAGGGATTGGCTCACAGCGTTCCTCCTGATATTAGCCAAGAAAGGATTTACTACCACACATCACCTCTGTGGATTTAAAGTTTATGTAGAACAAAGGGGGGTGTTGCACACTTGCTGCCATCATGCTAAAAGGAAAAGAATAAAATCTTCAATTGTTAGAAGGTAGGAAGTTTTGAGGTCTAGGTACAGAACTTTGTAAGCATCTCTCTCAGCCAGCACAAATCTTCTTGCCACTCAGCAGCAGCTAATTACCCTTTAGGTGTAGAGTGTGCATAAAATATCTTCTGTTGATGTACTAACATGTATTCATGAGGCACTTTGCTTAGACTCTTGTTGTTGGATATAAATACTGAACAAAATGTGAAGAACTAGTCTGGAGATCACTATACAAGGTTGTGTGTCTTAAGCTCTAAATAGCACCACTGAGTCCTAACTTTTAATCCTCAGACTCTTAGAGCAGATCCACACCATACATTTAAAGTACATCCAACACGCATTTAATGCACATGACTTTCCCCAAAGAATCCTGCGAAGTGTAGTTTCGAATCTTCCATTCCTGGGTAAGGTGATTGAGAGAGCGGTTGCTGAACAGCTTGGTAGGTTTCTGGATGAAACATCGGCTCTGGATCCATTCCAGTCCGGCTTCCGCGCTGGTCATGGGACCGAGACGGCTCTGGTCGCCCTAACAGATGATCTCCGCAGGCAGCTGGATCGAGGCGGGTCGGGGCTGCTGATTCTTCTAGACCTGTCAGCAGCCTTCGACATGGTCGATCACGAACTCCTGGACCACCACCTTGCCGACGTGGGGATCCAGGGCACAGTCCTTCAATGGCTGCGCTTGTTTCTCTCTGGTCGGGGACAGAGGGTGGCGCTTGGGGGGGAATTGTCATCTCGCCACTCCTTGGTGTGTGGTGTGCCCCAGGGTGCAATACTCTCCCCGATGCTTTTTAACATCTTTATGCGCCCCCTCGCCCAGCTTGTCCGGAGTTTTGGGCTGGGCTGCCATCAGTATGCTGATGACACCCAACTCTATCTGTTGATGGACGGCCACCCGGACTCGGCCCCAGACACACTGATCAGATGCTTGGAGGCTGTGGCTGGATGGTTACGTGGGAGCCGGTTGAAGCTAAATCCTTCAAAGACAGAGGTCCTCTGGCTGGGACGGGACGACATGGGACTGAGGGGGCAACTCCCATCTCTTGCGGGGGTGCAATTAGTGCCAGCACCGTCCGTTAAGAGTTTGGGTGTAATCTTCGATACCTCCCTCTCCATGGAGGCGCAGATTGCAGCTATAACAAAGGCGGCATTTTTTCATCTCCGCCAAGCTAAGCAGTTGGCTCCTTACCTCTCTCGCCCTGACCTAGCCACTGTGATCCACGCGACGGTCACCTCCAGACTGGATTATTGTAACTCGCTCTACGTGGGGCTGCCCTTGAGACTGACCCAGAAACTCCAGCGGGTGCAGAATGCTGCAGCGAGACTCCTTACAGGGTCTTCGCTGCGAGACCACATTCACCCGGTGCTATACCAGCTGCACTGGCTCCCGGTGGAGTACAGGATCAGGTTTAAGGTGCTGGTTTTAACCTTCAAAGCCCTATACGGCCTAGGGCCCTCGTACCTACAGGACTGCCTCTCCTGGTATGCCCCACAGAGGAACCTACGGTCTTCAAATAAAAACACCTTGAAGGTCCCAAGCCACAGAGAGGTTAGGCTGGCCTCAACTAGAGCCAGGGCTTTTTCGGCTGCGGCTCCAACCTGGTGGAACGCTCTGTCACAAGAGACAAGGGCCCTCCAGGACTTGACATCTTTCCGCAGGGCCTGCAAGACAGAGCTGTTCCACCTGGCCTTTGGTCAGGGCGCAGCCTGACTCCCTCCTTTGGCAATCTTTACAAAACTTTAGTTTATGGTTGCCATCAATTTTGATTTTAATTCATTTTTATAATGTTTTATAATGTTGTACTGTTTTAGTGTTGTTAGCCGCCCTGAGCCCGGCTTCGGCTGGGGAAGGCGGGATATAAATAAAACTACTACTTCTTCTTCTTCTTCTTCTTCTTCTTCTTATTATTATTATTATTATTATTATTATTATTAGTTTCCCCCTCATAGAGGCACAATTTCCAGCATCCTTAACAAACTATAGTTCCCATGAATATTTGGGAAAAGCCATGTGTTTTAAACGTGCATTAGATGTGCTTTAAATATATGCGGTACATCTGCCCTTAGATTAATGTGATTCTCAGCCCATTAAGGACAAACACCAACAACCTAATGAAGGGGACAGGACTTTGTAAAACTAGTAGGGAAGACGAAGCAACTTTATAAATAAAGCAAAATGGGAGATGCCATGTATAGTGCTGTGAGTGCCTTCTTCAGATCTCATACCTTTTGCAAGGTGCATAAAGTTGAGCCTTCCTTCCCCCCATTGTAACTAATCTGTCACCAGTCGTTGGAAGGTGACAGGTAGGCAGGAAGAGAAAGAATCACAGAGTAGAGGCATCCAAGACAGCCTTTGGAACTGGGCAAGGCTTCTGAAGCAAAAGTCAACTGTTAAAGCAGGCTTTGGTAGCCTGGTGCCGTCCAGATGTTTTGGACTGCAACTCCTATCATCTCTGGCTATTCTGTTGGGAGCCATCAGGAGAGCGCCAGGTTGAGGAAGCCTGCTAATAGGCCCTCACACAATGGCACCATTTATACTGTTTGTGGCAGTCAGGGTCTCAACCAGGCTGCTGGGGGGGGGGGACTGCTAGAACTATTTGGTACATTTTTATCTTGAGTGTGCAGTAAGAGATGTGCTGCTTACTCGCTCACTTTGAGCAGTTCACTTCAGGTTGCAGATGAGGCATTATACTGAATGGATGGAAGTTTGCATGTGCTTTGTGAGGCTTCCATTCTGAGGTGAAATGGCAGTCTCAGACTACAGGCCTACTTTGTGGGGGTGCAAAGAATGTAAGGACAGCCCAGGGGACTAGAGAAAGAAAAAAGAAGATGGGGAGGATAACTGCTAACTGAGTCTAGAATGCTAATCTGTGATACTTGATTTCTGTTAGATTGAGAAAGATTTGCTCCGCACCATGCCCAGCAATGCCTGCTTTTCCAACATGAATAGCATTGGAGTGCCGCGGCTACGCAGAATTCTCCGGGGACTGGCATGGCTGTATCCCGAAATAGGCTATTGCCAAGGCACTGGCATGGTAAATAAACCTCTCCTATTGTGGTTATATGTGAGTTGTTATTGTTTCCCTTGGGAATCTGCTCACAGCAGGTGAGAGGAATTCACAGGTAGCAAGATACTTTTTTTTTATCCAGTAGAAATAATAAAATAAGTTTACTGCAGAGGTGATGGCACCACTAAACATAATATAATACTCCTGCCAGGAGTAGCATGACCATGGTGAGCATTTGCTAACACCCAGCTGTAAGCCATAAAGTAGCCTGTTTCAGGTATAGCCACTGTAACTTGGAGAACCTCCACATCCTCAGAAACAGCCACCAAGAATTGGAAGTAGGGAAATGGAGATTCCTACAGTCATCTGTGCAGTTAGATGTCCTATATGTTTCAGCAGGGGGAATGAAGAATTGTTATACCACATAGGTACCATTTTCAGCAACATCCCTCTTGCCCATGTAATATTCACTGCAGCTCAAGGTCTTTGTGATGGGGAGAAATGAAGGCCGTTTCAGTGGCAGGGCTCACCAAAGACTCTGGAGCTACCTCTGTATGACTAGCAAAGTTATTAGCACCATAGGTTAGAATCAAAGTTACTTTATGAACTTATGCTACATTGCTCCCTATTCATAACTCTGTTTAGAATTTATTTAAATCATATGTAAGCCAGCCTGCAGCACAAGCTCCCAACTTGGCTCACATTGAGAGAGTGGCCCACAGTTATGCAATGGAAAACTAGCAGACAAGTCAGTCTACAGATATTAACCCTTTAGGAAGTGCAAGTAAGGGTGAACTGGAGGCGGTATCACTCTGTACACCTGAGGACATCCATTCCAACAAGCTAGACATATCAAAAGGAGCAAACTTACCAGGCCCAAGGGTAATTTAATTCTGGGGATGCATCATTGCCCGCCTGACAAAAATGCTCTGGTTGTTTATGAGATGGAGAACTAAATCAAAAGCTGCATCCAGTGAGGAAATGTAGTTACGAGTGACTTCAGTTATCCTCACGTAGATTGAATCAGTGTGTGTTCCCGTAACAACAAAAAAGTACAATTACTAGATAGGCTAAATGACTGCACCTTAAAGCTAACGGTCATGGAGATGACCCTGCACTTAATTTTAAGTAGTATTCAGGGCCTGTTGTGACATATACGTGTCATTAAACTGCACAATAAAATTCAGCATATATATTCAGATGGACAGTCCCCAAAAAAGTTTAGTACAGTCATGTTTGATTTCGTAGAGGAAACTTGGGGGCGGGGGAAATAAGACTTCCTTCAGAAAATGGAAGTTGCGTATAAATAAGAAGAAAATAAGCACAAACTTAGAAAAAGAAACGATAAGGGCAGCATTCCCTTCTGGTCAACCTTCCAGGGGTGAAATGCCAGTAGTGGACAGCCAACTGTGCAGAGCAATGAATGTGCACTGTGGCTTGTGGGGTAAGCTACTTCCTAGACACACCCCTCTCTACCCAGGCAGGCAAGTAGCATAGTTCAAGGACACATTCCAACCAAGCGAAGGGACTTGAGGAGGATGTAAAGCAGGGCTGGTAGGGATGTGGTCTGGGGACTGAAGGGCCACAAGGATCCTTCTCCCTCTTCAGAAGAACTTTGGCAATTAAGCAGTATATTAAGCGCTCAAATAAATAAGTCTTCCTGGAGTCACAGGGGTTTCCTTTATCCCATTATTATCCTTTTACTGAAACTATGAGGCTGCTTTGCATGAAAACATTAGAGTATTGCTCATTTGGCCCAAAGGTTCATCATCTAATATCCTGTTCTCACCATGGCTAATTACTTTCTATCCCTAAAATTCTGCTGCTGTGAGGGAGGGCACCAGTGGGCTGTTACAGATGCTTTTCAGCTTATCTCCATGTTTTCCTCTTCTGCTAGGTAGTCGCTTCCTTACTTCTTTTCTTGGAAGAGGAAGATGCCTTCTGGATGATGTGTGCTATCATTGAGGACCTGGTGCCGGCCTCCTACTTCAACACTACTCTGATGGGCGTCCAGACTGACCAGCGCGTCTTGCGGCATCTCATTGTGCAGTACTTGCCACAGCTGGACAAACTTCTCCAGGAGCATGACATTGGTGAGAGCCTCCCTTGGTCAGCTGAAGGTTTTGAGCTTCAGGGTCCAACTCTCTTCTGTGAGCCACACTGTGCATGTGGCTGCTAAGGGAATTTAGTAGTGCAAATGAATCTAACATGCTTTTGAGCATGAGTCACTTTAGCTTGGTATTTGGGTTGAAATGGAAGGAGAAATATGCTTGTGTGCACATAATCTCTTGTGCTATTTGAAAATTCTTGTTTTAAGCAGAAATATTATCAGTGGCCTCATTTGCTTGTTATTTGCTTGTTAAGCTATAGTTAATGGCTTGCTGTGAATGTGCCTATTTGGGCCACTTTTCCTGCATGCCAGTAGCAAGCAAACCACAGTCCTTTGCTTAGTATTCTGTCTGAACTAGGAACTAGGTTGTTTTGCTCCAAGCAAACCACAATCTGTAGGCAAGTTTAGTCCTTGGTTTACTGATCATTGTTTATTTGGCTCTGGTTTGACATAGTGAAAAGGACTGAGAAGGGAGCTGTATTTGCCTGCACTGACATAGGTAGATGATTTGGAATAGATGTGAGTGTTCTCTGTTTTATGTTGGAAGTGGACAGGCAGGAGGGCAGGAGTAGGATGGATTCTTCCTCGTGTGGGTGACTGGTAAACTAGAATGATACACCTTCTTTACTGTCTCCATTCACAGAGCTCTCCTTGATCACCCTGCACTGGTTCCTCACATCATTTGCTAGTGTTGTGCATATCAAGCTGTTACTACGAATTTGGGACCTCTTTTTCTACCAGGGCTCCATAGTTCTCTTCCAGGTCACACTGGGCATGCTCAGCATGAAGGTAAGCAACACTCCTCCGCTTTCCCCTCAGGAATGAGTTTTTATATACAGGGTCCGCTCTCCCGATTCCCCACCCCCATCTTAGGTATTTGGGGAATCCTTTATGAGAGGCGGTCTGTGTGTGTAAGGAAAGAAAAACAAAAAATGCCATATATCGTTCTTTTGAAATCTGGGTGTGCAGTAGCTCCTTCTGCCACCCGCTGTTGCCTTTGCTGCTTTCTTGTCTTCTGAATAATGCCAGCGAACTAGCATATAGACTGGGATTGTTGACAATGATCTGTTTCAAGAAACACTTTGAGAAATAACCTCTGCTCTTCTAGTTCTGTG
The DNA here is from genome assembly GCF_964234715.1 of Podarcis melisellensis. Lineage (NCBI taxonomy): Eukaryota > Metazoa > Chordata > Lepidosauria > Squamata > Lacertidae > Podarcis > Podarcis melisellensis. The sequence continues at coordinate 45,815,743 of NC_138542.1, read as the reverse complement.
TTGGGCAAATTGTTGTGTGGCTGAAATTCAGTGTAGCATTAAGGAATTCCTTTATAGGAAAATAATTGGGTGCAAAGGGAGATTAACGGAAGCATGCATTAATTGTTGTCCTGCATTCACCATGCAAACTTTCATCATGGGAATAGAGTTAGATGCAGATAATGGGGCTGTGAGAATTGCAAGGGTATTCCAGAGCATAACACGCAGAATGCCTTGTTCCTGTTAATGCAGGAAGATGAGTTGATTCAGTCAGAGAACTCTGCCTCCATCTTCAACACACTCTCGGACATCCCCTCTCAAATTGAAGATCCAGATGTGCTCCTGCAAGAAGCCATGCGTGTTGCTGGTTCCCTGACGGACGTGGCAGTGGAGACTCAGCGGTGCAAGCACCTAGCTTACCTCATTGCGGACCAAGGGCAGCTGCTCAATGCAGGGGCTTCTGTCAACTTATCAAAGGTTTGTTTCTAAAGCTCTTGGGAATCACAAGTTAAAAAATATTTCCTTTCTCAGGCTTGGCTTCTGTTGCTTTTGTTGTTCATAGGTAGTGGTAGTGATGTTGAGTCAGTCTTGGATGTATTATTGAAGACGTGCTGCCAAACTTCCCATACTTCCTGCTACATCCAGTATAGCTTTTCTGGTCACCCATACTTCTCTTTTTCTATTCCCCTTGGGGTGGCATGTTGTCTGAGGGGGAGGTTGTTGCTGTTGGCTTTTTGTATCTTTATTTTAGATCTTGTTGTTTATGTGGAAATTGTTCCATTTGGTTGCATATTCTTTGATGTTTTGTTTATTGTTTATGACTACAGTGGTGCCTCGCAAGACGAAATTAATTCGTTCCGCAAGTTTTTTCTTCTTGCGAGTTTTTCGTCTTGCGAAGCACGGTTTCCCATAGGAATGCATTAAAAATCGAATAATGCGTTCCTATGGAGACCGCTTGCCAGGTTGGCGGTGCGGAGAAGGGCTTTACTCCCCACCGCAAGCCTTCAGCACAGGTACGGGAACAGAGGGGAAGGCGCACAGCGCTTCTCCTCTGTTCCCGGGGCTTGTGGTGGGAGGAGGGTTTTTCCTCCCCTCCGCCAACATTCAGAACAGCATTCTGAATGTTGGCGGTGGGAAGGAAAACCCTCCTCCCACCGCAAGTCTTCAGGACAGCCTTCCGAAGGCTGCCGGTGGGGCGGAGAGACCTCCTCCCGCCACCAGCCTTCGGAGCAGCCTTCCGAAGGCTGATGGCGGGAGGAGGTCTCTCCGCCCCACCGCCAGCCTTCAGACAGGTATGGGAACAGAGGGGAAGGCGCACAGCACTTCATCTCTGTTCCCGGGGCTTGCGGTGGGAGGAGGGTTTTTCCTCCCCACCGCCAACATTCAGAACAGCATTCTGAATGTTGCCGGTGGGAAGGAAAACCCTCCTCCCGCAGCCAGCCTTCGGAGCAGCCTTCCAAAGGCTGCTGGTGGGGCGGAGAGACCTCCTATAGCCGCCAGCCTTCGGAGGAGCCTTCTGAAGCCTGGTGGGGGGAGAAGGGCTCTCCGCCCCATCGCCAGCCTTCGGAGGAGCCTTCCGAAGCCTGGCGGGGGGAGGAGGGCTCTCCGCCCCATCGCCAGCCTTCGGAGGAGCCTTCCGAAGCCTGGCGCGGGGAGGAGGGCTCTCCGCCCCATCGCCAGCCTTCGGAGGAGCCTTCCGAAGCCTGGCGGGGGGAGGAGGGCTCTCCGCCCCATCGCCAGCCTTCGGAGGAGCCTTCCGAAGCCTGGCGGGGGGAGGAGGGCTCTCCGCCCCATCGCCAGCCTTCGGAGGAGCCTTCCGAAGCCTGGCGGGGGGAGGAGGTCTCTCCGCCCCACCGCCAGCCTTCGGAGGACGTCCGAGGACAGTGGGGAAGACGCGCTGCGCTTCCCCACTGTCCCGGAGATTTCCCTATGGGCTTTCGTCTTGCGAAGGAAGCCCATAGGGAAATTCATTTTGCGAAGCGCCTCCAAAACGGAAAACCCTTTCGTCTAGCGGGTTTTCCGTCTTGCGAGGCGTTCGTCTTGCGGGGCACCACTGTACTTTCATTATGTTGCAGTTATGTATTATTTTTGTGTTGTAAGCTGCCTTGAGCATGATTTGAACTGTGGAAAGGTGGCATACAAATAAAAATATGTACGTACGTATGTATGTATGTATGTATGTATGTATGTATGTATGTATGTATGTATGTTTGATGTAAGTGACCCACAAGATCTGTTTTACCATACTGAACATAATGTAGCCAGTCACTATAGTGTTTTTACTTTATTTACTCTTTAATGAGTCTTGGTCTTCTGTCTCTCTCAGATTGTGCGACGCAGGACGCAGCGCAGGAAGTCTGGCATCACCTCTCTGCTTTTTGGTAAGGAGAAATGCATGAGCATATTATTGTTGCCCTGCACAGGCTGGAACAGTTGAAAGAGCAAACATGGTAAATCTAGAGGGCAAAACATAGTGGGTGCCTGCAAGATTGGCTGTGTTGGCACTTCACCCTCAACCATATTTTATTTATTTATAGTGTACTGGGATGTGTAATGGAATGAGCCAAATAAATCCTCAAGCTTCCTTTCTCCCCACCCCCCACCCCGATGCAGAATAAGTGGCTGAGGGTGCGAAAAGGAGTACATGAGTCAGAGGCACATTCAGGCTCAGTCCAGCTTGTGCACATTGTGCTAAATTATGATTTAGTGCAAACATGGCCATAGATTGTCCTTGCGCTATTGTACACTGTACTAAGCACTCTGCTTGCCTTCAGGGTAAGTAAGGAGACACTTCTGTCTGCTGCCTAGATTCATCTTTTTAAAAATTAACCTCTTGGGAGTCGTGTGCAAGCTGTTTATTCTGCTGTACGTAGGAGTGTTCCTCTTCAGTGGCTGTGATGGAACCCCAGGTGAAGCCCGTGCTCTTTGTCCTCTTTAAAGGTCCAGAGAAAGAAAGTAATATGAGACACACAAGTAGTATTTACGAGTAGAGAACTGCCCTCCTTACTTATTGATCACTTCTGAAAGGCTGCACTACTTTTGAGACTATTCACTAATAAAGGTCTGTCCCTGGGCAATCCACTCTGCAGAAACAAACCTGTTTTTTAATCTGTGTAACTGTGCCATGGGGTTTATAGGCATTTAAATCCCTCACTGAAGTTGCTTTGTAGGGAGCTCAGGGCAGTTAACTTAGTTTTAAGTTTACACTGTAGGTGTGCCCTTATTTTATTCTAGCTTAAGCACACACTAAGGTTTTCTTATGTAGCTTTTGAGGAGGCCTGAGAAACTGAACTAGGCTTCAGTCTCTCTCTGCTAAGAGGCTGGTTATAAAACATATTTATGGGGCTTTGAGATGGGGCATAAGGCACATCTCCAGTCTTTCTCATTTCATGTATTCATGTGGAACACAGATTGGATTTTTTAAAACAGCTCTTTGTAATTAACATCAGTTCAGGAATAGAGCGGCATTAAAAAGTAAAAGGAAAAACACAATTGTTAGGAACTAGGTATGGGTGAAAATAAAGCAGCAAGTATTACATTGCCCATAACTCCATGAAACACCCTTATGTAGGTGTGTAGAGTTCTGTTGCCTTCTCTTAAAAGAAATATCCTGCAGAAATGAAACTAAAAGTAGAAGACTTTAGGGGAAAAATATGACTAGTGGGGAAGTGGATGTGATTGAGACATAAAATGATGGAAGAAATTCATCCTCTCTCGTTATACTAGAAGGGCAATGGCAGTGGTCTTTCTAACCTGTGGTAGTGGCTAGGGAGTATGGGTGTAGTAGTCTACACATCAGCATTGGCCACAGGTTGGCCAACTTTGGATTAGACAATTGGATAGAAGAAGGGAAGTCTGTCTTTTTGCTATGAGAACAAAATGGAAACTTGGTGTACAGAAGCAGTATGTTTCTAAATAGCAGATGCTTCAGATGAAGAATGGAAAACTAAGAGGATGATGATGCTTTACTTCTTATACCCCACCCATCTGACTGGGTTGCCGCCTTGCTCTGCTTGAGTGATTTCCTTATCCTTCCTTTGTTCCTGCCTTTCTTCCAGGGGAAGATGACATGGAGGCACTGAAGGCCAAGAACATTAAGCAGACGGAGCTAGTTGCGGAGTTGCGCGAGGCCATCCTGCAAGTGGCACGGCATTTTCAGTGTGTGGATCCCAAGAGCTGCAGCATAGTGAGTAGGGGATCTCCCACAAGAAAACCTATGCTTCCTGCTACTGAGATGGTCACCACTCTACCCAGTTTACTGAAGGGGGGGGCTTGTGCAGTGTTGGGTGAGAACTTGTCTCATGAGGGAATAAGCGAAGATACAAAACTGGAAGAATGTCCTCATCCCTTGTTAATCTCTGCCTTCTGCTTGGCATGAATTCAGATTACTCTTGTTTGTCCCCCAATCAGGATTTGACTCCTGATTACACCATGGAGAGCCATCAGCGGGACCATGAAAGCTATGTGGCTTGTTGTCGGAACCATCGGCGACGGGCCAAGGCATTGCTGGATTTTGAGCGCCATGATGATGATGAGCTGGGCTTCCGTAAGAATGATATCATCACGGTACGATGGTCGGGACCAACAGAATGGTAGCATCATGTAGGCGGGTGGAGAAATCAGACATTATATGAATAAGGAACACCAAACAGAGTGAAGTTTGGTTTTTTCTGCAGTATACACTAAAAATAATTGGGGGCAACTTCCACTACATGGGTATCTCAGCTCAGATTCCGTATTTGCTCCCATACATTGCTCGCTGCTCCTCTTTTTCCTCTGTATGATCAAAATCTCTTTCCCTCCTTTCAATTGCTGCAGATCATCTCTCAGAAGGATGAGCACTGTTGGGTGGGAGAACTGAATGGCCTGAGAGGTAAGTGCAAATGGGATTTGTGTGAGGGGGGAATCTCTGCCCACCCCCAAACAATAATATTAAATCTATTGGGGGGCGGGCTACCTTCACAGCCTGTGCCACAAATACTGTTTGCTTATATACAGGCTGATACCAAGACTAGATTGCTATCCTGATATTTCCCTGCTCTTTATAGGTTGGTTTCCTGCAAAGTTTGTGGAAATTCTGGATGAACGGAGCAAAGAGGTAAAGTTTCCATATTAAATTTATGGCCCTGCTTCCTGCCATTAGTGTCTACTGTTCTCTGGATCCTTGTAAAGGACATGGTGGGGTAACAGATGCTGAGAAGCAGAGTTTGGGTCTGGGCGAGTGGGAATCACATGCTGGAAAAGCCCATATCTCTTAGTCACCCAATGACAATCTGGGTTACCGGAACACAAAACCATTAAATATAATCTCATTCTGTTCAAGCTTTGTGCACTGTATGTTTCAGATTTGGGAAATAGGAGATACCGTTATTTCCCTACCCCAGTGGGAGAGATAGACCATATAGGAATAAGGTGACAAATCCAAGCTCACTCAATAAATTATTATAAAGCCAATAATTTATATTTGGGACGACTGAAGATAAAACCAGATTTGCCAGCAACCAGTTGGGAGGGGCAGTGAAAGGGATAGTCTTAACAGCTTCATTCATATACTTGCTAGCCAGGTGATTGGAGGAGCTTGGTAATGCCAACTGTGAGCTTATTAAACTATTTTGTCATATGGACTTTGCGGTTGCCTAGGCATCCTCCTATGAAATAGTGGGGCGGGCATATGAAACAGCATTCATAAATAGTATGGTAAAGTTCTACCATATGTGCCTTTCTGTTTGCTGTGGCTTCTCATCCATTAATGGAGGCTGTGCTCTTGTTCCTCTAAGTATTCCATTGCTGGAGATGACTCTGTCACTGAAGGTGTGACGGACTTGGTTCGAGGGACACTCTGCCCAGCCCTCAAAGCCATATTTGAACACGGGCTGAAGAGGCCATCTCTGCTGGGGGGGCCCTGCCACCCCTGGCTCTTCATTGAAGAGGTAAGAGAGGCACTTGGTGTCTGCAGGGTCTTTAGAAATAGTATGGCAAGTACATAAGACCTCTGTGCAGCTGGCAAGTACAGAGGCTTCTGGGAGAGTGTAGTAACTGCGGGGCGGGGGGAACCTGCCGGTCTGTCACAATAAGAGACAGCCGTATCAGTAACTGTGTGCTCTTCTCTATCTAGGCTGCTGGGCGAGAAGTGGAGCGTGATTTTGACTCTGTGTATTCTCGTCTTGTACTCTGCAAGACCTACAGGTAAATGTTTCTCTCATCAGTCTAGTGAATTAGATGTTCCCTGTCCATCACGTACCCTTCCTGCTGATACTTATTTTTCTTGTAATGTTTTCACATATTACCTTGTCAAACAGATAAACAACTGTTTGACATTTAGAAGACCTCAGGGAAGTTTTCCACAGTCAATGTTTTATTGTGTTTTTATTATTTTGTTGGGAGCCACCCAGAGTGACTGAGGCAACCCAGTCAGATGGGTGGCATATAAATAATACAGTGGTGGTGGTTATAGGCCAGGTTATTGATGTAGGATGGGCTAGCCAGTGTCTGCTGCAGAGATTACTTGCCAAATGAGGCTTTCTTCAGAGGGCTACAAGCTTTTAGTGGTGTAAGTTCCTAGCCAAGTGGCCTGTGTTGAAATTTGCAAGGACTACTGAGAATCTTCTTTGAAAGGAACTGTTGCTTCTATCCTGTGTGTGGCACTGGGTAGGGCAAACGTCTGACCCTCGCTTGTTTGGTATTAGCTGGATCTGTTAATTTACTGTTCTAGGTTGGATGAAGATGGGAAAGTGCTAACTCCAGAGGAGCTGCTTTATCGGGTAAGATGTTCTAGTGTTTTAATTGGCTGTGGTGATGTCATGAAGGTGTCTTTATGATGGGACAGTCTGTTTTCAGGGTCTAATGATGGGGACCTGTGATGAGCCCAGAGGGCTGTGTCTTCCAGCAGGTGGCAATCTAGAGTCCTTTCACTCTCATTGCCTCTAAGGCCCAAATGCTTTGGTTAGAATACCTTCTGCATGCAGTTTGAGCTTTTTGGCTCCCAGGAGAGAAAGCTGCTGAGTAAGAATCCATATAACTCCCTTTTCCCCCTTTGCAGGCGGTGCAGTCTGTCAACATGTCCCATGATGCAGTACATGCCCAGATGGATGTGAAGCTTCGTTCTCTTATCTGCATTGGACTGAAGTGAGTCTTCCAGTTCTTTTTCATACAAGGCTGTTTTTGCTAGCAGAGAACAAGAGCCTAATGGGTGGCTTAGATTGGGCTTCATCAGCAGGGGCTCTGAGCTGTCAGCCTAAGGTGTGATCTGCTCTACTGCTTCTGAGCCACAAGGTCTTCCACCTTTTATTTTCCCTGAGTTTCCTTATGCAGTGGCAATGGAACATGTGTGTGTGCTAGTAACTTTCCCTGTGCCTTGTTTTTCAGTGAGCAGGTGCTGCATTTGTGGCTTGAGGTGTTGTGCTCTAGCCTGCAGACTGTGGAGAAATGGTTCCATCTCTGGTCATTCTTGCGCAGTCCTGGCTGGGTGCAGATCAAGTGTGAGCTCAGGTGGGTGGAACCTCCTTTTCCCCACTTTATTTTACTGCCCAACTCCACCTCCTGGTAGCTGCAGCCTTATGTAAGTGAATGAAATCATACTTGGCTATGTCATACAGGGAGAGAGGGTATGCTAATTGCTTTCATTGCCCAATCTTAGCCTCCTTGGGAGGAATAGGTCTTTATGAGCAAGGCTAATGGCAGTACATTGTGATAAGCTCATCAGTCATTATCCTAGCAGAATAGGATTTGATTCCCCCCCGCCCCCCTTGCCATCATACACCACCAAACCTTCTTGGTTGCCACAGCCAGCATCTCCAGAAAAATAGCAAATAACCAGTTGTCACAGCTCACATGAAGATGCATCAGCCAGGCTGGCTCATGGAAGAGTAAAATAAGGGCTCATCCACCCTTCTGCTTGCCCCGACACTTTCCCAATCCCTGTTTGCTGCTGGATTGGGTCAATCTGCAGAAAACCTGATGTTCCATTTCAGCGGCAAATGCGATTTTCCCAGGGGAAACCAGTGGGGCAAGCAGAAGTGTGGACAACTACTAAGAGGGAACTGCTCAGAGTTTCTACATTGGAAAGGAAGGCTTTTTGCCTTAGATGTTCATGAATGAGAAGAGAGAAACACAGGGGAACGGGTACACTTGCGCTTCAGCTGTAGTAGAGCTGAGTAGAAAGCAAACTACAAAGGAGTTAGTCTGTGTGCAGCAAAACTAGGAGAAAATGTATTGATTACTGAAGTACCTGAGTTTTGTATTTCATAAGGACAGTTAGACCTGGAAGCATGCTTATTCTGTTAGGAGACAAGTTGTATGATTTACCTATGTTCTTACACAGCCGTCAATTGTGCCCGTGGCACTGCCAAGTGCTCTAAGTAAGGATGCTGGGAATCCTCTTTTTAAAATGAAGTATTGTCTCTTAAATAGATGAGGCAGTATATATTTCACATCAGCTGTGTTAAATGTGAGGTGACTAAACAATTCAGGTCTAGATTTTTCTCGTGCTTTTTAAAGAGCCACTTTTAAAAAACACCACCAAGCACCCACGCCTCTTTTCTTTCTTGCTTCTTCACTTCTTTACAATGTCAAATGACTTGAAGACTTGATTTGTGGCAGCAGACAGATACAATGTTTTGCAGTTCTTGTTTATGGAACAAGCACAATTTTTAACTGTAAGAACAGAATGAAATAAATGTGTCAGAACTTAATGTGGGTTTCAGTTTGATTACTTTGCCTATAGTGTTTGCATAGCCCTCCTTTTAAGCTCTCTTAATGGTTGATATGTTCTGTTGCAGAGTCCTCAGTAAATTTGCATTCAGCCTTTCTCAGGATTGGGAACTCCCTGTAAAAAGAGAGGTAAGCATGTGTCCCTTTAGTCAATCAACAGCCCATGCATTTGCATCAACCCCAGTTTAGGGTTAGACTGTGTTCTCTCTTATATTTGCATAGGGGGCTGAGGTACAGCAGGCCAATCTTTGCCCCAGCCTGGACCCTTTTGTTTTCTGGGATGGTATGGTGGTGGGCCCTGAAGCACACACACACACAGTACATACATATTAGCGACAGTGGGGAAATGTGAAAAAACCTTTGCCTTCCTTTTTTAGGAGAAGAAGAAACCACTGAAGGAAGGAGTCCAGGACATGCTTGTGAAGCACCATCTCTTTAGCTGGGACATAGATGGGTGATTCTTTGGCCTCAGTTTGGACTTCTTGGATGACATCAAACCATTGGCATATTCTCCTCCCTCGCAGCCTGTTCCCCCTTCAGTCTGTCCCTCTCACCAACAGTCTTTGCTTGTCAAGAGTTTGCTTAACAGGTGGGCAGTAGCATATTGAAGAGAGCAGGGGTTGTGCTGCATTGTTTGAAACTGTGGCTGTCTAGCTTCCCTTTCCCATGGTGTCACTAACTTGATTGTGCAGAGCATGTGCATATTATGGAAGTAATGTACCACTCAGGAGTGTGTGTCCCTTGGATACCAAGCCTGTTCAAGGCCTGCTGGTCTGGGCAAGAGGGAAGACAGTAATGTTAGGCAGAAAGTTGTCTAGGTGTGGTGTACAGCAAGAGGGGATTCCCCCAAGGTTAACCAGTCTAGCTGTTAAGATTCATTTATGGCAGGGAGAGGAGACCAACAGATTCCAAGTTCCTCCAAGGCTCACTTTATTCATGATGCTTATTTTCTTACATACACTAACATGTGAAACACCCCTTATTAGTGTGTGTCTGAAAGAGAAACTGTGATTCATGACTAGTTTTCCCAGGTGCTACAGTGCATGAATGGCTGGGCTACTGCCACAAAGTGCCTAAAATGGCTAGCTGGTTTAAAACTGCCTTGGGTGGAGCAGCAGGAGCCTAGCCTTTAATTCTGGCTCTTAGCTGAACAGCATCAGTTCATTTTAGCCTGGAACTTTGTAAAAAAAAGAGAGAGATTACCAAAAGATGTAAAATGTATCCAGAAATCTCTGTATATTTTGATGTAGATTAGCAGGAAATGGATTCAGGACCGAGATGGCTCAGGGAGTCAACTGCAACCTACACTGATGATGATGGTAGAGGCTGCAAGACAGGAGCACAATCACTTGTCATTTTGGTTTCTAAGTAAATTGCACATCTTGTGACTAAGACAGTAATAGGGAAGTAGGACTGCTTTTCAGATGCCTTTAGCCTCATTTCTGTTCTCCTGAGTTATGTGGAAGTATTAGTAGTTGGAAGGAAAAATTGACACTTCTGCGAATGATTCTAGGATTTGAATGTTAAGTAAATCAGCCTTGAAATATTGTGTTTCTTATTCAGTGAATAGTACTGTTACAGTCTGGTCAGCTAGAATATACTGACTGTGACCTGGATGAGAATAGATTGCAAGCCCCTTTCCCCATAGTTGCATTCTGTTCTACTACTGGATAACTTGCCACACTTCTTTCAAGGTGCTGTTTCTAGGAAGGAGAAACTGTCACAATAGTGTGAAATGGCTCTTCATCCCTCCACAAATGTTGAATGCCTTTGCTGTCTTTTCACCATGGCACGTATCAGTATCCATTATGCCATGACCAAAGATGAGATGTACAAAGATGTTACAACACAATTTTTTTTAATAAAATGGATTTTTCAAATAACTGAAAAAATAATTTGATTTATCCATAATATTCATTCCATACCCTTTTCCAGTTGCATGTTCACTCCAGGTCCAATACTATAGCACTGCGTAAGCCTCTTGCGGGTGCTGATAACCCCTTTCATTGATGCATAGTGGAATAAGTGTGCGTGCTAATCAAATACAAGCAGTGGTTATCAGCAGAAGAGTGCATACATTCAAACCAAAGGAAGACCCTTAGACTCTTGTTTTACTTTGGGGATATAAAAGGAGAATTTAGGGAACTTATTTTATAAGCCATGTGTTTTTAGACACTGGCAAAAAAGCCCATCTTAATACCAGTCACTTTCTCGTTCCACAAAAGAGTAGTATTCCTAAAATGGGCTTAACCCATAGCACTTTTCTTTATAATTTTACACTAGACATGTTTACCCTTTCAAAACCAGGCAGCTGTTGGGGATAGCACTTTCAGCACAAACCCACTGCTGCTGCTAAAGCAGCCCTGATCTGGCCAACAAGTACTTTCCAGTCTAAAGTCATTAACTGCTCTTAGTCTGAAAACAGGTAAGATGATACTACTGAACCAGATCCTCTCCCCACAATAAGTTGGCTTATTCTGCTTTTCTATACTGTGAACAATCCCAAGTCTAGATCCAACCTTCCCAATCAGTGATAGACTGAGTGACAATATTAGTAGTACGTCTTGAAGAGTATACAAGAGATACGCCACCTTCAGCAGCCATTAATCTAATTTCCAAAACAGTCATATTTTACTGAATGAAATAAGACTCACGTGCAGTTGGCCATTTCAGGATAAAGACTAATCACATAACTAATATTCTCTTCAATTCCATTCATCATAAAAGGGGGTGTTTAGGATATGTTATGTAGACTTGATAAAATATAAGAGAAACAGAAGGGGCTCCTGGATCCTGTCAAATGACAGAACCCTTCTTCCTTCTGCTTTGGGGTGAAAGGCAGTGCCAGCAGACACATTTAACTACGTATTTTCTATGGGAGGGAAAGAGACTAATAGAAATACAATTTCCTTTGAGTGACATGTGCAATAAGGCTAAAGCTGGTAGTCTAAGGACCAAATCCTCTTTCCCACCAAACCACAGGCTAAAATACCAGCTCCCCAACAGTTTACCGCACAGTAGGAGCTAAAGGGAAGTAACTACCCCCTAACCAGGTAGATAACTTCATCTGCTTTCCAAAAACAAAACAAGTTTTATAACTGCTATATACAGAAATTTTACCAGCTATAAATGAAACCAGGTATCAAGAGGCAAGACTGTGGTTTCTAACCATTCTCTTAACCACACAGCAGCAGGGACTATGGCTACAGGAAAGTTCCTCTGTGCAATGAAAGACATGCAACTCCTTAGGCAAGCAGCACCAAAAACACTTGCCTCAGAGAGGTGGTTAGTGCTCATGCTCTCGGAGATCAGCTGAACTCTCCAAACGGAAGTGGAGCCACAACCCTTAACCTACAGCCAAGACCAGACATCCCCATGACACCAACCTCCAGATCAGAGAAAGCTATACTTCATATGCAGGAAAACCCTTGGGATGAGTAGCTGAACTGAAAGCCATGAACAGCATAAGCACTAAGAACAGGAGAGCATAGTGCAGCTCATCTGCTCCAGTGCTTATGTTTCCCAAAGGCCCAAATTTCACAGAGCGCCACCACTTTGAACAAGTAAGTTCTAGCCAACTAGGTTTCCTAGGCAGGGTTATTAAGAGGCGCTATTACAGGGGGCTCGGAGTATCATTCCCGATGCAGCTGTCTTGATTCATAACCGAGTACCTGAGACAACAATGTCAGGTGAGATACAACAGCTAGGGCATACAGCCGCCTCTTTAAGTTTTAGTGGAACAAGGGCTACATGCAGGAATTAGCAAGCCAAAGGAAGATGGCTACTATCTAAGCTGTGGCACATAACTTGGGCTTGGCTTTCTGGCCAGGCAGAAAGCACCTATACTATGGCATTGTTAGGGAAATGCTCTTGGAACAGGATCCTCATCCATATAAGCAGAAACCTCACTAGTCCTGTACTCATCCTCCCACCTCCTCATCTCTAAAGATGGCCAAATTAACTTTTGCCAAGTTAAAAAAAAGCACAGTTGCTTCCTAACAAGGCAGACTGAAGGTCAGGAAGGAAGCCTGGTTTCTCCAGTAAGTTCTTCCAAACTGCTTTTGATTCTTGGCTTCGAACTAAATCCTCAACCCCACCCAGAGGCAGCATTCCATTCTGAAAACCTCCAACAAGTCATACAACTGGTACGACCACTGAACATTTGAGGAAAGGACCATGCCTTAGTCCACCAATAGCTATGAGAAGTGTGATAGCTTGCCTGAGGTTGAATCAGAAGACATCACTGGTACGTGCCCTTGGCTCTAGCTTCATGAAAGCTGGTCAAAATGCAAGGCTCTTAAGAAAGAGGCGACTTTCACTTAAGAGCCCATCCATGTCCTACAACCCAGCTGTACTGCTCCCCTGAAGTCTGCATGCTCAGAGAGCTATAAGCAAGAATCCCAGTGCAGCTGTAAATCATGTCCATCAAGGAAGTCTGTGGAGAAGAGGCTAGGTGTTGCAGTACTGAGGGGGGTGAGGCTCATCACTGGCCCTCCTGACAGCTCCAACCAATCCATACTGTCCAAGTTAGCCTCTCCCAGGTCCAAGCTTGGTTCCCCAGTAGACTCAGGGGCAAAGTGCAATTCTGATGTGTCCATAGGTGAAGATGGGTGGTCCAGGATAGCTGAACTGCTTAGCATCTCACTGTAGAGGTCAATTAGGGACAGAGGCTCAGGTCCATCAGGGCCAGCTGTCAGCAAGGGGAGGCCAGTGCTGCTTACCAAGAAGTCTTCCAGCCTGCCTGCTGGGGTGGGATTAATAGAGCTGGAGTGGCTCATGGGCACCTGCAGGGGGAGCTCTGAGGAATGGTGGCTGTTGGACGGAGAAGGGCATCCTGGGGAAATAGTGGCGCCTTTCCTTCCTGGGGAAGATTGCTCCTTGAACTGAGCTGAAATCTCTGAGAGAGAAAAAAACACACACTTAAATCCATGGATGCTTGCAATATTTTTACTGCTCTTAAACATAGCCACAAGTCTTAGGGCTGTGCAAGTGCTGCACGCATCAATGGCTTAAAGAACCCATGAGCACTGCTGCAGATTAAGCTGCTACATCGTTTTGAAATCTGCTAAGTGGCACAAATGTCTCTTTCAGCACCAAGTGTACACACAAATCTACAAAGGAAATTTGTTCCTTAAACTGGCTTCAAACAAAGGGTCATTAGTGTTCTCTTTCAGATGGCCAGCCTCACTGCTGCAGAAGCCACAGAAGTCCCTAACATAAATTCAAATTGTCTACTTACCTCCATGCTCAATTAAGATGTCAAACAGGTCATCCATTTGCTGACTGGAACACCCATTTTCCTGAAAAAGAAGGAACGGGTGCTTATTTAGACATTGCCATTCACCAGCTATGCAGCAACACTTATCTTCCAATGATCTTCTGGCCAAACTGCACATTCACCAGACTGTCGGTGTCACAGCGCAAAAATGGCACAACCACAGCTTGGTATGAAGGGTGGACACTTGCAATCTGTGTCCTACCTCACATAAATGGAAGATGACTCTAACCCTAGGGAGGCTGTTGCATATTTGATTCCTGAGAATTTCAGGACTAACAGACAAAGTGTGCACTATTTTTGCAAAACAGCACCAACACCAACATGCTTCTGATTTGTCAACACAAAGGAGCTATTCTCACCTCAAGGGGCTTTGGCTGCTGCTTCACGGCCTCTTCATAACCTGGTGGTTCTTTCATCAACACGGAAGAGGCAGGGAGAGGCAAAGGTGGTGGAGTACCAAAGAAGGATGAGTTCTGCTGCTCAAGATCCATTTGGGGTGGAGATGGAGGAGATGGCGATCCTGGCTGCGAGAGAAGCTGTGAAGAAAGAAGAAGAAAAGCAATGAACAATATTCCCAGATGGGCCATTTGCATGCATCCTCAACATACAAGCCTCCCTTCTCAGAGAATTCACAGTGGAGCCTCTGATGTTACCTTTCCTGCTTCCCTCTTCATCGGCATCATAGCTACTTACACCACGGTCAAGGGTATACAATGCATGACCTCATCTGATTCAACACTGACTTGCCTGGCTCAGGAAGTACTGCATTTCTGCAACACGGCAATTTTCCTGCAGGCCAGAGCCAAGTCCTACATTTTGCAGAGCGCAAAGTTTCTCATGAAACGTTCCCCACCAATCCACCCCTGCTTCAGTTCTGCTGTTATTTGTCGGTTATGGGAGCAGGAGAGGTCAGGTCCCAGTGCCCTGAACAAGCAAGTACATGTATACATTTCCAAATACCTCCCCTAAACAAAAACAGAATGTTGGAATGTTGGAAGCAGCATCATTTCAGTAGGACACACATTTCTAGAGGCCTGGCCTATGACATCTATTGTCTCATGTTCCCCAACATATTCATCTAATTTGAGAGGGGTTTGTTGGCAGGGTACCTTTTTGGGCATGCTGGACTGGCAAGTTTTACCACTTGTTTTCATGGGTCCTTTGTGAAAGCCATTCACGAAGAAAGGCTGCAAGTTGGGGGGCGAAGAAAAAGACAAGACCGTTTGAGGCAGCTGCCCCGTGACTATCTGCAGGCCTGGCTTCTGAACCTATGGAGAGGCACAAGGGATAGGAAACAGAAGGAAAAAGTCAGACTCAGGCTGGTCCAAAGAGTAGTACCACATGCCAAGTGTGTTCCCAAAGCACCCAGGCAAAGCTGGGATATCCTCAGCAAACAAGAAGAAAAAAGATTCTATGCTAAAAGAAACATTCTAGATGAGAAGCATGGCAATAACAGTCCCTCTGAAGGAGAAGGTACATAGCTTAGGAGTATGTCTGGACCCATTATTGTCATTTGAGGCTCAACTGGCATCAGTGGTACTAAGTGTCCTCTATCAGCTTCAACTGGAGGCTCAGCTGTGTCCCTGACTTGTATTGTCTATGCTCTGGTAGCTTCTGGCTGGACTACTGCAGTGCACTGTAAGTGGAGCTGCCTTTGAAGACAGCTTAGAGGTGTCAGGTTTTGACCAAGGTGGGATGGTGTTTGTTCACAACATTTATGTACCATCTTGATCTGTCATGCAGCTCCCCATTTCATCCTCACAACAACTCTGTGAGGTAGGCTAGGCTAAGAGATGGTGACTGGCCCAAGATCACCCAATGAGCTTCATTATTTTTTATATTATTTATTGAAATTATATACCGCCCTATACACGGAGGTCTCAGGGTGGCTCACAGAACAAAATTCATGGCTGAGTGGGGATTCAAACCCTGTTCTCCCAGGTCCCAGTCCAGCACTCTAATATATAATACCACTTCTGGCACAACTGCGCTGGATACCAATTAGTTTCCAGGCACAATTCAAAGTGTTACTTGCCCTAAAATGCAAAATGTTAGCTGACCACCTGTTTTGTTCCCTACCTTCTTAGTGGGCTCCATTGGCGGTGGCTGCAGAGGCGACTGAGAGCTGCTTACAGGTTGTTGGATAGATGCTTTCACAGGTGGTGAGGACACTCTCTGAGAGAGAAGGATACACAACATTTTAGAGGTTTTTAACACACACCACCCCACACTCAATCTTTAGAGCTAGTTGCTGCAGACACAAATTAAATATGAAATGACATTGACAGAAGTCATGCGCAGGAGTGGAATGGGTGTGGAAATATTAACTACAGGGTGGCTGGGGAAGCAGGGTCAGTGTCACAGGGAGCATAACAGCAGGGCTTGTAAACCCAATGAGATTTCTGGGAGCAGGGGCAGGTGCATTTAATCAAGAATCAACAATTATGGTTGCCACTGTCACCACTGGCACGCAGACTTTACTGGCACGCAGACTTTAGCATGAAGTGGCAACTAAAAGCCCAAACTGCTGATGTTTTCCTTCACTGTCAGACCAGCTCTTCTGCTGATGAACCAGTAATTCTGCCACACACCCATTTTGTTCATGCTCTCACTGACTCTACACCTCAGGAGGGCCCTTCTCCTGTCTTCAACTTCTGCTCACTTTACCAGGCCTCATAAACCCCAGAGATGAAATTAAAGAACTGCTGCTGTTTGGGGGCCTTTTCTCTCTCCTCACCCCACCAAGATACTTGAGTTTTCTGGGGAAGCTTTAGCTCAGCTCCGACTCACTCTAGCTCTACCCTGGAATAGTGTTTTAATAATATAAACAAAGAACAAAAGAGTTGCTGCGAGGAAAGAAAGTAAAACTGGAAAGGAATTCTGCAGGCAAGATTAGCCTTCTATCCTGGTCTGTTCAGGAACAAATTAGGTCCTGTGTAGAGGTGAGTTCAAAGGACTGAGAACCTGCTCAAGGCAAAGGAGTTGAAAAGATGTGAGAGAAAATACATTTTGAAGAGCCTCTGCACAAGAGCTATGAAAAACCAGGAGTAGTTCCTTTGGTGAGAGAGGCCGTGTTCTTAAATTGTGCAGGCAAGATATTGTGAGTTCGGTTCCAGACCACTGCAATAAATTGAGTATTACAATAAAGCAAGTTACACTTTTTTTTTTTAAGTTTTCCAGTGCACATAAAAGTTAAGTTTACACTATACTGTAGTCCAGCCTGCTTGCAGGGAGGGCCGGAGGGAAAAAACCTGGCTCTAGCCTGTGGCCAGAAGAGGGATGGCAGTGATGGGGGGGGGGTTCCTTTAGGCAACTCAGTAATTGTAATCAGCCAATCAATACATTGATGGTACTCCCAAAGAAAATTCCCAGCCATTCTTTGTAGAGATCATTTTGTGCTGACACGACACTTCCATAATTACAAGCACAGCTACAGGAATTAAAACTATTCAATTCTAAAGCAATGTGATTTGAGTCTGTTCATTGTTTGAAAGCCCTCCTCTGGTTAGATAGACAGCCTTGACTCAAGAATCATCACTGCATGTATACCTACCCTCAATGGCAAGGGATAGCTCCCCGCTTTTTCCTGAGGCGAGAGGCCCTGCCTCTCAGCATTCTGATTGGTCACGGTGAGAACTATGTGAGTGCCAGTGGAATCTGTGATGAGGGTGGGGGGAGGGGCTCCTTTGATGAGGTTACTGAAGCCTGCACCTTGCTGGCCAATGAAGAAGCTTGAGGTCTGGCTTGGCGGCTCAGTTTCGGCAGCTGGCACCTCTTGCTTCACCATCACTGCTTTCTTTGGCACTGAACTTTCATCTGAGGTGTCCATTTGGCTAGTGGTCTGTGTGGGTTTTGATTGGTCGGTTTGGCAGCTGGGCTGCCCTGAAGATTGGCAACTCAGAAAGCCCTTTTCACTCTTGACACGGGTGCCAAAAGTGAGCGGCTCAGGGACTGTGGCTGTGCCCTCTTCTCCAACAGAGGTGGCAGGCAGGAGCTGCTGAGACCGCTTTTCTTTCTCCAGCTGCAGCTTCAGCATCTCCACCAGCT
This sequence comes from Podarcis melisellensis, assembly GCF_964234715.1. Classification (NCBI taxonomy): domain Eukaryota; kingdom Metazoa; phylum Chordata; class Lepidosauria; order Squamata; family Lacertidae; genus Podarcis; species Podarcis melisellensis. The sequence continues at coordinate 45,797,730 of NC_138542.1, read as the reverse complement.
GCTGCTTCTGTTTCAACATGCGGGTGAGCTCCTCAATCTGCTTATCTTTCTCCTGCAACATCTGGTCTTTATCCTGGACCTCCATGTCTTGCTGACTGTTGTTGCAGCAGAGCTCTGCCTTGGATGTTGAATTAAAGCTGCAAGTGGTGCCTTTGGAGCTCTCTTCCTTCACCAGAAATTGCACGGGAGATGCTTGCAAGGTAAGCTGAGTCAGGGGAGAGGTCACCATCTCCCCAAAGGCATCCCCACTGGTCGAATTCTCATCCCCGGCACTCACCAGGGAGCGCTCTGAGGGGGTGGGCGACACAGGAGGAGTCGAGCCTGTGCTACCAAACTTCATCACACCATTGCCAGCGACTGTGGCCACAACAACTTCGGCTGAAGTAATGCCAGCGCTGACCAGGGCAGGCCCTGTGCTCAGCCTGGCAGCTGGGAAGGCCACCACCACATCCGCAGCCTTGGGGAGAATTGCTGTAGTGGGCTTTGGAGCGGCAGCTGCTCGGCCAGCTGCACCGTTCTGCTCCTGATAAGCCTTGAGCCGCTCAATTAGATCCATCTTGGTGCCTGACACAGGCAGTGCTCTTAGCTTCAACTCTTGCTTCAGCTCTGCCACCTAACATAAAACAGTTTGCAGTCAATCAAAAGCCGCATCGGCTAGAACAATCTCATTTACAACACCTACTTCAATTCGTATGCAGCTATGTATACAGTTCCAAAAGAATCTAAAATACTGTAAGAACAATACAAAATAGTAATTAAAATAACTAGCTCAACTTTTAAAAATTTAAACAACTAAACAGGCCTCAATAGGCATAATCATCCTTCTGGCAGCAATGCTGTATTTAGCACAAAGATGGTGAACCTCTGGCCCTCCAGATGTTGAACTCCAGCTGCCATCATTCATGACTAAGGTGGCCAGTGCTCAGGGCTAACACAAGGAGGAGTTCAATGATATCTTGAGGGTTACAGGTTCTCCATCTTTCATTTACCACTTGCCGCCAGGTCCACACTATCAGTCCAAGAGTTTCATCACAAAAGCAGAAAGGCCACTTACTTATTCAACCATCCGGTCTGAATACCAATACTGACCATCAAGTTCAGTGCTAATAGCAGCAACAGCACTTATTTTAACAAATTTATATCCTACCTTTCTAAAAGAAAATATGTGCTCACACCTTCTTGTAACATTTATACCCCCACTTTCTTCATGAAACACCAAGCTGGCCAATAGATGCTTTGTTTACCTTCATGTCGTCGAGATTAACAGGGAGAGCTCCTGGTTTGCCCACTGGAGTGTTGCTGTTTTGCCGCATCAATCCATTAGAACTGGAAGAAACAGAAGAGGTGCTGCTGACAGCAGTGGAGAGACTACGCATGGGTGGGGCACTACTGCTGCTCTGCTGCTCTCCGGGAGGCCTGAAGGGAGAGGAAAGCGGGAGCTGAACACTGGGCAGCGGAACTGTTCACAACACTCTGTTCTTCGCCGCTACTACTGGGAAGCCCAATGGACATCCTTATGATCTCTTGAGAAGGTGGTCAATAGTCTGCCCTCAAGATACAGTGCTACACAAGTGACCCTTCCCAGCTCCATGGTTGCTTGGAAATTCAATTTTGGCAGCCTCGGCGTGTGCTTGCCAACTGTCATTGACTGCCCTTTTTATTCTAATACAGCAGACATATCAGATACCTTGCTTCATTGCCTATATTCTGCTTGTTGTGAAAACAGCCAGATATACTTGCAAAATGAAACAACGGTGTATACTGAATTCATATCAAATAAATACTGGTGATCTGATACTGAGTCAATTCTATGCACAAGCTTCCATTTCAAGTTAGAGGTGATGGACAGGACTTTAGAAGAACCTTACAAAGTCATACTGCCAACCACACCTGAAATGCTTATCTAAATACTTTAAACACACTGACACTAAACTCCTGAAGAACTTCACAGCTTCTTGACTGTCCCAAGGACCTCTGCACACAGCAAGCTAGTTCTGAAAGCTGCAAGCACTAACATGTTTGCAATACCTACATAGGCAAGTTACTCTGAGAATGAGGGGACAGTGGATGGTGTACAACTCCCGTTCTTGGGTGGGATTGGTTGGATGGAGAGACAGATGGATACTGCTAACACAGGACCGCCCATGATATTGGGGGGGGGGGGGAATAATAGCATGAAGCAACCCATACTTTGGTGGAGCTGGCAGAATGGTTTGATAGTTGTAGTGCTGCTGCTGCTGTTGATTAAGGATCTGAAGCTGCAAGAAAAGCTGTTGTTGCTGCAGGATTTTGGCATAAGATGAATCCATGGGAGGAGCTCCTTTGTCCTGTTTTTGGTCCGGCGGGATATATTGGTGATATTTCAACTTCTTGACTTTCGGTTTCGGTTCCTTTGATTTTTTGCTGCGCTGAGACTTCTCGCATGAGGACTTGGACTGGCTTTGCTATTCAGAGTGAAAACACAGGTGAATCAAAGGGCAGGAGGGTAAGAATAAAGAGTGCAAATGCAGGAACAGTTACTAGTATTTGCTGTCATGTTCCATATGGCTGGTTCAAGCTACCGGCCCTTTCCAGAATATGTAGAGCTACAAGCTACGGAAGGGGACACAAAGTTAGCTTTTCCTGAATTAACTACAAATTCTTTGGGGGGGGGGCAGGGGTGGAATACATGCGCATTATGTAACAATACAAAAGCACAGCAAATGGGAGGCTAAATCCCAACTGCCACATGTGGGATAGGGTAGGGGTGTGTTTATGGACACAGCAGTTGGAAAGGACTTTTCTTAAAAAAAGGTTCCCTGCTAGCAGTTTAGCATTACAGAAGAGCAAGGTCAACAATTCCCACCCAATCTTAAACACGCCCACATTCCATCAATTTAACCCCTTTATAGAAAGGTACCTTTATAAGGGTTGGGAGTGGTTTGGCAGCAGGAGCAACAACACCATTGGTGAGATTAGGAGGCACTGGAGGCGGCAGGGGTGGCAGGGGAGTTGGTGGCTGCTCAGACAGAAAAGGGGTCTCACTGGAGTCTGCACTGATTTTCAACTGACACACGACCTGCAACAGTAAATTCAAGTATGAGATGCACGTGCCCATATCTACACCTGAGCGCTTCCCTTTCCAAGATATGGAAGCAGCTTTATGGAGTCGAAATGTGTCGATTACATGCCAGACAAATCCCATTTTTGCAGGAAAGGCAGACAAATCCCATTTTTGCAGAATTGTTGCTTCTCACTTGCAGCTGCATGCAAAGAAACAGTACTGTGAATGGGCTCAATTCAGAGGAAGAGCTATAGCTCAGTAACAGAGCATCTGTTTTGCACGCAGAAGGTCCCAAGTTCAATCCCTGGCATCTCCCAGGTAGGGCTGGGAATGTCTCTTCTGAAACCACTGCCAGTCAGTCTGGACCATACTGAATGAGATGGACCATTGGTCGGCTTCAGTGTAAGGCAATTTCCTATGCTCCCAGTATCAGCTCCACTGCAGAGCAAGGCCAGGACCTTATTCCTCCCCCAAAACAGGTTACCCCTTTGAGTTCACATTCAACTATTTTCAGTCCAAAGTAAAGGAATATAGAAGCTTTCATTAGCATAATTTCAGTATTCAGGTGTTTCTGCTCTAATCCACAAATGACTCCTTTGGAATCCACTCCTTGCAGAGGACTTTTTTGTATCCTCCAGGAAAAGGCACCTATGTGGCTAGTGCAGGCACCAAGGCACACAAGAGCCAAGGCTTTGATAATCTCACCTGAGCAGGGGATGCTGTTGTGGGGGTGGGAAGTGACTCGCAAACTCGAGCTTCCATTGGGGATGGCACAGATCCCTGGGATTCATGGCTAGCTGGCTGTTCTGGAGACAGGGCATCACTGCTGTCCTCGTCAAAGGAGGAGCTGTCTGCTACTTTTGGGTAGTTCACTTGACCTACTGAAAATAATAAATTTACATTTATTCACTAAACAAATGGAAAGGGGTGAAGGATGATTAGCAGAAGATGGTTCTGGACATCACAAGAAATCTGAGACAGTGAAAAACCAAACAAGCTTTAGACAATTTTTTAAAAAATCAACGTCACAACCTGAGAAGAAATAGTTAACACCAGGATTAACAAGAATATCATCTTCTGCCTCTCTGTAGACAGGTGTAAGGACAACTGGAGCAAGCTTTGTGTCATATCCTGCCTGCAGGCTGGAATGAACAGTTGAGATTATGAAAGCAAAAGGAGCACTGGAGACAGATATTTTGCCAGTTGTCTTTTTTTTTTTTAAGAGCATAAGAAGGAATAATCTGTGAGGCCTAACTGCTATAGACACTTGTGTTTATTTACGATTTATATCCTTCACAAAAAATATTCCTGTATTTCTTAACAAGATTTTTTTTTCTGTGAAAGGAGGTTGGGTAGAACATGAGAAAAGGAGAGTTATAAGACTGTATGATGGAGGAGAAAGACAATCCAAACCTCTAGAGTTGCTTTATGTCAGGCTTATTTCTGCTACTCCCTAACACTTCCCAGAAGATTAACGTTTTCTCATTCAAAACTATTTCCCTTTTCTTCTCTGAAGGATGCTACAGCAAAATAGTCTACCTAAACTAACGATGAACAGACCATACAATGGTGATTCCTCTGGCCAGAGGATGGCACTAGCAGACCACACAGCTGTTCATACTTGTTTTGAAGAAGACCAAACCTTCCAACTTTCTCTTTTTCTCTTCTCACCCCTCTCGCTTACCAAAGCAGGACCACTCAAATGAATGGCTGTAAACAAGTAGATAGGTTTTTAGGAAGAAAAGCAGAATGTGCAAGCTAAGAGAAGACAACCATCCTACAGCAGCTTTTATAGACATGGAGATCAACTAGTGTTTTTAATACACTAGGGTTCTGCTTCAAGTCTGCCACATCCGCTGGATAAGGTAAAATGTATACACTGCTTTCCTTGGTCCAGTGGCACAGTGAGAGGTGCTAGCAAACTGCCACAGGACCCAACACATACATCCAGGCCTCCACCTACCCCACCAACCTTACCAATGAGAGCTTCCTTCAGGCTTGATTCTACAGGCAGAATGTTCTTCTCCACCAATTCCATGGGACCTGGCCGCTGGGCAATCTTCTCATTGAGGTCATCGGCCAGTCTGGCCCGCTTCAACTTCAGCTGCTTGGCCTGAAGGGAAGGTTCAGCAGAGGTCTCTGCTCAGGGGAACAGCAAAAAATATGATCACCTCTCAAGTACATGACCTCGGTACAAAGTTGGCAGTTCACCGTCTGCATGGATACATGCCCTCCACTAAGAGCAGTTCTATTTGTTGGCAGCACACTCCCCTCCATCAAGAGCAAGCTGCATACAATGAAAGTTATATTTGGTCTGCTCTTTTACTGTCATGAAATTCATTTATTTTTTTAAGTTAGTAGCTCACAGTAAACTCTCTATTTTTTTTCTCAGAAAGAGGTCGAATTGGCCTGTAAAAAACCCAGCCCCCATTTATTGCAAGTCTCAAGCCCCCACCAAAAGAAAACTGAGCAAATGATGCACAACGGTCAGTGATGTGTAAACAAAATACCTAACTAAGTTCTAATAATCCAGTTCCTGTGATTTATATTACCTGTTCTTAATTATGAATTTAAAATTTTTGTGATTTGCCCTGGGACCCATTGGTGAAGGGCAGGTAACGATGATGATGACAACAACAACAAACAAACTGCCCAATCCTATTCCACCAGCACACTAAACTTCCACTGCCATCCCTTAAAACATTTAGAAATAATTCTCTGCAGAATTTGCTAACCTGCCACCCATCACTTTTCCTGACTCACAAAATCATTTCTGTACATCCACATTCACTCAGGATTCCCCCCCCCTAAAGAAAAGGTATCTTAAATGATGTGCAGGGGTTGCACCATGCTCATAGATGCAATGGTGTCCTTGAAGTCTTCCCCTGGTGCCTATGATGTATCTGAGGCCCCACCCCTGCCCAAGTCACAAGGTGAGGAGGATGGTTAGCTTTTTCTTCCTTGAGAAGTACATGGGGCTCAAGGAGGAAGCTGGGACCCACAGCACTTGTTCAAAAACCTACTACAATTCAAGAATACAAACAGTGTGCCTGGAGGACCTTGATAGCAAAGTACATTGCTCAACGTTAAAGCACTGACCGACACCAACAGTACTGGCCCAAGCCACCAGCCAGTCATCCCCAGCTGAATAAGATTAACATACAAGAGCCATGAATGTAAAGTTGTATCTATAAGGGTGAAAATTTACAAGAGAAGACTGCACGCCAAGAATCATACCTTCCAGAATGTGCATCCTCACTAACTCTGATCTCTCTGGCCGGGACCGGATCTTCCGTTTCAGGTAGTCCTCTGTCTGCAAAAAAATATATATGGAAAACAGCATGCTGAACCCAAGCAGGAAGACAGGACTGAGGCAAATAACGTACATGATATTTTAGCAGAGAAATTATCTTGGATTTTTAAGCATATGACGAGATATAACTTTCCCACAGATTTTTACTACCCCTGCCATTGCAGTAGGCTAATGATTCCAGAACATTTAAGCAGTATCAGAGAACCTCAAGCAGAATGGGTCACAGAACTTAAAGCACCAAGCGCTTAAGAGATTCTTATATTGTGGTATGTTAAATTCTCAGGTTGCTTGGGTATAAGGAGAAACACATCTATTGATCAGGAAACTTGAGGAAAGTCAGTTACTTATCTTGAATCCTCAGTCACCTTACAAACTGTATAGCAAATCTGGAGTGATTTTACCCAGGCTCTAATTCTAATAACTTTAAACAAATGTTAAAGGAGAAAGAGAAAGAGAAGATAACAATTCAGCAGCCAGTACATTCACTTCTCATCCAGCTAACAAGAGGCTCTTTTGGGAATGAACTGAAGTACTCCCAAAATGAGACACGGTGCCTGCATTCAGTTTCCTTATTTCTCAAGAATCAAAGTTTTCCACTTAGCTTCTGTATTATCAAGCTCTCAGCTAGAGAGAAAATCAAGCAAAGTCCAAGGTACCTGAAAGGTGCAGACATGTTTATAATTGAGAGAAACTATCACAGGTGGTGTACAGAATGGAAACATGCAAGATGCTCAACAGAGAAGCACTTAGAAGAATATGCAGACAGTTTTGAAAATACATCACACACACAGTAACTCTCTTGAAGCTAACTTGTGGCTTACCCTGGCCCGTTCCAAGCTCCTTCTCTGTTCATGAAATGCAGCTGGACTTTTCAGAGCTGTTGGAAAGATAACAATGAAGGAATTACAAGAGTTGGTCTCGCACATTTCTAAACATGACCATGCTACTTAAGTGTCACTCAATTCAAAGTACAGGTGTTACAATTAAATAATACAAGATGCCATTTCAACATGGTTTTACTGTGTTGGCAACCACAATCAATCAGAAGCATCAGGGCCAATTTGACAACTGAGTCAGTCAATGCTTGTTAGAGAAATATATGCTTAGGATATATTCATTCTTTATTATATATAATGATTTTAAAACAGGTATTAAACCTCTTAATTCTGTTCTAGCCTTTCATAAAATCAAGAGTCTAAAAATTTAGCATAATAAAGCCTTGGGGTTCTATTAGCAATAACCTTGGAGATAACAGTTCAAGTCTTAGCCATGTTCTTAGCGACCACATTCCAGAAAAAGGTAGGTGTGTGTGTGTTTTGTTTATGGAGGCTAAGAACAAAGAAGCAGGGTTAAGACTAGAAGATGTGAGGTGACACGATCAAGTTGGAATCATGATGCATGCAATCTGGACTTTTGCTACTTATTCTTGGGCTATGTAATGAATATTCCTGTGCATGTGAAGAGGACAATATTGAGACAAACCAGGATTTTGGCAATGGATGTGGGTTGCAATGCAACCTTATGACATTCTGGTTCCTGTGCAATGAGACTTGGTTTTCCATTGTATATAAAGACAGCTCTGTCTCAGTGCCAATTCAGAGAAGGCTACAGAGCAAACCCCCAAAGAAGAAACACTTTGTCTGCAGGCAACTACTTCCTGGACATTTTCAGCATATGGACCAGATCTTCTATCAATTTGGGATGGCTTGAATCCACACAATGGAGTAAGCTCCCATTGCTCTGTCCCAGCTTCTGCCAACCTAGCAGTTCGAAAGCATCCCAGTGTGAGTAGATAATAGGTACTGCTGCGACGGGAAGGTAAATGGCGTTTCTGTGCGCTCTGGTTTCTGTCACGGTGTTCCACTGCACCAGAAGTGGGTTAGTCATGCTGGCCACATGACCCAGAAGAGTGCCAAAAACCCCATAGTAGCCTTTGACTGACCTTAACCATTCAGGGGTCTTTTACCTTTTTAAACTTTACCTCTGTCATTTTAAATTCACACCCTGGTATGCTGTCAACCTAAGCCAGCTGAGGAAGTAGCCATTTTTATAAATTGCTTAGAGGCACTCTAGGTTTTTATAAATCACTTAAATAAATGCAACCCCGCACTGTTCCTCACAGAAGGTACATGGACAAGAAAGATTTGATGAAGGGATAATATGACTTCACCAAAGAAGTCTCAGTGTAGCTGAAAATTTTGGCACAAGTAGAACTGATCATGCAAGATACATGAAGTCTGACATGTCAACACCAAGATTACACACAGCCACATACATTAGGATCTGATCATTTACAGCAGGTCCACATGCAGACAGGAGCAAGGAAGACAGGTCAAGCACACTTGTCTACCAATACAAAAGTGGTAGAGAATCTAAGAAGTAACGTAAAGAATGAACACCTTCCCTGTCTTTTCTCACCACTGAAGAACTGCCAAGAGAGACCCTATTTTAGGACACTGATCAACTGCTGCTGAGCACTGTACAAGCCTTGGAAGAATCCTTTGGCAGGGCTTTTTCTCTGCCAGATTCCAGTAAGCTCACATTGGCTAGGACTAATAGGACTGCTGTCTGCCAACAAATCTTTTCTCAGCACATTGTGGTAGAGTGCTGGTTGCCAGCTGAGTACTTGTAATGTGGAATGGTAGCTTCAGTTGCATAGAATCCATGGGTCTATTACAGTGAGCAGAAAAATCTGGGACTTAGGTCTTCCAATCTACCACCAGAAGCCATTCAGCTCCAGGTTAGTGGTCATACTGGAACCAATCACAGAAAATGATACCACACCATATCAATACTGCCTAAATAATGCATGTGTTAAAGGTGTGGTCCTTAATAGCTGCAATTTCCTGGCATTTTGGAGCTTGAGTGGACATGGGAAGTCCTTAACACAACATGTCAAACCAAAAGGGTTTTTGTTAATTGAATTCTGTTATTAAGGTGGTCCCTCTATTCTAATTTTGTGTGTGTGTACACACATGGAAGACTAAATAACTTTGTGTGGAGCACAGCAGACCTCTAGTAAAAACATTGTCAGCAAATGTAGACGCAGGATGCTTTTTACAGCACACACATCTTTGAGAGGCTTCTTAATAGTGCTGCCGCTGTGTAAGGATAGGGTAACTGAGAAAAGCTCCTGAAAGAATGCTTTCCACTATGTGCTCCCTCAGTCTCAGAGGTATTCAGAAATACAAGGTATAAGGGTAATTTGGTGGTGGCAACAGCAACCTGTTTAAAGAAAAGTCCGATCCCCTACAGTAGAGTAGTGTTATTCTAAAGCAGCAATGCGGCAGCAAGCAAAGGCTATAGCAGCCAAGACTGCTGCTTGTGGCTGGAAAGCCAAACAGGAAGTTTGTGACTGTTGCCATGGGAACAAAGGGGCAGTCCATTCTCCTTATTGAGCACAGGATATGAGCTCAGTGTTTGTCATAAGACCTGTACAGGATGTACATGGGTGGAGTTTATTCTAACTGCTGATGAGTGCAGACATGTTTTCTCTGTACTGAAGTAAAAGACAGAAATAAAAGATGTAAATAGATTTCTGTCTGCTTCTTTCCCCTCCCTGGGGACACCAAAGGGGAGAGAGGAGCAGTTGGTGTGTTTTCCTCACAGCCTGAGGAAAATCGCCGGAACGGACCTCGCGTATGTTTTATCCTGCCGGGAGTCGCCGGAGGGAGGTCTAAGGAATTCAGCCGGTGCCTGAACAGATAGGCACATATCGCTGAGACGGGCGAGAATTCCAACAGTAACCAGTGCCAAGACGCCTATGATACCTTTGTGATCCATAGCAAGACAACCAGTAAGAGGAGCTTTCCTGCTATTTATCTAGAAGTAGTTAAAGGTAAAGGGACCCCTGACCATTAGGTCCAGTCGTGGCCGACTCTGGGGTTGTGGCGCTCATCTCGCTTTATGGCTGAGGGAGCCAACGTACAGCTTCCGGGTCATGTGGCCAGAATGACTAAGCCACTTCTGGCGAACCAGAACAGCGCACGGAAACGCCGTTTACCTTCCCGCTGGAGCGGTACCTATTTATCTACTTGCACTTTGACGTGCTTTCGAACTGCTACGTTGGCAGGAGAAGGGACCAAGCAACGGGAGCTCACCCCGTTGAGGGGATTTAAACCGCCGACCTTCTGATCGGCAAGTCCTAGGCTCTGTAGTTTAACTCACAGTGCCACACCCCAACAAAAGTCTTTTTTAGTATTCTGAGTGATGAAATTCTATTATTTGTTGTTGTTGTTGTTGTTGTTATGATGAAAAGGAGTAACTAAGAAGCCTGTTATCTTTCAATTGAATGCCCCCAAAGGGAAATTCTCATTCTCACAGGTATTTCTATGAAAAACACTTGGCTTGTGCTTCATCCCAATGCTGGCAGTAATGCAAAGAAAAGAATTCCATTCTTGACCTCTGAAAATGCTGAAGGGAACAAGTCTCTACTTCTCCCACAAGATTCTCTTGGAAGAAACCAAAGATCACTGGTATAGTATGTATTATCAGACTCCATCCAAACTAACCAAACAGTGTACATTTTTCTTGGCTACATAAAAAGTACATAACAAATGGCCCAGAACTGTCAAACAACTCTACCATGTCAGTTAGGAGATCGACCTTTTCTAGCATGGCCTTAATATATTGTGTGTTTATGAACTGCAGTAACCCACACTCTAGAGAAATAGACTGTCGTTTTCAGCTTTACATTTTTAAAAGACTTCCATCCCTCAGGATTGTGAAAAACATGGAAACATAAAGGAAATCATTGCTGAAAGCCGTAAGACTAATATCAAGATATGGTCCACAAGACAGCCTTTGCAGTTCCAGTTCAAAGCCCACCATTGTTCCGGGCTTATTCCATTCCACCTTAATTCAATGCTTTGGGGCGGTATTCAGCTACTACAGCTCATCAGTGCAAGGATTTCTGCTTGTACAACAGAATTCCCCCCTCTCCTACCCAAATCTGCTCCAGAGGGTTGCAGGAACCATTGAAAAAGATATTTTGGCAGGGGGAGTGCACAGGGAAGGTGAAGAGGAGAACATTCCATGTTACACTGCTGAGAGAATGTTTACTTAAACAGTACATTGAACACAACCCTTTATTTCCCAATATGGAGGAGAGAATCTGCCCCCAAATTATCAAACCTTCATAAAAATAAGAGCAAGGGATATAGTACTGCCTATTAGGTAGAATATACATATTAAATGTGTGCTGTGTATGCACCCAGCTGTTCACTTATTCTAGCCAGTATCAAGGAGGAATGGAGCAAGACAGCACCCAGTCCCTCAAGGACTGCAATGTATAAAGAAAGCATTTAAAGAGGTTGCAGAGTCATCTCTGCAAACCCCTAGGTTCCATGTAACAATTGTACATGTACATGTCTTAGATGTACATGTCTAAGACAAACTGTACATGTCTTAGATGAATAACTGCACAGGCACCAGGAACCTCACTCATTCCAGCCTCTATGCATCAGCAACATGACACAGAAAAGTAGCCATAGGCCAATATTCCTTTCCATACCCTACCTTTGCTCTATTTTGAAGATTTCAAAGATCCTTAAAGGACATCCATTAAGGTGCTGGCAAGCAAACAGTCTGAAAATTGATTCTAACCCAGAGTAGTTGCCAAACCTAACCATACTATCACACTTATTGATAATCAAGATAATTAAAAACTTACTTGAAAAGAAACAGATTCTAACAGTAGGACTTAAAGTGGGGCCCTTTTAAGTAACATTGGTGCCACCACCAATGTATCCCTGTTTGATCTGATGAAGTGAGAAGGAGGTACAGTAGTACCTCTGGTTATGTAAACTTCAGGATGCGAAAGCGGCAAACCCGAAAGTATTTGATTGGGTTTCGCCGCGCGCATGCGCAGAAGCGGTCCTCAGGTTGCGGAAACCTTGGGATCTGATTGGACCTCCGGAAGAGATCCCATTCGCAACTAGAGGTACCACTGTACTTGGAACAGGACTTTCTCTGAGTATTTCAGTGGTAGGCTCATGGCCCAGGCTGTGTTTTCAGCTGCTGGGAATTGCAAGTGAGGAGAGTACTGTTGCCCTCTGACCCTGACTGTGGTCTTCCCATAGGTTGGCTACTGTGACAACAGGATGCTGAACTAAATGGGCCACAAGTCTGATCCAGCAGGGCTCTTCTGATATTCTATAGGGGGAAAACCCAAGACTTTTAATTACACCTTAATTTAAGCCCAGTATTAACAGCAGCAATTAAGAGCTAAATCGGAAGAGATTTCATTCCTCGAGTATTATTATTTTAGCACTAGCTGAGAAACAATTCAAAGCCATGAAGCAAGTTGTATGTTTCTATTATGTTCTCTTTTCTTAAAAGATCCAGGTGTCGGTATATTCAAGTGTTGTTCTAGGTAAAACAACAAGAATGAGACACACTAACCTCATAAGTTCAATATTTTAAAGTAATTTAATGGTATCACTACTCGTGTAGATAAAAGCCCATCTATAGGAGCTTACAACAGCTCACAATGTGTTGCCCTGTAGATGTTGTTGGACTTCAACTCCCATCATCCCTAACCATTGGCCATGCTGGCCGGGGCTGATGGGAATTTTTGTTCAACCTTGGGGTTTCCCCCCACAAGTGTTTGGGTTCTCCCAAGTCTGCTGAAACCTTCCTCTTGTGCATGGATGATGTCATTTTGTCTACAAAAGGATTGGTAGCCAGAACTGAGATCACTGTAAGTATACAATATGATAATGCTGTAAGGTTGCCATAGCCCTGTGGCCCCAGGCGACAGATAGGGTTTACACTTGATTTATGGTAGGGTAAACGCACATGCTCATAAATCCAAAAATACTCTTACTGCTAAGCAGTTGGGCTGTATCTGGATAACAGACTCAGAACATTGTTTATTTTTCTAGTAGAAAGGCTTTAGCTGCAAAAGAGTTCTTTTTTTCTTGTCATCAAGAGTTCCATTTCATTTTGCTTTGAGGAATATACACCATTTCTGAAAGCATGTTTAGCTTTAGTGTCATATGCAAATCTGTCCTCAGACAGCACCCTGGATCCCAAAGAATCAATGCCTTCCAAGGAGAAAATAAACGTAGATCATTTTACTCAGCGCTTTGAAAACAGTTTGCATATACCTGTTTTGCAGCAAAGCATGGGAAATGCAGCATGGGAAATATTCCTCTGGAGACTCCTTGTTGTAGGTGAACATCTGCACTACAGTGAAACCAATCAAAGAGGCTGTTCATGAGCATGGCACAGCTTTGAAGGGTAAATATTTGCCATAAAATGAACAGAACATTATATTAAACACTGTAGATATTATAGTAGCTTGCCAGTATCCCCAGCAAAACAGTGAGACCTGTGCCTTCTCTGATTTTAAAATTAGGCGCATTAGCTACAATCCAGAGAGTCGGTACAATAAAGGCTTGCGTATATATCTCATAGCTTCTATTTGTGATGCACCATAAGGGCATGACATTGAAGTAACAACTTTTGAAGCTCTCCCAAATGTGCTTTAGATTTGCAACCTCTGAGTGAGAGAAGAGAGTAGATCAATTTATCTTAATGATGCTTTATAACTTCCCTTCCTTCCTCTGTATCCTTGTTCTTGCAGCACTCTCAGTCATCACAAATATGAAACTAACTCCCTGCAACTGTTGGCACATGTAACCCTGAGGCATGGTGACTGAACCTGGAAGTACCATAGCTCAGTGGATGCAGAAGGTCCCAGGGTTCAATCCCCAATATCTCTAGGTAGGGCTGGGAATGTCTTCTGTTGGAAATACTAGAAAGATGCTGTCAGTTGGTGTAAACAATGCGGACCTAGATGGACCAATGGTCTGACTCCATAGAAGGCAGCTTCCTGTTCCACCAGAGCAAACTTGTATTAAAACAAATGTCTCTCTTTGCCAAAGATCCTGAAGTTCCCTGTATGTCAGGAACACATAGTTCATTAAGTCTGGCATAATTTGTTACGCAGGGTAGCTTTGTAGTTCACATTTTAAGTAAACTACAGTATCTTTCCCATCTAGTTCAAGTGGTGAGGAAATGAAGCAGGGCAGAGAAATGTTCCTTTTTAGCAGATTAAAATTATGAGAAAAGGCAAAGCCATTTAGATAGCATTTCCTCATTTTTGCTACTTATTAACTGCTCTTGAAACATACACAGAACTTAGCTGAAAGCATGACCAACTAAATCCCAGGAGCCATGGGAACAAATGGATTAGTTTATACATGAAATGTAGATAATGCACTTCCAGAAAAAGTTAAAGCTGTTGATAGCTCTGTTTTGTGTTCTGCAAGGATTTGGTTAAAGCGGACTACTGCATTCTGAACATAGCACCACTTTTAAAAAGCTTCATACAACCACAGAACACTAATTCAACTGAATGCTGTATACTGCTGGTTCAGATTGTTCATCTTATTGACCACTATATTGGTTGCAAAAACAAGAAGTCATTTGCAATCATTCTAGCATCATGGACCAGAAAGTCAGCTTCAACCAAACTACAGCAATGTACCATTTACTCTCTCTCTCTCCAGTATATTTACTCTGAGCTCCCTTGACCTACCAGTCGATAACATTAACTAGTTGTAATTCTCTTTAAAATATGTTTTAAGTACTTGTACAATAGTTTTTCATAGTTGTTAACTAATCCCAAAATAGAAACATTCCTTCCTATGTTAGACTTCTTACTAATCCCACAAATCAGAAGGAATTCTATTGAGCTAGCTTAATGATTAAAAGACAAACTGGCTGCATTCAGGCAGAATACTTTTGCTTCCATTTTAGATTGACCACAGCTTGCCATTTCATTTCAGACCCAACAAACTTACCGGTAATTCTTAATTACAGATCTTAATTACAGTTTCTTAAAACAAGACATCTTCATAATTTAAGAAGCTGGGATTTTTTAAACAAACCATAGTTAAGGGTTCAGACATAAAGCTGAACTGCGATTAATCTAACATGGAAGCTTCTGATCTCTTCCTTGTGGAAGGAGGGGAGAACACATGAGGCCAAGGTTTGCCACAGTTCATCCTCACAATGATATATCATTGTTTGGTTTAGTGTTACATGTGAATTGGGTCAGTGTATCTAGGTTTGGACATTGCAACAATCTGTGGTTAATTTAAAAGGAACCAAAAGCTTTCTACACTCTTCATCATGGCTCCTGAGAAGTGGTGAGAACTCACTGCAGTTCATTGCTATAACTCTGAACCATGATTTAGGACCACGTATGAAAGACAAGTCTATTACTGTATTTCTGCAATACCCCAAGCTGGTAACTTGAAGAAATGTTGTCATTTGATGCCAGGGACAAATGTGAGTAAAGTTAAAAGATAGGTAATCTTGATAGTCTTTTCAAATTCTTGTTGACAGGGTTCCAGCAATGTCATTCCTACACTGATCACAAAGGGGCACTACAGAGCAGCACAAGGAGTCAAGGATGGGGTTCCTGCAGCAATGCCCTCTCCATCGGGCTTGTCTCACAACAAGGAGAGAGAGGCAGAGGTCTATGTAAAGCACTAACCACAAGACCACTGTGCTTGCAAGGCTATATTTTCACAATCAATTTCTGTGGATTTCCTTCCTGCTTGGTGGTTTGGAAATGTTGACAGTATCCAACAACCTGCAAAATGCATAATGGAAGGCACAGGGCAGATGTCTCCTGTGGTTTCACCACATAATTTTATTAAACATGCTCTACAATATGTACATTTCTGTCTTGGAAGATAACTGCACTTGAAGCATGTCAGGAGACTAGTAGTCTTTTTTTAGCCTTATATATAAAACTGTTGTGGAGGCCACTACACCTAATGTCTTTTGTATAGGAGGCGGTGCTAGTTGTGGACACACAACTCAAGTACGGTACAATTCTAGTGATGGTTCTTCTCTGTATGGGTTCTGGGCATCTTTTTCTCAACACTTAGGTAAGCTTCACAATTAGGGCATCAAGGTAAAACACAGTGCATGAAGTGATAACTAGGGCAGGGGTGGGGAACTGAATCCAGCCAGATTCATATCCTTCCACCCTTGTGCGCCATGTAACAGGTGGGCAAGACCACACACCACTCAATCCCCTAACATCACAATAGTACCAGGTGACCCATGTGGTACACAACATTTTGAAACATTGCAAAGTCTTTCCAGATGGTGTCTGCATGCAAACCCCTTTTTCAAGTGTAGGCACATGCCTGGTGTCATTCATTCATTCATTCATTTTCTATGTGGCCCTTCATCAGAGAGGATCACAAGGTGTTTTACAATATAAAAACACAAAAATACATAAAAAGCCAAACACTGATTAATTAGCCAAATGCCTAATTAATATGATGGCAAGTGGATATGCCTTGATCATATCAGCCTTGCGGGCCAAATGATAAGGCCTGGAAGGCCTAACTGGGCCTTAGGAACAGACATTTCCCACTCCTGAGCTAGTGTTTAAAAGAAAAATGTATCAAGACAATGTTCCCACTGGACAAAATTCCGGTATCTGCTTTATTCTACATTTAAAAGCATGAAGTGGCTAATAATGGTGTTGCAAAGTTTCTGTTATGTAGCCTATATGCTATACTATTTTTTATTCCTCAAAAAACAACCCCAAACCCTTCTCAATGTGAGTTGTCAGCTAATTCTCACAACAACCCTGTGAAGCAGGGTTGGGCTAAGAGACAGTGACTAGTCCAGTAAGCTACATGGCTGAGTGGGGATTTGAAGCCAGATTGGTCTGGTCTCATTAACTACTACATGACTCTAGTTCTCTACCAAATTCATGTGAAAATTTCAAAATATGAAAGTAGGATACCCAACAGTACCTAATATTCCTCTCTCAGCCTCCCTTTTTGCTGTCACTTGGAGCAGCTAGAAAACAGCTGTACCCTCTTGCACTTGTTCACATTCAAATTTCAGTGCAAATAAGAGCAGTCTCTTTTCCACTTGCACTTGCTGATCTTCTTTCACTTCCTTTTAAGTCAGAGATTGTGAAGGAGTAGGGAAAGACTCCTATGGTTCCTCATTGTTCCCAAAATACCACAAAGGATGAGAATCCTGCCTTTCCCTCAAGCTCTCTTCAAGTATCAGAAGACTCAAGGGAAAGGCAAGGTCTACTCTAGTTTGACCAGGTGTTTGGATAATAAAAGTGTGGGAGAGGCCCCTCCCATTTCTTACTTCCTCCACAAATTAGAGAAACCCTTGTCTCTCCCACAAGCCTCCTTGTGCATGCCAGATAACAGAGGAGGAGATTGGCAGCAAGCACGAGCAGAAATTGGCCAGTAAACCTCAATGCAGATACAACAAATATAAAAATCTGTCGTATACTGTTCAATCTACTCAATATCTGTCTACAATTGGAGGGGGGGGGAGAATCAGAACCAAGGGACCACTGTAACCCCCCTGACCTCTCTAGACAATCCTTGAGACTCGCCCTAGGACCCATCTCTTACCAGCCCAGTGGACACCTCTGATTTTTATGTAGCTGGAATGTAGAATGCCATGCTGTACAAATGGAAAAGTCCCAATTTTGCCCATGAAACAGTGCAGCCCTTAGGCTGAAAAGGGTTTCCCACCCTTGAACTATAATGGCTGGTGGTAGAGGCTCTCCAGCATTTCAGACACAGCTTTTTCCAAGCCCTACATGGAGATATCGGGAATTAAGCCTGGGGTGCCTGCATATAAAACATGTGCCACTGAGCTATGGTCTTATCCTTGATACTCTAGTTGAGTTGTGTGTGATATATACAGTGGTACCTTGGATTACAGACGCTTCAGGTTACAGATGCTTCAGGTTACAGACTCTACTAACCCAGAAATAGTACCTCGAGTTAAGAACTTTGCTTCAGGATGAGAACAGAAATCACGCCGCCGCAGTGTGGCGGCAGCAGGAAGCTCTATTAGCTAAAGTGGTACCTCAGGTTAAGAACAGTTTCAGGTTAAGAATGGACCTCCAGAATGAATTAAGTTCTTAACCCGAGGTACCACTGTATGCTGGCTTTCAAGAAATGAAAATGTTAACTTCATCTAGAAATGGTGCTTTTAAGTTAGCTGCTTGAGATAGCCACAATGCATTAGGAAATGCTGAACTGTAGAGTATATGCAGGTTTACTAGCTCCCAGTCTGACAAAGCCCATCACGTTTTACAAGTTTACTCAGGGCAAAATAATATTTCACTATTAGCATACCAAGAAAATTAATGAAGGCACACAATGTGGTTTTAATTCCACTAGTTTAAAAAGTATAAGAAGTAAAAGTACAGCCAACAGCTTGCATTATTCTAAAACGAGATGGGTTGTTTTGAATGGGTATTTAAGCAAGCTTAAGTGTACTTGAGAAAAATAAATGTAAAAGCTTCCTATTTTTTTCTGCTCCAACCTCAAATGAAGATCTGTTTTGGAACAAACTGCTCTGACCTCAAATCTGTTCTAGGAAGAATGCCCAAAAATGCAAAGATAGGATCCATTTAAGTGAGTAAAAAGGAACCTATCAGGTCCTTGACTGCAATCCTTCTCCTCCCTAGGCATTTCACAAGTTGAGTAAGTTCATAAATGAACTATATATCTAGAATATGCAGCCCTCAGCCTTGCCTTATACATGCTGAACTGTTTAAATTAAGGAAGTTTAACAAAATACTCATATAATCTGAATGAATAGGATTGGAGGACACAACAAGCAGAAGCGTCTCGCCATTTGTGGTTTCTCTAATTTGCAACACTGCCAAGTTAAAATGAACAACTTCTAGAATCTCTCTGAACTGCACACTGGCATTATGGTCAGCCCATACTATTAATAAGGCAAGATACCCAACCTCATAATGTAAATTCAGTCCTCTTCCTTCTCACTCTGGTGATTAAAGCCTTTATTGTTTGTTTATCATGTGCCTGTTTTATCATGTGCTTGTTTATCATGTGCTTGTTTTATGTAAACAATTTTGGAAGAGAAACCCAGAAGGATCAAGCATGGCTTCCCTCAAAAGCAAGGTCAAGGAGTGTCATTATAACATACCTGAATATACTTACACTGAACGTGCACAGAGACAAGGATGGAGGACAATTTATGCATTTCTATGCATTTATGCATTTCCGTGTGCGGCGCTGGTGCTGGCTCACCAGATGCAGCTTAGTCACGCTGGCCACGTGACCCGGAAGTGTCTTCGGACAGCGCCGGCTCCCGGCCTCTTGAGCGAGATGAGCGCACAACCCTAGAGTCGGTCACGACTGTCCCTGATGGGCAGGGGTACCTTTACCTTTACTATTATGGCAGCCACTATTCTATACTAGGACCAGCAAAGGTGCCTTGATTCTAAATTTCCATTAACATAACACCAAGATGCAGAATCAGGGCTGAACTATGCAAACATGGGCTAGTTCAGTTCTCCAATGCTTTCATTAGTACGAAGTATGTATGCATAAAAAGGTAAAGGGACCCCTGACCATTAGGTCCAGTCGTGGCCAACTCTGGGGTTGCGGCGCTCATCTCGCTTTATTGGCCAAGGGAGCCAGCGTACAGCTTCCGGGTCATGTGGCCAGCATGACTAAGCTGCTTCTGGCGAGCCAGAACAGCGCATGAAAACGCTGTTTACCTTCCCGCTGGAGTGGTACCTATTTATCTACGAGCAGTTCATGCTTTCAAACTGCTAGGTTGGCAGGAGCAGGGACCGAGCAACGGGAGCTCACCCCGTCATGGGGATTCAAACCTCCAACCTTCTGATCGGCAAGTCCTAGGCTCTGTGGTTTAGACCACAGCACCACCCGTGTCCCATATAAGCATATATTTAAGCTATTTATAAACCACTTAATCATTGAAGTTTCTAATCTGGTTTCACTCTGGAACATAACTGGGGGTAGGGGGTAAAACCTGACCCTCATCCCTGTCACTGGAATCACTGTGACACTGGAACAAGCCAGGCCTCCATCTCAACTATTTCCTTGTGCCCCTATACTTTATCCCAAAATGGTTTCCAAAAATAAAGCACTGTACTGGGGGCCTAAACCAATCTGCCAACCATAACAACAGGAGGACTGGCCTCCATTAACAAGGCCCTCTGTATACAGAGATGCACAGCACCCGACAGCCCCTTCCTCTATACATGCATGCTTTATTATCAGAATGATGGGCATTTAACTAATAATAGATTAAAAGTACATTATATAGTTTGAATCACAGCATACTACACAGAATGCTTACTCTGTGTATCTATGACAATGATTGGGAAAATGTACACACACACACACACATACCCAAAGAAAAATTATGGGGAATGATGGGAGTAGTAGTCCAACATCTGGAGGGCCACAAGGCCCCCATTCCTGACCTATGCTACAGGTAAACCCTAGCAGCCAAGAGACCTGTGCCTGATAAAGTGTAGTCAATAAACACAAAAGAATGCAAATAAGTAGGTCTGAAATAAGAACTAACTAATGAACCCAAGTAGTCAATCAAAGGTTTTTATCAACCTACACTCAACCATAAAGCTCGCTGTGTGACTGTGAGACAGTTACACTTTCTCAGCCTATCCTACCTCAAAGGGTTGTGGTGAAGATAAATTTATGTACGCTGCTTTGAGCTAACTGAAGGAACGGTGGGATAAAATATATTTTGAATGGATATGGCACTTCATTGATCTAGCAATGACTACATATCATAGGAAGGGATGACAAGGGTTGTGTGGACTCATGGCAGAAATCTAAAGCCAAGGTCTTGCTTGCTGTCATCAAGGTGGAAGGCACTGGTGATACTGCTGCCTGCTCCTCCAGTCAAAAGCCTGGCCAACCAGTGGGGAAGACCGGGTTGGGGGTGGGAGGCAGAAAAGGATGGGTACTGGGTTCCTAGAAGCCCCTCTTGCTGCTTCTCACTGAAGCACAATAGTCTGGGTAAGGGCAGGCAGGCAGGCTCTGGGACCCCAACAGCTCCACCCACTGCTAGAAAGGGAAATCTCCAGCACTTTGGAGTTGCTTCCTCACAGACATGGCCTGGGTCACCTTCATCTCTCAAATTTCAATATACAAAAAATAGCTGCACACACTGACATTTAAAATGAAAATTAGATATATCTTATTAAAACACTATGAACTGAAACCTACTTCTTTTCTTCCACATCCCCTCTCTTCCATTTAACCCCCCCCCCCATGCAACAATATAATTCTTTGGTCTAGAACAAATATTTATTCTGATCTATCCAATGTATCAGAGTTGTATGTGTTTTACTTTCTGTTTTTTAAAAAAAATCCTGGAGAGTATACCTGAACATTTAAAAGTGTCCATTAACATTCTAAATCTAGAATTTATTCATGTGCAAGCTTAACTTATCAATAAATAAAGTAAAACTGATGGTTAATTGACTGGAAGTGTTTTAAAATTGAATGGCAGGCCCACAAATGAGACATGAGGATGGCAGTGAAGAAAGGGAAAGGTGAGCTAACCCTAGTTTTGCAATAATACATTTTCAACTAATGGTATTCTGTTTTATTTGCTATCAATCTATTCTTGACAAGTTTTTTAGATTCTCTCTGCACTAGAGGAATAACATTCACTAATCTGCTTGCAAAATATGTCTGTTTATACTGAAAAGATCAAGTTTTATATTAGTTTTCTACCTATAATAAACCTATTCAAAACACCTGATTGCTCTTAAATTTGTTTACATCTAGTGCCATTGCCCACAAAGCAAGCCAGCATGCATACAGAATCCAGACTCCTGCCTATTGGAACTACAGAGGCAGCACCGGAAATAGCCCAGTTAGCTGCTGTAACACTTCAAACGTATCCGAAAACTTATCAAATCCATTATAAAGAAAGTCACTTGGGAAACAGTCATTCAACATGCAATTGTTGCTGCACATTTTACTACGGTTGTCAATACTGAAATTAAAGGTGCTGAACAGGTCAGCATAAGGCACTGGGGAGTCTGTTAGAGCACCCTTTACACTGGGAGTTCTGTTTGAAACCACTTTGCTCACAAAAGGCACAAACAAAGCAGAGAATCATGGAACAATTTTTTAGAATTTGACAAATTTTATAAACATGCCAACTAAAATCATATGTCTGAACATGAAGAACAGAAACCAAAAGTGAACGGAATAATTTACTAGTATCGAGATACAGGAAAATATATGTGCAAGAAAGGGCCCTCCAAACTCCTCTTTATTTGCTTTTCAGCTTTTAGAGAGCCAGGAACTTCCCCCAGAAACAACTGTGTACTTCCAGCTAATCAACAGACAAAAATGTTTATAGGCCAGCTTCACATAAAGTCCCACTTGTTATTGCAACAGCTAGGACTTGCAAAATAAAATGTTGATATATCTGGATGCTGCTTATAACAGGAAGAAAGAAAATCCTTCTAACCCAAAATGAGTTGTCTAGTACTCTTGTAGCAAAACAGCAATATGATATTGGTACACTGAGCCGATGCTTGCACAATTCTTAGCAGAGCCAACACCTTTGTAAAGGCTTCAAGGCAAATACAGTACAGAGCATGCAAAAATAATTCAACTGCTTTTCTACCAGCCCTCATGTTACTTCTCCTGATGCATTTGTCTATTTGATCATAACTTTTCATACACTAAAAAGTTATTTTCAAAGCGTTCCTTAGCCTGCATATATTTGTTTCATCACTGACTTGAGCCACACCTAATGAACAAGCTATTGCAGCACTTGTCACCATGCAACAAAACCTGCTGTCTAAAGGCTACAGTGAAATTCTAAACAGCAGCAAATGCAGAAAAAATCTTTGTTGCATGAACATTTTATAGCCAGGGTACTACTAAGCATGTGTGCAGCCACACTCCCAGTTCAATGGCAGGAAGCATGCTAAGAAAATGACTACCATGCACCCAGTTTTTCACATGTTTCTAGCATGGCAACATCTTCCCGTAAGTCCTTCTTTATCAAGTAATACAGCCACATCTTACTCTGTGCAGCAACCAACTTCCAGAAAATAGATGCTAGGGTACCAGTCCTAGAAATTAAAAATGGCACAAGGCTCCACACACCGTACATGGGGACTGAAGTGGAATGAATCTTGGAAGGGCAGATGTCTCAAAGCTCTCTCTCATCTCAAAAAAAGACATTGTGTATTCAAAGAGAAAGAAGAAGTTTAAACAAGTTATACTTACGAGGCATGATCCCTTGGCTAACCAGCTCCTCGCGTGTTCGTCGCTGCTGGAGCTTCAACTGTAGCACTGCAATGAGGCAGACAAAGAATTAAGTGCGGAACAGGTTACTGTGACATGCCACAATGCAGAGCATATTTTTCTCTTCATTTTCTTTTCTTTTAGCTCCAGAACATTAGTGTGTAGGAGAGAAGCCCTGTCATCCCCACCCAATTCTTAACTCTTGCAATTGCAGAAGTGGCCTCAGGCAGCAAGGTTTCCGTATTCTGCTGTAGACAGTGGGGAGAGGAAGTTACAATGCATTTTAGCAGGTTGATAAAAAAATCCACAGAGTATGAAAACAGGGCCTGTTGCTCAACAACTCCTGCAGCACCAGAGTCCTTTGCAAATAATGAAAGCATAAAAACATGGGGACCACACAAACAGACTCTGAATCAGTAAAATGCAGAAATTCACATGTACACCTAAGTTTATCACTAACGACTATACTGTCAGTTGCATGGCTTGTCCCTATTTCTTACAACCAAAAGGCTGTACCAACACTGTTTCCAAAAAACGAGATTCCAAGAAAAAATCCTTTTAAGGATTTGAAGGGTTCAGCGTAAACCATCTACAGGTTTATACTGAAGGGCACATAACATGGATCAGTTTCTTCTGAATCTGAATGTACTTTAATTATCCTCACAATCCAATAGTTAATGACACAAGGTATATTTTACGTACTCTCTCAATGTATGCTTACAAATCATAGTGTGGTATTAAAATAGACTAGAAATTGTGAGAACAAAACAGAAATAAATTCTGAGTAGCATATCTGCAGGAAAAGGTATTATGTTATGTGTCTCTTTAGACATTTTTCTATGCAGAAATAGGCACAAAGATAATGAAGCTGAGTATAACCATAGCTATGCATACACACAATATGAATATGATATATATGCAAATCATGTTGCAATTATGTGCTTATATAAGGTGCTGATACAAGTTAGCTGCCCCATTTAACTGAAAAATTATTCTTGATCTGGTCCTCCACACCGTGTTAAGAGGCACCAACTAAAGCTGTTTGGGCTGTTAGGGTTTGAAATTAGCAGGGTACCAGGAACATTTTGCACCTAAAGATTCTCCATTTGTGAGCACCTCAAAAAGTCTGGGTGCCATTTTTTGTGCCTGGCTGACACTCGATTAGTGAAATGTATGTGCTTTGAAGCCTCGAAGTATATGTTAAGAATAGACAATATGTTAAGGAGTTTAACAATAAACAGTGTTTTGAAAACACCAAATTAAACATGTAAAATGTTTAAAGTGTGATATTAACGTGTCACTTATGTGAATTGCACATTAATTCATGCTTATCAAAATAAGAAATAAAAAGCGTTGCCGACCCTCCACACACACACCCCAGTGGCGACTACATTCTTTTGGCGCCCACAACCCAGGTCCCAGAAGCTATTTGGCTCCTAGTTTTTCTATCCAGTTTCTAACACTGGTTATGGTAATATAAAACTCAACTTTTGTGTGGCCTTTTTATGATTGTGCAAGTTTTGATTTCCTAAAGACTGGAATAAGTGGAAGATACAACTTTTTAAAAATTGCTTTCATAAGTACAAGACAGTCATTTGTTAACTATTCAAGTGACACCAGTATTACACAAGTAAACTTAAAGTAATTCTGCAAGATGACAACATACAAGCATGTTTGTATCATATCCTGAGCACCAAAGTTTGCAAAAAGTTACAATATAAACTGGGATCAAGTCGCTTTAGAAGAAATATAGATGAAACAACTTTGAACATCACAGACACATTCAGAAATAATTTCCAGAGAGGCA
This sequence comes from Podarcis melisellensis, assembly GCF_964234715.1. Classification (NCBI taxonomy): domain Eukaryota; kingdom Metazoa; phylum Chordata; class Lepidosauria; order Squamata; family Lacertidae; genus Podarcis; species Podarcis melisellensis. The sequence goes on along the minus strand of NC_138542.1, from coordinate 45,772,465 downwards.
AGTTGTTTTAGTGTGTTGCAGAAAAAACAAAAGAATCTTGTGGTACTATAAAGATTAACACATTTATTATGGCATTAGCTTGTCTGGACTAGTCTACAAGTATATATCTTTGAGGTATTAAGTACACATTTCTATATTGCCTTCATTTGAGAAAAGCATTAAAAATAATCTTACTGCCAGAACAGTGCAGCAATCAAGTGAAGCCACTGAAGGGCGGGTCAAAATAGTACTGCATGAACCGTTTGAATCGGAAGTGAAAACACCCATTGTAACCAGATGAAAGTATACGAGAGGAACTTAAGGTATGCTGAAAGTAGTTACTCAAGAAGCCTGCTAGAATGTAATGCTGAAAGGCTGCTGTCAAGTAGCATACACTTTCATGCTGAAGAGAATGTAACAACTCATCTAAAATCGTTAAAGCTGCTACGAGTCTATTGCTAGCTTTCCAAAACCCACTTTCTTTTCAAACATTGTTTTAAAATATTTGCATTGTTGAAGTATATAAACACTGCCCCAACTCAAAATTCTGTTTGTGCTCAGATATGTGTGTAAACTGGTATGGGGCTACCAGTTCCTGCTACTTTAAGCTTCTAGGTAACAATCCATCTTGCATCCGGCCCACATCCCCACTTCCCACTCTTTCCAATCGCCTGCATCACCACCAGGCCACACAAGAGTTTATATCCTGCACTCAGTGCTTTTGCATCTGATAGCAGGTCTGAACCATTTCCCTTCCACATCCTTTTCAGCAGCTAACTGAAAGCATTTCTAAACTAAGCCTATAGCCCCCGCCCCCACTTGGAACTCTCTATGTTTGATTAAAGTAGGCAGTGTCACTTCAGGCTTGCGGGGTGAACCTCAGAGTGAACCCTCTGGCCACCACTGCAGTGGGCGACCCCAGCTCCTCTCTCCTGCTCTAATGCAGTGTCAGTGGGCCTCTCCACAAATGACAGCAGAGAGGACGAGGAGGTGGCAACCAAGGCAAATGAAGAGGAGGATGAAGGAGCAGCAGCAGGAGCACAGAGCGAGAAGTGACCCTCAGCATGTTAAATTAAGTAGGCACTGCCCTTTGGTGATCAAATTCTATTAAGACTACAGTGGTACCTTGGGTTACATATGCTTCAGGTTACAGACGCCGCTAACCCAGAAATAGTACCTTGGATTAACAACTTTGCTTCAGGATGAGAACAGAAATCGTGCTCCGGCAGCGCGGGAGGCCCCATTTGCTAAAGTGGTGCTTCAGGTTAAGAACAGTTTCAGGTTAAGAATAGACCTCCGGAACGAATTAAGTACTTAACCCTAGGTACCACTGTATTACCCATTCTGTTTTATACATTGTGAATTTGTGATCATTTTATTTATGTTTTTAAATTTGTAACATTTAAAATATAATAAATAAATGCAACATTATTTCACCTCAAGAGGTAGTTGGGGCTTGTCAAGCTGGGAAGGCAGCCCATCTAGGAAAAGAAAAACTGATCCTAAAAGCTAAGGAGGAAACCCTATACAAATCCAGACTGGAGTCCCTAAGACAATTGGATGGTGCCTTATATGCTTCCTTCTGGCAACTCCTACAGCCAAGCTGGTGCCAAACATTTTGCTCTGCTTTCCTTTGGACCACCATCAGCGAGGTGGGGGGTCTTGTTGTCTGGGCAGCCCAGGACCTCCATACACACTGCCCAGGCTTGCACCCTACGGTGGTCACTTGGTGCTGCTAACACAATGGTTTGACTTCACCCCCAGAGGCACACTCCATTATTTCTCAAGACAGATGGATGCTAACATCAATTTCAATTCAGTACTAACTGCTAAGCTACCAATGCAAATAAGCCATTTAAAGAGCTCAAAACCACCCTCCCATGCCCAATTAATCTGAACTTTATTTGAAAAGGTTATATTCCTTTCTTGCTATGGTGACCCTGACAGCTAGCAACCAACTCATATGAAATGTTCATATTCCCTTCTGAATCATGAGTGCTCACAAAACATACTCAGCATAGAAGGTATTTGGTTCCAAGTGTGAAACCATTAAGAAATAAAAATTAAGGAGCTTACAGTGAAATTGCTGAAAGCTCAAAGTGCTAACCAGCTTTTAAATGGATTCATAAAATATCGTTTGCCATGTCCAAAAAGAGTAGAATGCGGCAGAGACCCAGAGTTATGCACAACAACAACAACAACAATTTATTTATTTATATGTCACTCATCTGACTGCCCCAGCCACTCTGGGCAGCTTCCAACAAAAAACAGTAAAAACACAATACAACATCACACATTAAAAACTTCCCTGAATGCCAATGCTTTCTTGTAGAAAACATACGAGCTTCGATCTTAGATTGGAGGTGCTCCCAAGCTTATTTAGAGCAGGCTTTTGCCTTATACATGAAACATGATGCCATTCTAGAGAATAATACTTTAATCCACTGAAGGCTGAGGGGAAATGTGAACTGTCTATGCACTTTGGCAGATTATATAGTTAATAAGCTTTTAAGTGAAGCAGATTGTACACACCACCTAAAGAGTGATGGCTGTGTATTCCATCAGCTGGAAGAAGATCAGCAATAATTTGTATTACGGTTTACCAACTGGAATAAGGGGAAAGAACTTGCACTCATTTCAATTTTACAGTGTATATTGCTCCTATGATGTGTATGAACTCTTGAAGAGCTCATCAATCTTAAGCATCAGTCAAAACTTATAGAAAACTGTTTCCTTTACTACATCTCACACTCCATTCCTGGTTTTACTTGAGTGCAGGAACTACTGCTGCTGCAAAATGCCAGGAGTTTCTTTACGGCTTCCTTGGCAACCACAGTAAGGAAGAGAACTTGCTGATTTACTCTGTAATATCTTTAGGAGACACTTGGGGCAAGACACCCTATTTATATTCATGTCAAGGGATTATACCAATGCAAAAATGCTGAGAAAAAATGAACTACTTCCCGTTGGGCTATAAAGGGGTGGCTTACAAAAGCAGATATGAAATGTAGAAAACAGAATCAGTTCCTTTAACTGCATTTTACTCAGTTCCAGTTGGTGGAAGGAAATCTTCTCCACCTCAAACCACGGTGATTTAATATTTGCATTTCCAAGCTCCCAGAAATCTTCCTAAGAAACAAAACAGTTTTTACTTCTGAAAGATTGCTAAGACAGCTGCCAGTAAGCAAACCAGGCATCTGTTCACATTCTTACAGTGCTGCTGAATACAACCACAGTCCCTTGCAAATAGACAAGAGACACACATTTCAAAAGCATCAAGGAAAACAGATGCACTTCAACAGCCTTCATACCAGATCCTTCTCCCCAATAACTTTTAGAATTTGAGAAAAATCTCGAATATATTTTCATCCATTTCCAACAGCCTATTTTGCGCTTTCCCTTGAAGCCGATCTAGTGATAAGGAACCCTTTTACTAAGGGTAAAACAAAAAAGATTCTAAAGAGGAGAACCTGTGAGAAAGTTCCCTAAAACTCAAGCTTTTGATCCTTATTATGTAGTCAAAACTATACTATCCACAAAAAAGAGGGGGATATCATCAAGCTTGAATGGAAGTGCAAAAATACAAAAAGGTATTCTATTTTTTAAAAATGTAGGTCCCACTTGCCTTATTCTATCTCCAAAGAAAATTATTCCCTTTGATAAGGGAAAGGAATTCCAACACTCAAATCATTAGTGTGACTAATGAGTTATATGATCTTGACGACTGTGTGTCATACTGAGTTTTAAAATGATAGATCAGGAATTATCAAGCTTTCTACCCCCAAGGCAAAACCTGAGATGGCTGGAAATTCCTGAGGTGCATCATCACACAACGGAAGAAGACTTTGGTACAATCAGCTGGCCGTTACTGACATCATGCTATCTAATCCATCTCTGGATATTGCTAAATTCTTTGCCATGGCACTTTCCTTGTAGCAAGGAGTTCTATAGCTCAGCTTTCCTTAAGCTTAGTACAGAAATCTGCTCTGGAGATAAGGTACAAACTCTACATTTGGGGCAAAGTTTGCTGATCCAAAGTCTGATTCGGAGTAGGAGAATGTTTTTTCTTTTGTTTTCCCCTACTTCCCATCCCTACGTGCTTCTCAAAGTATTTTACCCATCTCCTACAATTTCTTCTCCCATTCTCCTTTCAGACTCAACTTGTACCGTAACTCTACCCCCACCAAAATTACCTGTTTGTTTCATCCAGTGGCACTGAGACCCACTGGCTGATGCTGGTCAACTGTTTCAGAAACACTGTTCTGGGTAATCTGTAGATTCTTCAAAACTTTATTTAGCACTGTGGCCTAGGATATCTGATTATGCCAAGGGTCAGGAACCTTTTCCATTCAGAGGGCCACATTATAGCAAACATTCCAAGGGCCATGGTGCCAGTGGTGGGCATGGCCACACACACACCTTAGTCTCTATCCTGGCCAGAAAGAGTTGTTTTCTCAGTTCAATCAAATGTTCCAGCAAAGTAAAATCACTAGAGGAGGGTGTGGAGCAGGACCAATGAGGGTGTTTGGCCAGGGCAGAGTCCCAAGGGCCAGGTCAAGAGGGATGCATTTGGCCCCTGGGCCCAAGATTCCATACACCTGATCTATACTGCTAATATGGTTAATTGGGTAAAATTCTGGACTAAGACTAGAAGTTCAGATTCAAATGCCCACTCGATCATGGAGCCCATAGTGGGCCAGCTGCTCTCTCTCAGCCAAACCTACCTCACACAATTGTTGTGAGGGAAAAAGTGGAGAGGGAAAAGAAGACCTTGCATGCCACCTTCAGCTCCTGAGGGAAAAGGCAGAATATAAATGTAAAACATGTAAGTTGGTTTTAGCTAAATGTACACTTCCCCAAAATAAATAATACCTTTGTCTTGAAGAGATGCTTTGATCTATTTGAACTGACACTAATTAGTATAGCAAGAACACACTCAGTAGTTCAACAACTTCAAGAGACATACAGTTCCTTTTGTTTTAATTTTGCAAGCCACCCAGAGGACACTGTCCTGGGGGTGGCCTAGAAATCTTTTTAAATAAATTAATATTTTTCTGCTGATCATTTGCATTTGATGTTGCTGCAATAACAGAATACGACAAAGCTTGAGGAAGTTAATAAATCTATTGTGAATGAAACAGAAATCTTACTTTTATACAAGGTTAGGCTTCAAGGTATCACTCTGAGCAGCAACTGTGAATCCTTAATTTGGTTAAGTCAAAGCTCAATGGTGTGTGCCTGCACCACATTATGTAATCAATTATGGGGGCGAAACTTACCTGCCCATCCCTATTTTATTCAAGTTAGCTGACTGAAATGAATGCAATATTGCCATTATAAACACACACACACGCCTTGAACATCCCCATTAATACTGGGCCACTGCACTGTAATCATGGTCAAGCATCCAAGAACATTCTCAGACACATTAATTGTTATCTTGGTATGGAAGCAATAAAAGTGCGATAAAAGCACAATGGGCTATAATCAATGTTAGTCATATTCCTGAGTAGGCCTATTGATATTAACGGGCAAGACCTAAGTTAGTCTATAATTTTAAATGGCTCTACTAAGAGAAGACAACTCTATTTGGGTGCCAAATTTCTAAATCTATAAATTCAATGACTATTTTAGAAAACAAACTTAGATCACAGTATGCAAAGCAAGCGTGCCTCAGACAGTTGCCACTAGGTCTAAGGCAGGCATGGCCAAACTTGGCCCTCCAACTGTTTTGGGACTACAACTCCCATCATCCCTAGCTAACAGGACCAGTGGTCAGGGATGATGTGAATTATAGTCCCAAAACAGCTGGAGGGCCAAGTTTGGCCATGCCTGGTCTAAGGCAACAGCTGTGGCTCATAGGAGCAGTCTGGAAAACTAGGAGAGCGAACATGTAAAATGTATCCAAAAAGTTTGAACAGAAAGCAGCTGCTTCAGGTATCTATACTCTTCCAAACTTCCTTATCACCTAATTTCTTGTAACATCCTAAGTCTACTATTCAGAGGGAGCCTTTCTTCCTATAATTCCACATCCAGCCCTTACGTGTTCATTAGTTTCAGTTTTCCTGTTTGAATATTTGGTATATTTATGCAGTATGCTTTTAAACTGTGTCATAATGACCCTCATTTATAAAAGCTGAAATGTGCCATCTTTACTAAGGACAAGGCAGACAACAAGAAAACAAAACCACCTGATTAGTGCATGGTGCTTACTAGCTGAATGTATGTTGTATGTTCAAAATGAGCACACAGTGGCAGTGCCTTTCAGTCTGGCAGGGACCAGTAACTTGGGACTATACACTACAAAACAATAGAGTTACTTTCCTCTGAAAATCAAAATATTAGAGAAATTCTGAACAAAGCCCTTATACCTAGACATAATGCAACAGTAACAATTTGAAGTATGATACGCATCATAGCACAAATGGACCACTATGAAAGTAGCTCAGTGCTTGGGACTGGCTCTAACAGTACAGTAGAGGTTAGCAAATTATCCTAATTAATCAGAACCCATAAAGAAGAAGAAAAGGGTTTATTCAAGTTGTGGCCTCCACCATACGTATTTGCTTAGCTTCATCAGACAACACTTTCCCATTAAACCAAAATCTGAAATTTTGGTTTGAAATGAGTTTCCATTTCTGGGTTGGAGGGCAAGCACTAACCATTGTTTGCCATTTCAGCTGTCACAGCAAGACTAGAATGCTGACAAAGTTCACAAACAAAAGGCTTGCAATAGAGGTATTACAGTATTGCAAGAGAACTAGACTAAATCCTAACCACTAATATAGAATTCCACATGGCAGAAACCTAGATAGTGGGTGAGTCAGCTTCAAATAAAAAAAGGTAAGCTTAACTTTTAGATCAAACTCAATGTATGTAGATTTCAGTTTATATTAAATGAATTACACTTCCTAGATTAAAAAAAGGACCCAGCTGAAAGTTTCAGCCTTCAGTGTGAAGGATATCCCCGACAGCAGGCATGTCTGACCGTTCAATCGCGGGGCGGGGGGGTCTCCTGGTCAATCGTCATAGTGTTCCAAAACACACACACACACACCAAACTTCTGGCAATGACAATGGGTAGATCACAGCCAGTCTTTTTATACTGTGAGCAGATCACAGTCTCTTGGGAGTTGGACATGCCTGCCCTAGAGGGAATACTAATAGTGGCTGGTTTGATAATTGGGGGCATGCATAGCTGGGTGTGTGATGGGTGTGCAGACTGCCTTGTTCACCCCACACAAAAATTGTGGGTGCTGCACATTGTCTAAATAGCCTGATAGTTTGTGGGAGGATTTAGTGGCTGTGATACCAATGAAGTGAGGAAATGTAAACATGAGGTCCTGGAAGTGAAATTTAGGCTGCTAGGTAGGATGTTGAAAGCAAGGACCTTCAATGTTGTTTTCTCTGAAATGCTACCCATTCCAAGTGTAAGGCCAGCAAGACAGGCAGGCACAGGATGAGAGTCAGAAGGGGCATGTTATAGCAGTACAGAGAGGCTAAAGCATGATAGGCTAAAACACAAACACCAAATACATCTAAATAGAGGCACTATATGGAAGTGTTAATGCTAGAAGTCTCTGAGCCAAGGTGGGCAAGCTGGAGTGCTTGGTCTTAGAGCATAGACAGAGTAGCAGTAACTGCTAGAGTGCAGTGCAATGCATTTCCACAGAGCTCACAGCATCTGCCTTTGCAAATACATTACACAAGCACAGCTGGTATAATGGGATTGCAAGTTAAAACAAATAAGTCAAATGGCATGCAGCTGGACCATACTGGGCTTGAATAAATTCCAGAGTATATGCCTTGTCTGGGAGCTATCCAGAATTGAAGTGTAAGCTCTGGCAGGAATCCCACCCCATAAGGTCAGTCTTTCATGCTGATTCTTCAAAAACCTGACTGTAAGCTGCACTTCCACTTGCAATATCTCTTTTTTAGCTTCCTATCCCCACCCCCCTGAGCCTTGCATTAACAAGAGAAGGTTACTGGCTGCTGCTCAAGCCTGTTTCAGTGTGAATGCTTTACTTTGTCAAAAGTATCCCAACTGCCTGGTACAGCTGAACCCTGCCTTTTGTCATGTCCAGCATCCTTCTGAGTATCCTAGAATTTTGGAACACTACACAAAAAGCAAATGACCCCATCAACAAATATTCAAAAAACATACCTGCTTTTACTTCCTTCAAGAACCAGTCACAACCTGATACCACACTTCTGCTACATATTTGCTCTCTACATCTTGAACACAAATTCCAGCTCCCATTCCTGTTGTGGTCTTTTCCCAAATCTTCTACTTACATCCCATGGGGCTGGTAACCCACTGATTGCCTTGGCTGGCAATGTTTTGAATTTACCTACATGTCTCCGGCAGATCCTGGCAATGTAGACTTGCTTTATAGAAAGGATTCTGGACTTACATGTTTCCAAAAGAAGCAGCTTCACCAAACAGTAAGCATCTTTACACCCCTTTGTGTGGGAGTTGGGAGAAGGAAAAGATGCACTTACCCAACAGATTTGAATGACAGTTTCAAATGACAGTTTCGCTTTGGGGAACAGTTAAGAGAGATAATTGGCAAAAATGTAAGTAGGCAGCCTTTTATCAGGTGGGTTCAGATTATAAACTTAAGGTGTTGGTTGGTTCCAATCCATAAATCACCACAGGGATGTGTGCTAAGTCCCTACCTGTATTCATTGTATACATACGATTGTGTATCATCTGACCCGTCTCCTGCAATTATTAAGTTTGCAGATGACACCACCATAATGGGTTTAATAACAGGTGGAGACGAATCAGCGTATAGAGGGGAGGTCCCAAAAATATCTACATGGTGCCTAAGGAACAACTTGCACCTTGATATCAGCAAGACAAAGGAGATGGTGTTGGACTTTCGGAGGAAGAGAGGGGAACTAGCCCTGCTGTACACCAGGCAGGGCTGTGTGGAGAGAGTTTATCTCAGTGAAGACCTTACTTGGAAAATAAATACAACCCAGGTGGTTAAGAAAGCCCAACGGAGACTCCATCTCCTCAGAGTATTGCAAAAGAACAGTGTCAATCAACATTTGATGATCTCCTTCTACCAGACAACAATAGAAATTGTCCTTTCATACTGCATCATGGTGTGGTATGCTGGTTTGACATCAACTGATAGGAAGTGCCTACAGAAGGTGGTGAATACAGCACAATATATTATGAGCTGTCCCGTGAATCCGCTGGATGAAATAGCGGAAGAACGTTGCCTCAGGAGAGTGAGGAAAATTCTCAGGGATGATTCATACCCTGACCAGCAATTTCTTGATCTCCTGCCCTCAGGCAGAAGATATAGAAGCATGATTAGTCGCACCAACAGGGTAAAGAATTGCTTCTATCCGTGGGCTGTTAGGCTGCTGAATGAAAAGATAACAACAGGGAAACTGACTTTCGGGTTTGGTGGATGTGCGTCAGTAAACGAGGGGAATTAAGACTAAGAGAGCTGAGTGGGGGGTGCTCGTGTAATCTCACTGTGTACAAATTGTACAAGTGACAATAAAGAATTTCAATTCAATAAATGCCTGCACGAACTCAGAGGCATTTACATTTTTTAAAAAATCTCTAGTTTACAACTGCCATGTGTGAAACATGTTCCCATTCATCTTGCTAGAGAAGATACACAATGCTCGGAGAAAGCAGACTTCCTTAAAGAAACTGATGCTCATTTTACATTTCAATTAGATATTTTTTTCTATGCACAAGCTCATATTTTAACATATGTGGTAAAGCAGTCTAAAATGACACCGGAAAACACCTAGTTTATAGTTTTTAAACTTTTGTGAATGTTGGAGATGCTTAAAGTACTGTTTCTTCGTCTTAAACACAATTTCCTTATTCCAGGGCAGTAAATATGGTATTCTCCAGATGTTGTTGGAATTTCTCTTCTGTCGATCCCAGCCAGCACAGCCAATGGTCAGGGACCATGGGAGTTTTAGTCCATCAACAACTGGAGGGCACTTCATTGGTTACACCTGCCCATAAATTCACCTTCAGCCTTTCCATATAATGGCATGCTAGACTTTATTACAGACACTTTCATTATTTCTGCTAACAGGAACCCTTCTGCTGACTGCCTCAATTTCCTCACATCTCCTTCCCTGCCCCAATACTGTCTGTTCTTCAAACAAATCTCCTACAACCCCCCTGCTTACAATAATATTCATTTCTTGGATGTCTCATACCTTAATTCCCCCTGCCCAAATACCTGTTCAAGAACATGGATCAAATATTGATACTGCACTACATGAATATTCATAACCAATTTATATCCTTTTTCTGTCCCTCATAAGCACTCTGTACCACAACTACATGTTCTACCGAGACACTGAGGCCTGCTGAAGACTAAAGTCTCCCACATTTGCTGTAAAAACCAATTAAATTTCTAACAGAATGATTCATACCCTTGCTTACAAGAGACCTTCATAAAATGGAACAAGGAGCAGCTTCCAAGAGAAGCTGAAACACATCCAAGTAAGTAACACTACCAGCACAAACTAATTCATTGGAAAGATCTATGATATACTGGAAGACCGTAAGAGATTCAATATGCAAACCATTAAGAACGGTCACAGGAAAATAGGAAAATAGAAGGAGCTTACGAACCTTCCCGCAGGCTGTGGTAAGAATCCTGACTCAAGCTTACATTCTTTTGTTCCTTTGACACAATCTCTGCAAATGGCACAATCCCACCATAAGCAGGCTGGAGGGTTTTGGTTTTGTCCAACATGCTGAAGAAAATCCCAAGTCCAAAATGTCCCTCAGGCCTCTGGAGAGCTGTATAATCCTCAGGAAGGGACTCGTCAGAATAGGTTGCACAAAGACGCTCGTGTAGCCTTACTCTCAGCTACCAGCCAGTTTCATTAACACTGGATTCATAAAGAAAAAGGCCTTCCCTCTCCCAAGAAGGGGTGTATGTACATAGACATTGTAAGGAGCTAGGGAGTACTGAGCCTCACTCACGGCTGTGCACACTGACAGATGGATGGATTCCTTCATGAAGCTGCTTGCAGCAACAGCTAACCTCATTCACCCAAAATAGTAAAGCAGTTGGTTTCTCTACTCAGACCTCAAACATTTGTCAGGCAAGCATCATCATGTAATTTAGTTCCTGCCCTCTCCTCCTCATCTCCACCGCTGAAGCTTAACTGCTGTGTTCACAAAGTTGTTTTTTTTGGGGGGGGGGGGAATCTCTGGATCAGTAGGCACTGAGGCATCCATTTAACCGATACTCAATTATAGTATACCCAGAAAAAGTGCTGATTAACACAAGAGAGAAATCTCTGCGCATTAAAGACCAAAATACAGTCATACCTCAGGTTGAAGTAGCTTCGGGATAAGTATTTTCGGGTTGCGCGTTGCGGCGACCCGGAAGTAACGGAGCGCATTACTTCCGGGTTTCACCGCTCGCACATGCGCAGGTGGTCAAAATTACATCATGCGCAGAAGCGGCGAATCGCGACCCGCGCAGACGTGGGTTGCGTTCACTTCTGGATGCGAACGGGGCTCCAGAACAGATCCGATTCGCATCCAGAGGTACCACTGTAACTGTATCACAAGGAGTGGTTTAGTTTAACCTGTCTGCTCCATTTCTGAAATGTCAGAATAAGGGCAAGACCTTATTCTGGTTTTCAGTGGTTAACAACTGTTAAATACTACAGTACAGTGGAGCATTGTGAAAGAAAAACATTAAGAGAATGCATCTCCATTTTATAAAAGACTATCATGAACCTCCAGCTGCTTGCTACCATTCACTGCAGAACTAGAACTTGCAATAATCAAGGAGAAAAGATTTTTCAACTCTTAGCACTTCTTGATCAATTTGATACTGCTTTCCTCAAACAGGCGAGTATGTTCCTCCTAGGAACATTGAAGGCTTTCTTATACAGAGTCAGACACTGGTTCATCTAGTTCTTTCTCTACACTGGTTAGCAGAAGGTATCCAGGGTTTCAGACAGGAATCTCTACCTGGTTATGCTAGGGCTTGTACCTAGCCTTTTTGCATGCAAAGCAAATTTTCTGCCATTGAGCCACAGCACTTCCCTTCCCTCTTGCCACAGATAGTGAAATCTGGCGCAAGTTGAAAGAGAGCCATAGGGTCAGCTAGGCTAATTCTTGCTCTAATACTAGATACCCTAGATCTAAAGGACATATACCGTATTTTTCGCCGTATAGGACACACTTTTTCCCCTCCAAAAATGAAGGGGAAATGTGTGTGCGTCCTATGGGGCGAATGCAGGCTTTTGCTGAAGCCTGGAGAGCGAGAGGGGTCGGTGCGCACCGACCCCTCTCGCTCTCCAGGCTTCAGGAAGCTGTCCGCAAGCCGTGGGAGCCCGGTGCGAAGTCGCGCACCTCTCTCATGGCTTGCAGAGATCTGCCTGCAGGCTTCGGGCTTCGCGCAGCTCTCCGCAAGCCGTGGGAGAGCTGCGCGACTTCGAGCCGGGGCTGTTCTGGGGCTGGGGTCGGGGGAAGCTCAGGCTTCCCCTGCCCCAGCCCCAGCCCCGCGCCTGGGGGGGGAAATAATTTTTTTTCTTTATTTCCCTCCAAAAAAACTAGGTGCGCTCAATGGGCCGGTGCGCCCTATGGGGCGAAAAATATGGTAATAATGCATCTTCTTGTCTTGAAAACATTCAAGGAAGATCCCTTCTCTTGGTTAGGTCTGACACAAAAACATTTCAATTTCTTTGCAAAGAAATGTTGCAACGAATAATTATTGCCTTATAGGGCAAAAACAGCTTAATATTTAAAATATTTCACAGATAAAAACATTACAACATGCAGTCCCACAGGAAAGAAAACTGGAATAGCACTCCTAGTCCTACTCCCTGCAGTGAAAGAATTGCACAATTTTCATCCTAGGAATTAAGAGGTCTCTTGGATGTTATTGCTGAGCAAGAACAAAGCTTCAAAAATCTAGAATGAAGTCCACAGAGAAATCCAAGACTTCTCCAAATGATTGCACCCAGATTACTATGGAACACAAAAGGGAATATAAATTCAAAGGCTTCACTCTAAATCTACCTTTACAGGGATTGCATGATATTTTAGAACATTTTGGTACACAGACTACCTAAACAAGGGGTGTTCCCAAGAAGTCACTTTGTGGTGACTATTACTTTCAGAGCAATTGAGCAAAACTTCAAATTATGCATTGTACATGCTGCCCAGAGCGTAGAGCTTATCCTTCCAGGCAACTGGCTGCAGCTGCTCAAGCTGCCCTAGCCATGATGGACAGAGAAACTTCAGTTGCAGTTTCTCTCAGGCGCAGGGAGTCAGCCAGCCTGGGAATCTGGATCCCTGCCCAGCTGCTGAAAGGCCCCAAGGCAGTCCCTGCCCCCACAGTGGACCTGCATACACACAGGATATACTGCCACCCTCACTTTTGACAGAGTTTTAAAATAACATGAACTGTAGATGCAGCAAGAATAGCCGCTGCATGCTGGAAAACCTATCAGATGACGTCAAAGCACATTCTGAGCTCTTTCCACACCTCCAGACCTCCCCACTTCCTTTTCCATATCAGTTTCTCATTACCTCACAAATCCAAGGGCACTGCACTTTAAATATTTCAACTGCCAAACTGTACTCTAAGCACCAAGAACCAGATTGCCACTCCCTTTCAACAAATATGAAAACGCACCCAAGATTTAGCTCTGCTTCTGTGACAAAGTACATCTACTACATTTTTATGTTCCAAATGTGCCGCCAAGGCAACAAAACCCTTAGCAGATATAAAGACACAAATGTGATTTGAATGCTTCATTTACACAGAAGCAGAGACTCCCCTCTTGCCTCCCCGGAGCCTCAACTGACTTATTTCTATAGATGCCCAATACACACACTGAACTATGCCAACGGTCTTGATTTAGCTATAAATTCAATACCCTCAAGAGAGGGGCTAAAAGGCCAGTTCAAAATTAGAGGCCCCACGTGGTGGCTGCTGAAAAACCATTTCAGTATTGTAGCACAGGTCCTGTAGCATTTGTGGCTATGTGGCAGCCTGTCCATATGGAAACTGTCTATGTGGCAGTTCTATGAATTCCCAACAGTTGTTATCACCTGGACAGTCATGTGGTTTTTTAAAAATGATTTCAAAGTTACAGCTACAGCAGCCATGCAGATGCCACATTTGGAGAGGATGGGAAAATCTATCAGCCTTCACGTGAATCGACCCTAGCATTAGGGAGACGGTAAACGACTAAACAACAAATCTCCTGTTTAAAAATATATTACAAAACATGGAGTAAAGAGCTCTACCAATTTCAAATGGAAATTTGTCCTCCCTCCCAAATTGCAGTAGAACATGGGCAGGTGACCCTTTGGGGATCAAGTGCTACATTCCTGCAGTAGAAAGCAGTCTGGGACTGCATACTAGCAGCAGGTGAAGCTGGAGTCAAAGTGTGCGCTCGCTCTCTCTCTCTCTCTCTCTCTCTCTCTCTCTCTCTCTCTCTCTCTCTCACACACACACACACACACACACTCCGTAATCAAGACCACCCAGCTCCCTCTCATCACCTTGTTCCCATCTGGCCTCCACTGAGCCCCAAACCTGCCCAGCCCTGTTCCTTCCATCCTGCCACTGAAAAGGAGGGGAGATTTGCTAACATCAATGGGCTTCAGGCTTACAAATTCCCTTCCTTCTATTTCACATGTCAAAAGATGACCAAAACTTTGGCTTTGAATTTAAACCAACCATAGTTTTCTGTGACATCAATTTAAGGAACTGAAATTTGTTTAAACTACAGTTAATGGGAACAGTCCAGGTATCAAACTGTGGTTTCCATTCTTGTAGAAACAAACCACCATTTCTGAGTTTGGTTTGTTTAAAATCAAAAGCGGCAACTTTAGATAGCCTCCTCCTATATGCAAAACAGGAGAAGGAGCACACAAGCGCCTTGCATACTTGTTCATGTAGTGGGAAACCATGGATTTTCTTTACATCTGAACCAGGCCAGCAGATTCATCTAAGAAAGCCATAATGACCACAGAATAGGCAGGAACTGAACCACAAATAGTACCATAAATTGTTACCCACACATAGTGATGCTCTTTATGAAAGCATCATAAAGAAAATAAATTTGACAAAAGAGAATTCCAGCATCAGACTCCATCTTTATTGAATTTACTGCTTTCGGGAAAGTTATAAAAGGTGGCAGTTGCATACAATAAATGTTTAAAACTAGTGGGCCAGTTTTAAGGATTTTGTGAAGTACCACCATTTTCCGGAGTACCACCAACATTTCACAGGCCTACATCGTTGAACAAAGTAAACTTTTTTTGCCTCTGTCACTCAATGTCAATAGAAATTTCATCCAGCTAAGCTCCTGTTTATACAAGGACCTTAAAGAGCAGCCAAAGGATGAGGCATCTACAGATCACTGTGACAAGTTTAGTTTGTACTGTTCTACACTGATGAAATCATTCAAATATGATTCATCTTGAAAACTACGATTACTACTGCAGCCACACCAGAGGTATTAGATGCAGCCAACTGTCATAGCAACTTGGATCAATTTAGTATTGTTTCCCTCAAGGATGTGGAAATAGTATTTGGGATTTTGAAGGATACTGTATGTTCTTTCAGATCCATGCCCATTACAACTTAAAAAGTAAGAGTGTGCTGCACAGAACTTCAGTTAAAGCTAACTTTGCTTTGTTGAATGAGAGAAGTTATTTACTGGGATGAGATAAGGCACTGCTGCGCTCTAGTTGGACTTTCAGACATGCTACTGAGGAGGTTGCCATCTTCAGTGTTGAAGCCAATACCCAATATCTTAAACTGCTTTACTTTATACAACATTTTAAGTTGCACATCTTCCTCTACAGAATGTTCTATATCCTCCTTCGCTGTATTTCCCTTTTCTTCACCGCATAGTTCCGTAATCTTCAGCTTGATTCTCCTTTGGGTATTACCCACAAGTTTCCTAATTTTATATACCAATACACTTTCTCATTATGTATAGTGCCTTCTGCGGGAGCTCACTCCTTTGTGTGGATTTGAACCACCGACTTTCCGATTAGCAAGCCCAAGAGGCTCAGTGGTTTAGACCACAGCACCACCCACACTCTGTCCCAGCTTCTGCCAACCTAGCTGTTCAAAAGCATACTAGTGCAAGTAGAAAAATAGGTACCACTCCAGCAGGAAGGTAAACGGCATTTCCGTGTGCTCTGGCACTCATCAGAGTGTCCTGTTGCTCCAGAAGCAATTTAGTCATGCTGGCCACGTGACCCGGAAAGCTTTCTGTGGACAAACGCTGGCTCCCTCGGCCTGAAAAGTTAGATGAGCACCACGCCCCATAGTTGCCTTTGACTGGACTTAACCGTGCAGGGGTCCTTTACCATTACCTTACCTAGTGACTTCTGCATCTACTAGAGAAGCAGCTCAAGCTACTTGAATTTGAAAGAGATGACAAAACACGGATAACCAATATTGAGCAAATTCTTCCCTTAGTAGTAGCACTCTTCTTCAAATTAATTTTATGTTACATGTGTAAAAGTCTCTAAGTTGTTAGGCTTCACAATCTTAACCATTTGGGCAACAGAGACCCACACAACATGCAGTGATCTGTCCACATCACCAGTATCTATCTTCTTCTACTATGCCATCACTGCAGTGGTACAAAACCAGGCTGAAGCCAGGTCTGTGTGCTAAAAAGGCTTGGTAGCAAGTTTTATTTGGTCTGTCACATTTTTACATCCTCCCACCAGTTACCTCACAGCTCAGTTGGAGTTACACAACCGATATTATTATTTTTATTTACTGAATTTTTTAGTCACTTCATCTTGCCCAGGGCAACCCAAAGCAACTTACAAACAAAACCAACAAAAAGTCCCACATAGAAACATTAAAACCAAGAGGGGGGAAAAACATCCTGGCCACTTCTAAAAGGTTTTGTCAGAGAGGAAAGTTTTGGCCCGGCACCTAAAGATTTATAATGCTAGGTGAGCTTCCTTGGGGAGAGCATTCCACAAATGGGAGCCATCACAGAAAAGTCTCCTCATGTTGCCATCCTCCAGACTTCTCATGGATACATGTTAAATAAGGGGTCCAAGAAAGCACAAATAAAAAGACTGCCACTTCCTTACACATCTCTCCCACCTCCCTTAAAACATCCTCGTGAATCCATAGTCTTATCAATAGTGTTCTCACATAACCTGCAGCTGCCCCAACAGGTGGTAAAAAATGCCAAGATTCCCACTGAGGCCCTTTCATATTCAAACTAAAGGGTAAGTAGGCCAGCTTGACTAAGGAATGCTTTTAGACTGACTTGATTTCTAGCTTCACTACAAGGCCAAAAAGTCAAATGTTTCTCAGTGACGCAGGCTCCTTCTCCAAGAATCCCAAAGATTCTTCCAAGACTCTAAATCAAAGCATGAGGAAAACAAAAGTCACTACAAAAGATGGGGAGGAGTTTTGCAGTGTTTCAGCTAGCAAATATCTGTGTATGAGAGTTAAAGTTTGAAAGGGAAGGAGTGTAAAAAGCTTAAACGCAACATTTTAACTAAGAAATAAGCTTCTGCGGGAATAGCAAGGAGGGGGTTATTTAGGGCAAACCATATTCCATTTAAGTGAAACATAATGCACACGTTTTAACTTTAGGCCTCTGATGGATGAACAGTTGTGTTGCATGAAGACTGGTCCTAGGTTCAATCCTGGCATCTCTAGCCAGGGTTGGGAATATGCTCTGTCAAACCCTGGAGAGCCGCTCCCAGTGCATGCAGACAAAACTTCAGCTAGATGGACCAAGGGTCTGACTCAGTATAAAGGCATCTGCTCATGTTTCTTTTTCTAAACAGATGCTGCATTTTATGAAATGGTGATTATGCTGAAGCCAAGCAACCCTGAATGGCAACAAAGGTAGGGACTCCATTGGCTATCTAAATATCACTGGATATATTAGACATGCGGAACCTGCAGTCCCCAGATCAAATTGGACCCATCAGGGGCCATTTTCTTTCAGTCAAGTCCACGTGTCTCAAACTTTTAATGTTGGTGACACACTTTTTAGATATAAACCATTTCATGACACAGTAATTCAGTTTTACTAGCAAACTGGAGGTTAACCTAACCCCTTTCCAGCCTTTGGGAGGAGCACAGGGAACGTTTGCACGGCATACTTACACACTGTCGCAACACAGAGTTTGGAAAGCTGTGCCATACATGGTGTCATACGACATCAGGGATGAGGCAGGTAACATCAAAGCTCCTAAAGAACCACTGGAGCTCACTTCTTTTAAAATTTCACGTCAAATGCAAGCCTCACTGGAATTGGTTCCACATGGAGAATTGCATTAACCAGGAATCTTTGAAGCCATGGCATGAATTCAAGCAAGGGTTGCAAAGGAATAAAGAATTGAGAGCCTAAAGAGAAAGCAATTGCTTAGCCTACTATGATCCCACCGGAGAGATAAAAGAAATGCTCCTTGAGCAGGCAGAGGCTTATCGCATCACAGAACTAAGATCAGAGAAAAGTCTCCGCCTGCAGTCTTTTAACAAGTAAGCAGAGGTTTATTGCTGATCTTAAGGCACAGGTCAAATCTGTATCCAGGGCAGCTGTTTACCAGCTCCATCTGGTACGTAGGCTGAGACCCTATCTGCCTGCGGACTGTCTTGCCAGAGTGGTACATGCTCTGGTTATCTCCCGCTTGGACTACTGCAATGCGCTCTACGTGGGGCTACCTTTGAAGGTGACTCGGAAACTACAACTAATCCAGAATGCGGCAGCTAGACTGGTGACTGGGAGCGGCCGTCGAGACCATATAACACCAGTCTTGAAAGACCTACATTGGCTCCCAGTACGTTTCCGAGCACAATTCAAAGTGTTGGTGCTGACCTTTAAAGCCCTAAATGGCCTCGGTCCAGTATATCTGAAGGAGCGTCTCCTCCCCCATCGTTCTGCCCGGACACTGAGGTCCAGCTCCGAGGGCCTTCTGGCGGTTCCCTCCCTGCGAGAGGCCAAGTTGCAGGGAACCAGGCAGAGGGCCTTCTCGGTGGTGGCGCCCGCCCTGTGGAATGCCCTCCCACCGGATGTCAAGGCGATGGACAACTACCTGACATTCAGAAGACATCTGAAGGCAGCCCTGTTCAGGGAAGTTGTTAATATGTGACATTTTAGTGTATTTTTCATTTCTGTTGGAAGCCGCCCAGAGTGGCTGGGGAAACCCAGCCAGATGGGCGGGGTACAAATAATAAATTATTATTATTATTATTATTATTATTATTATTATTATTATTATTATTATTATATTATAGTGCTGTAGTGCTGTGGTGCTTAGTGCCAAGACTGAAGATAAGAGATCAGTTGTCTGTTATCTTAGCACTTAGCTCAGAGATCTCCATGTCCAATGAAATTTAAAGTCAGGTGACTTAACAGGTGAGCATGGCTGGTCTAAATTCAATTGTCTGCCTGGTTCCCCACCCATGGACTCAAGCACTAAGGACACTTGAGTTCAAGTCTACACTCAGCCTTCGGCAAGTCACTGTCAGCTTTCAGAAAATGAGGTTTATTTGGGTATAAATGGGCTAAACCCGAGTACAATCTACTAAACTCCTTTGACAAAACACGGGATATAGCCAAGTTTAATGTTAGTAAACAATCAAATTAGCTTGTGCAAACATGGATTTCTAGACACTTTAGCTGAGATTTGTTTCAGGCATATCCTAAAAAGCAAGACAAACCTTACTATGGAAAAGACACACAGTACATTTGGCACAACTGACACTTTTAATAAAATAACATTAGAACAGCAGAGGGTGCTGTAGATCCAAGAGATTGTGTCAATGTAGCACCAGAAGTGTCAGGTAAGGCTATTCCTGACAAACTGATGGTTGGATACTCTGTAAGGAGAGTTGCTACAGGGCAGAACTATAAAGATCTCTTGGAAACTGGAAAAGTCAACCTAGTAGCTACCTCTGCTTTCAACAATGGCTATTGTGATACAAAACTGAGGGCTTCTGTGCTACCAGGTTAAATCAAAGTTATTAAGCCTGATGATGACCTATTAATGACTGATGCCGAAGGAGAAAGCTCTGACAAACCTATAGAGCCTTAGTCCCAGGTGGGATTCCTAAAGCTGCTTTTTTATTTGAAAAGTCAAAGATAAAATACTTCCCTTGATATTTTGAGCTTTTGGAAACAAAGCATTCTCAATTATTTTTATTGTACTGAAATAATTTATGAGTCTCCTTCTTTTCATTCAAGATCCTGTGTAAGGTTAAGGAGCAGACTTACAAGGAAGCAACACCTCACACAGGAAATGTAATTAATAAATAAATAAATAAATAAATCCTGAAAATGGTAGGTTAACCAGTGGCTGCAAATGGCTTGTGAAACAAACTGGCTGCAAAAACTGTAAAGCAGGAGATGGGAACCTCAGGCTCTAGGCTCTCTCTATATGGCTCCTACAGCACTTTCCCCACCCTCCTGGAGTATTTTTGCCTACTTGGGATGTATCACTGAACTGTGATAATGGGCAATATCCAACTAAGTTATACTGAGAACAGACCTACTGATTTATTATACAAAATCATTTTTCCTATCAGAATTTCCATCTTATTTAGAGCCACTACACAGTACTAAAAGCCTAACATAATCCTGCATTATATGGAACTTAAAAAGAAGATGTGCAAAGTCAAACATTTTAGTGCCACCGATGCTAAACAGTGTTTGAAGGCTGCTAGAGAAAATCTGCTCATATTACACCCTGTTTTCCCTCTCCAAGGAAAATACATAGGATGATAAAGGTTTGATGTAGATGGCTCTCTCACACCGATATGGCACTCTAATATTCCTAAAAATAAATCTGATAGGCAATGGATGGAAATCTAATAAAGTTGTCAAAAACATAAATTTCACTGTTCAAGTACACTGTGTCCTGTGAAAATATCAGGCATTCAGTCAATAAGGACAGTTACTATACATTACAATAGCTCCAGATTCTTCCAAGAACATTTGGCAACATAAATGCTTACTAAGTAAGAGACACAAAAATATATGTGAAAGGGTAATTAAGATTGACCTTTATTTTAAAAAGCTCTACGTTAACACTTTCTAAAAGAGTTCAGGATAGTTTTGATCTGGGGATCTTCCACTTTGTCCAGTTAAGGTGGTATATACCTTAAGAGCAAAATGCAAAACCACACCCACAAAACAACTGGTGGCATGGTCGTCTAGAGAAAATTAAGTTATTATTAGTGTGCTATTCATTATTCTTGACAACCTGTTTCCTTTTAGACAGTTTTTTATCTCTTGGGGGTGAAGTAGAATGGAATACAAGCTTGCACATGTTCAAGTAACATATCCTCAAAAGTGCATCTAAGTGCCAAGAGAATTCCCTCCTACACATCAACTCACTAGATGGCTTCCTTGAGCAAGCCTTGCTTCTCAGCCACATAGACAACTAGGCACAACTAGGCAAATGGAAGGGTGGGAAAACTCTACCCTTGTGGGGAGAAGGAAAGTTAATCACCCCTCAAGGTACCATACTTAAGAACATAAAGAAGCCCTGAGGCATCAGACCAAAAGCTCACTTAATCCAACGTCCTGTGGCCAACCAGATACAAGTGGGAATTCCACAAGCAGGATTTCAGTGCAAAAACATTCACCTTCTACGTGTTCATTCCCAGCAACTGGTATACAGAAGCATAGCGCCTCAAACAGTGAAGGCAGAACATAGTCACTGAGGCTAATAACTATTAACAGACATCCTTCATGAAAACTATGTTTTATCAATGTGCATTTATTTCCATTAGCTGCCAATAATAATAATAATAATTTTTTTATTTATTTATACCCCACCCATCTGGCTGGGCTTCCCCAGCCACTCTGGGTGGCTTCCGACAAAATACTAAAATACAGTAATCCATCAAACATTAAAAGCTTCCCTAAACAGTAAATACTTCCAAGCAGCATGCTCACTTCCCTCCATAGCTGCCTACTTCTAGGGGCTGAGGTCCTTTCAGTCTCTCCAATAAAGAATTTGAGGGGGGCAAGCCCCCTCCCAAGTTGATGGGCATTGCCATTCAAATGCTCTGTGTGTGCTGCATCTTGTAATCAATTATGGAGGGTGGGGCTTACCTCCCTCCCCCCAAAAAATATTTTATTCAAGTTGGCACCCCTGCTGACAGTACAGAGTATTAGAATGATGGCACACTTGCTGCTCCTGTCATTCTTCACAGATATACCACAAACCACCAACATGGACCACAGTTTGGGAATGCCTGATCTAAGCTTATTATTATTATTTATTGAACTTGTTAGTTGCTTGTTACATAAAATACATCTTCAAGTAATTTCCAACATTAAGAGCATAACCATAGGTAAAAAAACCATGGGATGCATTTTTTAAAACCCACAAGGCCCCCGCCCTCATATATAGTATCTAGGCATAAGCAAAAGATACCTGCAAGCTCTAAATTGCCAGGAAAAAATGAAAGCTAGAAGAAGGAAGATCTTAGTGCCAAAGGGTGGGAAAGATGCGGGGGTATATAGCTGAAGGAAGATGGTTGTTCAACTAAGACTATAGTTCTGGAAAATCAATACAAGAGTCACAAGTGGGTTTAAGCCAAGTGCCAAGTACAGTTCCTTAGAAGTGTGGACTATTTCAAACAGAGATTATGTAATACGCCAAGCATGGGCGCTCCATTTTAATGGAAGGTAGTGAACTAGAAAGATGAAGGATTATGTAGTAATTAAACTACAGAGTTTGGATGTTCAAAAGTAGCATTAAGGAAGGAAACTCAAGCAATTGGCACTTCAAGATTATCTTCTCATTTCAGAAGATGCCTAGCAGCATGTGAAGACAGCACACAGTGTCTCCTGCAAGTTGTCTGAATGTTAACAGCAGCCTTGTCTAGAGCTCAGATTATACCCTCATATAGCCGACTGCATCCAGGCACTGGTGCAGGGCCCCCAGTGTCTCTCCTCATTCAGATGCAATGAAGAAATAGGGCTGAGTGTCATCAGCATATAAATGATACTTTGCCCCAAATTTCCAAATGACCACTTCCAATGGCTTCATATAGATATTAAAAAGTACTGGGGATAAAAGAGTGCTCTGTGGAACCCCAAAGCATAACTGCCAAAGGCAAAAAGCACTCTCCAAAACTATTCTCTGGACCTCGCCAAGTAGGCAGAACCAGAATGACTAACACAGTGCCCCCAATTTCCATTCTATGGGGCAGTTCCACGAGGGTATCATGGTCAACAGCATACTGAAAGAAGCAAAGATCACCAGTGTTGAAGGAAGGATTCTTCAACATCAACTTCGTTGGACTGGTCATGTTTTTCTGATGCCTGGTTTTGTCTTCCAAAGCAACTACTGTACTCTATTCCGAACTTAAAAACAGAAAGTGTAATGCTCGTGGTCAACAAAAGTGGTTTAAAGACTCTCTCAAGGCAAATATAAGATAAGGTAAGAAACACTAGGAAACACTGGCCTGCAATCACTCCAATTAGAGAACAACCTTTACCAAAGGTGTCGTGGACTTTGAAGACGCTCGAACTCAGGACGAAAGGGAGAAAACATGCTAAGAAGAAGGCACGTTTGGCAAACCCTCACTGTGATCAACTCCCACCTGGAAACCTATGTCCCCACTGTGGAAGGATGTGTGGATCCAGAACTGGCCTCCACAGTCACTTACGGACTCACTGTTAAGACCGTGTTCAGGGAAGACAATCTTACTCTGCTACAAGTGATCGCCAAAGAATAATAGGTGGGTAGCCCTGACCACTTGTCAAAGTGGCCCATGGAGTGTGGGAAACATCAGAATCCAGCCCGCCAGCCCGACCCAGTTCCCCACACCTGTTTTAAGCCATAACTCAAATTGTGATTTTATGCCTATATAAACACACACACTTCTTTTTTTAAGCAGCAGTGGCCTCATAAGCTACAATGGATGTTGAGTGTACATCCCACACGTCCTATTTTAGAATGCCATGGAAATCCCTCTTCACTATCAGCATTTGCTTTAATCTAAGACAGCTGGAACTGGTTTATGACATCAGCCAAACAGAGTTTGAAAGACAAATCTTAAGTAGTTCTTTTTCTGGGAACCAAGATACTTTAAAAAATAGATGCATCCCAAACACTGGACATGCTAGGAATGTTTTGAAGGGGGAAAACCTCAATTCCAGTTTATCTGCAGAGGAAGCTGCAAACTAAGACAGCACACTCACAAAATGAAAGGAAGTGAACTTAAGAAAAATCTCTGTGTGTGTGTGTGTGCGCAGAAGAATCTATTTAAATAACTGGAACTAGTTTCTTTAAAATAGAAAAAAGGAACCTGACACATATGATCACATGCAACAAGGTTTACGGATACTTATCTACTCATATAAACCAAACACTGACAGAGCTACAGCACTCAAGTTGTTTTTAGTAAAGGCTTTTTTTAAAAAAAAGCAAGTAGCTTTCAGCAAATATTTAATGCCAAATAATTTCATAAATTGTGTTTCATACACCATCCTATAATAGTGTTCATTAGACTTTAGTGCATTTCCAGTGGAAATGGTTGAGAGAGAGGAGGGCCACATTCAAAAATTACTTTATATTATTTTTAAAAATCACTAGTGTTACAGAATTTAAACACACACAGCTTCAAACTACAACTGTATGGCTCTCTTCAGGTTAATGAACCCTGATCAGACACTTGATTGCAAGCAGGATTTAAGCCATAGTTTCCTGGCTCATGTTGGCCTAGTTAACACATCAAGCTAAGCCAAATTGTGGTTTAGTACAATGTGTTAGCATGTGGTCATTTGAGAAGGAGATCACATCCCCTTCATTCCATCATTCTGCTA
Source organism: Podarcis melisellensis (assembly GCF_964234715.1). NCBI lineage: Eukaryota > Metazoa > Chordata > Lepidosauria > Squamata > Lacertidae > Podarcis > Podarcis melisellensis. The sequence continues at coordinate 45,747,664 of NC_138542.1, read as the reverse complement.
AGCTGTCATTGCTTGGTGTGTCCAACAAACTGCAATTCATTGTTTACTTCTCTCCAGACTAACCACAAGCCATATCCAATGTTGGTTCTTGGTTTACAGCTTTTGGTTATTCTGGAGTGAGCTAAACCATGAGGATAGGTTTGGACAACATGTTCAGACATGTTTGGGATTGCCAGTACACCCTCCAGTACACCCTGTGGCACTTGCAAAAGGTCTTGGTAAAAATTCCTTTAAAAATTGACAATGAATGACAGACTCTTTGCTATTCCTGCTCCAATCCCTCTCCTACATGCCCCAACAGGAGCCATCAATCCCAACACAGATCATCACAGTATACCACTCTCTAAAAATTGTCCTTTGTTCCAAATTTCACGTCCTGTGTTTTATTACTGATCCATAAATGTCTAGAAGAACTAGCCTGGCTGCAGACCCTAGCATAACTTTTTAGAAAGAACAAAGTAAAGAAGGCAATTCCCCACCCCACCCCGAGCAACTGGGACTTGTATATTATTCCCACTCTCATCTTTTTTTAAAAAAAGAATGTAGGAATTGTCCAGTGTGCAAGGGATAACAGCTTTCTTAAGGAGTTATCTGAACAAAACATTCCACTAGCACAAGAGAGCTGATTCTCTGGACCTCTTGTAAACAAGAGAATATTGCATTGCCATTAGACAACACGTTAGACAATCCCTAACTTTAACAGGGCATGCACTCAATTTCCACTGCAAGTGTTTTTACAGGAAAAAGGTACTGTATATGTACATCCTTACTTTGGAAAGGTATCAAATCTCTTCATTTCACACAGTTTAATCACATGAGAGTGGATCTTTACAAGAATTTTTACTAACCATGCTGTCATACAATGAATTTGAAATGTAAGCAAAAAAACAATTTTTGTAGAAGTAAAATTCTATAAAACGCAGAAGCAAATTCCCAAAGATTAGTCCAAGTGCTCCCAGCAGAACTCCTGAAAAGCTAAAACCTGTAGCCTGCATGCTCACAGCCAGTAATCAGGAGAGGAGTCTTTCCCAGTAAAATTTAGTTCATTAAAGAACCCAAGGGTTGGCAGCTATTTGCTTGAAATTCAGAGAAGTGATCTCATTGTTCAAACATTTGAATTTATGGGGGAGGAAATCTCAAAGTTGAAATACATACAACCTTTTTTTATTTAAAAAAAATCACCTCTGCATTCTGTTCCACTCCCCAGATCCTGGTACAGCTTGCACATTAACATTGTTTAACTAAAGGGAAGTTACCTGATTGAACTGCCATCAATATAGTTTCTGGTTCCAGCAGAATCATACCAAATCCTTTTCTCAAGGGAAACTATCCATGAAATGAAAATTCAGGAAGGATTGCAGATTCAGACTCATTCAAGACTTTCTTTCTAAAAGCAAATCCTTATAGATTGTCACTAAGAAGTGATCTTTTTCTGTGCATTTCCAAGGTTATCTACTCTACCGGTACAATGCAAAATCAAGCTACAGAAATTCCAAAAGATTCGAGCTGCAGCAAGCAAGGATCCCTTCAGAACTCCCTTCTGTGAACAGCTTCCTTGCACAATCCCTCTTGTTTGAGAAAGGAAGAGGAGGTTGCATGTGAACTCTTAAATTCCCCAGAGGACTATACCAATGAGGGAGTTCTCTTCCAGGAATTAGTACACCCACATGACCCTCTAAACTGAGACATTCACATAGCTTGAAAATTGCAGCCCACAAGACGTACAATAACTCTGACACATGTTGCATCCAACAATATTTACAGATGAGACAATCAGGCTGAGAAATGTAGCAATGGAGTTCACTCCCATTTTACTTGGTCATTATTTCTTGTCTCCACGTGGAAATTTATTTTAAGTTTATTACAACAGCTAATTTAAACATTTAGTATAAAATAAATGTATTACAGCAACTGCCTTTCCACCCCTCTCCTATAGTTCTCCTAGACAAAGCAAGTTATGAACTTAGTAGGTTATAGTATAATACTAACTTTTAAAATGTGCTTTCTTTCTGGAGGAATTTATATCTCATGAATTTAATTTCTTGAAACCATGGATTGCTTTTTTAAAACGACAAAAAAACCAAAGAGACATTTGAAACATTTCTAGCATTATGACATGTGTCTCAGAATTTTCTGTGCCATGCACAGCACTTTAAAAAATGCTCTATACTTTTTCAAATAGCATAGTTGGGATTACTCAATTGCTTTTGTTCCAAGATTCCCCCTCCTCAAGCTGACTCTAATAGGGACTGTTACTCTTTGCTAAAGTTAAATACTGAAATAATTCTAGCGTAAATGTAATTCTAAAGCTATTACTACCTTCAGAATTGGGGGGCACTAACCAGAACAAACCAAAGAGATCCTGGAATAAATTTGCTATCACACAAGCGACTGCTGCACTATGATACACAGTATCTTGAAAATGAATTATTGACACTGCACCTAACTATTTACCGTATTTTTCGCCCTATAGGACGCACCGGCCCATAGGACGCATTTAGTTTTCAGGGGGGGAAATCAAGTAAAAAAAATATGATTTCCCCCCCCCCAGCAGCTCTGGGAGCAGTGGACAGGTTGCACGCAGCCTGTGCCCTACTCCAAGACCTTCTCCCTGCTTTTGGGGGAGGTGGCGGAATTCCCCCACCTCCCGCAAAAGCCCGCAGGAGGGAGAAGGGACTGACTCGGCCAGTCAGTCCCTTCTCCCTCCTTGGGGAAAAGCCCCCAAGAGCGGTGCGTTCTTTAAAGGGTGCGCGGCTCCTGTGGGCTTTTCTAGGAGGTGGGGGAATTCCCCCCCTCGTAGAAAAGCCAGCAGAAGCCACAGAGCCCCTTTAAAGAGCGCACGGCTTTTGCCTGCTTTTGCGGGACGTGGGGGAATTCCCCCATCTCCTGCAAAAGCCCACAGGGGGGTTGGAGAGTAGCGGGAAGGCGTCGCGCGCCTCCCCGCTGCCCCCCATCCTCTGGTGCTGGCGATGGGGGAAGTGCTGCTTCCCCCCCCCCGCCAGCCTCGAAGCCGGGTCAGAGAGTAGCGGAAAGGCGTCGCGCGCCTCCCCGCTGCCCCCCATCCTCTAGGGCAGGTGATGGGGGAAGCGCTGCTTTCCCCACCGCCAGCCTCAAAGAGCAGACTCTCCTGGCTTCAGCGGAAGCAACGCGAACCCTCCGGAGCGCAGGCTTCGGAGGCTTCACCTTGCTATCGCTGAAGCCTGCATTCGCCCCATAAGACGCGCAAACATTTCGCCTTCATTTTTGGAGGGGGAAAAGTGCGTCTTAAGAGGGCGAAAAATACGGTATATCACATTTTTAGTTTGTCTCACATTTCATAACATTTGTATTCACCCTTATACAAATCTAACATGCAAGCTGATATTACACCCATTTTAAATATAACAATTTGAGGCTAAGAGGTTGCAACTGGATCAAAAGCTGGCACAAGCACAGAAGCCGAGATTGGACTTGAGGGAGGCCAAGTTTCTCAGATACAAGGCTGAGTGCACCAGGACCAAAATAAGAGCCTCTTAATGGGTCTTCTTCTACACAGAGTATGTATATTATCATGAGAGAGCATGAAGCAAGTGTATTTTAACATAAATAAAGATATCCAGAAGATACCTTATATTACTGTAGTATCACTTAATGAATCTAAAAGTCAATTAGACATCAGTAAGATGAAGTATTATTTATTAAAAATTTGACCAGTTAAAAATCTCTACAAAGTTTACGTTAAAAATAAAAATAAAACATTCAACAAATTTTCCTTTGAAACAAGATCAACAGAAAATGCAACTGTATTTCACAAACAGCGCTGAGCAGTGCACACAAAAAAGAGCATTATGCCCTTACTGTCTTCCTCTCATGAATTACTCAAAGCAGGCATTCCATGCTGGTCATGGAATGAGGAACAGGAGCTTCTCAGATCTTAAAAGATTGGCTTTGGCTGCACCAGGGAGAGGCAGTCTGCTAGGCTATCCTTTCTCATAAAAAGGTAAAGGTACCCCTGCCCGTACGGGCCAGTCTTGCCAGACTCTAGGGTTGTGCGCTCATCTCACTCTAGAGGCCGGGAGCCAGCGCTGTCCGCAGACATTTCTGGGTCACGTGGCCAGCGTGACAAGCTGCATCTGGCGAGCCAGCGCAGCACACGGAACGCCGTTTACCTTCCCGCTGGTAAGCGGTCCCTATTTATCTACTTGCACCCGGAGGTGCTTTCGAACTGCTAGGTTGGCAGGCGCTGGGACCGAGCAGCGGGAGCGCACCCCGCCACGGGGATTCGAACCGCCGACCATGCGATCGGCAAGTCCTAGACGCTGAGGTTTTACCCACAGCGCCACCCGCGTCCCGATCCTTTCTCATAGTGGGAACCAAACAAATGCTACCACAGAAGCTGCATGTCCTTCCAATTGTGAAATCAACATGCTCCAGTTGCCCATTTATTTATTCAAATATACAAATTAAATTTTGCTCACGTTCTTATGCTTCTATGTACCCAGTGCTTTTTTTCTGGGGGTACGCATACCCCTAAACCTTTTGTGAATCTAAGTTTGGCCTCATTGAGGGGTAGTATTTCAATATGCGTAGGAAAATGAGAGTACCCCTAAACATTTTTAAGAAAAAAAGCGCTGTATATACCTCTGGATAGACCTCCAAAACTTTGTCAAATGTATTCATTGTCATTCTACCAGCACATTGTTTCATTTGCATACTGTGTCTGGGAAGAGCTGCATGTGCACAAAAAATGCAGGGCAAAGCTATGATCTAATTTCCTTTGGTCTGAACTGAAATGAGAGAGAAAAAACTTGATTTAGATCTGTTGACTTTTGGTGGTGCTGTGGCACAATTATCTGATGATTCAAGCTGAATCAAGGCAACTTCATTATTTGTCAGGCTTCCACAAAGATCCTTGTGGGTTTTTCCAACATTAAACGCATACTGTTCACATCTGCAAGCAACATTCATGGATCTCTTGAAAATGAATAGCCTGGGGATCAAAGGCTGAAAAAACTATTAGGTATACTAAACACTGACCCTGCACCAGCTATGACAAGTTCCAGTTCCAGAACAATATGTCCAGAATTTCACAGCATGTTTGAAAGAGCCCCAAACATTGTATAGCTGAGTGGAAACTCTCCATTACCTGAGGCATTAAGTTCATTTCATGAAGTGTCTCAAGACTGAAATTCCGTACATTCCCAACAGCTGAGTTTCTCCAGAATGGGCTCCTTTTCTACACAGTGAAAACTCCTAAGCTATGCATGTCAATGCAGATTAACAAGCTACTGCAAGTTCTACCCAGTCTCTTCTGATCAGTTATTTGACTAACAATGCACAATCTGGAGAGCCAGGAATGTGAAAGAACCAACACAGACCCAGACTGATACAATCGCAAGCTTTATGGCCTCAGGACATATGAAAGATTACAGCTTCTGTTGACTAAGGCTTTACAAGTGATGAAGCACAGGGAAATGGTGATGTGATCATTTGATTGCAAGTGAAAGCCAAAATTATGAAATAAAAAAATAGAATACAAGAATTATTTTTGAGAGGTGCAAGAAAACATATTGCTACCAGACAGCAAAACCATTAAGGCTGAAATCCAAACCAAGTCTACCTGAATTCAGCTGGATGGCTTTCGACTCTGGTCCTGCTGAGTTATATAAATCAGAACCATTATTTTATGTGTTGGAGAGGCTGCAAGGACAAAGGCATCTTATATCACTTATGGTGGACTTGTCCTAAGGTGGAAGGTTACTGGGCATTAATTTTTACATATATTAAATTGTACAACAATCCTTAACAGGTGACCCTCTGCTTGCTCTCCTTGCTAGTAATCCCTGGAATAGAATTTGTCTTTTTCAAAGCTACTGCATACAGGTTTAACATCATCATTGAGCTATAATGACATTCCTGGAACACAGCTTTCTTTAAGTAACCAAATATATTTTTGCCAATTTTATTTGTAACACAGAGTTTTGAAATTATATGGTGTTTATTCTCCTTAACATACTGTATGTTTCCAGTCTTGAGGTATTGAACTTACAGCAATATATGATCATACTAGGTAACTAAGAAAATGGAGTTCATACATATTTGGCTACCAGGCACATCAACATTATAAGGAGAACCACATTACAAGTGCAAATGTAATCATTTCAGACTTTGAGGTTGAAATGTATGCATTTCCTAGTAAAAGACTGTGTAAATACATTTTTTCTATAAAAACATGTGCAAATGTAAGGCACACTGAGGGTTAACCTCCTGGGAGGCTACTCAGCACATTAAGTAAACTCAATTCTGACTCAGCAGACTGTGTCTGGAGTTGAGAACAGAAGAATCCTTCAGAAGAATTCTTAACAACAATAACAGTTAACTTTTTCTGCCCCTTGTAATGACTACCTCATGCCACTGCTAGCATATTCTTTCCACTGCCCAGCATAAGAATTAGTCATACAGTCAGCACCAGGTTTACTGCACAGCTAATTTGATAAAGCTAGGAGTGTTTAAACAATGAACTGCAACCCACTTACACTGCACTATCAGAGTTACAACTATGGTCAAAATGAGGAGGAAATGATCACACCTAGACAGCAAACATTCATGGCTAAACCTGTGTATGACGTGGCAAATTAAATATCTACCTGTATCCATGCCACTTTGCACATTCCTGTTTAAGAATTCAATAGAGAATTGTAATATAAAAGCACTAATTATCTATTCCTAATTATATAATTTCAGTAAAAATACACTGCTAATTATACATTCCTAAATCTGTAAAGCCAAATGCTTTTTTTAAAAAGTAGTATTACATACAGCAGCTTTCATGCTAACTTTATAATTACATTTTATTTTTATCATACATCCCAAATTACCTGTTGTACAACTGAAGATGAAGACAGATGTAAACTTCGGATATATTATCAGGTCAGTTTTCCCCAAACCAATAATGGTACAGGTGGGCAAACTACAGCCCTCAGGAGCTCTATGTGGCCCATAGAATTCATTTCTAAAGTTATTGCAAAATTGCTCCAGATACTAGGTTTCTAAAGATGTGCTTGTGACATCACCTTCTGGAGTGGACCAACCCAATGGATCCCACCCTTGCAGGGGGAGTCAGTCACAGCCAAGCCAAATCTCGCCAGATCGTGATCCATTTATGAAAACTAGGTGACACTCACCCCTTCAAACACTTGTTTACTTCTATTCTGTAGGAAAAACCAGATCTGCAAATATGCTGAGCCCATGATGTATTCAGACAGCCCACTCTATTCTAATGGCAAAGACGTCCTGAGCCAGACTAGACAAGGCTGACCCAAGCTGGACATTCAAGTCCACCAGAACCCATTGTTCTTGCTCTCCAATACTACACCAAGACTGCCTCTACCAACTGAGAAAGGGAGGCAGCTGGGCAGCAAGTGGGTAAACACCCACAAGATCCCTATTTGTCTCTCTGACCCAACACCAGGTACAAGCGCTCACATCTGGCTGAGGTGGGTTGGTTTCTCTAAGAGGGAGAGGAATATGGAATCCCTTGTCCCCAAACCCTCGAACCTATGCTGATGCTGCACTGAGTACCAAGACAGGCAAAGTAGAGCTTGCCCAGCCAAGTCTTAGTACCCCAGGTCAGTCACCTCCTCCACAATCATAGTATGGTTGAGAAGTGTTTGATTTAGACTGACAAGATGTTCAGCAGCAGCAGCAAGTGAGAAGGCAAGTTGACATGGCTACTCAAGATCTGCTGACTGAATGGCAGCCCAGAGAGGGAAACAGCATGCAAATGATTCTTAGCTTTTCTCTTAGGAAAACATGGTCCAGCCCTCACACTAAATAACCCTAATAATTTTTGGCTTTTCTATAGCGCTTTAAATACTCCACCATGGCAACAACCCTGCCTTCACAATAACAAAGCTCAGTGTTAGTAGATCAGCTCTGTAGGTACTAATGGCACTGGGCTTTATATCCCCATCAGATATGGATCTCCAATTACACAACTGAACATCAAAACTACTTGGAGAACTGCCACCATATGCAATTTTATGTTCCTTGGGGGGTGAACTGTGGAAGGCATTCCCAGTCAGGTTTCTTCCAATCCCAATCAACTGCAGCTTGCAGAAAACTGCTGAGTGTAATACATATTACTAGTTTAAGAACTACCCTCTACTGCCCATTGAATAATTTATACAATTTATAGACAAATATGACTGTGATTCTTTTGCAGTGGTAAGAATTTAAGCTGCATCACTTCCAAAACCTGTACAAAAACAGCCTGCTTCAATATTTGTAAGACTGTCAGGGACGAAGCATAAAGCATGAACCGTCACTGTTCCACTTACCATTCTTCCTCTCACTTAGTGGAGGAAGGTTAGGGTTCCGGCCAGGATGGAGGCCTAGGGTCAGCTCAGGCTGCAGGGACAGCTCCTGCAGCTCATTGGCAACAGCTTCACTCTGGGGGCTTGGTGCCGCCGAAAGAGACACCAACACTGCTTCATCTTCATTCTCGCCGGCCCCTCCTCCGTCCAGCCCATTTGCAGCAGCGACGGAAGGGGGCAGGCACAGCACTCCGGAGAAATCCACCTTGGCTTTCGTGATGGCAACCTGAAGACAGAACATATAAGAGTTGAACAATGGCATATATATATTATTCAACCTTCCAAGAGGTAGGCCTCTTCTCTAGCTGTAGCTCTTTTGCAGAGGTCCCTCCCCCCATTGTTTAAAGTTCAAAATAAATAGGCACAAACAAACTGCATACAAAACCTATGAGCATCTACAGCTCAAAGCAGCTAGAAATGTCTTCCTTCTTCCATTTCATACCTCAGAAAAGTCACATTCATAAGAGTAATCTGGATACATTAACTTTATTTAAAGGTGTAATATAATCAAATAAGCCTATATACACAACAAAAGAGGAAACAAGTTACTATTAACAACTAGGAACTGAATGAACTGCTGAGTTTGGCTCTGGAAAGGCTCAGCATATCCTGAAACAAGCTAATTTTGCCCTGCCCAAACTCCACAGCAAATTGCAAAATTCTTATAGAAAACTTTCAAGAGCTCAGAATAGCCTTCAGGCATGCATTACAAGACCTAGTGTAGCTGTGCTGGGCCTCTTCTTACAAACACAGCAGTCTCTGATGTACCGCAGGATCAACGACAATGTTGACCAACTGAGCACTAAAATTGCAAAGCAAGTCCCATCATAGCAGCCCTTACAGCTTAGGTTATTTCTAGACTGGAACCAGAGTCCACCAGCACTGGACAAGTGCTAGGTGACTGGGGTGGATTTTGGTACTATTCTTACTGGTTATCAATTTTATAGTTCTAATTTATTAGTTTAATAGAGCTAATAAATTCCCTTCAAAAAGCACCAGGCAGCTGTACTTTGCACAAGACCAGGAAACAGCCCACTCTGGTCCTCTTCCCCCATGCCCACTAATTTACAAGATTAATGCTATTTCAGTGCTTTCTCATATATTATCACAATAATACTTCCTTTATGCCCATTTATCAGCTTGTATGGTCCCACAGCGAGGTGTACGAGCAGGCAATTCTTACTCGCATGTAGAGTTCGAATAGAAAGTCCCTTCCCTGCCTTGTTCATTGTTTCCTCCATCTCAGAGTTTGTACTAATGACTCGTGGGTCTTTGCCAGGCTGAGCTTACTGCACTTTTGACTGCATGAGGGGAAAAGACAAATACAAAGATTTTCTTTCCTCTTTCTCTTGGAGCTGGGAGCAAAAGGGAAATGAGTAGAATGAGAGTTGAAGACTGACTAATTTGGGGCTGAATCTGGGTGGGAATGAACTCGGAGAAAATTGATCTGGGGTGTTATGCATTACTGGCTATGATACCCCTCTGTTCTTCATTTCAGATGTCCTCACACGTAGCAGCAAAGCTTGTAAGGCTATGGGGACACAGAGCAAGCCTATAATCATATGGCATGTTCTGTAATTTTCTATAAAGCTGAACTCTACAAGTATGTTTCTTACATTTTAAACCCATTTCTAACAGGGACTATGCATGAAGAGTAATAACACTCCTGTGATTACTTGTCAGTAATAACTCCAGCTAATTTCAAGGTTTTTTCTACTTGAATTAAAAAACCATCCACCCACAATTGGCTGTCAATTGATGAAAAGAATTTTTCTTAATTAATCAGTTTATACATTATAAAAATTAGAATATGGATATTCTTTGGAAACAATGAATCATAACATAGCTTGAATTAAGTTGTAAGATATCACTCATCTTTTGGGAGGGGATATATTTAATATTGTTTTTCTCAGTCAATGTAATAGGGACATGCTAGAACAAAAAAAAAGCCTTTAAAATGTTGAATTCATAGCCCCCCCAATTTAAAACTGGATCACTGATTAAGGTTTGTGACCCCCATATAAACTGCATAATACTTTACAAGTCTGAGGATGCAGTTACATTATAAAGCATACTGTCATTCTCCACATATCCCCAGGAATCAAAGTTTCTTTTGGTAGCATTATTTTAAGACAGAAAGGTGGGGAAGTAATTCCATTAGCAAACTTGCTATGGACGTTTCTCTCTATTCTTCGTTCCTTTAAGTCAGTTTCTATTTAGGAGTGGTTACCAGGGTAATGGCAATTTCCTACTCATTTAAGAATTGCTAAGCAACCTGTATCAACTAGCAGCAGCAGGTGGCATGCAGAAGTAGGCTATTTTGGGAAGCAGTAACTACTTTTCTTGCATTTAAAAAAAGCCATCTGTTACATGTCTCTGGCAACTGTGATCAGGAGGCCAAAAGAAAATCTAAAGTAATCTTTAGGCAGAGTGGTGTTAAGTGGATCAAGTTTTAAGCTAAACAGAGAAGGAAGAAGTAGTGGTGTTATAGCTGAGGACAACATTCTTTCTAGACAACCCTAATTCAGAAAAGTAGGAAACAGCACCATGTTGTTGATAGTCTACTAATAAGCAGAAAACAATCACCTAAAACTGGGTATTTACCCAGAAATATCAGTGCTCCAATCAATTCTTCAGAGGTTCAGGCACAAGTCTTTCCCTATCCCTGTTACTAATGACACTACAACTGGAAATTCTTAGGATTAAATCTAGGAACAAAATACATTAAAAAATATGCACTGCCTAGAGCCATGACAGGTCTTTCAGATAACTGAAAAATAAGGCCAGGAAAGTCCAATCAACATAGTTTTCTTTTATTCATTCATTCATTCATTCATTCAATTCCATTTATCCTGCCCTTACTCCCAAAGGAACCCAGATGCATACTATAGACTGAGATCTGCATATTTAGGGAAGTTCTATTTTATAGAGGGACGTCCACTCTGCTACCTGCTATGCTCTTTCTTGGAACTTCTCTATACAGACAATTACCTGAGTGTGGTCTTTTGAATAATTCTCCAAGTAAGGAACTAAAGTGTGCACTCATTTTCAGTGTACAACCTGAACGGTATAAGAAGGCACTGCTTTCCCTATTATCCTGTCACCCCCCAGCACTGCAAGGAGGGAAACAGTACATCCAGTACTTCTACTGGCAGAGCTGAAAATCAATGGTACAAGCACCTGTTTCACAAGGAACTTCTGCATCCCTATGGTTCTTTCCTTGTCAGATTAGAAATGCCACAGGGACAATGACTTGTCATTCCCCAACCAAGAGCAAACAGCACCAGTCTTAAGGCAAATTCATACCAACTATATTTAAGCACACTAATGTTTTATATGGTTATGCAATGAACCATATATCCATCATATACAGAGCACACAAAAAAAATGGGTTCCATACAACCTAACTGAACAGTTCACAGAATTACTTGATTACAGCTACTTTACACCTATTTTGCCTTGTGGAAAGCTGTACATGCACTGGATTTCCTGCATGGAAGGGCTAAATTTTTATTGTAGAACACAGAAACCTGCCAAACCCAACTGGGAAGGCTTCAAGGAAGTTGAAGTAAGTCCCAGTCTACAGAAAATTCAACGCCTGTTCAGTCTTTAGGTACACATGGATACATAAAAATATGTATTTTAACTTAACAAGCCTTTCCTAGAAACCCTGGTTTAGTCTAACCACAGGTCCAGAGGATGGCACTATCTAGTCAATCAAATGCCAACAATGCAATCAAATATTGCTAATATTAAAGTTGTATAGCATACAAGCATAGCTACTGTAGATTGTATGACTGGTAATAATTATACTGTTGCTCTTTAAAGTGCACAGTCCAGTAACAGAAGCAGAAGGCGAATAGAAAATTATTGTGTCTCTAAGTAACGCCTCGTTTGTAGCATATTCAGTAAGTTAGGGGAGAGATAGCACAGAAATGTGGACACCTTGAAAGTCCTTTTTCCGAGTTGCACAAATTTCCACTCCCAAGCTCTAAAAGCATGTGATCACAGAAATAATGTTAAGTGGAAATTGCAACACTGATGTTATTTTATCAGTCCTATAGCTTCTGTTTGTTGTAAGAAGCAACAGATGTTAACTATATATCCATTGATTGAGGAAGCATTCTGCAGGCCCTTGATTGAGAAAGACCAAAACAAGTTTTGCAATCCATGTAGACAGAGGAGCAAATGTGATAAGGATTTGACAGATGGCATGCTGATACAGGAAGGGGGTCTGCAACACTGGACCTTGCCTCTTCGTTATTTTCAAAAGGAATAAATAAACAACATGCAATGATCACCTGAAATATCATTGCTGCGATATGAAAGGATGAAGTAATAAAACAAGTTGTGCCCCTGCAAGAAAATCTGAAAAGGCTGTGATCCTATAAATACTTAAGCTTCGTATCTGAAGAAGTGTGCATGCACACGAAAGCTCATACCAAGAACTAACTTAGTTGGTCTTTAAGGTGCTACTGGAAGGAATTTTTTTTGTTTTGACTATGGCAGACCAACACGGCTACCTATCTGTACTTAAGCTTCGTTTAAATGACTCGGATTTGGGTTCACCTGCACATATTAACAGTATTTGTGTCAGCCTACTGTACCAAGTATGTGGACACATACCTAGGAGGGAGGAAATGCATTTATAACTGGAAGCACATTTCCAGATACCATTCCACTAAAAAGCACTGGTTCCCACAATGGCCAGCCAGATCTCTACAGGAAACCCAAATGCAGGACATAATGACAATGGCCCTCTACAGATGGATCACATGGGTGTGGCTTCAGTGAGAAGTCCATGCAGCCACAGCAATTAGAGCTTCCAAAATTACCAGTGGTGCTTTTTTCCTTAAGCCCAATATAAAATGCTTTTTCTATAGCCAGTCCAGCCAAATCATAGGTCAGCATTTAGCAAATGATGTTCAGGCATCACTTGCTCAGCACTGATCCACACCCTTCAGGAGCACAGCCTGCACAAAGCTGTTTGACTCACCACTGTATTTCAACAGGAAGTCTATTAACCTGTCATACTCAACCATCCAAAACTCTCCAACCTGCACACAGACTTGGATCTATGAATGAGTACTTTTTAAACATTTAAGGTTGTCCCCCCCCCCCAAATTGTGGTAACTTGTTTATTAAGCAAAAGGGGGGGAGAGACTTTAAAAAGATTTCCCAAGCTCTTAACAATCAACTCTTCCAGAATCTTATCAGCTTATCAACCCTCCCCTCCACAAAAATTATTCTCCTCCATACATCCTACTCCTCTTAAACTGCCATCTGTAGAAACACAGATGTTTTGTCATCTCCATAGGCAAGCTCACACTTTGTGCAGAAATGTTTTCTGACTCATGCTTTGCCATATACACATATAAAGTGTTAGGGACAAACGGGCATCTAACATTTTAACATGGAGCAGACGTGCACCAGGAAGCCATTTCTAATCAAGTACTTACTGCAGGTCCCAACGGGGTGATTTATTTAGAGCAGGGTTAGGGGACCTCTGGCTGACAGGTCAAATTGGGACCTGTGCTGAACCACAAGCTACAGATTTCCCAAACCTCACTCATCTGCCTTTCACCTGACATCATATGTGACATCAGGTGTGGCGCAGAGATGCAGGGGGTTTGGCTACGCAACAGAGTTCCCTAAGGGGAACTTGATCACATATCCAATCCCCGAAGAAAGTAGCTTTGCCAAGACTTTACTTGGCACTATGAAGCACTCCCCACATGCCAGCTGGCTGTAAGGCATTTGGGAAGCACTTCACTAAAAAGCTTTGCAAGACTTGTGCTCAGAATTTCCCTAGTGCTGAAGATAAGGCTTCCAAAGCTCCTTGCACTGAGGTTCCCAAGTGCCTGCCAGCTAGGTCACTGTTGGGTGCCTGGAAAGTGTTGCACAAACCACTTTGACAGGTGAGTTGGCCTGCCCACCTGTTTAAGTTGGCCTGTGGGCTATAAAGATTCCCCACCCCGATCTACAGTTTAATGTGAACCTTTGGGCAGGTGGATGATTATGAGAACATGGAGCCCCTGAATTTGAGTTTTCTGGATTATCAGCATCAGTGCCTTTGTCAGGTGAGGCAAGCATGTCTGTGATTCTTTCAAATCATGAGAGTTAGCAACTTAACAAAAATACCAGTGATATGGGATGAAGAATTTCCCACAGCTATGTTTTTCCATGGACCCAAGTACATTTCTAAAGATGAGTTGTTCTGGGGAAGTATTAGTTTGAATACTATAATTAATTATGAAAAAAAAAAAAATCTAAGGCACAAATAAATTTTCCAAAAAATGTTTTCCTTAAAAAACTTTCTGATTCAAAATTTTCCAGGAAGTCCACATTGCCCATGAAAACCATGGGTTCTGAAATGGCTACCAGATTTTGTGTTTGGTATAAAAATACACAATACTGTAGTAATTAATTTTTTACACACACATCCAAAAAGCTAGTATCAGTAAGGTTCCCCTCAACTCCTCCCAACTATAATATGTCAGAGCCAATCTCCTTCGCAGGAGGACACGGTTGCGGGCTGGCCTCACACTTTCCCGCACTTAGTGGGGGCGTGTCAAGTCCCCCGCATCATCAGGGAGTCGCGGCCCACATCACGCCCGCAGCCAGCCAATCCAAGCTGGGAGCTCTTCCTTCTGCTTCCTGCTTCAGCGGATCTCCCGCCCTTTCTTCTTGCATTCGACAACTTAACCTTGCTATGGACCTCGGTTGGTCGCCTGTTGAAGGGGCCTGGTAGGAATTTTTCTACTTGGCAGATTGGCACCAGCCACTTGGTTTTCACCTACCTCATAGCAAATTGTCACAACTTTGTAAGGTTTGGTGGTTAGGCATTGGAAAAGCTTGGTTGACAGGAGGGGAAGTTGTGGCCACCACCTGCCCCTCCCCTTTAAGGGTATTCCGTTAAAAGAATCCGGTGGTCGTGGTTCCTGTCCAAAGCCCGAGTAGAGGCTAGGGCCATGGCACGACCACACCGGTAACCCTGAGGGGAGATCCAAGTTGATGTACATAAACGGGGCTCCCCCTACTGGTTGGTTAACCCTTGTGAGACTCCCTGCATGGTGGGCAGGAGCCGGATATAGTCGGTTTGGGTTCAGTGCCTAAGCCAATACCATTCACATTCTGTAACCAATAAAGTTGCGGCCTTTATTAGCCCATTAACCTAAAAGACTGGTGTCCACGTGTCTTATTCATCAAATGGGGGGGGGGCAGGGCCTTGGCACACAATTAATTTTAAAAGGAAGCAATGCAACTGGAAGATTACAAACCTTATAGTTCCCACAAATCAATCCAGTTCTGTTCCATGCCAGGCGCTCCAATCACTACAAAAGAAACAGAAATCACACAAATCAAATCTCTTCCACAAGACTTAAGCCATGTTACCTACAGATAAAAAACAAAGCACCTCCCATCTTGTTGCCACCAAATTTAAGTAGTTTGGCATCCCCTCTAAAGCGATGTCAGGATTCAGACAGTATTTGAAGGCTGCATTCAGATGATACCTCCTCTACCTGTGGTTTGGAGAATCAGGAACAATACTCCTCCCTTCACAAGCACAATTTAATAAATTATTTCTTGGTTTAATCCAGTCCTGGTTTGTTTGCATATGAGGATCAAATCCCAGTTGAGACAATCTGTGATTCTTTTAACATCTTATTGGTTAATTGTGAGTGTACAATGTATACAGAAACAGTCTTTATTTACAAATAAGGTTTTTGTAAATAACTTTGCAAAGTATTTACAAATACAGTAGATGATGCAGCATTCTAAAGGCAGCCTAAGCAAGTCTTAAGTGACACAAAGCAGCAACAGTTTTAGATGGGAGTATATTCTTGAATATGTCTATGCAATAATGGGACTATCAGATTATCAGATTCTGCTAAGTGGCTACTGCAGCAACATATGGAGTAGTGCATACATTTAGAATAGCAGCGCACTCTCCACATGCCTTATGCATGAGGAATTACAATACAAGCCGCTTCATCTGAAAAAAGTATTCCAAAAAAGATACCAAGGAATATTATATCTAAATTTCCTTAACCCTAGACATATCCCACTTTGAACATACCAATAGTGCACCAAATATAGATCATGAGCAATGCCAGTCATACTCAGAAGAAGATTTGTTTAAATAAATGGACCTTAATAACTTAGGTATATTAATTTCAATCTACTCTGAGTAAAAGGTAAAGGGACCCCTGACCATTAGGTCCAGCAGACGACTCTGGGGTTGCAGCACTAATCTCGCTTTACTGGCAGTGGGAGCAGGCGTACAGCTTCCGGGTCATGTGGCCAGCATGGCTAAGCCACTTCTGGCAAACCAGAGCAGCACACGGAAACACCATTTACCTTCCCGCCGGAGCGGTACCTATTTATCTACTTGCACTTTGACGTGCTTTCGAACTGCTAGGTTGGCAGGAGCAGGGACCGAGAAACGGGAGCTCATCCTATCACGGGGATTCAAACCACCAACCTTTTTTATTTTATTTTAAATTTCTATACCACTTTATATTTTTAATAAAAACCTCAAAGTGGTGTACAGAATATTAAATCAATAAAACAATAGCAGGACGATGTTCGTCCGACCTCTTGAGGAGCCTCTTCAGTGGGGCTGGTGAGTGGGGCCCTCGGTCCCTAGGCCAGGTGGAAAGGTTGTAAATATACAACCCCATATTTATCCTGCCACCAGTTATCTTTTCCAACCTCCATCATGTGGCAGCATTGGTACTCAGGTGACAGCCCAGGTTTTTATGAAAAATAAGGGTATAAACTACTGTAAAGTTGGTAGAACCTGATGGTAATCACCACCAGAACATTTCAGTTTGAAATTTTCATTACATTAATTTGTGTGTGTGAAAGAATGCTTTAATCTTTGAAGAGCAAGAGCTCTCAACTAGAAGAAGCTGCCAGGGACATAATAATAGACTAAGTTTTACTTGCTTCTACAAGTGTGCATTAGCTACAAATCACAAGAATGATATATTTAATGTGATTTTTGCTTCTGCATCTTCGTATTCTAGAGCCAGAACTGAACAAATGAGAAACCACATTAAAAGAAAAAAGTATTCAAAGAATAGGTCTAACATTTGAATTTTAATGCACACAATTGGATGTGGTCCCTTTAGTAACAGATTTTAGCCTAAATGCCAGTAGCAATCTAAAATAACATGCTTTTTGAGCACTATTTCTTCCTGCCTCTTAACACAACTTAGTTTCTTTCAATAGCTCTAAGCAGTCACAAAAGGTGAAATAGAACCAAAGAATTACACAGCTGGAAGGGAGCCTGAGGATCATCTAGTTCAACCCCATGCAATGCAGGAATATGCAGCTGCCCGTTATGAGGATCGTGCCTGCACTATGCTCTAACCAACTGAGCTATCTAACTTCTCACAATCTTCCAGACAAGGATGTGCAGTGTATTGCATCAACCAACAGATTTAATTGACTTCCCTACTGCCAAAGATCACTCAGTCAACTACCATGGAAGTTCCCAGGAATATCCAGAAAGGTGAGGGGTTATGACTACACTAGGTACAACCACTTCCTTTATGGCTGTTGGGTAGTCCACAGCAGATAATTAGCAAGCCAGTTTGCCAAGAGGTGGGCGTTAAAGGCCTCATGAGAAGATATGCTATAGCACTTCTTTCCCAATACCTGCTTCTTTTCTGGCATTGACATCTATGCAGTAATACTTAGTAAGTCAATGGCATGATGCAGCTTTAAAAATCTAGCTTGGGACTCTAACAGAAGGCAATGTAGGAGACACTTTACTGCAGTGAAGGCTTAGCCATTAGTCTTAGCTGCTAAGATAGCCCTTCTGTAAAGCTTCTGTAAAGCATTTACCAGTATATAAAAGCTCCTTTTCCTTAACTCTTTTCTCCAAAATATGAGGGTCTTGAAATATTGTAAATAGAAATGAGAAATAAAAAAAGAAAAGGTAAAGCCCTTTAGACCACTTGGGCATACAATAGAAATGAGTAACAACTTAAGTTCCAAATTCCAACAGATCCCAACATATTTTCTGCCCCACCCCAGCTTACATGATTAGTCAATAAACATATGTAAGGAAGCAATTTTTAATAATTTCATGTATTTTATTTTTCTTAATAGTGCCATGTTATGTCCACAGCTTAACTACACAGCTGGTAACAGAACCACTATGAAGTTTCCCCCACCTCTTTTCCAGCTGTGTGGTATGACTGTACTGTAATAAAATAACTTTCACAAGTCCCCTCCCTCTGAGAAAATAACGTCAACTGTAAGAGATGCAGAAGTCTTGTCTTGCTCATAAACTTATAATTCAGTGGAAAAGTTTATACACCATTGTTTACATGTTCCAGCTAAGCTGTTGGTATTCTAGCAATTACAATGGGTTATCTGCCTTTGCTAGTGGTGACTCAGAGTTTGAACAACATGGAAATTCTCCAACTGGCATTAAGAAAGAGCCTCTGATCTGAATGCAACAAGAGGGGTTTAATTTTCATATCCCTCTTTCTCCCACCAGTTACATACTTAAAAGCTCAAGTAGCTCTCCCTACAACCATCAAGAGTCTAGGATCCTTCATCTAAACTTAACAATCCCAAATTTCTAATTATGATTTCTGTTGTCTATGTGGAAGGAAGGAAGAGTCCCTTCTTCTATTCCCCATTAATGAAAACCACAAAGCAAAGTTATGAATTCCTGTACAGCAAGAATAATGAACTTCTAGACCATAAGGTCCCCCTTTCCATCTCAAAGTCTCTGCTCTTGACCCCACCCCTACACTCCCACACTTTTTAAAAAAGCCTGTCACATGGTAGGAACAGCTGGAAAGGAGTTACCTTTCCCCTCCTAGTTAGACAAGACACACACAGCAAGTAGGACTTTTTGAAAGCTTCCAGGCACCCAAGTACTGTGGCACCCAAATCTTTAAATGCAGTCATAATTTGTCATCTGTAGACAATGGCAGAACAGACCAAGGAGGAAATGCTTGGCAGCCCTTTTCAAAGCTCAGCAACTCAACATCTCCACCCTGCACAGTCTCCAACTTTAAACATCAAGCCCACTTTGAAGAGGTTTTGTCTGTTTGGGAATAAGAAAATGGGAATACTTCTGACAGCGACAAGGTAATGGAGATGCAAGGTAAAGTAAAAAGCAAATGAAATGTCATCAGATCAAATTCCCTACTTGATTTCTAAATAGCAAATTCAATCAGAAAATAAAATGCCTGTAACTTCTACAATGGCAAGAAAGAAGGTTCTGAGAAAGCAAAGGCTAAAAAGCAAGCAAGCAAAGCCTATCCCACTAACAAAAACAAATTTAAAAAGTGCATGTTGGAATGGCGTTCACTGTTGCTACCATAGTTTCTCAAATTACCTGAATCCAAAATGTACATGTGAACTTGAAGGAAGGTTCCTAAGAAAGGTAAGTTTCAGCTGCTCTGTGTAAAACACTAACTGCTGATCCAACTTCCGCATGTTTAATTAGAATTCCAAAATTAAGAAGGCCAGAGGCAGAAAATGAAAGCTTCCCTCTCTATAATTAAAGAGTGTCACCAAAGTAGTCACACTGCAAAAACATACTGAGGTGATAGCAGACATCTACCTACCTTCTAAATAAAATGACAAAAGCAAGCATAGCCCAGCGTCAGCAAGCCGTTTCAGCTAGTCCTTGGTAGCATTGCAAAGTCCTAATGAAGGTGTGCACTGCCCAAAGCTGCACTGAAGTATATACTCTTTTCAGAGTTGCAACTCTTAATTTTAATCACTCGTGTCCAACCATCTGCTATAGGACATAACTGGAATTTTATTTTATTTTTAAAAAAGAATGAAGAATCCTAAACTATTACAACCAAGAAATGTTAGTACACAACAAGCATAGGTTACTAAAGTAACAATAAGCAGAATAAAACCGCAATGGAAGTGTGACAGATAGAAGCCCAAAGACTCCTCTTTCCACCCATTAGCCTCACAATGCAGCTTACTTAGCTTCTTATATCACATTAAAGACCTTTCATTTAGACCTCAAAAATAAAGTTATTAAAACACTTTGCATCTGGGCGTTCTGACAGAGCTTAGATTTTTAAAGCACTTGAAATGCCCACTTTAAACATTTCTCACGTCACAAACCCCTCTTTAAAGGGTGAACTTTCTTTGAAACACTATCATGCACACTGAGTGGGCCACTCTGTTGTAAGTGGCATGTGTGCAAAGGGCTGGATTATTATCATCATTTATTAACTATGTATACTGCCCTTCAGGGCAATTCACAGCATAAAAATACAAGATAAAAACACAAAAGACATAATAATAATAATAATAACACAAACAAAAATGAAACAAAATATAACCCCTCTCCCATAAAGACATTTAAAACCATATAGGATGTCAGTCTGCCAAAGCCCTGGTTGAAGAGGAATGCTTTGCTTTTTGCCTGGCGCCTAAAAGTGTATAATGGAGGTGCCAGCTGTACCTCCCTGAGAAGAGCATTCTACAAATGGGGAGCCACTGCAGAAAAGGCCCATTCTTGTGTTGCCACCCTCCAGACCTCTCGTGGAAGAGGCACACAAAGGGCCTCACATGATTACCGCAGGGTCCTGGTAGGTTCATATGGAGAGAGGTAGTTCTTGAGTTATTTGTGGTCCTGAGCCATTTAAGGCTTTATAGGTCAAAACTAGCACTTTCAATTGGGCCCAGAAACTAATTGGCAGCCAGTGCAGTTGGGATTTCATAACCTTCAGATGTTTTAAACCCTTATGAAATATTCAACATTTTCTATCCATATCAGGGATCTCTAGCATACATTACTGTTTCGAGTAGCTATTCAAGAACCAATAGCTAGAAACCTTATTTCCAAGTTAAAATTATCTGTGAAAATTATATCCTTGCTTCAATATTTTTTAAACTTAGGTCAACTCTATCCCAACTGCAATCTGTTTCGTATGTTGTTAGTAAGGGAACCCCCTTTAACCTAATCTCACAAGAGACGCCCTTTTCCTATAAGAATGGCTTTTACACTGAATCAAGTTCCCATAATGTGTTTTCCTTGTTCCCGGGTAATAAGAGACTAGCAAATTACTCCACTGTATCATATATTACCATGAGTAATCTCTCCCACTAGTGAAAACACCCCAGAACCATAGTTACAAAGAATACAAATGGCTCATTAGTGGCAAATAACTACAGATATCTTGTCACTATCCAGTATTTAGTTGTCTTCCTTTTTCCACTAATGGATTTGTGACAGACACAGCAAAGCAGACAGGTTTCTTTTTCTTGATTAGCAGCTATTAAAACTAATGAAATTCATGTTTGCATTACTCCAAACCAGGTAAGATCAACGAAACACAATATGAAGCAGCTTTTTTAAAAAAACAGAAAAGTGCCACTGGGCAAGGCAAACCAGAATAGTTGGGAAGGCTTAAGGAAGAAAGGTAACACAATTATACTTACAGCAGGTCCAAAGCTCATCTAATAAAAGTCTCAAGTGGCACAACATATTTCGGAATTCCTTTGTGAAAGGGAATTTTAATCTCAAGTCAGCCTCCCTTATATTCCTGCTGTAACTCCACAAAACCTTAACTATACTGTATCCAGTTTCAAATTTGTCATAATACCACAAAATTAACAGGAAAACAAGCTATTTACAAGCATCAAGCAAATTCGTAGACCTCTCAAACTATTATTTTTAAATTTAAGAACTGATATTCACTACAAGGTTAAAATTGCAAGTTCCAATATACTAGTTAAAACTATTTGCCTTTTTCTAAAATTGTGCCACAAATATGGTCCTCAAACTATCAATTTTATTTTTCCATAAAGTGCTTATAAAAAGAATTCCACAAAATTTCAAGTATTCATACACAGTGCAGTAACTGAAATCTCATTTTGCAAGATTTGTGGCATTTTGTTTAACTAGACACTATTGTATGTCATACCAGAATTATCTTTATTAAATGTATTTCAAGACAACAATCTGGATTTGCATAATAAAAAATTAATATGTAATTTATTACAAGTGGTGTGACACAACATAAGCAGACACTGGAAAGACCTTTCTAGCACAATGGTAGACAACTGGTGCAAAATAGTTTGGAAAACAGCCTTCCTTGAGAGATTAACAAGTAAACTATGCTTGACATGTGGACAGATCAAGAAAGATGGCTTTACCCTCATGTGATTTAATTTCATAACATATGTCAGTATTCCAGAAAATGAACAATCCCTTCCATCAGCATTTGGTTCAATCTGGTTGATCTAAACGTTAATTTAAACATAAATTATTATTTCTACTTTGAACTCCCATGTTCATCAATATATGGTATATTATTTCAATGGAAACATAAATAGGAAAAATGATTATTACTCATATTTCATCTAAGCACTACCACAAAGATTCCTGATTAGGCGTTTAGCTATGTGTTGTTGAATGTTATCGGTTAACTCTGTTCTATCATGTTTCCCCTTTGTTTTTGTTTAGACCAATTCACGAGCCAAGAACTTACACATGGACCATTAATAATGACAATATGTTGTAGATATTACTGCAAATTGAGAAGACTTGGTCTATTTATTTGTATCATTTATTATTCCTATGATCCTTGTATAAAACCCAATAAAAAGTTATTTAAAACAAAAACCAAACTAGACACTATTATCCTCTCTATTCCTAAAGACATGAAGTTTGGAAGATGAGTTCATTGCTGGGTAGTCTCCTGAAGTTATACTAATTTGCCCATTCCAAAGTTAGGCCCACAATAAAATGAATTTAACAAGGATTCTTTATTTTCTCCAGACTTGAGGAGCAAGCAAGAGGAAACATACTAGAAGTTATACTGCTATTTAAAATCAACACAACTTTCAGTACCACAAATGTGCAATGCAATCCAAGGTATGTCTATTCAGAAGTTATACTGAGCTGAAGTGCTTTATTCCTAGGTAAGGCTACAACCCAAAACAGTGAGTTAAAATATAAAGACAGTTTCAACTTATATATACAGCAAAACTAAGAACAAAGGCTGAATTCATCCCTATATTTTCATGTGATTTCAAAAGAGTGGAGACAAGGAAGCAGCAAAGAACTGATGTGATTAAAAGCCTAGGCAGGAAGACACAGCAAAGGACAGATAGCTGTTTGCATACTGACCCCTAGGACCAAGTCCTTGTGCATGCAGAATGCTGTACTCACCAGTATCAAATTCTGTATCATTCTGACATCTTGCGCAAAAGCACAGAAACACTATGGGAGGAATTCAACATTGTGCTAAAACAACTGTTTTGGCAGGGAAGCATTTGGGATCCCCAACCGTCCCAGAGCCAATTTTGAGGAAGTGGACGGAGGAGAAAGGAAAAAGACCCATTGCACGCAATAGTCCTTGTGCAGGGCTTCCACTGACTGGACTTAGTTGAATCCCGACCACTATGCTCTGGAATTGGCTGGTGTGTGCAGAGTATCCCTTTACTTAATTTCCCCATCCTCTTCCAATCTGCATGCTATTTCTATTTTAGTTAAAAACACATGTAAAAACAATATATTCAAATGTAGAATGTCTCATTGAAATTCAAGCAATCTGGTTTTAACAGAATGATGAATTGAAAGATACTGTAATCTTCAACAGTCATGAAATGCCTATAGGACCTCACCAACACAAAGGAATTAAAGTTTCACTTAAAGTAAATTACAAAAATAGAGAAAAGGGAAATTAAAACAATCAGTAATATCCTTCTGCATTTCTTCATAAGAAGTCTGAATATTTAGGTTAAAAAAATATGTTCATGTCTGAGGCTCAATTTGATAAAGGTTTACAAAACTACTAACAGCAAGGAGAAGCAAATAAAAATTCTCAGTACATTTCGGCCAAGAGAACTTAAAGACAACAAACTTGTGGCACGTGATGAGAAAATCCTTCACATAATGTAAAACAAATTATGGATTTCTTTGTCACAGGTTGTTGTGATGGCCACAAGCAGACACAGATTTTTAAAACAATTCATCAAATTCAAAAAGGACAGTTTTTTAAAGCAGCCAATGGTGGGCCAAGCAACAAAGGGCATAATCGCTACCATGCTTCACTTGTGAGTTCTGTGCATATCTGGACTTCACTGGTCTTTCCAAATTCCCAGCTATACGTAGGGCTATAAGTTCAGTGATAGAGTATCTGCCTCACATGCAGGTTCAATTCCCAGCTTCTCCAGGAAGGGCTGTGAAAAGCTCCTGTCAGAAACCCTGGAAAGCTCAGTCAGTGTAATCAATACTGAGCTAGATGACTAAAGGTCTGACTCAGTACAGTGGTACCTCAGGTTAAGTACTTAATTCGTTCTGGCCGCCGGAGCACGATTTCTGTTCTCATCCTGAAGCAAAGCTCTTAACTCAAGGTAATATTTCTGGGTTAGCGGAGTCTGTAACCTGAAGCGTATGTAACCCGAGGTACCACTGTATAAGGCAATTTACTAGATTCCTAGCACCACTATTAGTATTCAACATACTGCTAGCATAGCATGTGCTTACAATCTACCACCACCTTAGCTTCCATTTCTCCCTTTAAATTTTCATCATACATTGTATTAACTATTCTACCAACATGAAGGATTTCTTTACGTGTCCCAATAGACCATAAACCTGATGATTCATAAGGATAGATGTAAGAACTATACACTTCAAACTCAACTAAGAATGAAACTCCAAGTTATTCAGCTTTCATAATGACAATAGATGGGCAGTGTGAACTTCCAATAAACAATATCCCTCAAAAAAATCATTCTGCACTTCCTAGGCACCCACTTTAATTAGCAGAGCAAGTTTTTGCTAAACATATTTCTGTCATGTATGAAGTCAGCTATCCACAGAAAGCAGGAAACAGGCCTGGAAGCAATATCATCAGTGAATTTTTATTTATTACACCAGTTCTATGCTACGTAATACATAAAAGACATATCTATGAAGTATACAGAAAACTGAAACAAACACTAAATATTACAAAAAAAGTTAACATATAAAAATATTACACTAATACAAATAAGCTGCCTCTCCACTCACAGTTCTTACTGCAGCCTCTGCCCTATCTTCTCCAGCTGCTTCACTGTCCCATGATCAGGGCTTGCTTTTATGGGCAGGCACCAAAGTGGATGGAGCTTCCTCAGGCTGCCCACACACCTGTGTTCCATTGAGCCACTGTTGCTCAAACTTGGGTCCCCAGCTGTAGTTGAACTACAACTCCCATAATCCAAAGCTAGCAGGACCAGTGGGGAGGGATGATGTGAGGTGTAGTTCAACAACCGTTAGGGACCCAAGTTTGAGAAACACTACATTAAGCAATTAGGTGCACTCTCCACACCCAGCACCAGGTGCAATATGGTTGGCGAGTTTCCCAGGGTATCCCAATGATAGAAAAAGGGCACCCTGCTGATCACAGTTTTTTCTACTTCAGAGCATATTTTGTACCTAGAAGTTATTCATCCTTATACTCTATCTGTATACAATGACACCAAAACTGACATTCATTGGTTTTATATTGCATTTTTGTCTAAATTATATTGTTTCATACTGCACACCATTTAGAGCAATTTTTAAAATACTGTATCAAGCTTGATATTAAAATCAATATTTATACACATACCAACTATTTTTCTACACACCTGAAATATCAATCTTCACATTCTTTTCTGTGTACCTTAAATAGAGATGCAAAATATGGAGTGCAGTGGAAATTTTGATGTAATTATTTCATCTTTGGATTAAAAATGCCTACCAAGTATTGCATGCTCATGCATTTTCTGCCCACCTATACTCATGTACTGTACTTTTCATTGCACCAAGTTACACAATCCCATGCCATAATTTCATAACTACCATTTTCCCATACTATACTCCTCAAAGCTGGTGAACTGCACTCTTGAGATACTACCCTAGGAAACAAAAAGGGAGGCTCCTGCTCAAGACCTTCACTAGGTCAACAAGTATGCAAATCCCTTGCTACAGAATTAGCTAGGGCAATAAAGACTTACTAACACAGGACTGATCTGACAAGTCACTCCAGTGTTTGAAAACAAGAAGTGTACAAGAAAACTTATGCCATAATAAATGTTTTCAGCCTAAGAGCCACAATGCCTTGCAGGCAACCTTCTAGATCTCGCCTACCAGACACGGCAACACGACAGAGGGGGAAAAGTGGGCAAAGCAACAGATGCAATGCTTACATTTGTACATTCAAGCCACACAAAAACCAGAGGTTTCTCAACATTCAAACACACACCCCTCTTCATCCAGGCAAACAAGAAGCATTACTACAGTTCAAGAACAAATTCTTGCCAAGCAAAAGCACTCAAGGAAGGCAAATGGCTGATAAGAGGTGTGGCTTGGGCAGAGCCCCAAGGACTGGCTAGAGAGGCCTAAAAGGATGCATTTGGAAACCACCACCACCCCAGGGCCTGAGGTTCCCTACCCCTGCCTTAAGGTATCATAAGCCTGCTTTTATTGCAACCAGTGAATACGCTCACTCTTCTGCAAGTTGCTACCATGTGATGTCCAGATGCTTTCAAAGTGGGAAACCCAAGAGGAGTCCCATGTCTTTATGCTGTTAAAGAGGATGCATCCTTAACTATGGATGAACTATAAGTGCCAGTGTGATTCTATTCACAAGCTCAGATCGTCGGATGTTAAGCAGCAGGGAAAGTACTAGCAAAGGATATTCTTGCTGGCCTCCAGCCCACAATGAGCCAGCCGCATTCAACCACCCTCCAGCACAGGATTCTGGGAAGCATCAAATGATAATTCATCCTGAATCTATATGCTCAACGCAGATTCCTACATGTGCCAGTGGGTGGGTGTGATCAGCTCAGCCCATATTCTCAAAACAGTCTTCCACACAGATTGCAGATTACAATTCTGAAACTGAATCAGGGGCAATCTTGCATTCTTGAAATTACATAGAGAAGATCCAGTACATTTACATTTCCTTTGCAATTAAAATTTTCTGGGAGGAAAAGAGTCTCAAAGACAAAAAAACAACCCAAGAATTTTTTGGTGGTGGTGGTGATGATCCTGGAGGTTTATTCTTGTCGTCCAATAAAAACCCAATAGTTGAAAACAGTGGAAAGGGAGGGATGAGCAATCCGTTCGGAAAACGGTGAAATGACACAGCGGAGGGGGGCGTTCCGGGGAAAAGCAGAAGCCTGGCTGGCGGCTGATGGAGAAAAAGGATACCTTCGGTGGCTCTTCTAGGGGAATTATTTGGGGGTTGGGGAGGCGGAACATTCGCCGTTTTACTCACGAGCGCATAGCAAAGGGGCGGGAGGGCCACGCCAGAGTCACGTAGCCCGAAGGAGAGGCCCGGTCGTGGGAAGGGGGCGCTGCAAAGGAGAACGGCGTGGGGCGACGGAGGGGGGGGCTGCGTGGCTCGTGTGGGACGGGAGAAGGAGGGCGCGGTTCTCCCGCCAGCCTCCGCCGTGGGGCAGAGGAGGAGCGTGAGGCGAGCCAAGGCCAGGCTCTCCCAGCAACCGGGGCAGCCCCGCTTCGTGCTTCCCAGAGGGGCGGTTCCCTGCCCCATACATGGAGGGACATTCCCCCCCTCAGCGGGCGGGCGGCCGGGCGGGGCGAGGAGCTGCCGGCACGCTCCCTCCCGAAGCCCCGCTTGCACTCACCTGGTCACGACTCCATCCCAGCTGCCCGCACTTGGCCGCCTTCCCCTTCCGCAGCCTCCCACAGAAAACTTCCCCGAGCGCGCAAAAAAAAGAACCCCGGCCCTCACCACCGCCGGCTCAGCTCCTCTCAGCCGCGGAAGCTCCCGCCCACCAGAACGCAGAGCTACGGGACGAGCAGGCGGCGCGACCAATCCGAAGGCGCGGAGGCGACTGAATGACGCCAGCGCCCGTCAACGGGTGTCGAGTAACTCCGGGTGCTAACGGGCGAGAGGCGGGGTGGGGAAAGGGGCAGGCGGGGCAGAGAAAGGTGACTGAAGAAGGAAGCAGCCAATTAGAGGATAGGAATTATGTCATCGGCAGAAGGTGAGGCTGGCGTGCTCGAGCGCCGCGGAGGAGCCGCGAGGAAGGAGGGGGAGGAGCCCTTAAAGGGACAGTGCGCCAGCCTGGGCACGTAGCGGGCTGCTACTCCTTTGCAGAGGCTTAAAATATCTGCCCACCCCCACATAGGCCCGCCTGTCTCTGACCGTTAATAAATAAATCTTTCACAGGAGCATCCGAAGCACGTTGCTGAAAAGACAGAAATAAAGCATTCCCACGCACATTTACTTAGGAAGGAGCCCCTATTAAACTCAGGGGAGTTCCTTCCAAATAAACATGCATATCGTATATTTAAACACGAATTAACTTGCCAGTAAAAGGTTTGGAGGGGGGGGAACCGGAAGCATTTTTTAAAACAAGTTCTATCAAGCATGCAAAATTTCTGAAACTTCTACCGCTGCTTAGTAATAGGGCAGATGCTTCGCAGGTGAAAGGCCACAGGGTTCCATCCCTGCCTGACACCTCCAGATAGGGCTGGGGCGAACTCGATCCAGGAATGCCAAAAGGACTGAACAAGGTGGGGCCGAACTGCCTTGATGTAAGACAGCTTCCCATGTTGAGGAATCTAGCAAAAGGAACAGTTTCTACAGCTGCAAAGAAAACGTTTTGTGTGTGTTTTAAGTGCAATATACAATGTGACACTAGATGAAAATGGTGAGCCTTATGGAAAATTCAATGTATTTTTAAAAAACTTTTTAAAAGGCATTTTCAGAACAGATTTTATATGTGTGTATCTACAACCAGATTAATTTTCCACCAGCTAAAGAGACAGTTTGCTTTTTGTGGACTATGTATTTCCCAACTCCTAGAATAAACTACCTAATTTGGCTTTGGTTTTTTTTAACCTACTAGTACATCACCTAAAACGGATATTCAGCTTTGCTAATATAAAGAATATCTATGTTGTTGTTTACTTCTGCTCTGACCTGGAATTTAAGGCCGATCTGAGTAACTACAGGACTTTCATCCCCCCTGTTGCACTTACAAAATCCAACTCTACTGATGACTTACAACATTTGAATTTTATTTTAATGCTGAGATAACATCTCCTACCATACCTTGAGGTAGCATGCTAACTTAAGGGGTGCAAATCAGGTTAGGTTAGGAGGAGCAGTTGGTGGCTCTTGCCACCTCCAGTATCTGCTGCCTACATCAGATGTAGGGGCAGACCTGGCTACAACATTAAGCCAATATGTTCTTGCTTCACCTCTTCCTACCTCTCACTGTATGTAACAGCCAGCCTGATGTTCAGAAAAACTCAAAAGCTTGCTCACTATTTTGTGGCACCTTGATTAGTCCAAATAAATGCAATGCATAACTGTAGATTGCCAAAGGCAGATTGTTCACAACCACAGCCCCTCTGTTCCCCAATACTAATACTATTTCGACTATCTAGCATCAGAGATTACTAAAGAAAATCAGGGTCAATTCAGGACAGCATATTGCTAAAAATATAAGCATTCATGTTACGGGGCTGTAGAAATAGAGGTGCTGCCTGCTGTTTTCTCTCTGTTTGTAGTTCCAAAAAAAATTATACTTAAAGGAATACGGTTCTCCAAGTGGTCTTCTTCCTGCTTTTCCAAATGGCTGAGGCCCCTTGTACACTATAAAGAAATTTCACAGGGGAATTAAGGACATCTTTAGAAGAGGGTCGATTAGTTTTGATGCTTTCCCTAAGTGTCACATGCTTTATCTGTCTCCCACATTTTGTAATTATTAAGGCATTTTGTTTAAGCTTTAGATACATACACCACATATTGTTGATCAATGGTACTAGAATGCTTCAGTAATATTCTGCTATTCTATATGTATATTATTTGGTTCCCTAGTTTCCTCTTGTGTAGACCAGATACTTACTCCATGCTTTATTTGCTTCTCCCGGTCTTAGGAAGTCTTCAACATTTTCTCTTTTTTTGACTCACTAATGCTACATAAAGCACAGATTAACACCCTTGTGCTCTATTTTTACTAATCCAAAATAACCACAATCCTGCAATACTGTAATGTTTTCTCAATCACTGCCTAGTGCATAAGATTCCTTTTAATTCCCCAATCATTTGAAAGAATGGAAAAGTTCCCCACTTAACAATACTTAAACACCTTTCTGTTTAAGGCCAACAGAGGTTAAACAGTGTAAGGAATAACACGGTTTCCATTAAATTATTCTAAGTATGCAGCCTAAGACCTACTTTGAACACTTCCATTTAAAAATACTGTACCTAAGACTGCACATAGCATAATGTATTTCCTGGCATCCTATGACCTCTAGTGGCTGTACCATATAATAGCATTTCTATGTTAAACTACTGTATACAGATCACTGGAACAAGTTACAGCAGTGGGAAATTGTTTTTAGATAGACTATAATTAACACCATTTGAATATTAAACTCTTTGCAGTTTTATTGTGCCAGAATCTGGTGTGTGTTTACAATAGACCATGAACATAACAAAAATTTCCAACTGCATTTAACGCAGAACGAATCTAGTGGCATAACTAGTTTATTGTAACACAGCTAATCTTATTGGAATTGACACTAATTTAAATAGCAAGTTTCTGATCTTACTAATAAATATACTAGTTTTCAGAAGCTTTAAAGCTCAATTAAAAACTCATTCTTGCCTCCCTCGTGATGCTGCCCATGGTCCCAACACAATTAGCATCTGTGCATCTATTCTGGTACCTGGAGAGAACCTTGAGAACAACCAACTCTTGCTGGATGCAGAGCCAGCTGAAATGTGAAAGATACTCTTCACACAACTTTTGCCTTATTGAAATCAATTGCAAAGTGCCATTATGCAGTTGAAAAACTGGGTGTCTGAAACCACTGTAACTCTATTAGCCAGTTATAGGTAGATTGTGTCTGTCAGTACCAACTGAGATGCAGAGGGTGAACAATGGATTTCTCAAAAATGTTGCAGTAAGTTAAGTTGTAAGAAATAAAGACCAAGTCTGTGACCTGACAGTTATCACTTAAACTTTTCACGCCTTTGTTCAATTATGAATGGTCAACTTGAAGCTGACAAGGACTCGGAATCAACACAAAGCATAATAGGGTTATAAATAACAGGAAATATGTTTGTGGAAAGTTATGGTAGACAAGGGGATAATGCAAAAAACGACCTATTACTCTTTAAGTGTTTTTGCTGGTAACAGCTAGGCTAGGGTTTCAAAACAGGAAAGTACGCAATAAGATTTCTCTGGACTCATGGTACCTCATGGTATGGAATGTTGCTCAGCTGGAAAAACTGGTGAACCAAGTCCACACACACAAAAGGACAAATGGACTCATGTAATGTAGCAAAGTTTTAATACTTACCTCAGCAAGAAGATCCAGATAAATGGTCTGCACAGATGCAGGGACAGATTTGGAAAGATGAGCTTGGTTGATGCAAGATATGTAATGAATCTGTAGTTAATAGCTTTCTGATGTGTGTTATGCAGGCCACAAGTTGGCTGAAATAAGTGGCCAAATCTGAATTGAGCGGCTACCTACTTTTTAATATAAATTTGTTTAAATGAAATAAAATGAAAGATAGATGTAGGTACTGGGGTAGGATTAGGGAACATAATCTGTTTGAGGAGAAAGGGATTTGCCCCCCTTAATTGCATTGCCACATCTTTAGATCACTTCTGCCAAGCAAAACACCCACACAGTTTGAAGTTCTCACAGTTCAATCCAACATAACCAAAGACAAAAGGGTGTCATCATAAGCAGAAAGCTGGGATGAAGAAAGCATTTGCAGATCAAACCGTACCAAATAATGCAATCAATTGAGGCACATCACAGGCCAAATTAAACACACATATATGTTCAGTACATTATTACAAAATACATTATTACAAAATAAAGCATTTACATATAGCATCTGTCCCATTTTATTGCTGAAGAATACAGAGACTGTGTGAGATAACTGACTCTCACACACAAAAGTTGTTCTGCCCATTGCAGGCGTTCATAAACTCTACCAATCTGGGCATGTGTTTATAGCACAAGGTAATGGCTTTGGCTGGCTAGTGAAGTAGAGTGATTTTGAATATCCAAATAAGTTGTTCTGTGGGTGGGCCCTTCACTCGCTCCACTTACTTAGCTGGTACATAGGAGAACAATAACCAGATGTGAAAGGTTGGAAGTGGCTGACAGAAGCACATGTCTTGCCTGGTGCTGAGCCTAAGCTGGACTTCAGGGCTTCTCTGGAAACATAAAGAGGTAGCAGACTCTATGGGGTTTTTTAAATGCTGTGAGCTCCCTCATTCTCAGATTGTATACTGGGAAAGTGTTTGGAACCCCTGGGATCTCTCACTGCTCGGAGACTGGGGTAGCACGCAACACAGGTGTAAGAAGTGGGATTTGGGTTTACTAGAGGAGGAACTTGAGTGAGGTGTGCTTGAGTTAGGACAGATGGAGGAACAGCAGAACTCCAAAACAGATGAAGCTGATGTTCCAGCAGCAGAGGCAGCAGTTTGATGAAAAATGGAGCAGCAGACCCAATGGTCCCAAAAGGAACGGCAGCAGCTGCTGGCAGAAATACCAAAAAGCACTACTGCATACTTTCCAGTTTTGCACTGCTTTGAATACAACAAAAGACTGCCAAATTACAAGCTACAATAATATGGTTTGCGCTTGGTTTTTGTTCTGTCCAACTTTTCTCCTTCAAAATTCAGTTGCAGTTTTAATTCTGTGTCATATTTACACTTATTAAGAAACAAAGCCAATTTCAGCCTAACAGTATACCATTGTTTGTCATGGAAGAATAAAGCATTGGCTCATGTGTTCCATTAACCTCTTCAGCAGCTTTCACTTTACATCTGAATCTTAAATTGTGGTAAAACTTAACTATGGTCTGTTAAAACAAGTCAGCTTCACTATTCTGCGGTGTGAAGTTAGCTTATTTCAAACAAACAACTATTGAGATTGTTTATTGGGGTGGTTTGTTGGCTTCAGATGAAACCAGTTGCAGTTAGCGAAAAATGGAAGTAAACGTTGCTGCTCTCCTCGTGGCTCCACCTACAAGAGAGGGTGGGGGGAAACGTGAAAGCCCAAGGCTGAACATTACCTGTTCCTGTGTTATCATGAAGCTTGAACCAGCTCACACAGTAATAATACTGAGTTGAAGCTGTCATTTCCAAGATGGCCTTTCTGGTGGGTTGGAGGTAAGAAAGGGATACTCCACTCTATTCAATACTGACAGAAACTAGGTTTTAGCCAATGATTCAGATTTTCAGAACCTCAGGTAAAGCATTTTTAAGACTCATAAAAACAGAGTACTAGAATATGAATAAGATGGTTTTGCTGCCTTCAGATTACTTCTTGTATAAACTCCCAATATTCCATTACAGATCAAATATGTGCAGAAGAGAATATAAGGAACTTTTCAATTTCTTAAACTTAAGGAATATGAATCTGATAAGACCAGTTCTAACCGGAATCTGATAGACTTTCATCACTGGTGTATACTGAGCATGTGGAAGAACTGCCCTATGGGCCAGAATTGGCCTGCAAAGACCTTCTGTTTGCCCTGAAAGACACCTGCCATATTTGCTGCTGGAATTGGTGGTGGCAGCACTGGTGAAAGAAGTGGCTCCACTGCTAAACAAAATGAACAATGCAAATGTGAGGTGATAATAGTAATGGCAGTAGAGAGTATCACAGAGTCCTCCATTCCCAATTTTGTGAGTTTTCAGGAATCTCTGAGTACTTCAAGGGTACTCAGAGAACAGAAGAGCACTGGTTAACACCTGAAACAAGGTTCCGCTCACAACTTGAAAAATATAATCTTGGGAAGGGAGCCATTTGCATAGGCCACTGAACACTCCTAATGCCCCATTGGGAAATGTGAGAGGCAATGAGGAAGGTGATCTTCTAGTGATTCTCCTGGTGAAGTGCAAATGTGACCCTCTGGCCAAAAAGGTTACCAATTCTTGATATATATTAATAATTTTTACCATAATGGATGAGACATTGGGATACTAAACAAAGTTGAGCTTAAAGCAATGTATAGACCTCAGTCTACTGTAGGCAGAAGACTCTACAGGACAGTTCTTTTAGGTCAACTGTGCAAATTAAAAGAAAGCTTATACTAAAAGAATAGTTATTTAATGAAGTCTTTTAATGGGCCAATAATCGATGAGGTTATACAAAATCAAATCCATGAAAAACACTGACAGCAAATGGAGAATGAATTATACAGTGAGTAACTAAAGCTCTCCAATGAGTTTAGTAGACTTCTTTTTCTGAACAGTGAAATTTTATTTTCCAGTTTGCTTCCTAATCAAAATAGCTGCAGAGAAAGATGGTCAGGCCATCATATGGTGACTGACAGTGCAGAGTTCCAGATTACTCTTCAAGCTTCTCCTTCAGATACATTCTGAAGCTTTGAGAGCAAGAACACAGCAGAAGAGTCCTGTAGCCTTTGAGAGGAAGCTTCCACGGCACCCAGTTGTGTCCCAGCTTGTGTCTTTCTTTCCCCTTGTTTAATGTGTTGTGGAGGCCCAGACTTCAGTTCCTAAGTGAACGTTTTAATCCCATGACTGTGAAAGTAGCAGCAGTAATTTTTTCATAGACCAGGAACATCAGTGCAGCAGTGAGGACTGTTTGCAGTAGCTTTGCTTCAAGGCCTTTGTAGAGACCTACTAATCCAAAACGCCTATCGAGAAAACAGATTTAGCATATGGTAAGAAACTACTTTCCAAATGTAGGGAAAATGGCATACAAAGCCAGGACACCATAAAGTATGTCTGTTCTTGCCTCCACCACCAACTATTAAAACTACCTAGGATTGAAACGTTCTTCCTCCAAGTGCTACTGCTCCATTTTTCAAAAAGAGTGCCAGCGGGGGGAGCATGATTTTCAGGAGAAAAGTGTCTGACAGAAGAATGCTTAACCCTTCTCTCATCTGCTGCTTTCCCCCAAATCTCAAACTACAGTGGTGCCCCGCTAGACGAATGCCTCGCAAGACGAAAAACCCGCAAGACGAAAGGGTTTTTCGGTTTTTGCGACGCTTCGCTAGACGATTTTCCCTATGGGCTTGCATCGCAAGACGAAAGCCCATAGGGAAATCTCGGGGACCTTTTTTTAAATGCTGGCGGTGGGGAGCAAAGCCTTCCCCCCCCTCCGGACTTCAGAAGAGGTCCAGGAAGGCCGGCGGGGGCGAAAGGCTTTGCTCCCCACCGCCAGCATTTTAAAAGCGGTCCGGGATAGCAGGGAAGCGCTTCCCGCTATCCTGGACGGCTTTTGAAGGCAGGCAGGGGGGGCAAAGACTTTTGCCCCCCCTGCCTGCCTAACCGGGGGCTTTTAAATCGCCCCGGGACTGTCTGGGGCGATTTAAAAGCCCCCGGACGGCTTTTGAAGCCTCCCCCCCCCGCCCGGCTTCGGGGCATCATCCCGATGCCGGGCGGTGGGGCAGGAACGCCTCCCCCAGCCGCCCGGCTTCGGGGCATCGTCCCGATGCCGGGCGGTGGGGCAGGAACGCCTCCCCCAGCCGCCCGGCTTCGGGGCATCGTCCCGATGCCGGGCGGTGGGGCAGGAAAGCCTCCCCCAGCCGCCCGGCATCGGAACGATGTCCCGAAGCCGGGCGGCCGGGCGGGAAAGCCTCCCCCCCCCGCCCGGCTTCGGGGCATCATCCCGATGCCGGGCGGTGGGGCAGGAAAGCCTCCCCCAGCCGCCCGGCATCGGAACGATGTCCCGAAGCCGGGCGGCCGGGCGGGAAAGCCTCCCCCCCCGCCCGGCTTCGGGGCATCGTCCCGATGCCGGGCGGTGGGGCAGGAACGCCTCCCCCAGCCGCCCGGCTTCGGGGCATCGTCCCGATGCCGGGCGGTGGGGCAGGAACGCCTCCCCCAGCCGCCCGGCATCGGGGCATCGTCCCGATGCCGGGCGGTGGGGCAGGAAAGCCTCCCCCAGCCGCCCGGCATCGGAACGATGTCCCGAAGCCGGGCGGCCGGGCGGGAAAGCCTCCCCCCCCTGCCTGCCTTCCCAGGGGCTTTTAAATCGCCCCGGACAGCGGAGAAGTCCTCCGCTGTCCCGGGCGATTTTAAAATGCCGCCCGCCAGAAGAGGTCGGGGGAAGGCTTTTTCCATAGGAACGCATTAATTGATTTTCAATGCATTCCTATGGAAAACCGTGCATCGCAAGACGAAAAACTCGCAAGACGAAGAGACTTGCGGAACGAATTAATTTCGTCTTGCGAGGCACCACTGTACTGGTAAGTGAAAAGCCTGTTTATTTGTTTAAATTATTTATGTACTATCCATCCTCAAAGCTTCTAGGGTGTTTTATATACCAGTATAATACATTTTATATACCAATATAATTCAGTATCAGGTGAGCCTTTCTGTTGAAGGAATTCCACCAACAGGGGGCCACCAATGAGAAGCTCTATCTGTACCTCAGATGGTGGGGGTGACTGGAAAATAGTCTCCAAAATGACCTCTGCTCCAGAGGGGTGGTTGAACCTCCCAAACAAATTTAGCGGGAGCCCTGTTGTGCAACTGGAAATCACTCTGCTCGTGCAAGGATTTTCCTAGCACTACAATGAATACCCATAATTTCATCATAAGGCTGCTCCAAGTTACATTGTAGTTTTATCATTATAAGCTGCCTAACATGCCTGTTGAGTGCAAATGCAGAGTAGGGGAAAATAGATAAATTAAGTGGTAAACCTAGCAGTGACTATTATATTTGGAAAATAATGACCCGGCTTGCTTAATATTTCCATCACACTAGATCAAAAAGTCTTCATAAAGAGGATTATTGATCTCGTATGACCCTTTTAGTGCTTTAAAGGTCAACTTTTTATTAAATAAAAATTATACAGCTATTTAGGGCAGATTATCAGGATGTTGACACAGTACAGGACAATATTAAGATATATATGGATAAAATAAAGACAAAGCTTACTTTATTCTCTGTCGAAGAAGGTAGATAACATTCTTAAGGCTGCCTAGTCTCTTGTTTTCTGGGTTCAGATGGTGACGTCCAAACTTAAAAGGAGACAAAATGAATCAATGAGCAACTTTTCCTGCTTTGTTTTCTCCTAATTTCTATTTACTATGCCTGATCTCCAATCAGTGATCCAGCCCTATGTTCAAATCGTTCTCCCAT
This sequence comes from Podarcis melisellensis, assembly GCF_964234715.1. Classification (NCBI taxonomy): domain Eukaryota; kingdom Metazoa; phylum Chordata; class Lepidosauria; order Squamata; family Lacertidae; genus Podarcis; species Podarcis melisellensis. The sequence goes on along the minus strand of NC_138542.1, from coordinate 45,710,203 downwards.
ATCCAATTGTTCAGTGCTGAATAACATGTTTCTTGCTCAGGTCAGAGCAGCTTGCAGTCTCCACTCACCCCAAAATATGTTAAATATTGACCAAACAAAGCCATACACATCAAAATTATGCATTTTCATTATGGCTGGAGTGGTAGCAGTGGTACAATAAAGATGTCCTCCAAGCAAAAGAATATGGGGTTGTCAGGCTCTTCCCACAGCTTAACAACATGCAATGTCTATGCAGAGAGCCAACTGGGAAATGTAGCCTAAGTACAAAGTAGTTATGTATTCTAAGAAGTAGGAAAAGTTGCCCAGAGCATCCAATATGTAGAGCATATGCTATGCAGTTAGAACACAAGACACTAAAACAGTTACAGTGGTACCTCGGGTTAAGTACTTAATTCGTTCCAGAGGTCTGTACTTAACCTGAAACTGTTCTTAACCTGAAGCACCACTTTAGCTAATGGGGCCTCCTGCTGCTGCCGCGCCGCTGCAGCACGATTTCTGTTCTCATTCTGAAGCAAAGTTCTTAACCTGAAGCAGTATTTCTGGGTTAGCGGAGTCTGTAACCTGAAGCGTGTGTAACCTGAAGCGTATGTAACCCGAGGTACCACTGTACTCATTTCCCCCAAAAGAAATATGCTTTTGTTTACAATCAGAAGTGTAACCTCACATTTGCCACAGTTTCTTGCCCATTCAGTTAGAGTGATTATGACTCAAGGAGCTTTCTAGACTTAGTTAAGAGAAGTTGTGCTCTTCAACCACAGCAACAAATTAAGATGGAATAGCTGTTTGTCAATTTGAGTTCTGGAATACTGGCCAAAGGCAACTGTATAAAGAAACAGTAAAATGAAAGTGATCTGGTGCAATGGATACCCACCCGTAAGATGGACTGTACTGTCTGCATAGGGTAAGTGAGGGTAGTAGCGATCGCTTTGGCTATTGCTCCAATAACAAATGCATCTAGCGAAGAAAGCTGTAAGTGTAAATAAAGAAAAGGTTATATGCCTGCAGAAAGAAATCTAGCAATATATGAATTTAACAAAGTGAATAAAGGAAAAGGTTTCATAGGACCAATGTTCAAAGTCAGAGTTTAACTGAATTCTTTGCAGGCCTTGGAATCTCACCTGTAGTTGCCTCTTCAGAATCTTCCTCTTAAGCCCTTCATAGAACATGAACTGTATGGCAGGATTGAATACCAGGAGCAGCGAAGGAAAAGTACCATTCCACAAAGCTGAGATTCCTTCATCTCTTATTATCTGATGAAAGGCATCTAATGGGAAGGATAAAGAAGTGGCAGGAATCTTTTAAGAATATTCAAGATACAGGGATCTTAAATATTCAACAACAGTTTGTGCGCAGAAGAAGCAGTGAATTGCATATTTTGCCTATCAACTTGTAATCCAGGGATGAGGAATATTTTCCTTTTCTTTTCTATTGGTCTCATTGATGTATTGGTCTCATTGAGGACCAAGATCTGACTATGACAAGGTCCTTCTGGGCAGTTTCTTCCCTGCCTTCCTTCCTCTGGGCTTCCCAAAAACCTACCTATCTCCCTTCCTCTGGGCTTCTCCTCTCTTCCCCCACAGACCCTGCCAAAGCTTCACCATCTAGTACCTGCAACAGTTATCCAATTAATTTTTACCTCTCTCTTCCCACTCTTCTCACACACGTATGTTCAAAAAGGTAACACAGCTTGTCCTTTGGCACAAACCACCTGAAGAAAACACACATACACAGTCCATGTGCATTTAAATGCACTGCCTGCCTGGAGAGCCAAGAGTGGGTTCACTTCAAAAAAACTGTTTATATTTTGTTTTTTTTTACAACTATCTTGGTACGAAAAGCAAAGGATGTCCAATATAGTAAAGCAAATAAATGTATCAAGCCACATGCACTGGAATTGGCAGTGCTATGCACACTTACTTGGGTAAGTTCTGTTTGAATTGTGACTTACATCAGAGTAAACATGGTATTCTCTCTTCCCAATCACTTTCTGTACTAAAAGCTTGCAGCTGGACCCAATCTTGCAGTCTAAGCTATGTCATTTCACATATTCTGCTCATCCTCTTAATCCATCCCAGGCCCCAAGATGTTGCTCTAATATATTCTCACACAGTTATATGGACTAAGTGAAATGATAAGATACTACGGTGAGCATTTTTATCACACGCAGCAATCACTTAGTTCACCCAGAACATGTTTTGTAATGGAACGTGTTTTGTAATGTAATCATGGCAACCATACTTTCAAAAACTCTGAACGCAACAACAGGTAATCTAGGAGTCCTGATTCCAATACTGATTGGCAGTTTTCCCACCAATAAAACACCACCAAGAAACCTCCCTCCCATTTCTAAGCTGTTTTGCAATTTAAACTATCAGTGCTGTATCCTGATTGTCCAGTTAGCACAAGGACTTCTGCCTGTACTAAAGGAAAGTCCACTCCCTCTCCTCTCCCCACATCTTCTCCAGCGAGTTGGGGGAAACCCCAGGACTTATTTGGGGGCCTTAGACTGCATACACAGAGAAGATGAAGTCATTGTGCTACTGGGATCACATTGTTGGAAACCAACCCCATTTCATTTTTTAAAAAAAGGTTGGGGACAGATGACTATTAAATGTATTAATATTTATGTGGCACTTTCTGATTTCATTTTTTAAAGGGGAGAGACTGGATTGAGCATAGGAGAACAGAAAAGAGTGATGGCTGAGTCAGTGTTGGATATGCTGGCACACATGTCTAATTTCAGTTACAGTTAGACTCATCCCATCTCAGAGTAATACACTATAAACTTTCTTACTGTTATATTTCTTTCCTGATTATCTAATAGCTCACTGTTTTAAAAGTGGTTGTATCTATAAACTGAACAGCAAAACTGAACCATAGCATCCATTTTGTAAATGAAAGCCTTCAGTCCACAAATCTACTAAAAAGTACCAATGCAAACTAAAAGAAATGACAACAAATGCCTACCTGCAACGCCTTTGTAGTTAGTCGGCACAATGTCTTCATTTCTGAATTTGGCCCCCTGGAGTTTCAGACGTGTATTCACTACCCAGAGTGGAGTAGTCAACAATACATTCACAATACCTAAGACAACACAAACAAAAAGTTGAGTAAAAAGAGCCCTAACATTTTAAAAAGCAGGTTGAATCTTCATGTACAAAAATGATCCAATGTACAAAATAATTAAGATATATAGAAAAGTCCCCCCCACCCCAAAAAAACCCCCAGAAGACACACATTCTTAAATCTTATACTGAGGATTTTGCTCTTATTTCTGCACCATACTAATAGCTGGCAGAATGCCTTGTGAGGATACACACAAATTGCTTAAGCAAGCAGGAAAAGCAAGTTTATTTTCATAACAGGTACACACCTTAGTGCTCACAAATAACTCCCCTGGACTGACGCAAGCCTCCCACATTCATCTAGGTCATGGAATCATGTACTTCTTAATGAAGATCAGAAATGGCAAATTATTTTTTTAAAGTAATGCTTCAAGAGGCTGCGTGTCAGGTTTAGATTTTACCTACCGGTATGTTTTTCTATCCACTACAAGTTACATGCATTTGAGTAATATAAATTATAATAATAAGGTAGCATAGGTAGCATAAAAAGTGCATGCAGGGAATGTAATAAACTGGTTCAACCCCTTAAAATCTTAGCAGATTTGTAGCACAACTGATAGGGTTCTATTACCTGCAACCACCCCGAGAATCAAGTCTTTTCCTGTGGTTGAATGATGTCCTTTGACCCAAACAGCTTTTAAACTGTTAAATGTATAGAAATAGACGAAGTTGGAACAACAAAGGCTGGAGATGACAGGAAACCACCCTCGATATGGTGCCAGGCTAAGGAACAAGCAATAAAGGCAAAAAGTAACTATCATGCAATTACCAAATAAGCAAGAAATAAAGCAACAGCATCTGCAGCCTAATCCAGAACCTGGAATAGTGTTTGCCTACAAAATAAAATAAGTATTTATAAGCAGGTACAACAAAGTATATTTTAACAATCAGAATCCTACACAAACTTACTTGGGAATAATTCTAAGGGAATTCAATGCTACTTACTTCTGAATAAATGTGCAAATAACTAGAGACTGATGGACAGGATGGGAAGAAACAACAGTACCAGTGTCCCAAGGTTCCCTAGCAGAAATAGTTCCTTGCCATATTATGCATGCTTATTAAACTGACAGTTACGACAACTGTTCCCTATAATAATTAAGAAAATTGTTCAGTTCACACTGAGGGCCTTAAAGATGCCTGCATGTGTCCAGAAGCATCTGGCTGGTTGGGGGAACTGGTTCTGACAGGTGTTTCAGCCCTTTCCAAAGGATGGAACGGTATTGCAGAAGTATTTCCAACAACGGGAATAGTCGATCCCTTGTTTTTACAGTGTTTTGAATTACAATACAAATATGACATCAACTTGCTTGTACTGTACTTTCTAAGTAATTCCCATTTTTCAACCAGTCATTTTTATTAGATCACAAAAGGACAAGGATTGGACTCCCTCCTCCCACTTCCAAATTGCAATCTGTGGCAGCAAGTTTCTAATTAGTATTTGAAAGGACCGGTTTTCAAAAGCATGCCCTTGGTTTCTACACATTTTATGTGCAACAAGAGTTACAGAGGCTATAGAAAGGCCTGCTATTAATCACTGGACTCTCCCCTTTCTAATGAAGGAGTTTGCCTTAAGATGACCCCAAAAGACTTAAGCCTTTGTGACTAAAAAATATTGCACTCTGTTTTTTTAAAGCTTCATTGCAAAGGAGCTCATACATTTTAGTGTGAAACTCAATACCCCTCAAATATTGGGCAAATTAAGAAACTACAATATGTGAAGTAGAGGGACAAAGACGTGATGAATGCTCAACATTTGTGAATATTCACATACTGCTTGTTACAAGGTTCTATACTTACATGCCCTCTTCTTTTATTATCTCCATGAGAACTTTGTGGGTTCTTTTAGATTTGCGTTTTTCATCAACTGGAAGACAATAATTATACACAAAGGGTAAACGTAACATATATTTGAATATTAGGGCAATACATTTATTAGTGCAAGCAGAACATCACAAAATAGTGTGCAAACTTTTGAGTTTCTCAGAACTTCGTATCAGCTGATTGGCACTGAAAGTGCATCTTCAAAGGAGGTTGTTGCAATAATAATCCACAATCCACTGACTGGCAATTACAGTAACCTCCTTGGAACTTTGACAGTGATGTCACCTGACCAGTGGCATAGCGTGGGGGGTGCAGGGGGGGCCGGCCGCACCGGGCGCAACATCTGGGGGTTAGGGTTAGGGGGCGCAAATCCACGGGTTAGGAAGCGCAAATCCACAGGTTAGGGGGCGCAAATTACTTGCCTTGCCCCGGGTGCTGACAACCCACGCTACACCACTGCACCTAACATCATTATGCTCCCACCCACCCATCAAAAGATGGCATGTATGGGGTGGGGAAGATCCAACTGTTCATCACTGGGTTAGATAGTCAATAGAGTACATGGGAGAGGGGCAAAAAAAGTTGGTTGTTGGTGAAGTCAAGGAGGGTGCAACTGGTCAATCTCAGGATGCTTTGAAGGTGCAATCTGAAACCTGCAGAGAACCTATCAGAGCTTCATCTGACTATCTGGTTTCGCGTCCTACACATCATTTCAAGACTGACCAGACATAGGTTCTATAAGCCAACTTTGTTAGCTCCCCCCACTCCACTTTTACTATCTAGCCTGAATAAAAGTTCTGAAGAAAGATTCCACACTATTATTGTTGACCTAATGAAGGCATTGTCCGAATATGGATTTTGACATTTTCTTATGGGCCCAGATGAATATCTTTATTTCTTAGATTACTTAGTACATCTTTGCTTACCTTGAAGTCTTAGTCTAGCTGTATCCAGGGGGAAAAACACAGTCATTGCAGTCATGCTACCCTAAAAAGTTTAAAAATAAAGTCAACTTTACTGTACCACATGGTGTTTTTTTACAAATCTGTAATAAAGCTAGAACAATGATTAACAAATATCTGAGCAAACAAGCCTTGAAGTATTTCTGTATTTGAATGAACTTCTTGTTAAAAAACGCAGGTTTTTGCAAGATAAACAGTTAAAATCTTTAAAAATTGACAAGGAAAAGAAAATTCCATTTGATAACTATGAGTTTAACTTTCACTTTCTATTACAATTCTCATCATCCCTGACCACTGGTTATGCTGGCCTGGAGCTGAATGGAGCCCAAAACATCTGGAGGGCACAGCCGGCTTTTCCCTGCACTCGGTTCTGAAAGTAGCCTTAATGCAGGCAGTGGGACACATTTGTAAATGTGTTTTCTTTATTTGTTTAGGTTAGGCTCCATATGCATGTTATGGCACTCACAAGTTATATTCTTCAAAAATTCAGATCCTTCTCATGTGGAAAGGACTTAGGGGCAGCCCCACCCCCAACTAAACAACACCAATTTGCATTTAACACATATCTAAGCAGCCGCTATTTGGAGCAGAAAGTACCCTAATTTCTTTATGAATTATCAAGACTTCTCAGACATGGTTAGGGAAGGGCTTGAAATTTGTGTTTTAAATCCTATAAAGTCTTTAAAGAAATTAAAATGTTGCTCTGAAAGCCTCGTCAGTGGGCAAATAAAACAGCTCAACTTCACTCCAATTGCTGCTCCACCTTTACAAGTCTGAACAATGTATTAGTGGGCTGGGTAGATGAAGACTAGTAATGATTGACTGCACCTTCAACAAGTTACACAAACTACTGTAATTGATCCTCTCAGTACTAAGGCTGCAGGCATCAATGTAAAAGTATTAAGCTGTATATTGAGGACAAGTCGTCCCACAAAGTTTATTATTTACAAATGTATCCTAACCCAGTGATAACAGAATGTTATGGACAAAGTACAGGGGGGAAATCTGCACAGTTCCAAGAACTACAGTATCTGGTTTTCAATAAAGAATCTGGTGTCTGCTAGAATCCTGAGGATCACATTTCTCAAAGAATGTATAGCCTTTGTGACTGTGAAGATAATTTCTAGACAAGTAGCAATTTCTGCTAGAGACTTTTTAATCGGTTAAGTAGAAAGCAGCATGCAGGAATAAATTGCCAGTTCTCACAATGGAAAGATGTAAGAAATGGGGTCCCCCATCATGGGCATAGCCAGGATTTATCGGGGGGGGCAGGTTTTACGTTGGGGACAGGATTCAAAATTAGCAGGGTGCCAGGTGCATTTTGCGCCTAAAGAGTCTCCATTTGTGAGCACCTCAAAAAGTCTAGGTGCCATTTTTTGTGCCTGGCTTACACTCAAGGATTACTGAAATGCATGTGTTTTGAAGCCACAAAGTATATGTTAAGGATAGACAATATGTTAAGGCATTTAACAAGAGTAGAGTACTTTGAAAACTGAAGTTTGGTACCAATATTTTTATTGTAAACACAAAATTAAACATGTATTAACAATTTCTGTTTAAAATGTGATATTGACAATGTGTCACTAATGTGAACTGTGTATTAGTTCATGCTTATCAAAATAATAAATAAAAAGTGTGGCCAACCCCCTCACCCCAAAATGGTGACTAGACATTCTGTTTTGGTGCCCTTAACCCAGGTCCCAAGAGCCATTTGGCTCCAACTTTTCTATCCCAGTTTCTAACACTGGTTGGGGAGCAGATCCAAGTTAACTGTGATGCAATTAGTCAGTTGGTTAAGTATTCTTATTTATTTATTTATTTACTTGATTAGAGGGCCAGCTCCCCCCCCCCGCCCCCACCATGCCCATGTCCCTCTTGCATCTGTATTGGGACCACGGCTTTATAACTTGTTTATATTTATCAATCTGTGATTTTTGTACCTCCTCCATCCTCCCAAAAAAGAGCACAGGACAACAAACATAAAACAGTATGCCTACAAGCTAGATAGAGCCTGCTGCTGAGTGAGCCAACAATGCTGACCAAGGAGCTATCAGGCTGGGAGTGGGGGGATATTTACATCTAGCCCCAGCTTAGGCTCTAAGCACCATTCACTGAGAAGGTGACCTTGCATTGAGAGATGTGAGGGAGCGCAACCCTGCTCTTTTTTATTGGGCTTGGTGGCTTGCAACACCATTAATGACGGTATTCTTTTGAAGTGGCTCAAGAAGATGGGGGCTGGGGCACTGTACTTTAGTGATTCTGCCTCTATCTCCAGGCTATTTGCAGAAAGCAGTTGTGGGGGAATAATTTATGGAAGCTTTATTGTGGTGTGCCCCAGGATCGCATCTTTTCCCCATTCTATTTAACATTTATATGAACTGTCTTCAATAGTTTTGGAGTGAAGTGTTACCCATATGCAGATGACACCCAGGTCTATCTCCTTGTTAACTTAGAATCAGTAGAGGTGGCCAAGGTACTAGATGGGTGTTTGGGGGTAGCGATGGGCTGAATGTGGGCCAACAAATCAAAACTGACTCCAGAAAAAAACAGAGGTGTTATGTGTTTCAATTCTTAAGTCCAGGAGGTAAAAAGATGACCTGCTCTTGACAGGGTTGCACTCTTATGGAAGGAGGTTTGTCACCTGGGGGTACTCCAGGATTGCCACTTGAGACCCAGGTGGCTAGGTGTGTCTGCTTCCAGCTCCATCTTGTTTGCCCGCTATGGTCCCTTTTGAACAGAGATCACTGGGTCACGGCACTCCACACTCTGGCAATTTCCGCATGTGATTGCTGGAATGCACTCTATGTGGGGCAGTTTTTGGCAAATGTTAAAGGCACACCTTTTTACCTTGGGCTTTGTTAGCAGAGGTATATATTTTCAGGACCCAACCTATTATTGCAACAATATGGATAGATACAAAACACAGACTATGAAATAATATGTAGCTGGAAATGTGGACAATAAGACCCATGGAGGGGATGGGGGGAAGTCGTGAGATTCAGAGAATTCTCATTTTATGGATATGTATCTGTAACTAATTTTCATTTGTTTTATCTGTTTTTAATTTTGAATTTTAAATTGTTGTAACCTGCCCTGATCTTGTATGAGAGATCTGTGCAGTTGACCTGAGTCAGGTTTGCCAGCTGCATCCAGCCTCAAAATTACTAGTATCAAAGAAAATATTTACCATTTAGACAGTTGTGGAACAAAAAGCTGAAAAAGCAGGGAAGATAGAAAAAAGGGATAATCCTGGCATCCCAATACAGCACAGAGTGATTGGGTATAAGCAACCTATTTCTAGGTTACTACAAATACTGATCCTGTAGCTGAGACTGAACCATAAAGGACAATTGCCCAACCCTTTTACACTTTCTGAACTACTGTCCCTCTTTGCTTTTGCTTTTGCAGCTCAACAGCAAGTTTGCACATATGATTGTCCCCAGACAGGTATTTTAATCCCAAGCAGAAAACCCTGGCAGGCGAGTATAGGCAATCTAAGTGATAGCTTAACAACAGAAAGTGCACCCGATAGGACAGTTCACCTGTAGCATCTTATTCCAGGGGCGAGGAGAATTACCCCATAACCACACCGTAACAGTAACGATCATAGCAATACACACACCCCAAAAACCGTGAGGGAGAGGAATACAGAAGCGGTAAAACCCTCCCCGTTCTCATTTAGCAGGGCACCACCGACGACGACTATACTAACTGGGGGCACGCAAAATCATACAGTGGCCGTTTTGTATTCACTCGGAGCGGCATGGACTAGTTGAGAGGCACCCACTAGGACAGAAATTGGTGCGAGTGGGGGGAGGATCTCTGTCCCGAATACTCATCCCAAGGCGACCAGGTGCAGTTTAGCACCTAGCCTAGTATTGCGCGAGAGGCGAGTGAGCCCAGCAGCCCCCGGAGCCCAGCCCCGGAGCCCCCACTAACGCACCACCTCCGCTGCAGTAGTCAAACTCACCACAGCCCCCGCCACAGCGTGGACCAAGCTCTCGTAAGAGAACACCACGGCCATGGCTGAACCTCCGGCGCCGCGGGAGCCAAGGAAGTGCTGGCCAAGGAAGAGCGGGCGTCTCCGTCACCGCCCCGCTCCATGACACTCGGCGTCACGTGGCTCCAGCGCCGCCGCGACGTTTCTGCCAGCTCCGCACCTATCAGGCGGCGGCTCGTAATACCTCGGCGCAGGTGGGAGGGCTCGCCCGGCAGAAGGAGCGCTATTCGCCGGCTGCCGCTCCCCCCCCCCCCGCAAGGCAGAAAGGGGCGTGTCCTCCTTACTCCCGGCTCAGGCGCGCGGGTTTCGGCTGACGGGGGTTACGGCCGTTTCGGTTGGCTGAAGAGGGTTCTTCCGTCAACGGCTGGCGCGCAATGAGTGAGAGGGCGGGGAATACGTGAGAGGGGCAGAGCAGCTCGAAGCAGGCTGGTTTGCGGAGGGGCAGGCGCAGCCGCGTCAAAAGGGTGTACAGTGGTACCTCGGGTTACATACGCTTCAAGTTACAGACTCCGTTAACTTCAGATTAAGAACTTTGCTTCAGGACGAGAACAGAAATCGTGCAGCAGTGGCACAGCGGCAGCAGGAGGTCCCGTTAGCTAAAGTGGTGCTTCAGGTTAAGAACAGTTTCAGGTTAAGTACGGACCTCCGGAACGAATTAAGTACTTAACCTGAGGTACCACTGTACAGCGAGGGCAGGCAGTAAAACTGCCCAGCAAGTCCTGTCAGGCCCACAGAAGAGAGTGAGCACCCTGCAGAAAAGAAGCCTTGGCAGGGAAAGGCAAAACTCGAGGGCGCTGCAGTTTGGCCTTTATCTATTTTAAACTTTTGCGAGAGGGCCTTGGGTGTGGCTGCTTGGCCGCTTCGATTGGCACACCTACAAGTGCCACACAATACCTGATCTGCATTTGTAGGAACAAGTGGGGAAAGTTGTGCTCAAGCGTCCCATGCTTTCAGGCTTCCCATGAGCCACTTAGGTGAAAACTGGACGTTGGACCAGGTGGGCCTTTGGGCTCATTCAGCAGGCTCTTGTATTCTGATTTGCCTTAGATTTCCCCTCATCAACAACAGGATTCTAGACTGTTTCTAGACTGGTGAGATTGTAACTGCTGAGATAACTTAAAAGAAGCTGCAGAAGGAGAAGAATCTTTATTTGCATCAGCCACTAGCCATAGCACTAAAGGGATGGCTCACGCCCTGGCCAGCACTTCTTTAATCTCCTACCTTTGGGTAGGAGATACAGACGTATAGTCAGCCCCACACCAACAGGTTAAAGAACAGTTTTTATCCGTGGGCTGTTGGGCTGCTGAATGTGAAAAAATAGTGGTGTAATTGACTTCCGACAAGCACACAGAGCACGAACAAGACAGTGTATTGGGGGGGGGGCCCTCATTTGATTTCACTGCACACAGGTAGTGTGGTGACAATAAAGGATTATTATTATTAATGATTATTATTATTATTATTACTGAAGATAGAGGTAAAAACTTAACTATAGAAAATACATTTTTGGGGGGTTTACATCTTATTCTAATTGCCTCCGCTAAAAACATTGCAATTTTTGCTGTCACCTGATCATCTTGATCTGCTAAAAGAAAAGACACAGTAGCAATGGTTGAGCAACCCAGCATGGACAATAATAGAGGGGTAATAACCCCTCCAACTTAAAACCTGGAATAGCTTCGCATGAATTTGTTTTAAGGCTTATATAAGCACCACTTATGCAATAATTAACAAAAAAGATTATTCAAAACCAGTCTTTATTGTTTTTAAAGGCAACTAGAAGTATTTTCAGAACTAATTCTTAAGCAAAAATGGATTCATATTTTTTTCATTCAATGAGATTATTATTGTATGAAGAAAAAAAACTTTTTGGAGTTTATTTTTAGAAGTGAGTTCCTAAATCTGTCCAGATTTAAACAAACAGAAAGCATACATCACTTATGGGTTCAGACAAAATTACAAGAGCACAGAACAGGAAACATTCAAAAGCCCTAGAAGAGACCAAGACGTAATTATAACAAGGTTTCCAACATTAAGAGCGGGAATCAAAATTTTAGTAGAGAGAAAATAACAGATTTAATTGTATTAGTTATCAATGAACATTTCAGCAAAGTGTCCAATGAATACACATGCTGTAATTATACTGAAGATTTGCCATTCCAACAAAGGTCTTCCTTCTCTTCCTTTCAACTCAAGCTCCACAAGTATCAGTGTGATAGTATGACAAACAACCCCCCACCCTATAAAAATCAGTATTTGATACTCTTAACTAGGATATATGGAAATAGGGAAGTACTCAGCTGCAAAAGATATGTAAGTTCATTAGAGCTTCCATGAAATGAGAATCCAGAACTTCACCAATCTTAAGATCTATGCTGTATATATTCATTCTGAATTATTTAAAGAATGAATACAACCAATTTGTTTTCCTCCTACAATATTAGGAAATTAAACCAAGAATAATGTTCACTAGTTACAGGAAGGCTCTTACCTTTTGAAGGTATTCAGCTGACTAATGTTAATAAAAACATTTGCCCCCTACACAACTTGACAGAGACAATTAACAAGTTAATTGGCTCAACATTGATTGTATAAGTAGTCCAGCCTCAACAGCATTTGTACCAACATATTAAAAGCCTAACCCACTGCTGCAGGGATCTGATCTGTGAAGAATCTGATTGCAACTATTTAAGTCACCCTTGTGAATATATAAAAAAGAATATTAATTGTGTATTATTTCTTCCAGTTAAAATAAAAAATACTGATCCTCACTTATGTTAGAACTTAAGAATTGTTACAAGCTTTCACAAAGGAGTTCAGTTACAGGGAAACAGAAACCCAACCAAACACTATTACTTTAAAAAAAACAAAAAACCACACGCCCCTCCGAGAATAGCCCCCCCCCACAAATTTTGGTACAATCTACTGGAAGATTACAATTAATAAAAATTTAAAAGAAACTGCACTACTGTTGAATAAGACAAACTCCTGGGCAAAGGTGCTGAGAGGAGGAAATGTATTTTTTTTGAAATAAAACCTGAATACAATCAAACTGACTGCCATTTCTGAAGCACGGAGGGAGGGAGGAGGAAAAGGGATTCTAGCCAGAGCACCCTAATTCTCTTCTGAGAATTATAGGTACAATGGTTTGTGTTATTGCAACATCCCCCACCTCTTGCAATGGAAGGGGATTTTAGGGTTGATTTCCAAATTTGGCTGATAGTTTGCCAATGAGATTCATGACTTTGGGGTTATTCTGGTACTTTGACATGTTTGCTGGGTTCTGTGCAACATCCTGGAAAGCTGCCATGACTTCTGGATCCTGTAAAACAAAAAGGGGGGAAATGGCTTGTACTGTTGTATGAAATTAAGTGGGCTTTCATATCCAGGTTAAGGCCACAATACAATAAAAAATCAAAGTATGATAAACCTTAGTGGTATGGGAACTAAGTGTTCTTAACTATGGATGCTGCAACGTGTCTGTGTGAGGAGCCTGGAGAGAGGCCAGGTCTGTTGCCGTGACATTAACTATATGCTAGTTGTTGTTGGCATCCATCTGTCTTGAGAGACAATGGAGTACATCTCTGGGGGTGAAGTCAAACCTCTGTGTTAGCAGCACTGAAGTGACCTCACTGGGATGCAAACCTAGGCAATGTATATGGAGGTCCTGGGCTGTCCAGACGACAAGAGCCCCTCTCAGCCTCAAGAACAATTATATAAAAATTGTAAAAAATTATATAAAGATCAATATAAAAATATATAAAAACATTGTATTCAAAGGCTGTTTAGGCACATCAAGTGATATTTCTTGCAGTTAAGATTCCTCTTGTTAAGAGGTGTCATTTGTTACCTTGAGGACATTTTTAAAGCAGAATAAAAATGACTGAAAATAAATCAATGTTGGAATAATCAACTATTTGGGGGAAGGTCCTTAGAGAATAAGCACAACTCATATGAAGAATCAGGGCTCCATAAATCTCTCAATCATCATTGTTTTACTTGTTCTATGTTCTCACCTGCATGGCTGCAAGAACTTCAGGGTCACTGAGAATTTCATTGAGACCAGGCATGCCCCCCATTCCAGGCATGCCACCAGGCATACCGCCAGGCATGCCACCAGGAAAATTACCTGAAAATGTAAAGCATAGACTTGGAGCAGGGATCAACAATCTTTCTGGATCAGAGGGCACATTTTGAGAAAGTGTCATGGGTGCTAGTCACAAAATGGATACCAAAGGGTGTGTGGCATAATGCAAAATGGTTGTTATGAGGGGTGTGGCATAACAAAAAAATTAGAGTGAGTACAGTCATTGCTGCTTTCTCCCCAACCCCCTGGACAATCTCATGCTTATCATGGGTAGTCAGCTATGTCCTACTAGATCTGATTGTAGAAGGCACACTATACTGAATACCCATGCACAAACCAGTGAAGTTGCTGTCTATTAATGGGGAGCATTCCACAGTACAAGGAAAAATATACAAAGTGGTCACATCACACACACTTTTATGCACGTGCATGCACAGAGCACCCAAAGAGACCACATATACACATAAATCTCTCATACACACATATGCCACGTACCCCCACTCAAACACAACTCTCTCCCTCTCTCTCTGTCCAAGTGCACCCATTCTTCTTTATGAGACCACACATTGGTATTTCCTGCCCTCCCACCCTTACAGACTGCACCACATACATACCTCTGCTTCTTTCTTTGTCACACATACCTCTTCTCTCTCTCCAAAGTGTATATTTCTTAATCACACACACAGATGGAACCCCTACATGGGGTGAACAAGCAACAAGTGCCTGCTGCCAGTTCCACATAGCTGGTGGGCAACAAGCAAACAGGATGGGCCATCCCTGCCACTTCCTAACCCGCCGCTCAAACATCCTGCCAAACCAACCAGAATGCAAAGAAGAGCCTTTCCAGCTGAAGCAACTGCACTGCCATTAAAAATCCTCTACAACCCGCCCCAATATCAAGGGAAACCAACCCAGCTCTCACAGGCAGCATGATGCCTGCAGGTGCCAATGAAGGCCTTTGGGGGCTCCGTGGCACCTGTGGGTACAAACCCTGCAGCAAAGCATACCCTGCTTTCACATGTGTGTTACATCCTTACATATTACCATTCTTTGGAAGCCTCCTATAGCCAGGAGAGCAAGGGAACTAAAACCTTTCTTGAACAAAGGTCAAGACTTTATCCTGTGTTCCAATACCCACTCCTATACCCACTTAATCTTCCGGGTCCAAATATGGTTGCTTTCAGCTGGAGGTTACCTGTGAAATAGTTATGCTACCTCAAGGCTTTGTCTTATCATAAACAGAGGAATGCATTATCATGGCTTCTTTAGCAAATTGTATGTGAAGGATTACTGCAGCACAGCAAGTTGTACATACTCTGTACGATCTTACCAATAAAGCAAAACACAAGAGAGGAGGCTGTATGGGCGAATAATTTTGCAGTGTATGTGATTTCTAAGATTTGCTGTTAGCAAGTTTGTTTATCTACCACCCTTCATTAGATTTGGTTCCAGGGCGGTTCATAAAATTAAAGGATTAAGAAACAATCAACCACATAAAAAACAACCCGCAGTTTAAACACAGCAAGCAGTTAAGACCGTAAAATGCCTGAAATACGAAAAGAATAAAAAGAGGTTCTCTGGTCCCTAAAAGCAGTGAGGTGAGCCTTTCTGTGGATGTGCCTACAGAAGGCTGCCATGTGCTTACAGATGGCATGCCATGTCCAGAAAGGCTTTCTCTTTGGTTGCAAAGGAGTGAGAGAGTGGGGGGGCAGGATGATATGGGTGAGGCTCTTCAGGTCTCAATAACATTTCCCTCTTTTCCAGCCCCCAAGTCACTTTCATGGTCTCCTAGGCCACTACAGTGAGTGTTTGTTCCCCTACAATGAGTGTTTGTTCCCCTAGGCCACTACAATGAGTGTTTCCTTCACATACAGATATTCCTTTCCAACAGCACAACAACTTTCCCTCTTGCTTAGAAAAACCAAACTTACATAAGTACAACTTTTCTTTTGCTAGTTAAACAAAATGCTATGGCCCAGATCCATTAAGTTACCATCTCTCTGTTGCTATTCATGCTTTGAAATGAACACATACCTGGGAAACCACCTGGGAAGCCACTAAACGGAGGTCCTCCCGTTTGTCGTCGAGCCTCTTCCTCCTGCAATCAATAAATCATGAGAAAACTTCACATGCTCTCCAACTAATCAAGCTTAGATATAGAAAGCTGAGAAGGCTATTACAAAAGGATCCAAAGCCTATTATATAGACCCTACATGCTCTTAGGTTCTGCACTACTGCTTCACTCCAGGATAATACTGAATTTCTAGGCCCCTGGAAGAGTGAGTTTTAGAAAAGAAAATAGTTGTGATATTTATTTTAATGCTCAAGTTTGTTGCTGCTCCCTCAGTGTTTATAGCACTGGGCTTCAAATTACAGGTAACTCGCATCTTACGCAGCAGGGGTTATGTTCTTGGCCATTGCACATGTAAGCAGCGCAAAGCCATAACAACCCCTAGAAAACTGTAAAAATAAATAAATCACTGCACTCATCAGTGGGTGACAAATAAGGCTCTTAGTCTTCCTCCTCCTCTTCCTTGCTAAATGATGCTTTAGAGGATGATATTGTTGGTTTCTGCTTCCTTCTCTGTGCAGCGAAGTGCTTGTCACGAGACAGGTTGTTTACATTCCACAGAGTCTGTACTGTTGGAGGTTTTCCCACGGGAACGGGAGACTGGATATGACGTACACTGGTTTCCTGTTTTTCACTGTTCTTTGCAGTTTCTCTTTGAGATTCTCTCCGTGCCTTAGAGGAGAGATGACGCTTTCTCTGCTCTGGCAGAGGGAAGATGTTTTTCTGTAACTTACCAGCTTTGAACTGTAAATAAAGTAGTATAGAGCATGTTGGCTCATACTTCTCATCATTCCGCTGTGCACTGGACACTGCTTATCAACAACATTAGGTTTCGGGCCCAGAAGAATGCAGTGTTTTGAGGATGCAATCCAGAAGTCGGGCTCCTGGCAGAGGAACAAAGGAGCACAGAAACGAAGTGCCAGCAAAGCATCGGAACAGCGGCAGAGAGACGGATCGCAAGGTATCTGCTCTGCGCGTCAAAATGATTGATGAAGGTATGTGCTACTGCTCCGGGCAGCCTGCCAGCTTCTAATTAATGGCTTTATGGCTGGACTTTGGCCTTTTAAAGCCGTTTTCCACGGCACAAGCGTAGTGGCTTGGATGGCTGGGAAAGTGAAAGTAACTTTTACAAATGCTGCAGTTTCAAAGCAGCTGCAGATGTGACGCAGCAAGAATTAAAGGGCAGTAGAGAAAGCACTTGGGGACTTTCGCTTTTGAATTTGCCTTTGGAATGCAGTTTGAAGCAGCTGCAGATAAACAAAGCAAATAAACAAAAGAGCGGCGCAGGCTCAAAGGCAGAGGCTGTTTTGAAATTGCCTTTGGATTGAAGCAGCTGTACACAGAAGCAGCATGTATACAGCAGCTTGATTTAAAGCAGCAGTGATGATGCAGGAGGCAATTGCCACAGTAATGATGGCTAGCTGCAGAAGGCTGGATGAAGCAAGTGGGGAATTTGATACCACTGATCAGCCAAATGCTCAACTCACAGTAGCCTGTGAAACTGCCATGATTCAGAATGGAGCAGATCGGCGGGGTGCTGGCTGCATGGGAAATGGGGAGACTTCACAGTCATCATCCCATAGTGCAGTGGAACCACCAGATGGCGCCAAAGCTTTGAAGGCAGTGAAATGCTACTCGTGTGGACGTCTAGGCCATATGAAGAGGGAATGCAAATATCCCAGGGCCAAGACAGAGCAGCGCAGCGGAAGCTCATCGCGTGGAAAAGGCCAGAGCAAAGGCAAAGGTCCGGTGTCCAGGACAACGCAGCACAAGGCAATGGTCTCACGCTACGCTCCAAAGGTTGCAGAGGTTGCAGAGGTCCAGAAGAAGTCTAGATCTTTCTTCGTTGTTGATTCAGCTGCAACGCATCACATGTGCAACGATAAGCGACTGTTCGTGTCTTTTACACCGCAGGAAGGTGCGATTCACCAGGCGGATGACCACACAATCCCCAGTAAAGGCTACGGAACTGTTGTTCTTCACAGTTTGGACTTATCGATACAGGATGTTCTTTATGTGCCGGACGCGAAACATAATCTGCTCAGCGTTGGACAGCTGATTGAGAAGAAGATTGACGTTTCCTTTAAGAACAATAGATGCATCATCACCAAGAAAAATGATTATCAATTGTATGCTGAATTTGTTGATCGTTTGTTTGTTTTGTATTATGATGATGTTGTGCAGGATGACACTTGTTGCATTGCAGGTTCTAACAAAAGTTTGCATGCAGAATGTATTCACGATTTTCACAGGAAATTTGGTCATTTGCATTTTGAGGCAGTATCTAAAATGCCTGCTTTGGTTGAAGGTATGACTATTAAACCCTGCAGGTACCACATGAAGTGCAAGGCATGCGCAGCAAACAAGGTGAAAATGGCTGCGAAAGGTAAGGTGTCTAGTAGGCAAGCTACAGAACCATACCAAATTATTCATGCTGATTTGGTTGGACCACTAGCGCCCTCTTTGGGTGGAAATAGGTACTTCATGGTTCTCATTGATGCATTTTCCAGGTATATTTTTGTGTACAATCTCAAGCAGAAATCAGAGGCTTTTCCTAGGTTCAAGGAATTCTGTGCTTGGTTGGGAAATGTGCATGGTAAGAAGATAAAGACTCTTTTCTCTGATCGCGCGGGAGAATTCACTTCTCAGCAGTTTGAAGCTTTTCTGGCTGAGAAAGGAATTCAACACGATTTGTCTAGTCCTCGCTCGCCATGGCAGAATGGGCTTGCGGAACGAGCAAATCAGACATTGCTTCAAGGGTTAAAAACCTTGCTGCATGATGCAAATCTTCCAGAGAGTTATTGGGCCGAAGCTCTCTCATGTTTCACTTACAGTTATAATCGCAGGTTATCTTCAGCGATTGGTTGTACCCCCTATGAGAAGATGTTTGGCAAGAAGCCATACATCAAACACATGAAAATTTTTGGTTCGGACATGTGGGTTCACTCACCACAAAACTCCAAGTTAGACAAGCGTGGATTGCATGGTATCTTTCTAGGTTATCAGAAAGGGTCTTACAGAATAATGATGACTGACTCTAAGGAAATTAAGCTCACAAGAAGTGTTGAGTACAATGCCAAGTGGGGGGAGAATGTGGGAATTTTCCAATGTTATCCTGATGACAGTGATGAGACTGAGGATAGTCAAAAGCAACCACAACAACCCACACCCACTGATGAAGGTTCTGATTCTGAAACTGAAACTGAATCGGATGATTCAGAGGATTTCAAGAGTGCGAAAGCCTCTATGCGACCCTCTGAAAGCTCTGATCAAGAATTGGAGGAACCATTGTTCACAATAGGTCGCCTTTCTCCCAAGAAGGAAGAGGAGAGTGTTGAAGACTTAAGGCTAATTCGAAGGTCACAGAGAGCCACAAAAGGCAGACCTCCAAAGAGATTTGCTGATGAGTTTGCTAAGATAGCAGTAACAGCTGTTAAAAGCCCCAAGAAGGTTTTTGAACCTTCAAGTTTCCAAGAAATCCAGGATTTGGATTCAAAGGAAGCTGAGCCATGGTTAAATGCCATGAAGGCTGAGCTTGATTCCTTGGAAAGGAACAAAACATGGGACCTTGTTCCAGTAGTTCCAGGAATGAAATTGCTTGGAAGCAAATGGGTCTTCAAAGCGAAGACTGATCAAAATGGCAAGATAGTCAGACACAAAGCCAGATTGGTAGCCAGAGGTTTTGCACAGGTACCAGGTGAAGACTATCACGAGACCTACTCACCTACAGTGAGGTATGAGAGCATTAGGCTTATGCTCAAGCTAGCTGCAGAAGAAAATCTACACATTAGTCACCATGATGTGAATACAGCTTTTCTGTACGGATCTCTAGGTGAATCACTTTATATGCTTCCACCTGATGGCGTACAGGTAAAACAGGGATTTGTTTGTGCTCTGAAAAAGTCAATTTATGGTCTCAAACAAAGTGCACGGTGTTGGCACACAAAACTCACTGAAGTATTATTTTCTCTAGGTTTTAAGCAAGGGAAATCTGATCCATGTGTATTTGTCAAAGAGGAGGGGCAAGAGAAACTGTATTGTTTGTTTTATGTTGATGATCTTTTATTCTTTTGGAAAGATGTCACAATGTACAATAACGCCCTAGCTCAACTGAAAGAGCACTTTGACATGAAAGATCTTGGTGAGGTAAACAACTACCTATCTCTGGAAATAGAGAGAGATCAAGATGGTAACATTCTAGTACACCAGTCACGGAAAATTGCTGATGTGTTAAGCAAGCTAAACCTGATGGATGCTAACCCTGTAGACACTCCGATGACAACAGGTTATCAGGTAGATGACACTGAAGAAGCATTTTCTGACACTACACTGTACAGAAGTGTGCTAGGCAAGCTAAACTTCATTGCCAGATGTTCAAGACCAGACATTGCTGTTAGCTGTAATTTGCTAAGCAGACAAGTCAACAATCCTACTGTTAAGGATTGGAAAGCTCTGAAACGCATAGCGCGGTATTTGAAAGGCACTATGCATTACAGACTGAGATTTAACAATCAGAAGTCTGGTGGTCTTGAGATATTTGCAGATGCAAGTTTTGGAAGTGACACTACAGACAGGAAAAGTACGTCTGGAGTTTGCTATAAGTACAATCAGGGTCTATTTGATTGGTCGTGCAAGAAGCAAACAACAGTTAGCTTAAGTACTTGTGAAGCTGAACTGAATGCACTGTCTTATTCACTTAAGGATTGTGAATGGTTGTTACAATTATGCAAAGACATGAAAATTCCTGTCAAATGTCCAATCCAGGTTTACCAGGACAACAAAGCATGTTTGTCTTTGCTGAATTCTGAAGGTTGTAAGCAAAGCACGAAGCACTTGCAATTGAAGGTGCAACATGCTAGGGAACGTATTCAGAAGGGACTCGTAACGGTGTCCTATATGCCAGGTAATGAAATTCCTGCTGATGTATTGTCCAAGATTGTATCAAGGGATCAACACTGTACCTATGTGCAGAAGTTGGGTTTGTACTGATATTGTACGAACACGCTGCCCAGAGATGTTCACAGAAAGGGGGAGGATGTTGGTTTCTGCTTCCTTCTCTGTGCAGCGAAGTGCTTGTCACGAGACAGGTTGTTTACATTCCACAGAGTCTGTACTGTTGGAGGTTTTCCCACGGGAACGGGAGACTGGATATGACGTACACTGGTTTCCTGTTTTTCACTGTTCTTTGCAGTTTCTCTTTGAGATTCTCTCCGTGCCTTAGAGGAGAGATGACGCTTTCTCTGCTCTGGCAGAGGGAAGATGTTTTTCTGTAACTTACCAGCTTTGAACTGTAAATAAAGTAGTATAGAGCATGTTGGCTCATACTTCTCATCATTCCGCTGTGCACTGGACACTGCTTATCAACAACAGATATGAGGACAAAGGGGGTTGCCAGATAGCCAGAAGAAGTGCTTGGCTGTGGTTCAAATCCAGGGGTGGATTGCATGGGCACAATTGCCACTACTGTCTCTTGAACTCATCAAACATTTACTTGCATGGTCTCAGTGTCTGTAATCCTACAGATGTTCTTGAGGCTGAGTTCCATGAAGGGGTCAAACTCTGCAATCAGATCATTTGTGCGCTTTATGACTTGGAAGAGTTGAGAAAATTTCTGCAGCTTCCAACTTGCTCTCCATCCTCATCCTCACATTCTAAACTTGATCTGACCAGTTTCTTTCTAGCTATTCAGCAGTCAATACCTATTGGCCCTCAATTAGTTCTTCTACTTCTTCCTGGATGAGGCCAACAAAGCCATCACCACCTACTTGCCTAGCCATCTGCACAATGCCCTCCACCTCAGTGACCGTGCTTGAAAATCTCTTGAAATCATGCACACATTCCTTCCACAAGTTCCACTAGCATGCATTCACTGTTTCAGGCTTGACTGCATCCAAAATGGGTGACGCAATGGGTAACGCTGAAGGACATCCAGCATACCGTGGAGTCAAGAGATGGATCAGCATCCATTGCATTGATAATCCAGGTGATGAGCTTCGTGTGAGTAGTCTTGGAGCAGTGGATCACACCTTGATGCAGAGGCTAGATGAGGGATGTCCTATGCGGGGGGGGGGGGCTACCTTGCTGTGTGTGAAGCAGAGTCCTTCAATGCCCAGCATTGTCCATAAGCATTATCACTTTAAACCACAGTTGTTTCTCTCTGAGGAACTGTCTCACCTCTGGAAAGAAGCAGTTATGGAGGCAGTCTAGAAATGATGATGTCACCCAGGCCTTTTCATTGGATTACCAAAATACAGGAAGTAGATTCTTCTCCTTGCCTTTTGCACAGGGGTTTTGAGACCTGTACAGCAAGCATGGCTTTATTAAGTGTCCAGCTGCATAATAACAGAACAGCACAGCTACTCTATCCTTTCCAGCCTTGAAGCCAGGGGTTTGCTTTTCAGCTTTGGCAATGCAAGTCCGCTCAGGCATTTTCTTCCAGAGAAGTCCTGTCTCGTCTAAAGTGAAGACTTGCTCTGGAAGATAGGACTTGTCCAGCAGCTACTTTGATTGTGCAGGGTATGTTTTCACAGCCTCTTTGTCTGCAGATGAAGCCTTCCCTATTGCCTGGACATTCTTCAGGTTGAAACAGATCTTAAAGCTCTTAAGGCAACCTGAGCTAGCTTTAAATTCCTTGCTGATTCCCAGCTGTAGTGGAAAGTTTACTGTGGCCACAGAGGCTGAGAGATTTGTGGCACGAGAAGCTGCCATCCATAGCAACATGTTTCTGGTTCTTGTCTTCCAGCCACAAGTTCAGTGCCTTCTTTGTCTTCACCAAAGCCATGTCTTGCACTTGGCTGGTCACCTTTGCAGCCAGGGATGCACTTACTGCCACTCCTCCATGGACCTCATTTTCATGCACCTTGATGGCATGGGTGCTGTACTCATTCGGGCCATATTTGTGTGCCACAGCACACACAGACATGCCAGCTCTCAAGCAGCTCAGCACAGCCAACTTCTTTTCCAGTGTGGGAACCATCCTTCACTTATTCTTTCGTTTCTCAGCAGCTGATGATAACGAGGATGCCTTGTGTTTTGCGGCCATTCTGCAGCTCTAACCACCTCATCCACAATCCTCCAAGTCTCCTCCAATGTCTCTCCAAGCCCCTCCACAAGTCCTTCAGACCTCTTCCAACCACCTCTTCCAAACTCCTGTGATGTCTCTCCAACCTCCTTCAATCTCCCTCTCCAACTGCTTCTTCCACAGTCCAACCTCCCCCAATGTCTCTCCAAACTTCTCCACAAGTCTCTTTGGTCTCCACCAATCAGCCACTCTAACTCTCTGCTACCCCTCTGCCTTCTCTTCACACTCTGCAGACTCTTCAACCACACTCAAACACTTTCACAAAGACTACCGGGATCTTTTGCAGTTTCTTCCTGCTCAGCCACCCCTTTCACATTTTCATGGTATTAAAAAGAAAATTAAAAAGAAAATTGGTGATGTGCATAAAGCCGTGATCATGTTAAGTACGTATTATAAGTGTAAGATGTGAGTTACCTGTACAAAAAATAGTTATCATTTTGAAGTTCTCTGCAACTAAATACAGACTCAGTTAAAGACAGACATTCTAAAATATAGGTTAGCATTTGAAACTGTAGAAGTGCCCCTTTTTTAGCCTATTTCCATGCACATTTTTTGGATAGAGTTATGCTGGGTTATTTTCCTGTTGTACATGCTTTATTAAGCTCTCACCCTTTGAGCTCTCTCATGTTCCTCTCGAGCTTTCTTTACTCTTTCCATCCTTTCCCTGATTTCTTTTTCTTCACGCTTTCGTTCATATTTTCTTCTGTGTTCCGCAATCTTCTGAGCCTGAAGCACAGAGGGTGGGTATTGGTCATATGAATCCAGAGCATCTTTAAAATACCATCTTAGCACTTTACCTACCTCAACTAGTTTTAATTGTTTTGGTACTCTGCCAATTCTTTTTAGATATTTAAGACACATACCTTCTCTTCAACAGGCAACTTAAGATTCAATATGTTGCTGGGTCCCACAGGATATGAAGTCAGTATTTCACAAGAGGGCAAAACTTGCAGCCTGAAGCCGCTGATGGTATGAGTGAACATAGTGAAAACAATTATCCAGGCTTTAAAAGTCTGGAAACCTACCTAGGAGTTTATACTACAACTCATGTGTAAAAATATTTTGAGAGGATTGCTTATAGTGTTCTGGCCAAGCCAAGCTAAAGGATGAAGACTGCCACTTAAAAAGTCTTAATCAATAATGGAGTGTCTTAACATTTTTCAGCCTCAGGGCCACATTGGGTTAGGATCCTCTCCCAACCCAGCATTGTGGTGGAAAGAGTTGACCAACCTTCCTCTTTCTGCAGTGCTTGACCCCTTAGCAATAGAACCATGTTAACTGGTGAACAGGCACTCCTGTGGATGGAGGATTTTCCTAAAAGGGAAAGTCAATTTTCCCAAGGGATGGTAGGTCACCAGAAATGGCTTGGCAGGCCAAGGCTAGCCTGCAAATTTGCCACCCTTGATCTAGACAACATAGCATATTTAGAAGCCAGAAATGTTAAAACCAATGTTCAAAATGTAAAATACCAGGGAGTATACTACACACTTGGCATACAAAACTTTAGGCTCTAGGGATATCACATTTTGGGTCAGTGGTATCAACTAGGCTTCTCAAAACATGATGTATTGAAAAAAACACGCCTTCAGTTGTCATCAGTATTTGGCAGCAAAAGCTCTTAGTATCC
Organism: Podarcis melisellensis; assembly: GCF_964234715.1. Lineage (NCBI taxonomy): Eukaryota > Metazoa > Chordata > Lepidosauria > Squamata > Lacertidae > Podarcis > Podarcis melisellensis. The sequence goes on along the minus strand of NC_138542.1, from coordinate 45,685,426 downwards.
ATAACACTGCTACTTAAAGAAGCCATTACACTATTTTTCATAGGTTTCAGCTTCCAGATGCTTCTCCAGATATTATAAAGGACGCCTTTCTGCATCGTTTATCAAAAACTTTAAAGAAACTTTCAGTAGTAGGTTCCCAACTAGGTCAAGTCTCAACTATAGCCTAGTCAGCAGAGAATGAGACTCTTAATCTCAGGATCATGGGTTCAAGCCTGACGTTGGGCAAATGAGTCCTGCATTGAAGGAGGTTGGACTAGATTACCCTCGTGCTTCTAACTCTACAATTCTAGGATTCTAAGTCTGCCCTGGCTCAGCAGTGCTAGAAACTGGGATAGAAACCTAGGAGCCAAATTTTGGCAACACACTTTAGTTATTATCTTGATACACATGAATACACAAATCACATAAGTGACACATTGTTAATATCACATTTTAACAGAAATTGTTAATACATGTTTCATTTGGTGCTTACAACAAAAATATTGGTACACCACACCCTACTTGTCAGGGAACTGCCATCAGAACGAGAGACGGAGGCAGGGCCACCCAGCGATGCCGGAGAGGGGACGAGCAGGGGGGAAGGATTTCAACGTAACACCCATAGAGAAGCGAAGGAGATGGAGGAATTGGTGACAGGGCTCCAAGACCCTTCCCCCGACGATAGTGGAGAAAGCGCTGGGACGCCCCTTCCTTCCCCTTACTTGCGCAGACGCGTTCCGCGCAGAGAACATAGGAGGAGACTCGGGGTCAAACAGCTTTTATGCTGGAAGAGGTTCAAGAGACGCCCACTCTCGGATTCTGCAAGTGACTAACAGGTCACGGAGGGCGAGCTCCGACCCTGGGCATGGTTGGGGCAAGCAAGCTAACTGAACTGAAGTAAGGTTACGCACAAGTAACCCCTAACAACCATTACACTACTCTTTACTGTTAAACTCCTTATTAACATTTTGGCTATCCCTGACATATACTTCAAGGCTTCAAAGCATATACATTTCAGAAATCCTTGAGTATCAGCCAGGAACAAAAAATGGCACCTAGACTTTTTGAGCTTTTTGCAAATGGAGAATCTTTGGGCGTGAAATGTGCCTGGCACCCTGCTAATTTCAATCCCTGTGGCTGAGACTAGTCTATCTTACTTGGTCCTCTGTCTTGTGAAATTATACTGTTTCAATTAGTTGCTCATGTTTTTATTATCATTCTCTGTGCTGCATTTTCAATGAGTGGGAGGAGGGAACTGCCCTAAGGCGTCTTCACAGGAGTTGGTCCTTCCCACCTAGCAACAACAGGCATTTCCTAAACATCCCCACTCCTATTCATGTGGCAAACAATAAAGCAATGGACCTGGAGACTGTAACAATGAGTATGGACAGAGCAGAGGCATTTCCTACAACCCTAAAATGCCTTCTCTTCTTTTCATCCATAAAAGCCATGGAGAAGGGGAGACATATGCCATTCTTTAGGAGTTGTCAATGAAGTAAAAAGAATATGTGGAAGGCTTAGGCTTGTTGAATCAAATTTTCATTCTATCTGTGGGAAATAATACAGTGAAGAGAGCAGCTCCAGATACACAGTGGCAGGGAGAGGAAGCAGAAGCCAGGCTGTCACATCAAAGCTTCAGAAATGTTCAATAATACGCATGATTATGAGATATCAAAATTTATGACCTACTTGATGGGTCTTCCTTTTGTACAAGGTTAAGATTTATCCCTTGCTAATGTCAATCCTAAACTTACAGTAGGAAGGGCAAAGATTTGGCCCTATGGACACTGCTGAACTAAGACTTCCATCACCCCTAGCAAGCATGGCCAATGGTTCAAGATCTGGAGGGCCAAAGGTCTCCACATATGATCTCCAGAATGCCAGACCAGATGAAACAGTACAGTTAAATAATTATTCAAAAATATTCTTTGAATATATAGGCCAGCTTGCGAAAACAAGGAGTGATTCTCTAGAGACAAGGCTGAAGTTAAGAATTTTTTTAACTGTTTGTAATCACAGCTGACAGCACTCCCATGCGGCAATGATGCAAATCAGTAAAAAAATATTGCGTTCTAGCCAATGCACTGATCTCGGATGATCCACATTTTATGCAGCAGATGTATCTACAGTTTTCCCACTGTTCCTTTCCCACAAATATTGGGAACACATGCCCATATCATACACACACATTTCCCCTTCAGATCTTATAGGAGCTTATTCAGAGACATGCAGTGGACACATGGCAAACTTGTCTACTTCCAGCAATCGTCTGGAAGTTAGAGGATGGAACCACAGCATCCTTAGTTTTGAACTATGAGGCCATGCATAATTCCAACAGACACCAATTTCCGAAATAAGTTCTGCCTAACACCACAGAAGACAAACCATGAACAAGGCAATAAATTATTGATGTCCCAAGGTACGTGAGGCCACCTCTCTGTTCAAGCTAAGGAGCTCTGGGGTAATCACATATACACTGTGTTCAGGTCCACAAAAAAAGAAAGCCAGGATAGAAAATGTAAGAAAATAAATATGCATCCCTGTTGTCACTCACTCTGGGCTGCACTTCCTTCAGCATGGCACTAGCATCTTCATCATAATCCAGTTTACAGGCTAATGCCAGGTCATGTGCAGACTCCTCCCAGTGACCCAACATCCTGGCAATGACAAGATTCAAGACATTTTAAAATCAGATTTAACCCATGGCATAAAATAGGGGTGGGCATCCTTTAGTCCAACAACTTCTGAAGACCACAACTCCCACCATCCCTGAACACTGATCATGCTGGCTGGGGATTATGGAGGTTTTGAGTCCAAAAACACCCAGAGGATCCAGAGAATGACATGTTTGTCATCCTTGGGCTAAAAGAAAACCCATAGTTATGCACAGCTTGAAAACTACACAGAAACTTTCCATTTCATTATTATGGTACAGTCATACCTCGGGTTAAAGTCGCTTCGGGTTAAATCTTTCCAGGTTGCGTCCCGCGGCAACCCGGAAGTAACGGAATGGGTTACTTCCAGGTTTTGCCGCTTGCACATGTGCAGACGCTCAAAATGACATCACGCGCATGCGCAGAAGTAGCAAATCGCGACCTGCGCAGACGCGGGTTCCGTTCTGCTCAGGATGTGAATGGGGCTCCGGAACAGATCCCGTTCGCATCCAGAGGTACCACTGTACTTGTATTTTTGCAAATCCAAACTGTCCCTTAATTCCAAGTTTTACATTGAAGAAGCAAAGGAGAATTTACAGTGGTAACAGAACAGTACAAAAATGTGCATTTATATACGGTTCAGATTATCTGCCCTTCACTATAAGGTCTTGGGGCAGGTTGAAATAATTTACAATTATAAAAACAGACACTCATAAGTTGAATCAATTTAATAAAAAATACCAGCTACGCAACTGGATCATGTTTATGCTATACAGCAAACCAGACTGGTAAGTTTGTATCTTCATTAATCAGAGGAGTACAATGTAAAGGGAGGTTAGTTTCTTTACCTGTGGGCTTTCCCTCGCCATTTGTAAGGCTGTGCTGAATCAGGGTTAATCTGAATGGCTCTATCACAATCTCTGATGGCAGCATTTGGCTTCTGCATTTTCACAAAGACACTGTCGACAACAAGGAAATCAAGTATGTTTAAGGAACTATCAGCTGCACATTTTTGGGTACTCAGAATGGAGTCTAGAGATGCTACAAGTTACATGACAGTCATGCTGCCTAATCATATTTTTTCCCCTTCCACTGTCCCAAAAACTGCAAGCTGCTACAGTAATTTGGATACATCCTCTTCTAACATGTATGTTGAGCTTTTAATGCTCATTTTAAAAATTTCAATAATAATGTGGTTTAATGGCTTATACACTTTTCTTTTGCTAAGATTAGTATTAATGGCATAAGCCACCTATTGCTTCAATTTTTATCTGACAGTGACTTCTATGAAGCAACATTAAGCAGGAGCTCAACCTCCAATTTAATTTAGCTAAGTCCTTTAATAAATACACATACTTACTCTGTCTTACTCAAGACAAAAATCAAAATTAGGAATATGACATCTAAATTATGTCCAAGTGTGCCAAGAAAAATAAAAATGCTTGTTTTTTCATAAAGTCATTCTGTAATCTGATTTTATGTATACAGGTATGGTAGCATTAAAGACAAGGGAAAGAGAAGAGGTATATGGGAAGGAGAACATGGAACAGGGTCATTAGAAGAAAAGACAACCATGAGCACATAGCAATTTAGAAAACTCACATTTACACTTATTATTCTACAGACCATCTGGTAAATATTTCCACAACCACAAACAGGACTTTTCAGGTGAATAACAGCACCTCAAAATGTCAAAGACTGTAGGTTGGCTTGCAAAGGAGCTTATGAAAATAAATTTAACAAAGAGGCACAAGAGGCTTAACAGTTTTTTTGCAGCCAGGTCAAGGCATATTGTCACATTTTGTACAATATATACATTTTACTAGCAATTCATTTAGCAAGAGAATTCTGGAGTTAATTAGTCTAGACTAAGCTGTGTTTGGGTATATGTAGTTTGGCATCCTCTAGTGCACTTGTTTTCTAATTTAAAGTCTCACCTGGCTCGTTTGGCATACAAGATAGCCAGTTGTGGATTCAACTTGATGGCTTCTGTGAACAAATCAATGGCTTTCTGAAGTTCACCTGGAAATATAAATAAAGCTTCAATTGTACCCTCAAAGAAGAAATCTACATGATATACTTGTCTTAATTAGGAGTACTGGGCATATGGAATAAAGGGAATGGTACATAGTGCCATCAGTCTTGTCTCATTGGCAAGTTGCAGACATACTGTTTTGGGAAAAGGCACTCAAGTGAATTGATGCTGTGCAACCCCAGGTATTTGTAGGGTTTTCTAGACAAATTTAACTTGGTTCCAAGTCCTGTTTTGTTGTAGAAACCGAACTGGTCACCCTACGTGATAACCAGTGCCAAGAGAAGAGGAATACAACCCTTTTGATACCCCTAGCTCTCTCAGCATCTTTTGATACCATCAACTGTGGTATCTCCATGGAATGACTATGTGAAATGTATATGGATTGCATTTAGGCAACGGAGCCCAACAACATGCGCTTCCTCCCTTGCCTCTTGGGGGGGAGGGTGTGGGGAGAGAAAAATAGTGTGAGAGAGTTAGGCAGACACACACACACACACACACACACACACACACACCTTAGTAGGACCTGCATGGGAGGGGAGCCCGATGAGTGAGAGGCAATTTGCCTGGCCCTCCACTTTTTTTACCTGCAGGTCAGTGGCCCATAACATAAAGAAGATTTTTCTTTAACCTTGCTTTAAAGCCTTTTAACAGTTTGAAACACTGGTCCCTTAAGGACTACTTCTTCTCTGTCAACCTACATGGGAGCTGAGATCTTCCCATGCAGGTTGACAGAGAAGCCTTTCTCAGAGTTTCACCACCATGAGCAATCAAGTGGTAGGCAATGCTTCTGACATCCTGGTTACTGAATGAATTCCTATGCCCCACAAATTTTAAATAAAAGCACAGATTCCACTCATGTAAAAACACCAGGCAGGCCGCACAAATAACCCAGAGATGCATTTTAAATAAAAGGACACATTCTACTCATGTAAAAACACGCTGATTCCCGGACCGTCCGCGGGCAGAATTTAGAAGGCAATTGGGCCGGATCCGGCCCCCGGGCCTTAGTTTGCCTACCCATAGTCTACTGGTTATAACATCCTATTTTAGGTGTCAAGACAAAATGTTTAGTCTCAAGCAGATGGGAAATGAAATTAAAGACAGTCATTCACTGCACTGTCTGAATCGAAATTATGGTGAATTTGGAACATACTTTTGTTTGAATTATGTACTTATTGAAAAGACCAACTTCTGAATACTGTTCTCTTAACACTGTGGGAATTAAACTCACAATCCACCCTAAAAATAGAAGTATGCTAGATTACATATTTTGTTTACCTCTAAAAAGCTTGTCAGGCAATTAATTTTCCTTATAAAGAACTCACCTTCACCTAGTGCATTAATAGCTTCCATCTTCTTTTCATTCGCCTGGTCCATCATCTCTTCCGTTACCTAAAGGAGAGAGAAACAAAGTGACTCAAATTCACGCAAAGTATTTGGAAAGCATTCTTAATTCTAGAAATTTTAAAAGGTCTAGAGCAGGGGTAGGCAACCTAAGGCCCATGGGCCAGATGCGGCCCAATCACCTTCTCAATCCGGCCTGCGGACAGTCCGGGAATCAGCATGTTTTTACATGAGTAGATTGTGTCCTTTTATTTAAAATGCATCTCTGGGTTATTTGTGGGGCCTGCCTGGTGTTTTTACATGAATAGAATGTGTGCTTTTATTTAAAATGCATCTCTGGGTTATTTGTGGGGCATAGGAATTCATTCCAAAAAATATAGTCTGGCCCACCACATGGTCTGAGGGACGGTGGACCAGCCCACGGCTGAAAAAAGGTTACTGACCCCTGGTCTAGAGTATCAGTATACGACTCAACCTAATCTCAGCAGAGAGATGTGTTTCAAAACTACTTAAAGGCAATAAGAAAAATATCTATCAACAATAAATTTCTTCTTTTTAAAAAGCCACACAGACTATGAAGGAGAGTTGAAATTTTCTTTATTTATTTTTCCATCCTTTAGATCAGTGACTATTTAGTTGTGGTAGAACACATTTGGTGCACTGGCAGTCTGCTGGTCTGATCCAGCTCAGCAAGCTCTTCCTGCTAGCCCACTAGCTCCCTGTCTCCATTTCGCATGCAAGAGGACTGCTTTATTTCTTCTGCTTGGCGTATTGCACATGTATGTGATACAGAAGTGTATGTGCAGACATGAGATGGCCAGATCCACCTTTCTTCTGGCCACAACAATCTTTCTAAGATATCAGTTATTTTTCTTAACATTAAAAGGGTAATTTGAAATCCACGTTCTGCATTGGTTTCCTATATATTAGTACAGATTGCATCATGGTGGATTTGTTTAGATAGCTCTTAAATATTGTAAAGTAATTTTCATGCTGTGCAATCCAGAAATGTTGATTGATTGATCGAAAAAGCTACATGAGGTTTTACAAAGAGAGACAGTTCCAATCTCAATTAAGCTTATTACCTCAAGACTTTCATCTCCCATTTCTTGAGGTTCATCACTGTCTGGTTCAATCACTCCTTCATTATCAATTTCTGCAAACAAAATCACCACTAATTAGAAGAATCCTAGTTATTCCACATAAGAGGCTAAATATGAAAAAAGAAGCCAAAACTTTGCATCTACAACACGGAAACCATGCAATATAGTACTGAATAACTCACCCACATCACTCTCTTCACTCTCAGGTTCTGATGGCTTTGGTGGTTCCTCTGGCTTCTTTTCTTCTGCTTTCGCCTAATGAAAAGGATATCAAATTACTGGCAGGCTCATTTAAAGCTTTGCTTAGGGTGGTACTGTAGGATGTTCAGACAATTCTAGAATAAATTATTTTCAGGGACTGAATTGGAGAACTGTTGCACTGTTTTTCTAGCTGGAAAGCTTAAAATTTAAAAGGTGAATATCTCAAAAATGTAATTATGATATTTTGGTTATTTTACTTCTGCTTGCTACAGACTGCTGGAAAATCCAGACTTTCTACTGTTTTACAATTCATCTGGGAAGTTCTGGAAACATATAAGTAACACTGAAACATAGGGCAAGGGGCCCCATCAGAAAAGCAGCATATCTGACCAATGAAGTATTTGTTAGCAGAGTTTGATTATCACCGACAGCAATCAGCACTACTACTGTCAGTTGTCAGGATTCAAAGAACTATGCAACTAACTACACACCCAAGGGAACTTTAGACTTCTGCTTTCCAAAGAGCAGAAGCCTTTGCCACATGGCAAACCACTTCGGAAGGCATAAAGACTTTTAAAAAGCCGACAAACATAATGGGGTGACCTCCTGTTCGGGGGATAGTGGAGGGAGGATAAAATACATCATCTCTAACTACCTCCCAAAAAAGTAACGTGTATGACATGTGCAAACTCTCCTGCTCTTACCTTTCCTTCATGTTAGCTGACCCATGACTAGAGCTGGGCGATATCTGGTTTTCAACATCATAATATATCAGCAGCTAAATATCGTGATATACTGATTTATCACAGTGTCTGAAATGTATCTCAGCTGCTGACAGAGATTTATATAATGCTTTTGTCCATAAATCATTCAATTTATCTTCTTCAATGTTCATATCCCTGTTTAATTCCCAGATTTTGTTGCGGGTAAAATTGGTTCTCAACAAGGGTTCCGTATATCTTCCCAAATGATTTTTCTGTATAGGCTAATGGCCCTTTATGTACAGAAGCCTCAAAAAATGATTATCATGGAATCAACAAAGGATGTGGTATCCAACATGCATCTTTAGGTATGCGCAAAGAAAGCCTGAGTAATTACTAATGATCTTGTTGACACATGAAGAAGAGACACACACTTGTGTCCAGGGCAGATGTCTATCAGCTCCATCTGGTAAGCTGGCTGAGACCCTACCTGCCTGCACTATGTCTTGCCAGAGCGGTATATGCTCTGGTTATCTCCCACTTGGACTACAGGCAACTCCCAATTTGTGATTTATAAGACAGCATCCACACTATTGCACAAAGTTGAGATGCAGGTCAATTTATATCAAATTGCACCCTATATTAGGAATTGTATGTACAAACATAAAAGCCATAATCCTAACAAGTGTCTCTCTCTTACCTCATGTGTTCCTTCCGCAGCTCCTTCTGCAGCTCCTTCCTGAGAAGTGTTGCATGGAGCTGGTGGTATTTTACCTCCCATACTTTTCAAAAAAAGAAAAAGATTGGTGAGATACAGAGTTTGACAACATTTGGTTTAAGATAAATGAAAAGTATAAACCACTAAGTAACAGTTAGCAATGAATATTTATTCATGACTAAAGAATAACTGAACAGAAATTCTATTACCTTAAAATTAGTCCCATTTGCTGTTCTGAATTGGTACTCAGGAATGCTTCAGCACAATTTTATGTTATTAGGGTAGAACAATTGAAACCCCTTTAAGCATAGCAATGTCAATTAACTAGCATTTGCTGCCTTCTAATCCAGGAAATTTGGAAAGAAAGAAAAAGCTGTGGAAGCTTAAGCATTTCTAGATATAACTTGTACTTCCACATGCCGCAGTATGATTCCACAACACTAAGGAAATTACCCTGAACAAAACACTCCATTTTTACCCATACTTTCAAGTCAGAACTGCAATATGTACAAAGGTTACAAGCAATAACACTAGAAAAAATATAGCTCTGATTCCCAAAGCATGTGCTTTGCACCACAACTGATTTCCCTAAAACTGGTAGATCCAACACATGACTTGAGGGCTGCAAGGAGCCTTTGAGACCTTTTTTGAGGGCCCACAACAACATCTTGGTACCCCCCCTCCTTGCACTGCTTTCCCAAAACTGGGTAAACAAGATGTGGGAAGGAGATGTCAGGGCTGGGAAGGGCTCAAATTTTGGCCTCCCCTCACAGCACAACAGTGCAGGGTGTGGCCTGCAGGTTCCGTGTAAAGTACTCTTGCAGCCCACTTGGTCTGAAAGCTTGGACCTCCCTGCCCTAGAATGTACAGCAAAAGGTGGTGGTGGAAATCACACTTCCTGTTTCAATAAATTAATGATGCGCTTTCCAGAAACATTTACAGTATCTGTGAAACACTTCTGAGATGAAAGGAGCATCTCTGACACACTCCTCTAGGAATAATATTAAATGTTAAATTAACTGAAATAAAATTAACCCAGAAGAGTAACCACCAAATAAGAACTACTAATATTCTCCGGCCACCCTATTTGATTTACAGTTTCACTGGTCACTTTGTTAGTTTTTGAATGGTAAAGTCTTCCTAACTGATACTTTTATAGCCCAATCGTAGTATGAGTTAGGCATACCTGAGTCCACTGATTACAATGCATGCAAAGCCTCCTAATGCTACAAGACTGTTATTAAACAACTATTTGATTCAAAATAAAAACCATTTCACACACAAAGAGATTTCAAAAGAACAAGCTCTACCACTCCAGCAGAAAACCTGAAATCTTACTACCCAATAGATAGAGCTACAGGTTACCTTGTAAACACAGCCATGTTTGTTTCTACACTCTTCCACAGCATAGCTCTTTCAGCCACAACTCTTTCTACACCCCTCCCTCCACAGCATGAAATGCAAGCTTTTGCACTGTCATGGAACAATACTTTAAGGTCTGCAGAAGCCAAAGCTAGACTGCTTTTCTTCACAGAATCATCAACATTATTACTTGAGGGGGTTTTCCTGGGCTATGAAACAGGACTCCATAATGGTTTTTAATTCATTTAGCTAGAATGTGGTTGGCTGCATAAATGGCACTCTTGGCAACGTAACACTGATTGCTTTCAAGCAGGATCTGAAATCATGGAGGGGATATTAAGAGAACCATCTGGAAAATTTTAACAGCCAATTTTACTATTGTACAGATTTCAATAAGTAATCCAGTTAAATGTTTTTAACCATGCTTACAACAATATGAAAGCAGCTCTATCTACCTTAGTTTTACATAAATTGAATACTAGATCTAAAAACAGTTACATATTGCTATAAGTTGGTGGGGAGAAAGTAGGCTCTATGTGAGATCCTTCTAATCTAACCCCTGGATCTAGCAAGTGTTAAAATATAAGCCAGGCTAGCTTCCTGTGTTGGGGTGAAAGTCTGGGTGATGAGGCATTAAGAGAAGGGGTTATGTGTGAGAAGGCAAACAGCTGGGGGGTGCCCCTCCCCCAGCTCTGTTAGTTAAAAGGACAAAGCTGGAATTTAGAGCTGAGTTGCAATGATGTGACCTAGAAGTAAAGCTGCAAGCTGGTGAGAGAGTCAGAGCACGGTTTGATTTCTGTTTGAATCCCCTCCATTGTAGGTTCAGGTTGCATATATGTGTAAACAAACCATATATCATAAAAAACATATAAAAAATTGTCCAGTAGCACCTTAGAGACCAATTAAGTTTGTTCTTGGTATAAGCTTTCGTGTGCATGCACACTTCTTCAGATGCATGCACATGAAAGCTTACACCAAGAACAAACTTAGTTGGTCTCTAAGGTGCTACTGGACCTTATATGTTTCGACTGTCAGACCAACACAGCTACCTACCTGAATCATATATCATAAAGACACTAAAGTATCAGCTGTGCTTCATTCCAGAAAGAAAGTGCTTGGAACCCCTGGAATCCTGTCCTGCTCCAAGATTGGAGTGGCATGCAACAATATATTTGCACAATCCAAGGTGCATTGTGGCTTGTGTTACACACACTTCCACAAAAAGTCGTTTGATAAATACACTCTTTTTTTCTAAAAGATGAAATAACAATCCTAAGCAACCCAGTTTAAGGCTACTCCAAAATGCATGCTTTTTTCAACAAAAAAGGAACTTCCAGGTGGAAAGGAAAGCATAGGCAAAAATGTGCTTGGCGTGTAGATTATGATGTTTGTTTTTCACTAAATGTGCTCTGGTGCAGTAACTGGGGACAATATTCCAGCATCAAAATGCCTACAAGACGGAAAGAAAGTGCAACACCTGAGCAATCATCATAATGATCTGAAAGCTTTCTCTTATCCTTTCCTCAGGCACAAAACAACGTTTTCTGTGCAGCAGAAATGTTCGTACACCGAGGGGATTAAAGAGCACATGTTAATTGTAACAGCCTGAAACCCTTTCCTTGCCGAGAAGGGGGGGGGGGGAGTGGAGTAACTGGACGCGAGAAGAACAGGTTTCCAATGACACGGCTAGGCCTTCCGTCCAGAAATCCGGCCATCCGTCCCTCAAACAGCCTCGGATTCCAGGGAAAGGACTGAAGACTCAAACCAAAGCAGGCACCTTTCGCAAGGCAAATAAATTATTCCGAAGAATTCCCCACCTTCCCAGCCCCATACAAGTCCCTGCAACTCCTCCAGCTCCGCGCTTTGCAAGCCCGACCTCTCTCTTATTATCGAGGCCTGATCCAGGGTTCGCCGCCCACCAGACACCCCCCTCCCGCCAAAAACAAAAACCCAGCAGCAGCCCCCCCCCCAAGCCCTAACGTCCGAAAACTGAGCACACTTTCATCACCTGAAAACGGGGGTGAGGGGGGGAGAGAGAGAGAGGAAGAAACGGGGATACGGAGGACCCCACTCTACCCCCACCTCCCCCTCCTCCAATGCCGCCCCATGAGGGGCTTCCCAAGCCTCCCGACTTACCCCTCCACCCAGTCGCGGAAGAAGCGCAGGTCGTCGCTGTGCAGGATGGCCGGGTTCTCCTTGCAGAGTTTGACGAAGGCCCGCAGCTCGCTCACCTTCCGCAGGTCCATGGCTCGCCCGCTTCCCTCCCGCGCGTCCCCCTCGCTGCTGCTGCTACTGCGGTGGTTGCCGCCGCCGCCGCCGCTTGAGCTTCCCTCCAAGCGGAGTAACGAAAGTTCCCAGCCTCCCTCTTCCCTCCCCTCCCGCTCGCTCGCTCGGGGGCCCCGCTGCCTGTCACGCGCGATTCAGTTCAGCGCCACGCGCACGCGCTCCCCGCCCCTCCTGCCCCGCCCCCCTGTCAGCTTTTCGCTCCCGCTGGCCGCCTTCCCCCTTTGCCCACGCCCGAGAGGCTCCTCCCACTGTGCCCTCGCGACCCACCCGCCGTGGCCCTTCGAGCGACGCTGGCGCGCGGCGGACCGGAATTTTCCAGAAATGAAACCCGAGTCGCCCAAGGCGTTTGCCTCTTTCCGTTGTCCCCGCCCGCCCCCGCCATTCCCACTTGGAGAACAACACCGAGTTATTTCACACGCCAGAGGGCAATAACTGAACTTAAACGGGCTCTCTGCGCGCGAGTATGGGTCTCCCTGTGTTTGTTTTTACACGCAGGCGTTTTACTTAGTCGCCAAAGTAAAAATTTTCCTAGGAAGGAAGGAAGTGGGATGCAATCTCCGGTCGAAATGGGCGTAATGACGCCATCAAACTTCGACTCAAAGCGGAGAAGGTCCTCTCAACGTGCCTGTGGTCTATTTGAGCTTAGTTTAGGCTGGCATGCTAGGGAGTGGGGACTTGGGAAAGAGAGGAAGAGGGACGCCGGTTTCCCCTCAGAGATCGCCCTGTAGTGGTGGGTGCTGTCCTTGCAGGTTCAGCCATGGTGTTGTTCCTAGCACAGAGACTTATGCAGCCTGTAAGGGGCATGTGCAGCTTTTCAGGTCAGAGACTTTCTTTCCTTCTAAAGATGAGCTTCCTTCGTTCTGGGGAGGGTGGAAGTTCCTTACGCTAGGCACTCGGTTCCACTGTGTGTGCACTTTAGTTTCCACTATGGACAACGGAAACCAGTTTATGTAACTGGCTTATTAATCCAGTTAAAATATATTTCTATGATGAGACACAAAATCTTCAGAAGGTCATATTAGGTTAATCGGAAGAATTCATATAAAGACAAAAGACAAAGGTTCTCGGATGTTTAGGGTCGCTAAAACTTCATCAACTTCTGAATTCAGAACTGAGGTCATAAAAAAGAGCATAGTTTTCAGACAATGCAATTCATTAAAATCTCAAGATAGGAGAGTTATATACTCATTTAAGTCTCATTGTTCTCAGTTGGAGAAATTATGTGTTTTAACTCTTCCACACAGAGATTAGTGGACTTGTGTTTTCAAGCATGGCTGAATTTTAGTTTTATGTCTTTTGTGTAGTTTGTGAAACTGCCTGGTATAGTTTCTCTTATACTTGCATTTGTTCAAACCTCTTTATTTTGGCCCTTCCATTTGTACATTTCTGATAATTTTGTGCAATTCTATAAAAGCAAATAAAAAATCCATTGTTTCAAAGTCTTTTGTTTATCTTACTAATTTTGAATTGTTGAATTGGAAAAAAAAAAATAAGGTTAAGCTTCCTTGTCAACCTTTGAAACAATCTGTTACACGGTACAGATTAAAAGGACATACATTAATGGTTTTTAACTGAGAAAGTGAATGCTCAAGATAATCTAGTTCTTTTATATTTTTTATACTATACTGTATATCACCTTCCAAAATGTGTAAAAAATGAAGATTTATATGATAGGAAAACCTGTATGATCACACTGAGTTTTCTTTAAAAGGAAAATTAAATTTATTTTTAAAAACTTGTTATGCTTGAATTGCTAGTTTATGGTGTAAAATAGAGAATCCAAACTCTCTGGGTAGCTGGATTCTATGCAGTACAAGGTACACTTAACTTTATTGACATCAGCAGGCTTAGGCATGCCCAACTCTGCATAAGATCAGGCTGCAATCCTCTGCAAACACTTATGTGAGCATTAAGTTCCATTGAATTCAGTGGGACTTCTGAGAATGCAATGACTGGATTGGGTCTTAAGTTTGTAGACCTGAGCACCCTTTCTAGGAAGAAAGTTCTACGGAGCTCAGTAGTATTTGCACCTGGGGATGCTGCTGCAAAATGCAAGCGGTGAGGGAGGTTGTAGTCATCTGCATGTTTACTAATGGTTTACTAATGGTAGACCCTTTAAATTCTGTTGGATTTATTTCTACATGAAAATGTGGGCAGCCTATTCATACAGTACTTATATTGGAATATGTCCTACTGAGTTTCTGAGTAAACATGCAAAGTATAAAGCTGAAAAGTTGCATTCCTGAGCAGATTTATGAGGGGTAATAATTGGGTAATTCCTTCTAGTAGACAGTCATCACTCTAGTTTCCATTAACTTCAGTGAGTATGTAGTCCAATCTCATGCATATTTACTCGGAAACACCTGTTGTGTGCAACTGGGCTTGCTCTTAAGGAAGTGTGTATAGGAGACCCTGAACCTACGCAGGGACTGGGTTCTACAGCTGCAGCCCTTTGCAGAGTTTGGCATCCCCAACCCAACTTAATTCAATGGTTTTTATTCACAGGATTTCAACCTCAGCTACTACTGGTTTTCTCTAGATTGTATTCATGGTCTGTAGTGATGTCTATTTGCAATTTTTATGTACCCACCTAGTTGCCCACTCTTGTGAATGTTAGCAGTTTATTCAAACGTAGTATTTTGGCACTTGAATGAAATACTTTGATACCCGCTCCCTCAAATAAGTCTGATTCTCAATATTTTCAGTATATTCCAAGTGCATATGAATAAAATCTATATTGATAAGAGTGCATTAATAATTGGGCAGATGGTAAAATGTTTTCGTGTCATGTAGTACTCCCTACTCAGTTTCAAGGAAGAGAAACATAAGCATTACAAGGTCTACCAGGGCAGAGGAGAGTTAGGACTGTGTCCTTACAAAACAAATACTGCTAAAAATACTGTGTTGCACAGGAAGAGATAAAAGGAATACCAGAATGTAACTTGCAATACAGTCACATTCTTACACACACACACACACACACACACACACACTCTAATCTCATTGTATGGTTTTGAAAGGATGGTTAGTAGTTAATAGAAGCATCACTGCAATATTTTAGTTATATTGTAGAACAGGTGTGGGGAACCTGTGCCCTCCCTAGAAGTCATTGGATTGCAGCTCCCAGCATCCTTGATCATGGATCATACAGACTTGGGCTAATGGTAGCTGGAGAGCACCAATGTTTGGATAATCACAGGTTTCCTACCCCTCTAGTAGAAGAGTATCAGTTAACCTTACCCTGGTAAAAGGAGGGTAAGCTCCATGGCTAAGGTATTTGCAGCCTTTGAGATGGAAATAAATACTGAGGACAGACAAACAAAAATCTTAAAAGTGATGTCCTTTCTGAAAGTTAAAGAGAATTTGTGCAATTCTGTTCTGTCACATTTGTAAGTAAATTGAAGATTTAAATCTTTTTGAATCTGCCATCCATAGCTACTTTTTGGAGTAAGTACATGTGAATTCAGTGGGGCTTACATCTGAGTAGACATATATAGGCTTGCACTGCAGGTTATTCCATGTGGATTTGCCTTAGAAGAAAGGTGAAAAGAACAGTTCTTAAGAATGGCAAGCGTGTGACTTGACTGTATTACACCTAGAAAGGTCTTTCAGCTTGACACAATGTAGCTGTTTTCTTTTAGACTGCAAGTTCTGTTTCTTTCGGAATTTGTCCATCCAGCCTGTTGAGCAAAGGAAGATTCCAAACCGGTACCTAGGTCAACCTAGCCCTTTCACACATCCACATCTTCTGAAACCAGGTAAGGATCATTTCAGTACAGTCCTAAGCATATTTACTCAGAGGTAAGAAACACTGTATTCAGTGGGACTTACTCCCTGCCATGTTTGCATAGGATAGCATCCACGGACACTAGTTTCTAAGCTGTGTCATTAGATTCTTTTTATTTTGCATGAAGAGGAGGAAAATTGTACATCCTTAGTGGAATTCACCTTCAGAAAGTATTTCCTAAAATTCCAAAGAGGTATCATCCATGTGTATGCATTTCTCAATCCGTTCAGACTCATTGCTTAAAATAATAGAGCATCCCAATATGAGATAAAACTTGAGATAAATACAGCAAAAGTTTTAAGTATAGAACAGTGAAATGGGAGAATGGAAAGTGTACAGTGGTGCCCCGCAAGACGAACGCCTCGCAAGACGGAAAACCCGCTAGACGAAAGGGTTTTCCGTTTTGGAGGCGCTTGGCAAAACGAATTTCCCTATGGGCTTCCTTCGCAAGACGAAGGCCCATAGGGAAATCTCCGGGACAACGGGGAAGCGCAGTGCGTCTTCCCCACTGTCCTCGGACCTCCTCCAAAGGCTGGCGATGGGGCGGAGAGCCCTTCTCCCCCCGCCAGGCTTCAGAAGGCTCCTCTGAAGGCTGGCGATGGGGCGGAGAGCCCTCCTCCCCCCGCCAGGCTTCGGAAGGCTCCTCCGAAGGCTGGCGATGGGGCAGAGAGCCCTCCTCCCCCCGCCAGGCTTCGGAAGGCTGCTCCGAAGGCTGGCGATGGGGCGGAGAGCCCTCCTCCCCCCGCCAGGCTTCGGAAGGCTCCTCCGAAGGCTGGCGGCGGGAGGAGGGTTTTCCTTCCCACCGCCAACATTCAGAATGCTGTTCTGAATGTTGGCGGTGGGGAGGAAAAACCCTCCTCCCACCGCAAGCCCCGGGAACAAAGGAGAAGCGCTGTGCGCCTTCCCTTCTGTTCCCGTACCTGTCCGAAGGCTGGCGGTGGGGCGGAGAGACCTCCTCCCGCCGTCAGCCTTCGGAAGGCTGTCCTGAAGACTTGCGGTGGGAGGAGGGTTTTCCTTCCCACCGCCAACATTCAGAATGCTGTTCTGAATGTTGGCGGTGGGGAGGAAAAACCCTCCTCCCACCACAAGCCCCGGGAACAGAGGAGAAGCGCTGTGCGCCTTCCCCTCTGTTCCCGTACCTGTGCTGAAGGCTTGCGGTGGGGAGAAAAGCCCTTTTCCGCACCGCTAGCCTGGCAAGCGGTCTCCATAGGAACGCATTAATTGATTTTTAATGCATTCCTATGGGAAACCGTGCTTCGCAAGACAAAAAACTCACAAGAAGAAAAAACTTGCGGAACGAATTAATTTCGTCTTGCGAGGCACCACTGTACATGTGTGAGCAAAGGCAATATGCAAACCAAGCAGGTATGGTAAACAAATATTTCCATGACAGCAGCAGCAGAAAAAAAATTCCACATACAGTGGTACCTCGGGTTACAGACGCTTCAGGTTACAGACACTGCTAACCCAGAAATAGTACCTCCAGTTAAGAACTTTGCTTCAGGATGAGAACAGAAATTGAGCAGCAGCAGGAAGCCCCATTAGCTAAAGTGCTACCTCAGGTTAACAACGGACCTCCGGAATGAATTAAGTTCTTAACCCAAGGTACCACTGTAGTTCTTATGATTGACAGAACTTACCTCCTTCCCTAAGAACTTTTCTGAACACCAGTTCCATATTTTCCTACCTGCAGAGTTGCAGCAGGTGGGCAGAATGTCAGGTCCTTCCTTATCATAGCACCAAAAATCTGGAATACCTTCCCATGGCAGTCTGGGCCCATATTTATGAGTCTTCAAGTGGACAGGGAAGACAGTTTTGTTTCCAATAGTCCTTTAGGTCATTTTACTGATGTGCTTCTGACAGAAGAGTGGAATAAAAAAGTTGGTAAATAATAAACCCTCTCTGCTTGATTGACATTTGTAAATTAGGCCTGGGACCGTCATTTAATTGTACAGTCATACCTTGGAAGTCGAACGGAATCCATTCTGGAAGTCCATTCAACTTCCAAACGTTCAAAAACCAAAGTGCGGCTTCGGAAGCTGTGGGAGCCCCAGCGGACGTTTGGCTTCCAAAAATCGTTCAAAAACCAGAACACTCACTTCCAGGTTTCGATCGTTGGGGAGCCGATTTATTCAGGAGCCAAGGCATTCGAGATCCAAGGTACGACTGTATAGCTAGCAGTCAGTGTTCCAGAAAAGGAATCATTCACCCACACTTGAAACTCATTGTTATTCAACCATGCTTTCTTCCAAAAGTGACAATCCTTTTCCTTTATCTCAAACACTTTTATTTTCCATTTGTATTCTATGATTTGCCTCTCTCTCCAAACATGTATCCTGTTGTCATGCATGTTTAAGTCCCACTGAGTTCAATCAAATTAGTATCGGAATGCACTGTGTGGTTATTTGTGTATTATTTTATACCCTGCCTTTCTACTAGTAAGTTAAAATTACATTACTATGGGCTGGTTCACATGTCATTTTAAGTATGGTTTAAAGGTGAACATATTCTTGCATGTGACTAAAATAACATCCAGTTTATTCTCTTCTCCACTCTTGCTGCTGCTGCTGCTACACTGCCAGAATCTAAGCTATACTTTGGCTTTGCATTGTGTCTGAACCCAGGCTCACGCTATATATGGAAAGAGACAAACCATAAATCTAGGTTCAGACATGATGTGAAGCCAAAGCACGGCTTAGCTCCAAGCAGCATGGCAGTGGCCACGGTGAGGAAGGAGCGAAGCGTCCACATTTATGGTCCCATATTTAGCACGTTGCAAGTATACTAAAGCTTAGTTGTGGTTTCAGGTGGTCTGCAAACTAGGACAAAATATTACTGGATTACTATAAAACTGAACCCTTGTTCTTCCATTCCAACATAAGAGAGGCCCTAATGGAACATATAGTCCAGCAATATGCTTCCCAGTGTCCAAATGTTTCTAGGAAGCCTCCAAACACAACATGAAGAAAACAACCCTTCCCTACTGTATTCCTACAGCAACTGGAATTCACTGGCATGTTGTCTCTGAGTGTACTTTTCAGTCTGCACTGTACTTTCTTCATTATGGGTTTGATCCAGTGGAGGCACCTGTTAGTGGAAGTGGGAGGCATAATTTTCACCAGTTCTACCTCTTGCCTGCACTACTTCCCATGCTATTCTGGGGGGGTCCTTCAGCAGAGGGCAGAGGCTGGAATGAGCAGAGGTTGCCTCCACCCACTTTCATTAGCAGGTGTTGGGAGAGACCTTTTTAGGAGTAGAATGCCACTCATGGGATCATTAGAGGCAACCCAGATTATTGTAAAGGAAAAAATTCTGAATGCAAGGTAGCCATATGAAACAGGCAGCATAAACATCTAGGCAAAGACCTTTGGCTTGAGAACCTCATATAACTGCTTGCAGCATTAGTCTCCTATCATTTTCACTGGGACTTCCTTCCATGTAAGCTTGCTTAGGGATTGTAGCCTAAGGGTGCAGTTCTCACATAAAACGTCCCACTTAACTTCATTAACATGTACGAGTGCAGGATTGTGGTCATAGATTATGCCAAGAGTGTACCTCATTTGCAATCAGCAGCTCTTGTTTCTTCAGTCCAGTTGTGTTAAAAAGACTCTGTACTTTGCATTCTTTGCAGATAAAATGTGGTTGACAGATTAAATCTGCAGTTCCGAGAAAGAGAATTTTTCCTTGGAGCTATTAGGTACATAGCTTATAATACTAAAAATAGTCCGATGATTGTTCACTGTTAGAAGCTTGATAAGTTTTGGAGAAATTTTCGCTGGGCAATCTAATATCTCTTCTGACTTCACCTTAAAGGTTGCACCCAGCACTACCATTGTCTGTGCAATATCCAGAAGCTGAAAAAATGTAGTATTTCAATTGGGTTAAAGTGTACCTATTTTCTTCCTCCATCATCACCTATTCTCCAATCTAAAAATTAATATCCTTACGTTAGTTTGTGGAATGCCTTGAGAATTAATGTTAATTTCAAATGGAGCTTTTTTTTCTTACACATGACTGTGAAATAAGCTGAGAATGTGTACACATTGGAGCAGGGCAGGGGTAGCCAACCTGTAGCCCTCCAGATGTTCCTGGACTGTAATTCCCATCACCCCAGCCGTTGGTTATTCTGGCTGATGCTGATGGGAGCTGGAGTCCAGCAAGTTTCCCATCTTGGAGTAGGGAAAAGAATAGTGATGAGGAGAAAAGGGGATGTGAGGTGGAAAGAAGAGAGGAGCAATGGCATGCTAGAGGAGGGAAATTTGCTGCTTAGCAGCATAGCGCAGAAAATTAACAGCATGAAGAGGTGTTTTTGAAACAAGAATAGCTATTTTGATTTCTGTTCACAGGAGAAGTAACACCGGGGTTGTCGCAAGTGGAGTATGCTCTCCGTAGGCACAAGCTGATGGCTCAGATACACAAAGAGGTGCCAGGGATGGACCACACAGTGATTCTGCTATCCAATCCTACCTACTACATGAGCAATGATATTCCGTACACCTTCCACCAGGACACTAACTTCCTGTATTTGTGCGGGTTCCAGGAGCCTGACAGCATCTTGGTGCTACAGACTGTGCCTGGCAAACCTTTGCCATCCCACAAAGCTCTGTTGTTTGTCCCACGGCGGGATCCAAGCAGGGAGCTATGGGATGGACCACGGTCTGGTACGGACGGGGCAGTGGCTCTCACGGGCGTGGATGAAGCATATACCATAGAAGAGTTTAGGCACCTGGTGGCTAAATTGAAAGGTAAGAAGAAGAAGAAGAAACATACAGGAGATGTGGATTGGTAGGAGTTTCGGCAGGGTGTACAAAAGCCTTTGGGCAGGTTGCTCACAGGTGGAGAGCATAGTGGAAACATGCAAAGGAATTTTGTGCTCCCAGCTACCTGGTTGTAATTCCCACCCACCCACCCCTTGAGAAAAGTTGCATAATTAACATTTTTGATTCTCCTGCGGCTGTTGGATGGCCTGTGGCTCAGGAATCTTTACTAATATAGTAGAAAAATCACAGAAGTCTTCAGTACTGTGGCAAACATTTGCATTTTCCCTTCAGGATCCCTTTATTTGAATAATGACTATTAGGGAAGAATAATGTGTCTTCTTGACAGGCTTGCTTCTTTCTGACATATATCATCCAAAGGCCTGGTTTTCCATAAGATTAGATGACATATTTACATTGAGGGAAGTGGATATCCTATTTACACAGACAATTTTCAGCTGTGAAATATCTATAATTGTATCCTGCATTTTAGATCCTACATTGAGCCGGGGGGGGGGGTGGAGTGATGACCTCCAAGGTACCTTCCAACTCTATTATTTTCTCAGTTTATAATTAGCTGGAAGCCTTATACCCAGCATTGCTCGGGAATTTTAAGTATTAAAATCAGTGCAGGTTTGAAAAGTCTGCTACCTTAATTCAAAATTGTATTCAAACAGAGATGAAAACCTTCTGTTTGATCTCAGTAATCGCCATGTAAAGCATGGTTAAGATAACTTAAGTGATGTCCTCAGATGCATGGAGAACAGGCAAACTTTCCAAAATATATAGTCGTACAATTTTGTTTCTAAGTGGATGGTGCATTGGAATAGAAAGAATAGTTTCAGCAATAGTTCTTGCTAATTCCTTTCAGGCAGATTTTCAAAGTACTGATTTCCCCCAAGATAGATATGGCTAATTAAACTAATGTGTGTTTATATTCTGTTTCACAGATGAATCTAGTATGGTTTGGTATGATTTTGCTAAACCTGTGCATCCACAACTCCATTCTGATTACTTGCTACACCTGGCAGAAGTCAAAGCTAGAAGCAAGAATCGTATCCGAGCAATCAGGCACTTAGTGCAAAACCTACGACTGGTTAAATCTGCTGCAGAGATTGAGAGAATGAAGATTGCTGGCAAGGTGACATCACAGGTATGGGACAAGGCAGTTGTGCCTAACAGGATGTTAACAGAAAAGTGCAGAAACACTTTTCAAAGGAGAGATGGGATGTGGACAAACTTGGGTTGCTTCTGGTTGGATGGTTCTGGGGACTGTTCTTTTGTAAGTGGGTAATCCCAAGGAAAATACATTCTTCGATTTTATGGGAAGGCGTTTGTATACTAAGCTTTCCAATACGGCAAGACCTTTATTGGCTAACACAACTATTAATTTCATACAAAGTAATTCAACAAAACACCAATCAGGTGGGAACCAAATGTACTTGATCTTCTTCGTTATTACTGTACTTAGTTTCACAATCTGAGCCAATTCTATCTTGGGTTATGTATCTAGTGACATCCTGTGGTTGGCCTTAGAATGCAGGGTTTTGGAATAAACTTTGAGGGGCATTTTAAAGAAGCAGAACTGGCCTTTGCAAATCCATAATAATCCATTATGGAAATGATTTCTGATGATGTGGGATAAGATCAACCTCAAATTAAATTTGAAAACATGCTCTTTGACTATAGATTTTTATAATGATGTATTTAATGATAGTAATTCCTGGTTCGCCTTTTCCAAATAGGAATATTGCTAAGAATAAAAAAGAGCCTTTCGGGATCAGACCAAAAGCCCATCTATTCTAGCACCCTGTTCTCACAGTTGCCAGTCAGGTGCCTATAGGAAGCATTCAAACAGGACATCAGTGCAATAGTCCTCCCACTTTTGTTTACCTAGCAACTAGTATTCAGAGGCATGGCACCTCAAACACTGCAGGTGGTACACAGCCAGCACATATATCAGCAATTGGTCGTGTTATTCTTCATGAATTCTTTTAACCCCTTTTAAAGCTATCCAAATTGATGTTCATAATTATGTATTGTAGTGGTGGATTCCATTTCTCTGTCCAGAATCTTCCAACATTCAGATTTCTTCTGTAGAACAGTGTTTACCAGCCTATGGGCTGGGACCCACAAGTAGGTACCAAAGCCTGTGAAAGTGGATCAGGGGCTTTATAAGTAAATCCAACACTATTATTGCTCTTAATCTTACAACTTTTGTTTTGTTGGCATATACTGTGTTGCTGTGTTGACGCTTGTTACAATAAATATTCATGTTGCTTTAGATAAGCTTTGCAACTTTATTTACTCATTAAGGACATTATTTTATTGCATTGTAAAAGAAAACAATGGTTTGATGTCAAGTGACTGAGGATACAGGCTAATTCGGGCATCACATTAAGCCATGATTACGGAAGATTGATGAAGGTCAAGCATGAATTTTCAAGTAAAGAATCACTACTTTAGATTAGATAGCAGATCAGTATCAGAAAACATGGCTTGTGCTAACTGTGGCTTGGTTTGAATTGAATTGAGTAGTTATGACTCTGCTTCCAGAGGCTGCTGTACCATAAAGCCAGAAGTGACTGGTCTGGACAGATTGCCTTGAGATCTGTATGGGAGCATGCAATGTGTTTTTCTCCCATGTTTGGCTACCTTGTTTAACTGGGTGTTAGATGTGGGAGACATACCTGACTAAGAGATCCCAAGCATTTGGAATCTTGCCACCATATTTCCCTCCTCAACCAGGATTAGAATGTATTTACAGCAGTCCTGGCAGATATACATCCAGACCCAGGTGGGCTTTATACCATGGAGGCAAGCTAACAACTGTGTGAGAAACTGAAAGATGCTGTACATAATTGACCCTGCTTTGTTTCAGACTTCCATGAACAAACCTCTGTCAGCTTTTGAGGGTAATGACAGAAACAGGGGTATGGTTTTGAAAATTTATACAATCCTAATACAGTGGTGCCTCGGGTTACATACGCTTCAGGTTACAGTCTCTGCTAACCCAGAAATAGTGCTTCAGGTTAAGAACTTTGCTTCAGGATGAGAACAGAAATCATGCTGCAGCGGCAGCAGGAGGCCCCATTAGCTAAAGTGGTGCTTCAGGTTAAGAACAGTTTCAGGTTAAGAACGGACCTCCAGAACGAATTAAGTACTTAACCCGAGGTACCACTGTACAAATATCTCCCTCTTTTGTGGTGCAAAAGCTAGCATGGGAAATGGGTGTGGGGTTTGGGGTCAGGTCATTGTCATAAAATGTGGCATGTGAAACCTCTTACCCTCAGTCACTGCTGATATTTATGACAACTTTCTTAAGCTCATACATTGGTGGTTTTATGTACCGGTTCAAGTGGCCATATTCAGAGTAGTGGTAATGCTCTGTGTTGGCTGTGAAATGCTGTGAAAGAGGCAGTTATTGGCACCTCTGGTGGACCTGCCCAGCAGTAAAAGCCTTCTGGGAATAGCTGTAGAGATGAATGTCATCACAGGCCATAGATTGGTTTTGGGTCCTAAGTTATGCTTATTCTATATTTGACTTTTTGACAGGCGTTTGTGGAGACAATGTTTGCAAGCAAAGCTCCAGTGGATGAAGCATTTCTGTATGCTAAGGTATGTGCTTTGTAGTATCCGAGAAAGCATCATAATTCTTCATGCAGTTGGGATGGATTGATTGATTGAATTTATATACTGCCCTTCATAAGACCTCAGGGTGGTTCACAAGATAAAAATACAGGATAAAAGCACAGATAAATAGAACAAAAACGAAACAGTAACATCCCCCCTCTTAGTATTGCATTGACCTCTTAGGCAGCAGTCCTATGCACACATACTTCATAGGGGACACGGCTGGCGCTGTGGTCTAAACCACTGGGCCTCTTGGGCTTGCCAATCAGAAGGTTGGTGGTTCGAATCTGTGCGACGGGTGAGCTCCTGTTACTCTATCCCAGCTTCTGCCAACCTAGCAGTTCGAAAGCATGCCAGTATGAGTAGATAAATAGTTACCACTGCAGCGGGAAGGTAAGCGGCATTTCTGTGCACTCTGGTTTCCATCTTGCTGTTCTGTAGTGCCAAAAGCAGTTTAGTCATTCTTGGCCACATGACCCGGAAAGCTGCCTGCGGACAAACGTATGCTCCCTCAGCCTGAAGCAAGATGAGCGCCGCACCCCTTTGACTGGACCTAACCGCCCAGGGGTCCTTTACCTTTACCTTATCTTACCTTATACTTCAGAATAAATCCTATTGGCCTCACTAGGACTTGCTTCTGAGTAGACATGTGGAGGATTGCACTGTTAGTTTTCCTTCTAAGACAACAATGGGAGCTTAATATAGGCCTTTGCTCTGCCACAACTCATTATGCATCTTTCCCTAAACTTACTTCCTATCAAAAGGATAACAGACATGGGAGTGAGGCTTCAGAGAAGTTTAGGAAAAAGCTGGCAAACCTGAAGAGGTGTTTACAATTTTGCATGTTAGTCAAACAACAAATATTTTTATTTCATATGCACTCTCATATGAGGGTTTTATACCTTCGTATCCAAGAATGTGTAATTCTTTCACACAAGCATAATGACTTGAATATTTCTATATTGTGCATTGTACAGACCTACAAGTCTTTCTTCCCTGCATAAGAAATGAATTGGCTAGCATATGGATTGAGCCTGCCACAGAGAATGTGCTTAATGGAATTAGAAATGCCTCCTGGTTTTCCACATTTCTTTCAAACAGTTCATCCAATGAGCCCAAATCAGAAGCATCCAGGAGATAAATACAACAAATGGGAGAATTGTCTGAGGCAAAGGGAGTTGTGTAAATCTGTAATTGATTTAGCCACTTAAAAACTACCAGTGAATCCAAGCCCAACATTGTATCCTCTACACCTCATTGGTTTGTTGTCCATGCACAAGCAGAGAAGGGCTCGGATGCGTACTGTGCAATCCTGAGCCAGAATTAATGGCTTTTCTTATTTCCGACTTAATTATTCCAGTTCGAATTTGAGTGCCGGGCTCGTGGTGCTGATATTTTGGCTTATCCTCCTGTGGTTGCAGGTGGCAACAGATCCAACACCTTGCATTATGTGAAAAACAACCAGCTCATCAAGGTAACCAAATGGATTCTGACAATTCTTACTGCAACCTACCGATAACTTCATCTCTCTGGAGCCTTGCTAAACTATTTGGAGAAGTTTTATTCTGACCCATGTTTGCTGTTTTGTGCACCCCTCCGAGTTGTGACCTCTGCTTCCTGGGTGTGTGTCCAGGCCATCTCTTACCATAGTTAGCTTAACGTGGAGGAGAGGGTGTGGCCAGGAGTATGCCTCAGCAAAGCCTGAGCTATGGAGTGACTCTGCAGTGTTTTTTCCTTGTTATGTTTGCATATCTGACTTGAATCAGAGAAGCTGTAACATTTATCTTGGGTGTTGTCCTCACAGAGTTCACATGGACTGGTTCCAAAACTGCTGTTGTTTGGCAAATCTTCCCATTAAGATCTCCGGTTTGACAACTGAACCTTCACTGTTCAATGATAGTAATTGCCTTCAGAGGGTGTCTGCACATAAAGCGTTCTGTGTGTGTGTGTCTTAGTAAACGAGGCTTGCATTCTGCAAGCAAAGAAAGGAGTGATGAAATCTCGGATGAAATCTCGGAAGTTGCCAAAACCAGATTTATTTGGCCCAATACATTTTGAAATGTACAGAATGTCAGAAGCACTCCAAACATACCACTGTGTGCTCAGTGAGCAAATAGTGTTTTGGTCAGATAAGCCTTGTTTCATAAGCAATATTTCATTCCCTGTCTTTTTTTCTGTTAATTGTGATTTCTCTCCAGTTATTTTGCATTCAGCAAGCATCAGTTTTACCTGCCTGCTTACTGGAAGCACCCCTTTCCCAAATGCAAAGAGAGACAGTGGAACTCCTGGTGCCCAACATTCCACCCCATGTGCAGATTGGCTTATTCTGTGTTGGCATATCTGGTCTCTTTTATGCTTTAAACTTCATGTCTCGTGTTTTAACCATAAGAGGCAATCATGCCAGGTTTTCACACTTTTCAAAAATAGCTATGTGCTGAATTTTGATATGGTGGCTGAGTGATTTATTTATGTTGAAGAGTGATTTACAAACAGTTCCATGTATGACAGGAGTGGGGCACCTGTGGCCCAACAGATGTTGCAGGGCTACATACAACTCCCATCAGCCGGTCCAGTCCATCAGGGGTGATGGCAGCTGTAATGTAGCATCTTCTCGAGAGCCGAAGGTTCCCCATCCCTGCTATATGACCACATGTATACTAAACTTAACCTTTCTTGCTAGTGTGGGAGCAGATTGATTTTGGAGGTACAATTTGAGTCCCCCATTCTGAATGAGAGCTATACAAACATCACCCTTTCAGATTATTCTAGTAATCAGCATAAAGTCATACCTCGGGTTGACGTAGCCTCAGGTTAAACATTTTCAGGTTGCGCTCTGCGGCGACCCGCAAGTAACGGAGCGTGTTACTTCCGGGTTTCGCTGCTCGCGCATGCGCAGATGCTCAAAATGACGTGGCGAATCGCGACCCGCGCAGGATGTGAACGGGGCTCTGGAACAGATGCCGTTCACATCTAGAGGTACCACTGTACCGTGGAAGTGTCCTGCAAATCCAATGTGTCTATACTGTGCTAGAGTCTAGCTACAGCCTAACCATCCAGATGTTGTAGGACTGCAACTCTCATCATCCACGACCATTGACCTTGCTAGGTGAGGCTGATGGGAGTTGTAGCCCAAAACGCTTGCAGGGCACCAGGTTAAGGGAAGGCTGTTACATTATTTCCTACTGTGTACCAGTGTCGTCGGTTGATTTGTGAAGGGTAGAAGAAAGATGCTGGAGGCAACAAAAATGTGTTTGAAGGCAAAGAGAGTCCTCCAGGGAGCAGAGCCAATTTCCAAGTCAGTGTAGAAAATATCTATCTTAGTGAATATTTTCAAACAGTCATCTTCTGTATCACCCCTTCTTCAACTCTGGTAATTGATTCAGATATCATGAGCTTGGAGGGTCCCATGTTTGCTGTAAGTTATTGTGGCTCGTATTGCATGAATCAACCCGACTGAATGGTCTGGCTGATGCCATTAACCATCAGGGTTGCTGGTGTAGAAATAATCACAATGTCTGGCCCATATTACTTGTATATATTAACCACCACGATGGCAAAGCCTCAAACTCAAGTAGTTTTGCAGCAGCGCCTGTCCTTGAGGGGCGTGTGATCATTGACCCATTGAAGAGAGCAGTGAAGAAAGAGCAGGACTAAGACATCTTAAAAAGAGGGCTACACAGTCTTGTTCCTGAATGGTTTATTGAGATACACATTACTAAAGTAAAACAGGGACTCCCTCTCGAAAAAGCCAAGCAAAGAACTTCTGGGACATTCTCATACATCTAGATCAAATATGATGCTCCTTGTGGGGGGAATAATAAGGGACTATATTTCTGTACACAAAAACTGAACAGATGTAATGCATGTTCTCGTATCTGGATGGTCCCTGCAGAATTCCCCTAACACTGTTTCCCCCTTCTTAGTTTGAATGCAGTGTCACAGAGTCCAGGTCTTGATTATTCAGTCATTTAAGAAAAGTCTATTTCTTCAGAAGTAGATGTTCTTTTCCTTCCTTTCCTTCCTTACACAGAGACTGGTGAATGGGGCCACATGATGCCTGCCAGTTTCCAAAATTATGATGCTTTTTAACAGGTGACTAATAATTGCTGGGGGAAAGGGAGGCTTTTGACTAAGGAAGGGATTTCACTGTTCTGATTACTTGGAGGGAGATTGGGGGGATATAGGAATGATAATGAACAGCTGAAGCGCACAAGCACAGGGAGGCCCTCTTGTCGCAGGGCAGCAGGTGGACTCTTTCTAGAGTAGCATATTACTGGTGAGACTCAGTTCTTAAAACAAGGTCTTTTATCTCCACCGTTCCCTTCTGGAACTTAAGAACGCTGATCACAGCTGCCCTGAAATGGATTTCGAGGTTTATCAGAACAACAGAATCTTTTGTACGCTTTCCATCCAGTTGAGCTGAACTGTCACAGAGATCACAATAAGGTTTTAATATGCTTCCAGCATGTTATAAAATAATAATATATCAATCCTATTAAAATAAGTGAATGGTGTTTATTTTTAAAGACAGTGAGTGTGATGATTACGTCTGTCCCATTCAAGTCTCTGCAGGCAGGCCTTACACTGCAAGCCGTCTGTGATTTTAATAAGAACCCATCAAAATAGGGTGACCATTTACGTACATTTAGAGGGACTTACATAAGGTAGAGAACATGAAGTCGGCATCTATAACAAAGATTTTAGTTACTTCAGCTAAATCATGGGCAATGCAAAACATTTCAAACATATTCATTTACCTTTAGGACACAGATGGGGAACCTGTGGCCCTCCGTGTATGGTTCAACTGCCACTCCCATAATCTCCAGATAGCATGGCCAATGCTCAAAGATTATGGACATTGTAGTCCAACCACATCTGGAAGGTCACAGGTCTGCATTCCTGCATTACCTGCAGTTGGCTTCATGGGTCATTGGAACAATCTGTAATTGTGCATAAACAGCTTTTCCTCTTTTGTATAGCTAAGAATAGCCCATCTGTCTAATCTATTGGCTGGTAGAGTTCTGTGCAACTCAGAATTTTTCTTTAAAGCACTGCTCTAGGAGAAGCTGATCTGATTAGAAGATGCTTATTTTGTATCTCATACTGTCTTGAGCAAACATGGCACCAACTTTTAAAAATTGCTTTGGCCTAACCTAGGCAGACAGGATGTTCAGGAAAGGGCAGGACTACAGCTGGAAAACAGCTTCCAACACCCTGGTCTTCTGTCTGATGAAAAAGTAGTAGTAGTTTATCCCACCCAGTATTATGCATGAATTCAAGTTCAAAAAGTTCTCTCTTATTTTCTGCCTCTGATTGCATGAATTGCTTTTTCTTCTGCCCCAGGATGGAGAAATGGTTTTACTGGACGGGGGATGTGAATACTCTGGTTATGTAAGCGACATCACCCGCACTTGGCCCATCAATGGCAGGTAGGTTCTGTTCCCAGCAGGAGAATACCGCACTGTTTTTGAGGTCATGAGAGAGCTGCAGCTTGCAGTCTCCTGAGCATGCCTGCATCTTACCTGTTGGGGAGTTTTGGAAGGGTGTTGGGGAAATGAACCCAGGTACAATTTCAATAAACCTGTGATAGCTTTGCTCTGCTGAGTTTCCTCAAAAGTGTCTCTTCTTCACCACTGTCCTTTCTCTAGTTCGTTGTGCTTCAGGGGCTTTTCTCCCCTGCATATACTTGCATGTTCTTTCTCAGTACACAACGATCAGCCTGCTTCACAAACTTCAGCATGAGGGTAATGGCTTATGGTTGTGGTGATGCAGAACTACCCTACTCATTCAGATATTTCGCATGGTTCTGTTCCACTTCAGAATGCAGCTGGGGCTTCTGTTTGAATTGTTAGTTTGTATTCATATTTTGTGCATACTTTGTATGTTCTATCTGGAAAACACAGTAAAAGTTACTTTAAAAAAAGACATATATGGGGCACTCATTCCCCTTCCTGTGTGGAAAGCCAGCATTTTAAGCCTTGTCTTCTCCTCAACATACCAGATTTTGATGCGTAGAGCGTATTTGATAAGAGGCGAGTATTCGAACGTGCACTTCTCCACCTGCATTCTGATGTGGAACGGTTTCGGTGGGGTCACATCACATCTTTATTTTGTAGCCTGGACAGGCTTTCCTTCCTGTTCAAACCCTGCTTGAAGTGATTGCATTTGTCTCTCATTCTCAGGTTCTCCAGTCCCCAAGCAGAATTGTACCAGGCTGTACTGGAAGTCCAGAAGTCCTGCCTGAGGCTGTGTTCTCCAGGCGTGAGCCTAGAGAACATTTACAGTCTCATGCTGACCCTCACTGGACAGAAGCTGAAAGATTTGGGGATCCTACAGAAAAGCACCACCGAGAACCACCTCTTCAAGGTACTGTGAGTAGATAACGATGCAAGGAAGCAATCTACTGCCTTTTTCATAAAAAAAAGTAAACAGGCACTTCAAAACTGGCCATTGCAATTTTGAAGTGCCAACTTCCTGCCAATGTGGGTGTTTCTGCGATTTCTGGTATTGTTGCAGGTCCAGAAAGGATGTGTCTTGTAAAACCAAGGGTTGGTAGCAGTACCTTTCTCGTGCAGCAGATGGCAGAACATTCAGCTAAGTCAGGCATGCAATAGTTTAATTCCTGACAAGTGTCAGTTGAGTAGGGTGGGACTGTTCTAACTTGTCTGTGATATCATTAAACAGAACTGCCACAGGGGGCAGGCGAGGAGAGGGAAATGCTGCATTTTGTGGTGGTGGTGGTGGTGAGAGTTACGGGAGGTATGCTCACAGAGCGATTTTGTTCTCATAAAAAGTAGGAATCCGACTATTCTGGAAGTGTCTTATTAACGAGTCACATTGATTCTGTTTCCCTGGGTAATGCTGCACACAACAGGTGTGTTTTTCTTGCTTTGTTCTTTGATGGACAGACAGAAGCACAAATAGTATTTCAGCACAGGTTATTTCCCTCTTTTGATTGCCACTCCCTGGAATTATTTGAGGGAGATCAGATGTTCACCTCTATAGGAAGCTTTTAAAAAAAGTAAAATTCAATTCCCTTTCTATGATACGTCGAAAGATGTAGCAGATTAGAGAGACCCTGTTGAAAGTGCAAGCCAATCCTGTGACTTGGATCAGGCCGAATATATCCTTTTATAAATGCACACAGAGGATGAGCCATAAGTCAGCTGCATTCACATACTCCCTGGTTCAATCCCTGACATTGCCAGGTAGAAAAGAACCTGGAGAGTCGCTGCAGCTCACTGACAACAATACTGAGCTAGCATTGCTTTCAGTTTATGAAGGTGAGGCTGAGAATTTGATGTACAATGGTACCTCAGGTTAAGTACTTAATTCGTTCCGCAGGTCCGTACTTAACCTGAAACTGTTCTTAACCTGAAGCACCACTTTAGTTAATGGGGCCTCCTGCTGCCGCCGTGCCGCTGGAGCCCGATTTCTGTTCTTATCCTGAAGCAAAGTTCTTAACCTGAAGCACTATTTCTGGGTTAGCGGAGTCTGTAACCTGAAGCGTATGTAACCTGAAGCGTATGTAACCCGAGGTACCACTGTATTAAGAACTTCTTGATATTTCTTTTTTGTGGCAGCCAAACGCATTGTAGCTAGATATTGGAGGTACATTAAATTCCTTTGACAAATGGTAAAAACAGATTAGACCTTAGCCTTGATGGAGAAGTTAACAGAAAAATGTAAAGCGCTTAGAACTCAAACCACTAGTGAAGACCTTTATTCCACGTGACATTCTTTTTTATTTACTGTGCAAAACAATTATTGTCAGCCACCTGAGAAAACATTGATTATTGTGGAGGAAGGTTTTGGGTTGGGGGAGGAATTACAGTATTTTTTTAAAAAAAAATTATATTTCACTTGATTGTAACAAAATCTCTTAAGTGGTGTAAAAGAGATATTAAAACTAAATAAAAACAAGTAATGAAATGCAAATGAAAAAGAGATTAAAATGCATCAACATCTACATGTCTGGATTGGCTTGGCCAAACAAAAATGTTCTAAGCTGGTGGCAAATAGAGTACAGTGGTACCTTGGGTTACAGACACATCAGATTACAGATGCTTCAGGTTACAGACTCCGCTAACCCAGAAATAGTATCTCGGGTTAAGAACTTTGCTTCGGGATGAGAACAGAAATTGTGCTCCGGCGGCGCGGAGTGGTGCTTCAGGTTAAGAACAGTTTCAGGTTAAGTACGGACCTCCAGAACGAATTAAGTACTTATCCTGAGGTACCACTGTACAGTGAAAGTGCTTGCATGATATCAGTGTGCAGAGAGTTCCAAAGTATACGTGCTACAGTTTGGTTGGAAATCAGACATAGCAACTTTGTGGCAATACTTCTGAATTTGTCCTAGTTTTCTTCTGTTTATATGAAAAAGCAATTAAAATGTACAAAAAAAATAAACCAAAAAAAAATGCAGAATGCGCTCCCCACATGCAACAAAAACAAACCCTGGGGACATCCTGCTAGAGAAAGGCACTTGTCTGCTCAAGATGGACAGCAGTCGCTTTGTGTCCTCCTATTCCCCTTCACTGAGAGAAGGCAAGTACAGTGGTACCTCGGGTTACATACGCTTCAGGTTACAGACTCCGCTAACCCAGAAATAGTGCTTCAGGTTAAGAACTTTGCTTCAGGATGAGAACAGAAATTGTGCTCCGGCGGCGCGGCAGCAGCAGGAGACCCCATTAGCTAAAGTGGTGCTTCAGGTTAAGAACAGTTTCAGGTTAAGTACGGACCTCCAGAACGAATTAAGTACTTAACCTGAGGTACCACTGTACTAGGAGCAATTCCAACCACTGCCTATGTTGGCTAGTGGAAGAAGGTGAAGATCCTGATTCTACACATTGCCCAGTTAAAAAGAGCATTTTGTGAATTAGCTGTTGGAAAATCTGAATTATTGTGGTGAGACAGACAAGTGATCCTTTTAGCTGCAGTACTCCTGCCTTCCAGTGGTAGTCAGGGAGATGTTTCAGGGAGCTTCATGAGCACAGTTTAAGTGCACCTAAGAGGTCAGAGAAAAACTGTATCTCAAAATGGAGGTTGCAATTTTGGCTATTGAAGCTGATTCCTACCGATAGGTCTGCAATTTAATGCAAAACATTTGAAGGTCACTGAGCTAGTTGTAGTCACAACAATAAGTTCCTTATATTGTTTGTGTTAGAAGCTTCCTTTTTATCTTCAACCAGCTGCCTGTGAATCTGAACATTAGGACCAAAACATTTTTTGTTTTGTGTGAGAGGCTCAGGAACAAGAAGACAAATGAGAGGAATCAAATGATGCTAGTTGTACAGAAGCCAGAACTATGAATTAGTTGCATACTTCCCTTTCAATGTATGTTTCCACTCTCAGCGCTGAAGGAATGTGTGCGTCCCTTCACATTTTGCTTCCTTTAGGAATATGTCCTTGTCTTGTAGGCTGTTCGGAAATACTGCCCTCATCATGTAGGACATTATCTGGGAATGGATGTTCACGACACCCCTGATGTATCTCGATCGATCCCCCTCCAGCCAGGCATGGTGATCACCATTGAGCCAGGTAAAAATACACCTTCTCAACAATGCTGGAATAAAGTTTGCAGGACTGTGTGTGCATGTATAGACACTTGTGTATACAAATGCCTACAACTATAAACATACATGTATGTGCATGTATACCATGGGTTCACAGAATTGCCATTCGGTTGGCATATATGGTATTTTCTCCTAACTTGCCATCCTGAGAATCCTAGTTCTCACATTTCTAAATTTCTTACATTTCTAGCTTTTACAGCAATGATGAAAAGCTAGGAGACGTGTAGGCAGCATCTGGTAAAACCTAGGACAATAACCTGAGGGCTGAGCAAGACTTGAGCTTCTAGGGGCGCTGACACTATACTAAACACAACAACTTACATTTTTCCAAAATGCTCTGAGCACATAAAATAGGGTATTATTTCAGTAGAACCTGCAATACTGTAGGTTGGGCCAGGTTGAGCCAGAGATTCCACAAGCTTTATTCTACTGTGGATGTATCGATGGTTCACCGTCTTAGCTGTGTCTTCTACAAGAAGAAAACACTAGATGCACTTAATGAGGAAACCCCCAGAAAAACCTCCGCATTGGTATGGGTCAGAATCATGGTTGTATATTTAGGATCACTGTGCAAGTTCAGAGTTGCTGCTGACATTTCATATTCACCTGCATGGTAGTGCAACATGTTGCTGGTTTTCCCCCCAGGAAGAACAATACAAAGCTGCTTTTAGTTTGAGATCATCTTCCATCAGCAAAAGAGGTTCAGTTGGTGGGAATGGGGGACCGAGCCTTTTCTGTGGCAGGTCCCATTATAAAATTACCTTCCTTAGGGAAGTTAGACTGGCTCATCCGTGATGACTGTTAGGCAAGCAGTGGAGACTTTTAATAGTTTTTAATTGGAGGCTGTGGATTTTAATTCTACCCTTTTTGGTTTTCAACGCTCTGCTTTAATTCTATTACTGTTTCGTTTTCTCAATTTGGTTTTGTAAACTGCCTTGGCAGCCCTCATTAATAAAAATACCTGCATTAGAAACAAAGATTACTGACCTAGCTGAATAGCCACAGCATGCTACACTGGTGTGACACTGTTTGAGCAGTGGCAGATCTCACCTTGCCCAAAGTGTGGGTCAGGATAGGGCTCACAGGAGCATCTCAAGGCCTATCAATCTTCTCAAGGCAAGCAGCTACTCAAGCCAATGGAGAACTGATTTCAATGTGATGCCTCATTAAAAGGCAAACATATGAATTGGGGCTAAGAATGGAGAGGTTCTTCTTACTGCATAAACTCTCCATCAGGGGTTCCCAAACTGTGGTCCATGAGTCTGCTTCATTCAAATGGTCTGTGACATGTCTTTAAAATTCAATAAGAAATCATACAGCACCTTGCATAGTGCATTGCAATTGCTACAACAAACAAAAACACATTAAGTGATCAGCCAAGACAATGGCAATTTACAAGTGGTCTGTGAGGGGGGAAAAGTTTGGGGACCACTGCTCTACATCTTTTCCTCTGTGATTTAAACAAGTTGCACATACATTTCAGTGGATTTGGTGGTTAAGTGCTCTTCTTCTTCTGACAGCCTTTTGCATATTTGAAAACTATCAGCAAATCTTTTCTTTTTACACAATACGACTGGTCCACACTGTATAGCAGGCATCTGCAGAGACATGAATAACTAACCAATAGACTATGTCACCCACCTCCATCTTGTACCAACGAATGCAATATGCAGAGTTGTGTGTCCTTGTATTGTACCACTACTGGACAAAGCTATTTCTCACAATCTTCTTGCTTGTTTAGAGTCTTTTCTCTAGTGTGAGCCCACATAGCCTTCCTCAGTCCTGGCATATATTTGTATCAGGGTTGAAGATGAGTGCAATTGAATTTTTTATTAATACCGGAGAGGACTGGACAGTTGATTCCTTAATCTAAGAAAATGAAGCCTTTACAGTCATACCTTGGAAGTCAAACGGAATCCGTTCTGGAAGTCCGTTCGACTTCCAAACGTTCGGAAACCAAGGCGCGGCTTCCAATTGGTTTCTGATTGCGCAGGCATGCCGGAAACAATAGCGGAAGCCACGCCGGACGTTCAGCTTCCAAAAAACCATTTGGAAACCCGAACACTCACTTCCAGTTTTCGATTGTCCGGGAGCCGGAACGTTTGACTCCCGAGGTATTTGGGAGCTGAGGTACGACTGTATTCGTGTATCCTGCCTTCTAAATTCTGTTAGTTTTTTTGAAATATTAAGTGGTTTATAAATGTTTTAAAATAAATCATTAGTGACATGCTGCATATTTGTGACATAGTTTTTAACCCAGGCCCTTTAGTTTTGGATTGCCACATTTATTTCCAGGCATCTACATCCCCGAGGATGATGTGAGTGCCCCTGAAAGATTTCGTGGCATTGGTATACGCATAGAAGATGATGTTGTAGTGACAGAGAACACACCATTAATCCTATCTGCAGACTGCCCAAAGGAGATCTATGACATTGAGCAGGTTTGTGACTGCCGCCCTTGAATGTCCTTCACTGCCTTTGACACCTTGCTCAGGTACAGATCAAGAAATATGCTCTCCCAAACATTATGTAGTCCTTTATAGACTTTATAGTGTATTTATAGGATTTTTAGAGTGGTGCCGCTGGAAAAATGTTACCTGCAGGGAAATGTGTGTAAATATTCTTGGACAGCATGAACAAAGTATTTAAGTGGGGGAAATGTAGTTCCATGACAAGTCGTCAACTTTGATGCAAATGTTAAAGCAAATCAGGCACAGAAGCTGGATTTCTATCCCACCATCTGGACTATTTATTGCCCCTGTGCAAATCTTGTTTGTCACTTACAGTGATATATTGAATTGTGGCATGGTTGTTTCTTAGTTTCTCAGATTGGGTTGTGGGGGCAGAGCTGGATTTCGGCTTCTGATGAGATTGCCCTTTGTTTTAATTTCACAAGCAGGAAAAGAGTGTTCTTTCCTTTTTCTCCCTTGCAAAAAGTGGTCTTTTGAAGGCAGCAGCGCAGATGCTCCAGCTGATGAATAAAAAACCGAGAGACAAAACCTGAACATTTAAGTAACACTTCTTTCTT
The DNA here is from genome assembly GCF_964234715.1 of Podarcis melisellensis. Classification (NCBI taxonomy): domain Eukaryota; kingdom Metazoa; phylum Chordata; class Lepidosauria; order Squamata; family Lacertidae; genus Podarcis; species Podarcis melisellensis. The sequence continues at coordinate 45,648,260 of NC_138542.1, read as the reverse complement.
TGAAGGCAAAAGAAGAGCTTTAGCTTTAGGAAATGGTGTCAAAGTCATTCTGTGAATAACAACTCACAACCCAATCCTATGAAAATGAGGTGTGCCTAAGAGCATTGATATAGTGAGCTTAAGCAAACCTAACTTTTAAATCAGTCAGTACAAGGCATAGAAATGACAGTTTTAGGTGTATAAGCTAATTTGGTGGGCTTGCATGTAGTTTCACTGAGGAAGCTTGCCATGGGTTACTTTTTTCTGTACGTTTTCTGCCTCTTTTTCCTTGGTTCTTTGAAGAGTCACTGGCAAGGACATTCTGGAACTGTTTGTATTTAGGGGTAGATAACCAAGTACATAATATATGCATTTTACATTCAGTATCTTAGAACCTAACTTTCCTTCCCTGAAAAGGGCAGAATTCATTCATGTTCACAGAATGAGATTTTCTGACTCCTTCTATTTACAGCCCACTGGATCCTCCAAAAATCTTCTCTTGAGGGTTGTGGGACTATTGGGAATGGTGTGGGTCATGATGCAGAGAGCTGCATTGGGAGTGGGGGATTTGCAGAAATCTCACCACCACCTTTAGTATATAAGCCATGTGTAAGTTTCCTTGGCCAAATGCAGAGAGATGGTGACCAGGCAATGATAAATTCTCCACTTCCATATTTTTTCCCTGAGAAATGCAGCAATTTAAATGTGACTGCATCATTCTGAACTAATGCAAGGTATCAGTATTCTGCATTTGGGTACTCATACCAAAATGTAAGGCAGGATGCGATCCTTAGATAAATGTGATTTTTTTTTAAAGTTGTCTTGCCTGGACAAGATCAAAAAATGAAAACTAATGTGAATGAGATTAAAGCAAAGTTTAGTTTTTGTTAGATCAAGAGAAATCTTTTACATTTGAATGTAAAGGAGAAAATGTTACAGAACTATCCAGCAACCAGACTTTGTCTGTGTAGCACTTTTTGGATCTCTGAATGAGATATTTTATATTTGTAAAGAGTATTATTATAATATATATATTTATATATAATGTACAGAATATTTTGTTCTGATATGAACCAAAAAAAAAATCTGAATCAGTAAAAGGTGTCGTTTAAAAACATTGCTTTAAAACTCTGATTATGTGATTGCCAGTCAGAAGGCATTTTGCCCATCAGTGCTCATCTTCTTGTGATAGCACTACTGAAATTGGGACTTTCTAGTTTTCTACCAATAGCAGAAGGTATATCCTTCTTTTTTAAATATTCTAAACTTAAATGAGTATGTACAGCTATGTATTATTTTTTGAAAAGGACAACAGCATCTAAATTTAAGCATTAGGTTTTGTAAAAGGACTTAGGATGTACAATTTTTAGCTGCTCCTCTGTGAGGCTGCAGGACAGAAGACACATGCAAGAAGGCACACTTCAGGAATCTTATATGCTTCTGTTCCAGCCTGATGCTAGGCTGATCCATCCTTAGGTAAAGGCAGCTCATGTTCCTTTTGCCATGATGACTTGTTCAACACCTGCCTGCCGACATGTTTACATTTCACTGGTTGCTGTCCACCTGTGGTGGGTGTGGGGCTGGTAGCAGTGAGGAAAAAAGTGAGCTTTATCCTCCTTTGAGAACTAGTGGTATAAAGAACTTGTAAAGAAGGTCGCTTGGTTGTTTCTCTTTTGGGCCCTTAGGGCATTAACCAGCTGGAAGATGAAGTTGGAAGTGTGTGTCTACACTACAGAACATCAGCAGTTAGGTGTGGGGGGATATCTTGGTGATAAGGCATTAAGAGGCCCTTTATAAAAAGGATAAATTGGCTGGGCAAAATGTGAGGATATTGCCTAGTAGGGATAAAATAATTTCTACAGAGAAAAAAAGATATATCTGGGATCTACATTTTTCCTCTTAGTTCTCTTTGCTCAAAATATTGTATTACTCCTCTTTTGTTAGCAAGGCCTTATACACAAGTTACTTTATCTATTGATACACTGACTAGAAAGCTAGACTAAACAGTTTAATTGTATTTGCTGCAGTTTTTACAGAACTGTGGTCAAAAGCTTGGAGTGGTGTTTTCTGTTTGTTGAAGGAAGTATTTAGCAAACTTTAGCCCTCTTATTGGACATTTCATTTACCAGTCTCTATTTCTACTATTCTCATTGTTTTAAAAGCTGTAAGACAGAATACAGATAAAAAGTACTTACCTTCTATTTTGTATGTAATGTTTGTAGAATGAAACTCATGTAACTTAAATACTGTTACTTTTTGTCAAATACTAGCTGAAGTCCTTAGAGTTTAAAAGATATGTGCTACCAAATAAAAAAATGTTGTAATATCATATTGACTTTGTCAGTTTCTTCCAAAATGTGACGCAGCAGCACTCAGGTCTCTAGTTATTAATTCATTTACATGCAATTAGTCTTAAGCTACACTTGTGCATTATACTGTAATATTTTAGTTAAGGTGGCCAAATAGAAATGGACAGAGCTCCTGAAACATTTATAGCTGAATGGAAAGAGGGCATTTTAGCAGGTGTAGCTTAGAATCATGAGGTATCTGTAATATTTATTTGGCCTTGTGAACCTTGTTCCTCCACTGGTTCCCTCCCATACCTGGAGTATTAGCCTTATCTTCTATGATCACACTGATACTTTGGCAATCTAGAACTTTATGCAAATTAACTATAATCTGGAAAGAGTTTTATTTATTTATTTATTTTAAATCTCCAATTTCCAAATCCCTGAGTATTGTAGGAATTTATTTATTTTAACTATTCCACATTTTAGGCCAGGGCCCCACCAAATGGTTAATATGACCAATTTAAAAACATTCTTGGCTGTTGCAGAAACATTGCATTCTTCTTCCTGTTGTATAAAACTAGATCTACTAAAGTTAGATTTTACAATAATCTTGGCAGGTGTGTTGTGTACCCTAAAACTATGTACATTTTAGACATGTTTTTGATACCTGGAAAACAGCATCTTAAGTGTAAACATATGGCAAAGGAGAGTTCAAAAGCAACTGTAAGAAGGGTTTGTTAGTACAGTCGTACCTTGGAAATTGAACAGAATCCGTTCCAGAAGTCCGTTCGACTTCCAAAACGTTCGGAAAGCAAGGCGTGGCTTCTGATTGGCTGCAAGAAGCTCCTGCAACCAATCGGAAACCGTGCCGGATGTTCGGGTTCCAAAGAACGTTCGCAAACTTCTGGGTCTGTGGTGTTCGGGAGCCAAAACATTTGATTCACAAGGCATTCGGGATCCAAGCTATAACTACAAGTTAGAATTCAAAATTCTCAACGAGTTTATACTGTACACTAAACAGCTCCCAATTTACAAAGAAAAGAGTTGGAAAAGAGAATATGTGTCTTAAACAATATTTTTAAATGTTTTCTTTATTTCTAGCACAGTGGTACCTCGGGTTAAGTACTTGATTCATTCCGGAGGTCCGTACTTAACCTGAAACTGTTCTTAACCTAAAGCACCACTTTAGCTAATGGGGCCTCCTGCTGCCGCCATGCCACCGGAGCACGATTTCTGTTCTCATCCTGAAGCAAAGTTCTTAATCTGAAGCACTATTTCCAGGTTAGCGGAGTCTGTAACCTGAAGCCTATGTAACCTGAAGCCTATGTAACCCGAGGTACTACTGTATTGTGGTCCTGTTAGTGTCCACTGGAAAGAATGTACATTTTTTTGCTGTGGCCAACCAGATTAGTCTGGTTCCAGGATTTGAAAAAGTCTCTGTTATGCTGCATATACGCTCTTGTGGACACTGCTCGTGCAGGAACAAATAAGATCAACCATGCAGGCCAATCATATTTATAAGTACAGAGAGAAATCCCACTCACTTCAATGGCACTCAATTTCAAGTAAGTGTACATCTTATTGTAGCTTTTGGAGCATCAGTGTAAAGTGCGATGGTGGCATTTTCTTGCACTCCATCTCTCTTTTCCTGATGGGTTGTTGCCAGGGGCCTAGGGAACCTCACCTATTGCTCCCCCAGATATCAAAAGGAAGGCAGGCGCATATGGAGTATAAGAAGTGACTTATAATGCTCTGGTGCAACTTGTTTGAAGTTACCCTAGCTTGCGCAGATATTCCTGGGTGCCGAAGCTGCCCGTGGTGCCCTCCCAGCCAACCCATTTCAGGACTTCATTCAGCGTGAACGCTTTGACTGGGTAGACTGTGCAGAAACGATGATGGTTCAGACGCAAGACCCCTGGAGCTCCGCGGGTCTTTGCTTACAAGTATAAACATGCCCAGGACACATCTGTGTGCATGCTTCTTCTGCTCTCAAGCGTGGAGCTACTTGGAACCACCACCGCTCGCCTAAAGGGGGGCTTCCTTTCGAGCAGATCTGCTGCTCGGGGGCTTTCGATCCATAGGATCCGTCGCAGCCCCGATGCTGCAGAGTCGCGCGGGGGGGGGATTCGAGCTGCATCTCCCTGCTAAAGACAAAAGCGATGGGGTTGTGGGGGGGGGGTTGTGGGGGTGGCGCTGTACACAATGCCGGAGGCTAATAATGGATTCTCGAGAGATCAGCTACGCCACTGGTTTAGCAAGGATTAGTCATCCTAATTAGGGCTGCGCGGCAGCAGAGCGGGCGGATGGATGGGCAGCGCCGGGAGGGGAGAGCAGAAACCGCCGCCCCCACGGGGCGAGAACCGATTAATGTGATTTTTCAGAGGCCAGAGACTCTCAGCTCCCCTCACTCGGCCTTGGCGCCGAATTCACGGCGGTTTTGGGGGCCCTCTCCGCTCCTGAGGAGCTGACATTGAGTAATTTGCGGGTATCCCTTTAAGCGAGCCTGCGCTTGGGCCCTTCCCCTCATCTCCTCTTCCTCCTCCTCCCCCCGCCCTTGGGTTGGGCAACTCCGCGATGAGCGAAGGCGAAGACGACGCCAGGCCCTGCATAACGGGCTCCGCCCTGACGAGCGCCTTTAAGAAAGACGGTCGGCACGTGACCAGGCCCCTCCTCTCTCTCTCTCCCGCACACACACACACCTGTTTGGAGGGAGGAGGGAGGCGGCCACGGAGGGAGGCAGGGTTAAAAAAAAAAAAAGCCAAAACAACGCAACGCAGAGGAGAAAATGCCGCGCGGCTTCGTTCCCAAGTCCCGCGCAGGCGCGCTGGTAGCATTCTGCCGGGACTGGCTTATCCAAAATGGCTGCTGCGATGGATGTGGACACACCGAGTGGGACCAATAGCGGTGCCGGCAAGAAGCGCTTTGAAGTAAAGAAGGTGAGAGGGCTGTGACGGCCGCCGGGACTCGGGGCCGCGCCAGCGGCGAGAGTATTGGTGGCAGGGGCTAGGCCTCATTCTCGCCGGAGACCGGTTTCTCTTCTTTCGTTTTAACGTACTGTATGGGGGGAAGGCGTGTGAGGGAGGCCCTGCGAGCGACGGGGGTCGTCTTTGGCCCAAGGGCCGAAAGAGGGTTTGTAACAGAAGAAGGCGAGCGCAGGCAGTAAACAGGTGGGTTGTTGTTATCACCTGGTGGCAAAGGGAGGCCTAGTTTCCGTGAACTCTACTCGCATGTCCCATTTGAGAGGGAGTTGTCGTTACTGACACTTCTGTTCTCTTTGACTTGAGCTGCATGTAGTGGAGTAAGTCAACCTTGTGGGGAGGGAGGTATGGCGGGATACGCATCTTTATTTTGAAGTTACCAGAGTCATGGAGGAAGTGATGAAAGCGTCAGGAAGCTGGCTCTTCTATAACTCAGCTATAGTTCAGGCCATTGAATAATTAGCTAGTTCCTAAACTCTTTAGAACTAGTTAGTGTAGTTAAAAAGGTAATTATAACACTACTGGTTCATAAAAGTGGCAGGAGCAAGTTAAACTTGTCATTATGAAGTGTTAGCTTGCTGTCACTTTACCCAGTTTTGAGATCTGCAGTTATATATGTGAAAGTACTATTCAGGAGGGAAACCCTGTCTCAGTTGTAGGGATTACTTCACACAAAAATTTCTAGTGATTTTCCTCAAAATTTTTAATACTAAAGGTTGAACTATAATGTTCTTTTTCATGTCTTGATAGCCTTTCACTTGTGGCCCAGGTACAAGAAAGAAAGTCACTGTCAATACTCAGCCCCTGCAGGCCATTGATAGTGATTCTCTGACATGCTTGGGTACTTGCTTTGTTTTACTTGCATTCTATGAAAATAACAGGCTGTAATCTAGGCCATGATATTTCCTCTTTACAATTCAGCTGCATAAAGTGATTATTTTTTAGAAGTCTGTGCATAGAAAACTTAACTACAGCATTGGATGAAGTTCAAAGCCATCTCTCTTAAGCAAACTGACCTGTCTATGTGATGTGCTCCTTGGTAGGCTATAAATGTGCATTGGTACTGGGGTTGAATAATTCTATTCCTAATTCTATGGATGAAAAGTTAATATTTGAATCGGGAGGAATGCTGGCAAGGAATGCAGAAAGTAATTTCATTCAAAAATTATTAGTATGCATTTCAGATAAATGTCTTTTATTCTTGTAGTGGAATGCAGTTGCACTCTGGGCTTGGGACATCGTGGTTGACAACTGTGCCATTTGCAGAAACCATATTATGGATCTGTGTAAGTACCTGTAGATAGAAGTAGGAGGTGAGCAGTATAACTATGTATGGGCAGGTTCATGGCAAAGTGAAGGGAAGTGATGAAGGAAATAACTTTGCAGCTGCCCCAGTGACTCTTGATGAATTGAGATGTTAGGTTACAGAGATGGAGTTAGGGCAGCCATTACAATTACAACTACATCTGCAATGTAAATTTAAACTAGTTGTACTTGTTTCCTCCTAGGAACCCTATTTATTGTGGTGTCATAGCTTCAGAACTCTCTTCTTTATCCCCAGACCCTCACTGAACTGAACTTCCTTATGTAGTGGCAAAAACCATGACTTCAGAAAAGAAAATACGGTTATAAAATTAATTTAGCCTCTTAGATCTTTTAGAAATACTATTCTGGTATGTTAACTGTGGTATAGAAATTCCTATAAATAAATTACTAAATTTCAAATCAAGCTCTTCAGCTGTTTGAATGGTCTTTGTATACTACAGTGCTTGATTTGGTAACAAGTGACTTCTGAGTCTAGGATACGGGTCTGCAAAGTTTTTGTGGCTTGGGCTGGTTCACGGTCCTGCAGACGCTGCGGTGGGCCAGAGTGCGCATGCGCAAACACTCTTTCCGGCACTCCTGGCATGGAGGAGGCGTGCACAGCTTCCCATTGGCTGCAGGAGCTTTCTGCAGCCAATGGAAAGCCGGCCAGCATCGCGAAAGGTGGTCCCCATTCTGCTCTGCACCGGTTTAGCACAGCACACGGGAGCCAACTGAGTGGGCAGCGGGGGTCCATGGGCCGGCCAAACGACCCTCATGGGCCGCTTGTGCCCCATGGGCCATAGTTTGCTGACCCCTGGTCTAGGAGAATCCTCTCTGTATCAGACTAAACGTTTCCCATAAACTTGAGAAGCAACCCAACATGGATGCTGATGTGTGAAGTTAAGTGTGTCTATTCGCTCCAGTGGGCTCATGCTGCATATGACTAATACTGGATACAACCCTGTGCCTCCAATAATGCTCAACTCAAGAATGTCATTTTAGACCCATCACAGCTAGTGAGGGTGAGAGATTGTGCTTTGCTAGATCACAGTAGCCTAGTGGAGGACAACTTTATTCCCCAACCTGTGCTGAGCTCACAAGCCCATTCCAGTCCCAGCAGTTGTGGAGGAAGGGAATCTGTTCACTCCACTGTGGCGGACAGTAGGAAAACTTGATATCACTTGCTGCATACTTAGTTGACTGGCTTTTATAAATTTGTCGTGCTGCAGCCATTTCTGTCATGATATAACAAAGATGGAAATTCAAGAGTTTCTCTTAATGGACTTATTTAAATTGAATGTTCTGTTGTAATTTAGATTGGATTGTATGTTTTCAATATTCACTGATGAAACTGCATATTAATGTGTTCCTCCTTGGAAAGGCTTCAATCTTGAAAGGTAGCCTAGAAATATTTGAATGAATAAAAAATGTGATACTGAACTTCCCTTGTCAATGTACAGTACTGCTTCCTCTTTAATGATGTTCTAAAATACCCACATTTGACCAACAATTTACATTGTTTTTCATCTACTAGAGTCACTTGCTATGAATCATGTTAATTTGTGTTCACAAATCTTGTTCTCATAGGCATAGAATGTCAAGCTAACCAAGCATCAGCTACCTCCGAAGAATGCACTGTTGCATGGGGTGTCTGCAATGTAAGGATTCTCTTCTTCAACTATAACAAAGGCTGACCCTATTCTACTTTCATATCAGTCTAGGAAACTACCTAGAAGTATATTTCATCAAGAAGTAAAGTTTATGGTATCAAAGTCATGGAAACTTTGAGAAAACAAGAGTCAAATGAAATACAAGGCTGAGATGTGAAACAGTAGATAGGGATAGAAGGAAAATAAGAATATAAGAATGAAGAGGGCGCATGCACCCTGTCCTCCTTAACTGTCTTTGCAGGAAGGTAATTGGCATTGCTTCTCAAACAATTATGACCTGCAAATTGATCAATCATCACAAAATACATAATGGCTTACTTGATCCACTTAGAGTGTATTTTTAATCTTCAGGAACGAGTTCCCACACTTACATAGGTAAAATGGCAGCACCCATACATAAGAGGGAAGTATCAGCCAACTCAGTACAGGAGAACCATGAGGTTTGCAGAAGTACTGGAAATCTTTAGAAGGAACAAGTATAGTCCGTTGGAGGACTGGGCATGCTCAATGGGCATGGGATTATGGCTGAAAACAACAGAAAACTAGGTCAGAGGAAGAATGGAATAGAGTCGCTGGAAAGGAGGAGGGAGTAAGGGACAGATATAAAAAGGGTGATGAGAACATTCATTGCCCGGATAGGTAATTTCCTGGTTCACAGATGTCCCAGTATATGGAATTGAGAGCTGCCAATAGAAATAACTGGTGAAAGCCAAGATTTTAAAGGATCTGGGATTGGGTACAAGTATGTCTACTCCACCACCACCTCCAAAATGCAAAAGGTAACAGCAAAGAGTTCCTGCTCTTTATAACTCAGTTCTTTTTTAGTATGAAACATTTTAAAAAATCCAAAGTCAATGTAGTTCATTGTGCTCATGTTACTGACTGGAATAACAAGGGAAAGTGATTTATAATAGCTCTGAAGTGTAATTCACATTGAATGCTACAGTTCAGTGACTTCCAGCAAGCCCGCAATGGTATCCAGTCATATGGGACTCCTATTGCACATATAGTTTTACCCCCACAATATCCTCACATTACAGGTTAGACGGAATATAGTATTCAGTGGCCTTGCTGTATCATACCTTTACTGCAGATCAGAAGGCTGTGCTTAAAGAGGGTAGCTTTCGAAAGCTCTGCAATGTAATCTACTGTTACTATTGCAGGTCAGAAATGAAGCTGCACTGGTTTGAATTCTCAGAGGAAAAACCTTTTATCTACCAGCTTCCAGCAATGGCCAATCTGTTTAAGTGTTATCAGACCACTTATTTGCATGAAGAAGCCTTATGCTCTTTTGACTTGTATGCAGACTGGTTGCACTTTAAAATTATTTATACTGTATATGAAGTTAGAGCAGGGAATCTTGTCCTTTGATGCTAGTTTTTTATTTTTTCACCCTCTTCCATGCACACGCACAAGACATTTTATTATGGGGCCCTACTTAAAAGCGAAACAAAAGAAGTGCCATGGTCAGATCACTTCCTGGTGCAACTGGACTTCTCCGCAACCCTTCCCCTCCGCAGGGAGGTGGGACCGATTCGGATGGTCCGCCCCCGCCACTTAATGGATCCAATCGGCTTCCAGAGAGTGGTAGGGGATGCTTTATCCCAAGTTGATGGCCTTTCAGCTGATTCCCTGGTGGCCCGCTGGAATGCGGAGTTAACCAGGGCAATTGACTGTCTGGCTCCGAAGCGCCCTCTCCGATTGCATGGAGCCCGGACAGCCCCGTGGTTTTCCCCGGAGCTGAGGGTGATGAAACAATCGTTGAGACGGCTAGAGCGCCGGTGGCGGAAAACTCATTCTGAATCAGACCGGACACGGGTTAGAGCTCAACGTCGAGCCTACCAAGTGGCAATGGCGACGGCGAAGAGGGCCTTCTTCGCCGCCTCCATTGCATCTGCAGAAAACAGCAGCAGGAGACTTTTTCAGGTGGTTCGCAGTTTATCGGAACCACCTGTACCACCGGGGCCTGGTAGGGACCCCAAGATCTCCTGCAATGCTTTTGCAAAGTTTTTTGCAGATAAAATCGCTCAGATTCAGAAGGAGGTAGACTCCACCGTGGGAGCAGGGCCAGGGCGGGAGAGTGCTAGAGTTCTGTCTGGTCCTGTTATATGGGATCAATTCCAATCTGTTACCTCCGAGGATGTGGACAGGCTGCTTGGACGAGTGAAACCGACCACCTGTCTCCTTGATCCTTGCCCATCCTGGCTGATAAAAGCGAGCCGGGAAGCGCTGGGCGATGGGCTCTGCGGGGTGGTGAATGCTTCCCTCTGTGAGGGAGCCTTCCCAGACCCGCTGAAAGAGGCGGTCATTAAACCGCTTCTTAAAAAAACATCTTTAGACCCGGCCAATTTGGCCAACTATCGCCCAGTCTCAAATCTGCCATTCTTGGGCAAGGTGATTGAGCGGGTGGTTGCTGAACAACTCCAAGCACGCCTGGAGGAAACGGACCATTTGGATCCCTTCCAATCGGGATTCAGGCCTCACCATGGGACTGAAACTGCCTTGGTCGCGCTGGTTGATGATCTCCGGCGGGCTAGGGACAAAGGTGAGAGCTGTTTCCTAGTTCTGCTGGATCTCTCAGCGGCCTTTGACACCATCGACCATAACATCCTTCTGGACCGTCTAGAGGGGCTGGGAGCTGGGGGCACTGTCATACAGTGGTTCCGCTCCTTCCTCCTGGGCCGTGTCCAGAAAGTGGTGGTGGGGGGTGAGTGTTCAGACCCCTGGGCTCTCACTTGTGGGGTGCCTCAGGGTTCTGTCCTCTCCCCCATGCTTTTTAATATCTATATGAAGCCGCTGGGAGAGATCATCAGGGGGTTTGGACTGGGTGTTCATCAATATGCAGATGACACCCAGCTCTACCTCTCCTTTAAATCAGAACCAGTGAAGGCGGTGAAGGTCCTGTGTGAGTGCCTGGAGGCGGTTGGAGGTTGGATGGCGGCTAACAGATTGAGGTTGAATCCTGACAAGACAGAAGTACTGTTTTTGGGGGACAGGAGGCGGGCAGGTGTGGAGGATTCCCTGGTCCTGAATGGGGTAACTGTGCCCCTGAAGGACCAGGTGCGCAGCCTGGGAGTCATTTTGGACTCACAGCTGTCCATGGAGGCGCAGGTTAACTCTGTGTCCAGGGCAGCTGTCTACCAGCTCCACCTGGTACGCAGGCTAAGACCCTACCTCCCCGCGGACTGTCTCGCCAGAGTGGTGCATGCTCTAGTTATCTCACGCTTGGACTACTGCAACGCGCTCTACGTGGGGCTACCTTTGAAGGTGACCCGGAAACTGCAATTAATCCAGAATGCGGCAGCTAGACTGGTGACTGGGAGTGGCCGCCGGGACCACATAACACCGGTTCTGAGAGATCTGCACTGGCTCCCAGTACGTTTCCGAGCACGATTCAAAGTGTTGGTGCTGACCTTTAAAGCCCTAAACGGCCTCGGTCCTGTATACCTGAAGGAGCGTCTCCACCCCTATCGTTCAGCCCGGACACTGAGATCCAGTGCCGAGGGCCTTCTGGCGGTTCCGTCATTGCGAGAAGTGAGGCTACAGGGAACCAGACAGAGGGCCTTCTCGGTAGTGGCGCCCGCCCTGTGGAACGCCCTCCCATCAGATGTCAAAGAGATAAAGAATTACCTGACATTCAGAAAACATCTTAAGGCAGCCCTGTTCAGGGAAGTTTTTAATATGTAATGCTGTACTGTTTTTAACACTGATTGGGAGCCGCCCAGAGTGGCTGGGGAAACTCAGCCAGATGGGCGGGGTATAAATAATAAATTATTATTATTATTATTATTACTTGTTATAAATTTCACATGGAAGAGGCCCAAATTATGTACATACATTGCAATTTTTTTAAGAACTTCAAAGTTTTTTGCAAGGCCATAATCTCCAAAGCAACTCTTAAAGAGTACATAAGGGAACCAGATGCTCAGATACAGCTTTCTTTATCATTTTCACTGCTGCTGTTTCAGTTATGAGGAAAGCAGATACTCTGTTTTAAAAGTAGCTTGCCTTGTTGACTGTGAAACCTGAAGCATTGAAAACTGCAAAGAAGGTTCTGTTTGTGCATGTTCCCATACATATGCTGAAATATCCACTCTAGCTTACAGCAAAGCGGTGGTGAAACGTAAAAAGAATAGAATTAAAAGTAAGTAGATTCGTATGACAGAACAAAAACTTGTGGCTATGAGGAGAGAAGGGTAGATGTAATGTAGGTCACATTTTGTCTGTTTTCACTGTGAAAGCCTTTCTCAGCCCCTTTCTGTTTCCCATCTTTTTAAAAGTCATTTTTGTTGTTGTTTTAAAGCTGCTTTAAGGTAGCCCAAAATTCTGTTGTGTTCAGCAAGCACAAGTTTGTACAGAAAACCAATGTAGTGTTTTCCTTTCTGACTAGTTAACATTTATAAATTCCTCTGGTTATTTATATAGTTGTGCTCACTGAAACTGTTTCACATTCTACAATTCTGGATGTTGACTGTTTTCTGCTCTCTGCTGTTATCTCATCATTTCCTAATATAACTTACTAAATTGCAGTGCACCCAGGTTGCAGCATGCTGTTTGAGTAATTTGAGCTTTCTTTTTTCAGCATGCTTTCCACTTCCATTGTATCTCTCGTTGGCTTAAGACTCGGCAGGTGTGTCCATTAGACAATCGAGAATGGGAATTCCAGAAGTAAGTATCTTATGCCTTTTGTTAGCAAGGGGAGTAGAGTTAAGCATCCATGCTATACCCCTTAATTCAAAACAGACATACTCAATGTAGTTACAGCTCACCTTGAATCTGAAACAGGAACTTCTGCCTCCCACCACTGCATCTGCCTTACAAAGACGTAGATGAACAAGTGCAAGTTAGCATAGTTCTTAATATCCCTTTAGACAGCAGAGAAAGGTGGCATTGAGTGAAAGCATAGTGTACATCTCATTGCATGAATAGTTTGGGTTTTCAAATCCATTTAAATAGAGCTTCCCTTCTACCAAGGGATCTGTTCAGTATTCCCTTTTTTTAAGACACACTGTTGTTGATCAAGTATATTTTAATGGAAAACTTGGCTAGTTGAGCACTGATTTGCTATAAAGAACCAAAGAGCAGCATTAGATTTCTTAAAGTTCTGACTAGGTTAGCTGGACCTATTACTATTTCTGGCCAAAAGCATGGCATACATATTAGGTGACATGTGCAAGCTCACTGCTTGTAGTAAGAAGGATGTGGAATTTGTGTAATATCAGGAAATTGTCCTCTTTGTTTATGTTACAGTTAATTATTTTTCTGCATTACACAAATACTTATATATAAGGTAGTCTTCCCCTATTAAACATTGCTCCCTAAGTACTTTGATATATGAATTAATAAGACTGAATCATCTCTTCACTCTGCAAAAGTGACAGGTAAATATAGTTCTGGAGTAAAGAATATTTGCTTGGTAGAGCTGTGGTGGCAAACCTACGGCCCTCTAGCAGTTGTACTCCAATTCCCATCAGCTCCAGCCAGTATGACTGTCAAGGATGATGGAAGTCCAGCAATATATGGAAGACCAGAGGTTCCCTATGCCCTATGCTAGAGGATTTGTGTAGGTCTGCTACACATTTAAATTCTGAGATATGTCCTCTGCGCATACATACACACCCACCCACCCTGATTATATGTTGGGTCAGTTGCAGTAGACATTAACCAGATGTGATAGGGGCATGATGTCTGTTTCCTACTGATTCATTGCATTTTTAAATCTGATCACCATCTTTGTAATAGCAGAATAACCAGCCTGTACAGATTAAGTGAATTTAAAGGTGGTATGGGCACATCTCTGACATGTTATCTAGACCCGATAGTCTCCAGATTTGCAGATAGTATCCAATAGATCCTACAGCTAGCCAACTTCAGAGTGTATTTAAAAGCTGATTTTGTACTGATAACTGCTGCTGAGTTCTAAAACGAGAATAAATTTCTTTCTAGGTATGGGCACTAGTAGGAGAGAGAAGACCACCAAGTTTATTGTTCTATCTTCAGATAAGCCTTTCGTCTTGCAAGCAGCTTGATGAAGTCTGTGTAGCTTAATAGACACTTACCTTGCTTTTTGTTTTCACCTTAAAATAGTTATTGTGAATAGTAATAAACATGTTTGTCTCTTGTCTGATAATGTTATTCCTTGAGTTTACAAAGTCAAACTAAGAAAGTTCTCACAGTTACTTTCATGTTTTTATTTTTTTTAATTTACACATACATGTACCTTTATAAGATAGTAAAATTTGCAATGCATTTTGGTTAAAAATTCGTTTGGGACATTCTCTTCAAAAGTAGTTGCCTTTATTGAGAAATTGTCTTGAGAAGTGCCCCTGAAGAAGACTTAACCAAAAAAGGTTGGGGATGTCACTATGTTATACAAATGTTTTATTATTTTGTAAAAAAGCATATCTATATATCATTTTGAAGCATTGGCGCTGCTTTTGCTTCAGCCCAAAAATGACTGCATATACTTACAGAGGTGGACTGTTCTAATTAAGAAAGTTATCTGAACTTTTGAACCCAGAAAGAAATTTCACTGTAAAGCTACGTGAACGCTGGTTTTTCTTGTGCCTTTTTATTGATTATTTAACAGTGCAGGGACATAACACTCTTTAGCACAGAAATAAAAGTTTTCTCTTGCATTTTTCAATCCCGCATTAGCAGGGCTATTTCATTACTTCAACTTCCAGTTGAAGATGACAACAAGTAAGGCAGCTTGCCCTTGAGCTCTGTGGTCTGCTTTCATTTGGTTTTATTTTGAATAGTTTTAAAGTCAGTTGGCCCAGCTGTCAATGTTAATTGCAACATAAAGGCAAGGAGCATATCTGTTTTATCTGTTTTAATTTTACTTTTACGTGGGCTTAAAAACCATATATTTTAATTGGATGACAGATGCTGGGGCAGAGCAGCTGTTTTGACTCAGCTGATAAGGAAAGACTAGAAGCTCATCTCCACCGAAGGAGACTCTCTGCAGTTTTAACAGTCTTAATACAGTTACCACATGAGCACAGTCCCATAGTATTTCAGATAAATTGTCTGGAACTCCACTGCAAAATTTAGTCCAGAAATCTGTGCTGGACTCTTGTCAGTCAGCAGCTGGAGCAATGGATTATATGGGTAAAAATTGTAGGAGAGGGAAATAACAGTGGCCTTACTGTGGGTGTCTGCTATAGACCTCCATACAGGCCTGAAGACTTGGATTATGCCTTCCTATAGCTGATTGCCAAACATTCAAAAAGGAGACCTACAGTAGTCGTGGGAGACTTCAACAACCCTGCTATCTGTTGGAACTCAAATTGCCAAGAATGCAAGGTCAAACAAATTCCTGCATTGCCCCGCTGACAATTTCCTTTCCCATAAGATAGAAGAAGCAACAAAGGGTTCATCTATCTTACACCTGGTCCTCACCAGCAGGAAGGAACTGATCAACAAAGTGGAATTACTGGTAACCTTGGGTTTCATGATACAGAGGCAAGGGAAAGTTGAGTGTAGTCGGACATGCATTCTTTAAGAAGTACGATTTTTAAAAGCTTAAGGAACTACTGGGTGAGATCCCACGGTCCTATTCTTCTTCTGAGCATGTTGACAGACTGGAGACCGTACCTCTACTACTACGCCAGTATTTTGTCACAAACACAAATTTCTAGTTAGTGGAGTTTGATCCCAAGCTGAAATACTGAAGGCAAACAGTTTAATCCCTTAGCTCCATAACAATACGGAGAGGTGCACCAAAGTATTGAAAAATACTTTTATTGTGGTCAAACTGTTAATTTTTTTTTAAATATTGTCAGAGGTGACCAGTCTATAATAGATGCTGCAGGGATATGCACAATACTTTTCACTGAGAGGTGTTCAAATATCCCTCTGCAGGCAAAACAGTTTGCTGTTCTATAATAAAAGGTGATACAAGCATACAAGTTAGAATCAGAGAATCATAGAGTTGAAAAGGACCTCGAGGGTCATCTAGTTCCACCCCCTCCACTGCAGGAATATCAAGTAAAACATCCATGACTGGTGGCCATCCAATATATTTGTAACCGTATATACAAAAAACTAGAGGAACATGCAGATACACAGAGGTGCTTAATAAGGTTTGATTCTAAGGGACTTTCAAGTTAACACTTGGGAATTTCAGCAGTAGTGGGCATCAAGCTATATTTATGAATATGCATACTGGTGTTATTTAGTACAGTGGTGCCTCGCAAGACGAAATTAATTCGTTCCGCAAGTTTTTTCGTCTTGCGAGTTTTTCGTCTTGCGAAGCACGGTTTCCCATAGGAATGCATTAAAAATCAATTAATGCGTTCCTATGGAGACCGCTTGCCAGGCTGGCGGTGTGGAGAAGGGCTTTTCTCCCCACCGCAAGCCTTCAGCACAGGTCCGAGAACAGAGGGGAAGGCGCGCAGCGCTTCTCCTCTGTTCCCGGGACTTGCGGTGGGAGGAGGGTTTTTCCTCCCCACCGCCAACATTCAGAACAGCATTCTGAATGTTGGCGGTGGGGAGGAAAGCCCTCCTCCCACCGCAAGCCTTCAGGACAGGTCCGGGAACAGAGGGGAAGGCGCGCAGCGCTTCTCCTCTGTTCCCGGGACTTGCGGTGGGAGGAGGGTTTTTCCTCCCCACCGCCAACATTCAGAACAGCATTCTGAATGTTGGCGGTAGGGAGGAAAGCCCTCCTCCCACCGCAAGCCTTCGGAGGAGGCTGGCGATGGGGCGGAGAGCTCTCCGCCCCATCGCCAGGCTTCGGAGGAGGTCCGAGGACAGTGGGGAAGACGCGCTGCACTTCCCCGCTGTCCCTGGAGATTTCCCTATGGGCTTTCGTCTTGCGAAGGAAGCCCATAGGGAAATTCGTTTTGCGAAGCGCCTCCAAAACGGAAAACCCTTTCGTCTAGCGGGTTTTTCGTCTTGCGAGGCGTTCGTCTTGCGGGGCACCACTGTACATAAGAATATCAAGTCCAGAAGGAAAATGGTTTTAGGTTCACTGCAGGCTGATTAATCAAGAAGGGACAAAAGCCTGTCTTTCCTACACTTCCTGTTCTTCAGGTGCCTGCTCTGTGCAGCACTTTCTTCCCCTACCCACTGGCAATGGCCCGGTTCCAAGGCCTTTGACTGTCTCCATCTTCAGCCAGATAGGTTGCATGCAATTTTACTGGTTGTTCCTGTAAGTCACAGTGAACTATGAATCATCCACTGAGCAGAGATTTAAATGGTCATAATTTTCCTTGAACAATTGCATATCTGATCTTAAATTCAACCCTGAAAAACAAATTTACATATTCATTCTGTCACAATGTTAGAAAGCAGTGCTAAGCATACACGCTGCATGCATTGAATAATGAAAATAGGTTGCAAATACAATACAAATGAACTCTTATGAATGGAACTCAGATAAGGAAAGAGAAGAGGGGGCAAATAAAAACACGTAGAGCTACTAAGTGACACAACCTGTCATACCGGTTGCTTTGTACAAAGAGATTATCTGTCATTGATTCACATGCCAGAGTTGTGGAGTGTTACTGTCTTGCCCCTTTTTATTTTCTTCCCTTCTATTCCCCAAATTACAATTTGAGATGAACAACCGGGTGTGAATGAAAATTAAGCATTTAAAAAACAAACAGTAAAGTAACAGTATTCACTCACATTTATATTCTGCTTTTTATTATTAGTTCACAAAGTGGTGTACAATATAAAATTCCAATATAAAATTTAATAAACATGGCATGGATAACCAATTAAAATCAATACAAGCAGCAGAGGATTGTCTTAGGATACTGCCTTATACTAAGCCAGCCCATTAGTCCAGCACAGTAATGGCCACACTGACTGGCAGTGTGTCTCCTGAGTTTCAGATAGAACATTCCCAGCCCTACCAGAAGATGCTTGGGACTGTAGCTGGGACTTTCTCCATGCTAGGTAGGTGCCCTTATCTCTGAGCTATGGACAACCATTCAGCATAAGAGAGCATTTTTTTACCACATAAGCCTCAAAAGCTAGAAAAAGGAAGAAAACTTGCTTGCTTCCCAAAGGAAACTGATGAGGGGTGACAGTATTCTTGGGGCAACTATTTATTAGTTCTTGTTCCGAGTGGATACTAATCTGGCATTCAGAAAGAATACACTGAATAGGCCCTCTCTTGTAAATCGCAGGTAGCAGCTGGATAATAAATTCCTGAGCCATTTTCAGTCCCTGACCATGTGGAGCTTTAAAGGTCAGAAATCACACTTTTGAGTTGAACTGTGTTGTAGTCAATTCAGTTATGGTACAAATTGACAGAATATGTTTCTGCTGACTTCTTCCAGTCAAAAAAGTGTAGGCTGACAGTATTTGAAGGTAACAAGTCTACATGCTTCAAGGGTGGTCACAAAGAGTGCATCAGGTTAATCTGGATGTTACCAAGGTATGAATTACAGTGGCTACATCCTTACGTTACAATAGTGAACATATGTAATAAACCAAACAAATATTAAGGCAACAAATGCCACAGCTATTTGGTGCTGTATAAGAAACACTGCCCAGAAGTGCCCCAAAACGCATTCTTCTGGAAGAGTACAATCCTACCCAAACAAGATATTCTCCAACTAACCTGTACTGGGGTTTCTTGTCTAACAGCATAATCTGGACTGACTTTACGTTTATTTCAGACCATCTGTTCCTTCAATGATTCCAGGCACCTGTTCAGAGGTGTCACTGCTTCAGCCAGATCTATGAAAAGGCAAAATAGAGCTGGGTATCATGGCAAGTACTGATGACGATGTACTCCATATTTCCAGACTCCTTGTTGGGCTGAAGATGGTAGTTATATGGGTCATTCAAACATAATGTCAAACCATGCTCTTACAATACAAAACAAGAAGGGTTCTGAACTTGTTCATTCCATATTTCTCACTTCTCTTGTTCACAGCAGTTAGTAACTTCTGATCCTTTGTAGCAAGCCATAGTTTGCCTAGGGTTAGACAGACAAAAGCCAACTACAGTGGTACCTCGGTTTAAGAACAGCCCTGTTTACGAACAATTCGGTTTACAAACTCTGCAAAACTGAAAGTAGTGTCCCGGTTTGCGAACTTTACCTCGGTCTAAGAATGGATGCCGAATAGTGGAAGGGCACCAGTGGTGGGAGGCCTCATTAGGGAAAGCACACCTTGGTTTAAGAATGATTTCGGTTTAAGAATGGACTTCTGGAAAGGGATTAAATTCATAAACTGAGGTACCACTGGATGCTATCACTGCTTACTATTGTAAGTGTTTGCCTTTGACCCCCAGAAAATACTCCTATCCAGAGTTAAAGGGGGAGCATAAGGGATCTGGTGCAAGTCTGCTTGATAACTTTTGGCATGACAAGGCTACCCAGACTCAGTGGCGTAGCGTGGGGGGTGCAGCAGGGGCCGGCCACACCAGGCGCAACATCTGGGGGTTAAGGTTAGGGGGCGCAAATCCACGGGTTAGGGGGCACAAATTACTTGCCTTGCCCCGGGTGCTGACAACCCACGCTACGCCACTGCCCAGACTGGCACATGGTAGAAGGGACTGAAAGGTCTTTAGCCCATTTCTATTACACAAACCTCCTTGGTTGTTAAGATCAGCAGAGGGGGCTCTCTTGGTAGTTCTGCCATCCTCAAAAGTGTAGGGAATGGCAATTCAGGAGAGAGATTTCTCAGTGGAACTCCCTTTCCACAGAGGTGCTTCTACCATCTTTAGTTGCTTCAATTCTTTTATCATTGTAATGGTGTTATCCATTTCCATGACTGTATATTCTGTTGTTCTAACTCAGCCTGGGACCTTCTGGTGTTGGTACAGTTGCCAAGAATTTCAAACCACACTTATTCAGAGCAGTCTTTAGAAGCAAAAACAAAACAGTCTCTTCTGGCACCCTCTACTAAAAATATTCCTGTTGTCTAAGCTTGTATGGGGCAGAGCTTTCTTCAGTAGATTGATGAAATGTCACTAATGCTGCAGTCCTGTATAATAATAATAATAATAATAATAATAATAATAATAATAATAATAATACCCCCCCACCCAACTGGCTGGATTGCCCCAGCCACTCTGGGCTACTTCCAACAGAATATAAAAACATAATAAAGTGTCACTGATTAAAAACTTCCCAATACAGAGCTGCCTTCAGATGTTTTCTAAAAGTTGTGTAGTTCTTTATTTCCTTGTCATCTGATGGGAGGGCATTCCACAGGGAAGGCTCCACCACCAAGAAGGCCCTCTGTCTGGTTCCCTGTAACTTCACTTCTCACAATGAGGGAACCGCCAGAAGACCCTCGGAGGTGGACCTCAGTGTCCGGGCTGAATGATGGGGAAGTAGGTACCATTAAATGGAATGGGAAAACTTTTGAGTAAACATGCATAGGATTGTGTTGTTAAGGGAATAGATATACTGTACATAGAATAGAAGGATTTTCCTTGTTTGCTTTTTGTTCTACATGCAATGCTAAAATGTCCAAACAATGCAAGAAATGTCTACATGTGTATCACAGTATTATGTAGATCACAAGTGAATACATAATCCATTTGAATTACTGATGTTGTTGCGGTCCTCAGCTCCCTAGTTCCGAATACAAACCTTGACAATTCATAATGCTTGCCTCCAGTCTCAGGTGAGTGTTACAGCCCCATAGTTTTTGTCCAGCTTGGATTGTAATCTGACCCAGAAAAGAATTTATAACTGCCTCCTCCCCAGCAGCTGCAGTGGCAGCAGGAAGAATCTCATGAGAATTCAGACCCCCTAGCGCTCCCACTGATGTAACTGAAAGTGCAACAGGTTTTTAAAACGTTTGGAATTGGGCTTGAAACAACTGAGCTATTTTCTGACTTTTAAGGAAAATAGCTCAGTTACCTGAATAAAGTTAGGAAATTAGCCCAGGGAATTTGCCTCTCACTAATTCAAATGAATGCAAGATCCAGTCAGCCAGAATATAAAACATTCTTATCTAGTGGTCTCTGGTGTTTAATAGGTATAGCAAGATCAATAATGCAAATGAACATATAATGAGAAACAATTATTTTCTGTAGTAAGCTACTCCCACAATTCATTCAGACCACATTCCAAAGGGCAAGATTTGCTAATTCCAATTTGGCATATTTGTATTGGTGTTAAAGTTCTTACCAATTGTCCACAATCTCAAAAGCTCAAAGTACTCAAAAGCAAGGGGGGTCAAACATAGTCATCGTGGCCAGCAGCCACTCATAGCGTTAACTGCCATGGATTTATCTATTCCTCTTTTAAAGCCATCCAAGTTGGTGGTCATCACTATTAGTTGGGCGATCAGATGCCAGAGTTTAACTATGTGCTGTGTGAAGAAGTATTTTCTTGTTTCTGTCTTGAATTTTCCAACATTCAACTTCATTAGATGGTCCTGCAGTCTGTATTCTTAGGGTGAATACAGATGACCAGATGTGAGGAAGGTTGCTTGTATTTTAAATGTGTACAGAAATGCAGCAATGTAGGCAACTGTTGCTGTTGGGGGGGGGGGTATTCCATGATTTCTGTTGCTCCATTCCACGCTACAGACTCTTTTTTACCACAGACTGAATATCTTCATTCTGCCTATCCCTCCATGCACTGCTGCAGAGTTTTACCACTTTCTGGGTGTTTCTTTACAAAAGGAGATTGTTTATTCTGTTCCTACATGCTTAAAAGCTAACATGCTCACAATTATGCTATATGCATTGGTTTCCAAATATGCATGTAATGTTTAATAACAGCATGGCTTTGTTTATTTTTTAATGAACTCTCCCTAGCTCACATATAAATATCCTTTGCAGAAAAAGGATTGAAGGGAGGGGGGAACAGAGAAAAGCAGGGAAAGCAAGCCATTCCTTAACTTGGGTCACAACCACACAATACATTTGAAGCGCTTATAACTGTCATGGAGAATCTTGGGAACTGTAGTTTCTTAAAAGTGATGGGAAATTAAGATTCTAGCCTATTTACAATGGCATCTGGCAGTTAATGTATTTTTGTAGGATTTATCCCTTCTGTGTTAATCTATACTGTATTGTACTGCTTTTGAATATAATTGTTTTGTTTTTATAATTGTATGTAAGCGGTTTTTACTTATCTGTTTTTAATTGTACAATTGTCTTGCTATAACCCAACCTGGGACGTTACAAGGGCAGATAAGAAACTTAACAAATAAAACTATCAATTGAGGAAATTTCTACCATATTCAGGAATAGAAGGAAGCCAGGAATAGCAGGAAGTCTCACCACAAAGACACCTCTCTTTGCCACACAAGAATCAATGACTGTAAAATATTGTTTTGTAGTACTATAATGCAGATAACTAAGCAACCATGGGCTAGGATACTCAGCTTACTGCACAGTGGTGGGTTTTCAGTACTGGCTGTGCCATGTTAGAAGGAATCAGGTCCTTGAAAAGGCTCTTAATGACAGTGTGTCTGGGAGTCATTATTTTTTTCATCTACATAAGGTGGTCCAGCCAATGCTCTATTTTTGTTTTGGTAACTTAGTTATATTGGGGAATGTGAAAACAGAACACTGTCCTTTTTCCCTTTTAAATTAGGAATAGTTCTCAGCTACTCAGTTCACTGTTTGGAGGGTGAGGGTTGCTTCCATAGTAGGTTAGTCAACACTGGAGCAAAATTTGAGTTTCCACCTGCCTGTCTCCCCAATAATGTAGGACTGTTCATATGGCATCCCAGTGGCGAAGTGTGGGGGGTGCAGGGGGGGCCGGCCGCACCGGGCGCAATATCTGGGGGTTAGGGTTAGGGGGCGCAAATCCACAGGCTAGGGGGCACAAATCTACGGGTTAGGGGGCGCAAATTACTTGCCTTGCCCCGGGTGCTGACAACCCACGCTACGCCACTGTGGCATCCTTCCCATCACTGTGTTGCCCTGGACCTTTTCACCTTTAAATGTGAGGTGGGGGGGTTGATTATTGGAAAATGTGAAGCAGCCAGATGAAAACCCCCACATTTAAAAGAAGGTAAGGTCCAGGCCAATACTGGGGAAAGGAAGATGTCACAGGGACACCTGCACATTAATGATTTGCAGGCGCAAATCGGTATTTTGCTCTGATGTGGACAAGCTCAGTAGTTCTTTAAGAGCAAAATTTGCAAAGCGTGCATTGAAAATTATTTTCTGGACAGGCTGCATGTTATCATCTACTTCTGTGTACAATAATCCTTAATAACTTGATAGAGGTAGTGTCTAGAAACCTATTTGAATGCCATCTAACAAATGATAGATATGTAATCTTTTATCGGACTCTTATCGGAATGCACTACTCTATGTATACAAGCCCTAGATTGTGACGCTTTTCTCCCTCTCAGAAAGGCTGGGGAATTTTGCTCTTGAGCTCTAGAAGCCCAGAATTAAATGAATGCGAGCTTGCCTTCTATTTATTTCCAGGTTAATCTCTTCTTGACAAACAAGAAGCCATGGCTGAAGCAGGAGGTGATGTTTCTCGATTGCCAGAGAGAAGGAACACTAGGCGAAAAGGAACAGATCTTGGCATCCACTAACCTGCAATTAACCAGCTCCCTATGGGAGTTGAAGTGGAGCTTCAGGAAAGAATCTGATTGGCCGAGACAGCCATCACCAGTTGTTCCACTGGCTGAGAGTAAAATTGCCTCTAACCTGATTGGCTATCGTCGCAAATGGTAAACTGCATTATCCTTTTCCTTCATGCCTTTCAGGAAGAAGGGGGGGGGGGAGGCCCTGACTGAATAACAATCACATCTGCTCCCCCAGCCTAGCCAGAGTAGTCTCTGAAAGCCAGGGCTCCCGGTCATGGCACATGCATGCAGCACTTTGTGGGTGTACATTCATGTAGATAAGAAAGCTGGGCGAGCACGGTCTGAAGCGAGCTTTCTGATTCACTGGCTGACGAAGCCTCGCCCTGGCCTTCAGTGATTACATAAAAAGAAAGGAAGGGGGGGGGGGGAGAGAAAGCTAGTCGATTTCTTAAAGGAGCCCTACCAAACGCTACACGCTAAGCATTTGCTTTTTCCATTTCCCGATTTTAAATGTATAGGTTTTGCACAAAGCTTAACCAAGTATCTTGGGCTGTTTTGTCAAAGGTCAGCAGCGAACCTCTCTCTTACACATTCCCTTGCAACGGGGCAGAAGCAAAGTGACGCCACGGCGGACGCCAAAGTGGAAAGGCTCAGAAAACGAGGAGCACATAATGGATAAAAGGACGACGACCTCTCTGCTACTGGGCCGTTTTCGTGAAAGGGGCTGCTTATTGCGGAGGGATAAACGAGCAGAAGGGGCTGGCCCTCCCGTTACAAAACAAACCAGGTTACTCCGAAATGCAAGCACGAGAGAGAGAGCGCAGCCAGTCCGCCCGGAAAGTTGCCTCCTCTGTAGTGGAAGCCTTTTACAATCCCGGAGGATCGGGAGCTGCCTATGGAGGGGGAAATGCACACCCGCTCGCCCGCTCAGGGCACACCGTCTATTGTTGCTTCACATATGACACGTTTAGCTGAGAGCTGGCAGGGAGCCAGGTTGTAGCATTCAGCCCAGGTGAGCTTTGGGCACGAGAGAAGCCTCGCTTGCCCCCGAGAAGCCTCTCTCTTCGCTGGCCCAGGATGCCTCAGCGTTGCGAGAAGCGCGGGGCGGAGTGAGGAGTCAGAGCGGCTCAGACGCAGCTAGCTTTGCTACAAAACAATGTGCTTTTACAGTGCAGTTTTCAAAGACAGTGCCATTTTACTGCCTCGTTATTTCCTACGCTGATTTTTCTCTCATCAACACAAGCTCCAGTGTAGGAGAGACAGAGTGTGTTCGCGCTCTTCCGTGTGAGAGAGATTTTTTTACATTTTGCTTTAAGAGTAAAAAAATGACTCAGGGCAGCATTCTGAAAGCTTTTGGGTTACTCATGGAGTGGGTCAAAGGCCCAAATGTGTGTGTCAGATACTAATTCTGTCATTGTTCCTCACGTTTCCCAACTGAATCCTGCCATTTAGAACTGTTTCCGGGACTGCCTTAAATAAAGCCCCTATGGTCACCTAGCCACAACACAAAACAACAGAATCCTGTACATGTTTCCTCAGAAAAAAGGAGGGCCAAGGCATTCAGTGGGGCTTATTTGCAGGTTCACGTTGATAAGATCACAGCTTTAACACAGCAAGCATATTTGTGTATCACATACCACGAAAGTGTCGTATTGGGCAGATGCTTTGGACAACATGCCAAGCATCATTAAAAGAAGGCAAATTTAAAGTTTTTACTTACCTACTAATTAGGATTTTTTATATTTTTGTACTTGGGGGGATTTGAATTTTTTGCCTCGTGTACAAAAATATCTGGCCCTTAAAAACTAACTAGCGTGTATTGGCACACGGCTGCACATAAAGCTTGACTTGCTAGATCCGACCAAAGTCCATCTGGCTCAATCAGCAGTGATTGGGTAGTCTTCTGTGGGTGCTAAATGATCTTTTTTTGTCATTAGAAGTGCAGGTTAGCTTTCTACTTTTATGCTAGCTGCAACCCTACCTGGACTGCAATGTCCTGGTCTCAGTGATTGATGCCATGATAACCTCCATATTAGACTGCTGTAACATGTTAGACTGTGAAACTGTCTTTGAATATGGCTTGG
Organism: Podarcis melisellensis; assembly: GCF_964234715.1. Lineage (NCBI taxonomy): Eukaryota > Metazoa > Chordata > Lepidosauria > Squamata > Lacertidae > Podarcis > Podarcis melisellensis. The sequence continues at coordinate 45,622,474 of NC_138542.1, read as the reverse complement.
AAACAACAATTAGTCCAAAATACATTTGTGGTGCTGTTAACTGTGACTGGAGGTTATGACCACATTAAGCCCTTCCTTTGCCAACTGCACTGGCTCCTAGTTCAGCTGCATGCTCAATTCAAAGTTCTGCCTTCAGTCTTTACAGCCCCTCATGGCATGAGACTGGAATATCTGCAGGACCACATGTCCACACATGTGCCTGCTTGTACTATAAGCCAGCGGTTCCCACAGATCATTTAAAAATTCTTGAGGGTCTTGGAGAAGCCCTTCTTTTTCTGCCTGCTGTGGCAATTGTAATGTGTTGTGCTAGATGCAATATAATTTTTAATTGCATTTTGATTGCTTCTTTTATTATATTTTATTGAATTACAATTTGAAATCCATAGAATTCAAATTGTGCTTTTCACAGACACGCCACAGACCTCCCAACTGAAGCTCACAGGCTTCATTTGAGATGGTCCTCAGACCACAGTTTGGGAATGCTTGCTCTAAACTCTTTAATTGAGGCCCTTCTGAGCTACCTCCACTACCCAAGGTATGTCAGGTGACAGTGGACTTACTTGGTGTAGCAACCTGAATGCAGAATTCTTGTCCCAGGGCGGCTGGGATTTTCCAGCATGGCTGTCTGAAATAAATTAGCAAATCATAGAAAGAAATTAGCAAATCATAGTATCTAAAGAAGTGTGCATGCACACGAAAGCTCATACCAATAACAAACTTAGTTGGTCTCTAAGGTGCTACCAGAAGGAATTCTTGTATTTTGTCTTGACACAGAATCAGAGTTGGAAGTGACCCAGAGAGTCAAGTAGCCCAATCTCCCTGAAATGCAGGAATATCAACTACTAGATCATGCATGATAGATGGCATCCAACTTTTGCTTAAAAGCCTCCAAGGGAGGACAGTTAACCACCTCTCGTGGGAGTCTTGTTTGATTGTAGGTCAGTTTGTGTCGCCCTTGGCAAGATAAAGTGGCAGACATATCAAACAAACAAACAGCACTGAAATTTAAAAACCTTTTGCCACCTCATCATAATGATAAATTCCTCACCCTATCAAAAGTTGCTGGCATGCAACGTTGAGGTAGCCTTCACCAGCTGTTTTCAACCTCCCCCCAAATGCTAACTAAAGCAGCACAACTAATAATTCAACCTTGCTCTAATTTTCCAAGGCTTTTTAATCCTCTGTACAGCTTTTATGCCACTTGAGGTTCATTTATATTCTGCTGCCTGCTTTTCTAGTGCTCTTCTATATTGTGGTGTTTTACTGATTTATTTCGAATTTGTTTTCTTGTACTGTTAACATTTGATAAGCCATCCTGGGTACCCATTGAAGGGCAGGGCATTCATTGTGCAAATTAATAAAACTGCTGGTTTTAAATGTTGTTTTCAAAACAGTAACTGTCTTTTATTATGTTTTATATTTCTGATATAAGCTGCTTTGAGTTTCTTTCAGTGGAAAAGCGGTATATGCAATAAATACATAATATATAAATTATTTTAAATAACATTTTTAATGCTTCCATCCCACACCAGAGCTGAAGAGTGGATAATAAATAAATGGGTTTTACTCCAAGGTAAGTGGATGTAGGATTGCAGCCTAACAGTACAAGAGAGAGAGAAGTGAAAGATCTCCTCTGGGCCATGTTCTCATCCTAGACAACACTAACAGTAAATGTAAGAAGGTTTAGACAACTCTTGACAATTCCCAAACCATCCCAACAGGGGTGCCGACTTGAATAAAATATGGGGGGGGGGGTTAACCCCTGCCCTGCATAATCAGTCACATGACATGGGGGCACGCACACACACAAATGGGAATTCCCCTCAGCTTTGGGAGGGGGCCCTCAACTATTTTATTCGGGGGGGATGGAACCTCAGCCCCTAGGAGTTGGTTCCTATGCATCCTAATAAGTTTCTATAAGGGTTCAACCCCACTCAGACCTTGAACCTGGGGGCCGCTCAAAGGAGGACCAGGGGCAGCAACATCTTCTGGTACTGCCAGAGACCCTGAGGAGCCATTGGCTCCAGACATCCTTGACCCAGGACTGAAGGTCTCCACATCAGTTGCCTGAATTTTTGGTCAGCCCTCAGACGGACACCCACTGCCCCGTAACAGACAGGGGGGCGAAACTAGGCTTTATTTCACCCGGGTCAAAGACCCAGTTTGGCACACATTTGAGTACACACACTAACAGGCTGGGAGCCTCGATGCTGACCCTCTGGGGGTTTCACCCGGGGCAAAAAAACCTGCCTAGCCCCCTTCCCCAGCAACTATGGCACTAATACCAAGTATAAGATCACAGGGGCAGAGGAGAAAGCTAACCAGGCAACACTTTCAGGGTGACTGGGAAGTGCCTGGCTAGCTGCAGGTGAGGCTACTCATTAGGAGGGGAAAGCACATGGCTGAGAGTGAAGAAAGGGTGCAGCCTTGAGCTCCTATTTAAGATCTTGGTCTGTACAGATTTGCTGCAAAAGGAAGAGCTTCAAGTTTCAGTACAAAGCCTTTCAGAACTGGGAGAAATATGGCCTTTTTCAAATATTTATCTTCCTCAGAGATTCCATTAAAAATGTGTCTCTGATAGTACAATATTTCACAGAGGATTATTTTTGTCAGGCTAACATTGCAAGGTAGTTTACATGAACTAGATAGTTACCAGCCAGCAAATGATCGGTTTTTAAAATAAAAGGGAAAAACAAAACAATATGTCCTGTTCTTTATATACCTAACTGAATAGCAATAATGGAAATATGGAGAATCCGGAATAATGTCTACTTGAAATAGGTGGACCACAAACAGATTGTTAAAGCTGTGCTCAGTTGCCATAGCAACCAGACTTCCAAAGTGATGCAATGAAGAAATGGCATCAAAGAGTATAGCTAAGTGTACATGACAAAGTCAGAAGCAAAGGAGACCAACGGAGTGGAGAGCTCTCCGGGCTGCAGAGAACAAAACTGCATTGCCTGGCTTTGCAAGTTGGGTTGTGTACACGCTACTGGTTCCTCCAGCTGGAGTGCGCTCCCACCGCTGGCGTCTGAAGCCACGTACAAGTGACGTTAGCTACAACCCCTATGTACCTTGTAGGTTCTTGAGAAATACTGCTCATTGGTGAGTTTCCCCTCAAACCAGCTTCCATTCAGTTTGAAAGTCTGAAGCATCAGTGAAGCAAACATATGTACATTTGAGACAGCCATTGCGCCTGTGCAGATGACAGCTTAATTGAATAGAAGTTCATTGGGAAGCAAATCAGGGTATGTGCATCGGGTAGACATCCCTTCCTGCTCTCCGGTGTGTAGAAATATACAAAGGTGACTTGAAACAAAGCAAAGGGAGGGGGAGAAACAACCCCTCCATGTTTCAATCCACCAATGTGTACATAGCATTAAATGGCCAGAGGTGTGGGAGGAAGTCAGCCAGTCCCAGGAGCAAAGCAGAGGTTAATGGACAGATCACCCAATTAAATGGTGATCACTCTATTTTACAAAAGGGATTTAAGCACATTCCAGAACTTTAGGTTTGTGCAGTTAAAGTGGATTAAAGACCTCTATCAGCCCCTCCAAATGTCCTTATTTTCCAAGGATAGTCCCGGATTTACAGAAGCCATCCCGGTTTCTGATCTGATCCTGGAATGTCCCACTTTTCCCTAGCACGCCCCTATGTTTATTGGAGAAATGTTGGAGGGTATGGAGTTATGCAGCCTCTGAGCCAAGGAGCTAAGTAACTGTACAACCTTTAGCAGGCATCCCTGTATAGGGAAGTTAATTATTTTTAATTGTTTTTATATGTGTTGGAAGTTGTCCAGTGGCTGGGGCAACCCAGTCAGATGGGTGGGGTATAAGTATGATGATGCTACTGCTGTTGCTGCTGCTGTTGCTGCTGCTGGTGCTGCTGGATGTCCCTATTTTCATGGAGGAAATGTTGGAGGACATGCTCTATCACCCTAGTGCAATAAATCCACATTAAAAAGAAACAGGTTTTTTGTAGTTAGGGAAGTGAGGGGGAGTTAACAAATACAGGAAGAGGAATAAATACCCCACAAGTAAATCAGAATGAATTATCACAGAAGAAATGGGGCCAAAACCCCAGACCCCAGATCTTTGGAAGGCCCAGAGTTTTGGAGGCCTGGACTGTGATCAAAAACACTTTACAAAATTAATTTTGATAAATTCAACAGACTATAGTGTGGCTACAATGGCTGTTGCTACATCTCAGCATACACAAGATACAAATTGTGGAAACGTTCAGAAGTATGTATTCTGATAAATTTCATCTTGGCTCTGTTCTGTATTATGTTCACCCTCTGTATCCTGTAAGATGTGCAATAATAATTCAATATCCTGGTGATTGACATGTCCTTCTCTTTTATTTATTACAGCTTAAATAACAGTAATAGTCAAATGCTTATTAAAAAGCCCAAGTAAACGCTGCAGCTAATACTTTCATTTGAACTTGAAGGAATGCAATTCAGTGGCGTAGCGTGGGTTGTCAGCACCCGGGGCAAGGCAAGTAATTTGCGCCCCCCAACCCGTGGATTTGCGCCCCCTAACCCTAACCCCCAGATGTTGCGCCCGGTGCGGCTGGCCCCCACTGCACCCCCCACGCTACGCCACTGATGCAATTAACAGCAATCTATCGCCCATATCATTGCCATAGTTTATTCGCACCATTCCTGGCCATTAGCATGCTTGCCGGGGCTGATAGAAGTTGTAGTTCAGCAACATCTGAATCGAAGGGGAAAGAAAAGCAAATAAAGGCTTTCAATCACTCTTAACAGCCATACATGGTTAACTGGTGCAATAAACTTGCATGTTAGACAATGGATTTCAACAAGGATGTAAATATCTATCTTTCTGATTCTATGATTCTGTGATTCTGATAAATTCCACTGGGGAACAAACATAGGAGAAGCTGTTTCCCAGGAACTAGGTTGCAGATTTGACTCCTACTGATATGGAAAGCTGTGCCTCCACTGTGCTGACACCACTCCAAAGAGACAAGAAACCTTACAAGATACTTGCAATGTTTTGATGCTCAAAGGTTAGGGACAGTGGGCCAGTATCACAATTCAATGCAGCCCTGAAATCAAACTTCATTAAGACTCCATGACAACCATCACTTGGTTAGTAATTCAGCCGGGCAGCAATTTGGATCGTGCAACCAATGTCTGACTGAGCAACAGGACAGTCTCAAATTCAGCCTTTTAGATACATTTGCAAAATTTACTAGGCTAGGGTTTATACTTATCTTTCTGCCTCTGCGTATAAAACTGAGGTAAATGTTTAAATAAGCCCACTCTGCTCCACTTTTTAAAAGTTTATTTCATCAATCGAAAAACATTATTCTAGGCCTGCACCCCACACCCAGGATGCAGGAACAGAAGCGATAAATGGCATAGAGTGAGTTTTAAAAGATCACACTGTTGTTGGTTATAGCCCACAAACTATAGTGTGCCATGGGGTAAACATACCATCATCAAGTGGGCCAATGTCTGGATGATGATGCAGCTCAATACTCAGGCCGCCTTCTGAGGGTTGGTCTCCTTGCAGGCCCACATCAGTGTGGACTGGTCTGGTGGGTCCTTCCAGCAACCTGGGAGCACTGCAACTCAACAGCCCCCCAAGCTGCTGGGGCCATGGGTGGAATGCAGCACCTCAAGATTTCCCAAGGGGAACTGCCATTGACTCCCCAACAGTAGGCTTGCCCACACACCAATGCGGACAAGTGACACTCTTGCACCCACAAAAGTGGGCTGATCACTTACTCCTGCCTGTGCAGGGGCACAAATTGCAGTCCTTTAACCTAATATATGCATCTTTGTAAACACTGTTTGGATGCAGAAGTGCTTCACAAAATTTAAGATAAGTGCCAATTTTGAAGGATGGCTGTTTCAGTAAGTGTGAATTTGATAGAGTTGCTTTTTAATGCAAACTGAATATAATTTCTCCCTCATCCCTAAGCTACTAACCTACGCAGTGTGGGATATGGCTTATTCCCGGTGCATTTTCGAGCTTCTGCTTTTTGCTTGTGTATTCCTGGAAATTAATAATGACAAAAGTACACCTGGGAAGGAAAACCACTTCTTCATATCACTTTGGCCCGAAGGCTTTCCTAGTCACACCATTCTTGCAGTATGCAAACCCACAACTATGCTGCTTTCCATTTCAGGCTTGGTTGCTCACCAAGGGATTCCTCTTCCCCTGGAACACATGCTTTTGTTTAAATTACATTCTGTAAAACCATATTAATGGCATCTTTCATAAGATAGAAAAGTTGTAACATAGTTTACATTCTCTGTTCACATAGTACAGTGGAAAGGAAATATCAGAGCAGATTTATGCATTGCCATCGTAGCTTCTTCACACACCAGTGTTCCAATTCTGTCTGCAGTCCGTGATCACATGGGGAAGGTGGATCACAAGGGGAAGTGGTCCCATCAGACCTGGACTTGGGGGCAGAAGTTAAAGGCAGGGCTCTGGTCAGCTGAATGAGTGCAGAAGGGCTGCCAAATGAAACAGGACTGACTTTCCGCATTTTCCCTTACCATGTAAAGCAAGGTTGGGGAATCTTTTACAACCCAAGGGCCTCATTTCCCTTCTGGCTAACCTTCTGGGGGCCACATGCTAGTGGAGGGAGGGGGCAGAGACAAAGATGGGCAGAGCCATGCATGCAAATATTACCTTTGTACAGTAGGCTAGCTTCTGCACACACTCAGACACCTTCTCTGTCCGCCATCCAGGAAAGCAGGAGTCATCATAGTTCAAGGTCAAATGTCAGCCAGGCCCAAATAAGTTGTGGCCAAGAAGGGAGCACGACCTAGAGTGAGTCCTATGGGTCAAATAGAGAAGACTGAAGAGCTGTATGTGGCCTCTGGACCCAAGGTCCCTCACTCCTGATCTAAAGAGAACCCTGCTGCACATGTAAGACAGAGACTAAAATTAACCACCTGCAAGTGTCCCTATTTTCCAGGGACAGTCCTGAATTTACAGAAGCCATCTCAGATTCTGATTTGATTCCATATTGCCCTGCTTTTCATTAGGACATCCCTATTTTCATTGGAGAAATGGAGTGTATGGAGTTATCCAACCCTGAGCCATCGGAAGGCAGCACTGTATAGGGAAGTTTAATGTTTTTATATGTTTTGGAAGCAGTCCAGAGAGGCTGGGTCAACCCAGTTAGATTGGTGGGGTATAAATATAAAAGTTGTTGTTGTAGTTGTTGATTAGGATGTCTTTATTTTAATCAGAGAAATGTTGGAGGGTATGTAACTGCATCACTGGCAAGTGATAACACCAAACCAGTGCTACATCAATGGCATAGTTCCATCTCCTCTTTCCCCTGTCTACTTGTCCCTCACAATTACTGGACTTATAAATCACTTAGAGGAGTAGAGAAAGAAGCCATAGAGGAGTGACAACTGCCTCTGAAACAACATATAAATCAGCAATTGAATTTATCTGAGACAAGCTAAATAACTAAGGTTGTGTCAGTTTGAACATATAAAACATGTCACATCTTTGAGACTCTGTCTCTGTCCACAAGATGCCCCAACGCTTCCTAACTCAGCACAGGTGGAAAGTGTTGAAGTATCACTTCTGGTGGATATAAGTTGCCCACACATCTCACTACAGTGGTACCTCAGATTAAGTACTTAATTCGTTCCGGAGGTCCATACTTAACCTGAAACTGTTCTTAACCTGAAGCACCACTTTAGCTAATGTGGCCTCCTGCTGCCACCGTGTCGCCAGAGCATGATTTCTCTTCTCATCCTGAAGCAAAGTTCTTAACCTGAAGCACTATTTCTGTGTTAGCGGAGTCTGTAACCTGAAGCGTATGTAACCCGAGGTACCACTGTACACTGGTTTATATTAGTGAGACATGGGCAACTTACAATGCACCTCAATGCTTCCCATATGTGCTGTATCTGGAAGATTTGGGGCATCACGTGACAGGAGGGAGACTGTCAAACAACTATATGCTCTCCCAAGCCCACATTCCCAGAATATTCATACTCCTGTCTCAGCAACATCTATGCTGGCTTGGTCATATTCACAGAATGGAAGGTGGCAGGATCCACAAGGCCATGCTCTACAGGGAGCTGGGTTCAGGCACCAGACTCTGCATTACAAAGATGTCTGCAAACATGAAATGAAGGCTGGCAACATTAACCCTACCATTTGGGAATCCCTTTCAGACGTCTGCAGTGCCTGGAGACAATCAGGTCATGTATCCACAGCAGTGACCAAAGGAGGATCACTGGGAGGAGCACAGAGAGAAGCAATGACATGGTGCATCTGCAGCAGCACAACCACACACTTCTATTTGCTCCAACTGCAACAAAACATGTCTCTCCTGTATTGGCCTCTACAGCCACAGCAGATGCTGTAACTTCCAATGTTTTGTCTTCACCCCCTCGAAAGTATACTCTTCCAAGACAGATGGATACCAACCAAGAATCAAATAATGACTGGAAATATGTAGTTAACTGGATGTTCTTCCTGCCTTTATTGTAATCACTTACAGGGTATTTTATGGGTGAATGACTGCACTGTGCATGTGAAACATTTGGAAATACAATATCATGCTGCAGAGGTTTTGAATTAGAACGTGTAAATCATAATCTAGTCCTGTGTTGAATTATGCTTTAAAATGTTATGTGGGCTTTGTGTGTGCGTGTGTTTTATGTAATAATATATATTAGCCAAGAACACTGGCACTTTCAAAGGACTATAAACTCTGAGATGTAGATTCTGTTTTCAGTTATGCAACTAACAGACTTCATTGTATCAAGGAATTTGCTCCTTCATCTTAAAAAGAGAAGAAGATGTGAAATGAGTATCTATCGCACAGTTCCACAGCACAGAGGGTAATTTCTCTCTCTTTTTACTAACAAGTAAATTATTTTATATGCGGGAGGCAGTGGAAGACAGGAGTGCCTGGCGTGCTCTGGTCCATGGGGTCACAAAGAGTCGTACATGACTAAACGACTAAACAACAACAACAAATTATTTTACAAGTTTAAGTAAAACTAACCTTTTGTTTAGTGCACGCGCGCGCACACACACATATTAGTACTAGTAAGAACTAGTAATTGAAGCTAAGGGCTTTAAACTACCACTCTGCATATTTGAGCTGGCATTGCTCACATGCCCTCTGATTTTACTGATTCTCATCTTTTACTGATTATCGTTCAAACAGGAACAATTTGTTACACAAAGGCAGATGGCTCGGTGCCTTTTTGCTGTTGAAATGGTAACTTACCCACAAAATGTCAAACTGTCCACTTTTTTCTATTTAGGCCTTCTATCTCTTTATCAAACTGATGCAATGTTTGCTCATCAGTGAGATCTCATCGAACGTGCTTACCTCCCCAAAATCTGTGAGGGAAAAACAAAATTGCTTTAAATATAGGCATGCAGAGGGAACAAAACTGGGGCAGCAGTTTTTAAAAGGTTTCGCAGCAAAAGCTACATGAGAATTAGAGAGTAAGGACCGGGTGATAAAAATAAAGTGCTAAGGGAAAATGATTTTTAATCCTGTTATTTGATACTGTCTGCATAGGAATTAATTGGGCTCTGAGCCTAGGTTAATTATTGACTTCTATCTGTGCAGATACTGAGCAGCCATGAAGATATGGATAAAGAGATAAGGAGCAATACAAACTACAGGCAATTGGTAAATCAAAATGACAGCACTACTTGCAGATGCTTCTCCACTTTGGATCAATGTCTGCCATGCAATACCATTGAATTGTTCTCCTGCAAGTCTTGAGGAAAATATGTTAATAACTCCCAGGACCTCAGAACATATGGACAATGTCAATTCCACCTGAATATCCAACAGGACTAAGTTATAATACAGGTGTGGGAAACCCTTGGCCCACCAGATGTTGCATGGCCAATGATCAGGGGTGATGAGAGTGCAAGCCTATGCTTAAGACATGTGCATTTTGGGCCTCTTTATATGCATATGAAAACATTGTTGCGAATATTTATGAGATTTGCTGTTTTCTCATCCCTCTCCCAGAAGAAGAAGGACACTTTGCAGAATTGTAAGAATTTGACACTTTGCAGAATTTGCAGAAAAGTCTCACAGGCACACAAGAGGAAAACAAACAAGCTGTGCTGCTGCCACTGCTATCGGCAAGGCTCATTCATTGAGAAACTATTGGATAATTTATTCTTCATCTAGATAAATCTGGTGAAATGGTGTACCCCATTTTTTCTGCCCACAAATCAGGTGGAGAATTTTGAGAGGACATTTGGGCACAACTCTGTAATCAACATATCCATGTGTTTTTGCTCCTTAAACTGTTCTATGGTCATATGCTGCATACAAAGTGGATGTGGAGATTGGAGCTCCACTACTGAATGGGACATAGTTGTGGGCAGCATGAGGATGCTCCATCCATCCTGGTACCTGCCCACAAATGAAAGGCCCTCCGTAGGAGCATAAAAGAGCAGCTGGAGAAAAGGGCAAAAAACGACAGAAAGAACTGTGTGTGGAGAAATGTTATTTTCTCCATCTTTGGAACTCACTGAGAAACTCATCAAAGCTGCCGTAACCTGGGACTAGCTGTGGAGAGGGCAGCTGACTGTTGAATGGGACATAGGATGAGGAAGCTCCATTCACCTTGGTGCCTGCCCATAAAAAAGTACATCTAGAGTAAGAGATTAGTGTGATGTCAGCAGTTTTGCAGAATCCTTCTTTTTGATATTTTGTGACTGAGTTGTGAGTTTGTCTGTGTCCTGGGTAAGAGCCAGGAGGCTGAGAGGGGAGATATGTTAGAAAGAAAAGGACTTGATATTGGTCTAAATTTATTAGTAATTATTAATTCTACAGTTGTATATGTTATTATGCAATGCTTAAAAAATAATAATGAAAAAATGGTGCCGGTACTCACCATGAAGTTGTTACAGTAAGTGCTACATTTCTAGCATTTGTTTTTTAAATGGACCTTTTAAAAAAACACTGCTGCTATGTATTTTTGTAATACTTGTTGCTTTTATCTGTTAAGTGGTATATAAATGGTCTAAATAAAAGTGTAAAGAAATTAATTCACTGGCATGACTGCTGATGTGGTATTATGAAGACCACATCCTACTATGATAGGAGAGGATTTAAATACAGTAAAAAAAAGAGCAAGGTGAGGTGAATGGGTTCCTTGAGAGTTTGGTCCGCAGCATATATTTTGTCCATGGGGTGATTCCTGTCTGCACTAAGTTATGTATTTGAGTGTTTATATTATGTACAAAGGAAAATTGTGATAATTATGCTATGTGTGAGGAGGGGGAGCTTGAGTAGCACTCCTCTAGTCTTTAACAATAGGCCTGGATTTCTCTTAACTTCAATTTTATATGTTATTGCTTGTACGTATAAGTGTACACACACACAAATGGTAGGTTTTATTTAAACTTATAAAATTAGTAACTAAAATTAGTGTCAGATAAATTACCCTCTGTATTGAGGAATTTTAGCACAAATGCTGATCTCACTTTTTTTTAAGGTTAAGGTACAAATTCCTTAGAACAATATCGGGAAAATGCAAAGCCTCCCATCTTCTGGAGGATAGGTCAAATGATATTACACTGACCGTGGCAAAGTTTCTTTCGGAGGTCGTAAGAAAAAAAGACCATCATGCTCTAGACATAACAAAACGACTACCTCGGTCTCTTTCGCCTGTTGTTTGGTTGTCTTAACTGTATCTTGTTTTAAAACTGTTTTGTGGGTCTATGGACAGCAATAAAGATAAAGGGGGGGGGGAAAAAGAACAATGAAGTCTGTAAGTAGCATAACTTAAAAAATAATACAGATCTCAGTTTATACCCCCATTAAAGTGTCAGTTTTCATGGGTAACATACAAAGATACATACATAAAACACATATTTAAGAAGGAACATAACATTTTAAAAGCATAATTCAACACAGGACTAGATTATGATTTATATTCTAATTCAAAATATCTGCAGCAGGATATTGTTCTACCAAATGTTTCTCTCCCACAATGCAGTCGTTAACCCATAAAATATACTGCAAGTAATTATAATAAAATGAATAATTAACAATTAACTACATATTTCCAGTCATTACTCGAGTCTGACGTGCCATGGGGTCATACATGTTCAAACTGACTCTACTTTAGTTTTTCTGCTTGTTTCTTGACTAGAGAAATCCAACTGCTGTTTTATATTTTGTGTCAGAGGGGCAACTGTCACTCCTCTATGACTTTTTTCTCTACTCCCCTAGCAATGTGTGGGATTTGTGTGGGACAATCTGACTGGGGGAAGGGGAGATGGAGCCATGTCAGTGTTTCAGCACTGGTTTGGTGTTATCCCTTGATGCACTTCCTGACTTAACAAGGGGCTGCAATTTGTGCCCCTGTGCAGGCAGGAGTAAATGATCTCTCCCCTTTTGTGGGTGCAGGAGTGACACTTGGCCGCATTGGTGTGTGGGCAGGCCTACTATGCGGAAGCCAATGGCAGAATCTCTTGGGAAATCTAAGGGTGCTGCATTCTGTCCATGGCCCCAGCAGCTGAGGGGGCTGTTAGGGTGCTGTGCTCCCAGGTTGCTGTAAGCAGACCAGTCCACACTCATGTGGGCCGTTAAGGAGACTGACTCACAGCAGATGGTTTGAGCATGGAGCCTTGTCCAGGAATTAGCACACTGAATGATAGGATCTTTGCCCCGTGCCATACTATCGTTGATGCCCATTAACCAATAAAGGTGGTGTCTCTTCAAAACCCATGAGGAACTTTATGCCTTTTTTTCTTTTCCCTGCACCTGCGCCCTGAACACACAAGGGTGGAGAATGCTGTGTTTTGGTTGGTGAGAGAAACTTTTTAAAAAGTGGAGCAGGGTAGGCTCCTTTAAACATTTTTCTTAGTTTTATATGTAGAGGCAGAAAGATCAGTATAAATCCTATCTTAGTAAATTTTGCAAATGTATCTGAAAGGCTGAATTTGAGACTGTCCTGTTGCTCAGTCAGACATTGGTTGTGGGATCCAAAGTGCTGCCTGGCTGGATTACTAACCAAGTGGTGGTTGTCATGGAGTCTTAATGAAGTTTGATTTCAGGGCTGTATTGAATTGTGGTAGCGACACACTGTTCCTAGCTTTTGAGCATCCAAACATTGCAAGGATGTTTCTTGTCTCTTTGGTGTCAGTGGATGGTGGAGGCACAGCTTTCCATTAGCAGCAGGAGTCAAATATGCAACTGAGTTCCTGGGAAACAGCTTCTCCTATGTCCTTTTCCTGTAGAATTTATCAGAAGGTAGATATGAGAATGGTTTCCCCTTGAAAGATTACACGTCTGTTACACAGCTGCCCAGTTGGTCTGACGTGCAGGTTAACAGGCTTGCAGTCTAACAGACATAACAAAAAATGTGAAGAGGATAAATCTCCCTTTAGCTAGATATCCACTTACGCAGGAATTGCTAAAATGTGGCCTTGAAAGGAACAGAGAAGATTAAGAGCAAAGTTAATGGGGTGCTTGGATGAAGAAGTTTAGCAGGACAGGCATATCCACAGCATTAAATATTCACATTGAATTTAACTGTATTTTTATTTATTGTATTTTTAGCACTTCTTTTATTTATTATATTGGATTTTATTTTATTACAAATTATAATACAATAACATACAATATAAGAATTAAAAGAAGCAGTAAAAATACATTTAAAAAATAATACAGCATCTGTTAATTACAATTGCTACAACAAGCAGGAGAGCCATTAAGTGGTCTACCAAGACCCTCAGTAATTTTCAAGTGGTCCACAGTGAGAAACGTTTGGGAACCACTGACATAGATGTTAAAAACAAGGGAAACAAGGTAGAACTCTGAAGTACAGTACCTAACATGCCAGAAGACATGGGACAGGCAAGCAATCTCCCAGCACCAACTTCTGCGACCAATTTTCCAGATAGGAATGAACCACTGGAGAGTAGTACCACATAGCTATAATCTCTAAATGAACACAATAATACACCAGTCCTTTTATTTAAATTCCCCCCCCCCCCAGAAGATTCTAGAGATTTCACTGGAAGCAGATTGATAGATAATGTTAAGATGATGCTTTAGAAGTATTGGGATAGATCAATGAAGAATAATGGACTGAAGGAGACCTCAAGGCCAAACTCTGTGCACAAGCAGGATTCTCTGCTCTACACTTGAACCTTCCCAAACCTTGCCTCTTTTTAGATGTGGATCTCACCATTTCCTTCAAGTTGTGACCATTGGCAGGGTTGAGGTCAAACAAGCTGGGAGTCAGTACAGCAAAGCTTAGATGTAGCAGGTTGCAGCAACAACAGAATCAGTCCCAACCAACTGACAGGCCGAAAAACTAGATTATCAACCATAATCCACCTAGATTGGGAGCAAGATGCTGTATATGGGTGTATAAATTAGAACTGGGAGGACAGGTAGGTAGGCATAACTGAGGTGGGACATAACTAAGCAAACATGGGTGGCACAGAGGCACTGCTGCAGAGAGAGATGGAGCCTTGGTACCTCTAAACATTTTGGGAGAGTGCAATACTTTGGTGATAGAAGCTGCTCATGATAACATACACATATTCCCTAAACCCCTCTTCCTAGTATCTACCATTTCATTGCTATTTTACCTTCTGGAGTTTATCCCAGGCCGGTGGGGGGGGGGGACTGCAAGGGAGGCTGAGGAAAAAACAAACATTTAGACTGATTCAGTGTAGGGTTATTCAATAAATTCACATATTTTGTTCTGTTGCATGTATAAATTAGATGCATTTCCCTTCTTTTAAGTAATGAATTAAAATATTGAATAGCACTAGACCTGGTAAGACAAATTCTGCCCCCCCCTTGAAGTTTAGCGGTGATTTATTAGTTCATAAATTTTACTTGAGGTGTGATGTTCCAGCCTATTCACTACACATAATTTATTATTTTTATTTATTTCATAAGATGTATACACTGCTTGATTGTAAGTAAAAAAAAAAAAAAACCTCGAACATGAAAACCAAGAAAAAATTACCACCACACTCAAAAAACATTCAAAAGTTAAAAGTTAAAATTGTCGCATGCCACCCCAATCTCTGAGCACTACAAGATTCCAGGGGTTCCAGGCGCTTACCCAGGGTTCGTGTTTCATTTTGGTAGCAAGGCAAAGCAGAGACTATGGTGTCTTTATGATATATTTCTACAACCTGAGCATGAGATGGAGGGGTTCACAGCATCGAAACCCCAAGAGGACCTTGCTTCCCCCATTGCCACAGCCTTGGATTCAAACAGAAATCCTGAGGCCCTCCAGACATTGCTGGTACAGCTTCCATTATCCTTGGATATTGGCCATGATAGTGACAACATCTGGAGGGCACTAGTTCCCCATCCCTACCCCAAGCCCAGGTATGGTAGTATTCTTTTACTGTGTCATAACGTACCACTGTTTTCCTGTCTAGTGTGCTAAAGCTTTGTGCCGTTTGGGTGAAGCAGACCAGGTATTATTTTTTTCCTAATGATGAGATCAGTTGTATGCTTCACAGACAGTGGATTACCAAGGGCGCAAATACTTTTTACAAAACTCTCTGATATCCTGACCTTCTTCAGAAGAGCATAGGACTTTGGCAGGAGATAAGTTTTCTCAAATCTTTCTATTTGGTACACCCACAAACACATTTCAGGAACTGCCTATGAAGATGGACATTATTTTTTGCATGCAAAATAATTTGAGGAAGAATGGTTCATTTCCCCCTTATTTCAATTTGTTATGTTTTGTAATGAATTGTTTTAATGGTCTTTTCTGTTATCTGGTGCTTATTGTGAGCTGCTTTGGGCACAGTCCACTGTGGAAAAGCAGCAGATACATGAAACGAAACAGAAAATTTAGGAACTGCAATCTGTACTAGGACTAGACCGAAAGGGAGTGATGTGTCAGTATTCTTGCTTGGGTTTGTCTCTGTATCTTCCCTCTTACTGAAGATGATTTCCTGGCTCCTGCTTGTGCTGCTCACACATCTCCATCAAAGTTTGAGAGCAACGTAAGTTAAGCTTCACTGAAAATAGGCTTGAGAGAAATAACTGGGATGGGGAAAGCAGCACAGACAAAAGGAGCAAGAGACAGCAGTGGTGTCCCGCAATCCGGCTGTCCTTCGGTGTTCTGTGTAGTAGCACATACCCGAGGAGAGACGTACCTTCCTGTCCTTTTCAGCAACTAGGTCCGGGCCACAGTTGCCTGGATTTTACACCCCTTCTGTGTCACCATATCGTAAGTAATCTTATGGATCACTTTCAGTAGTCCAGTCCACTACAAGTGTCATATAAAGACCAATTCACACAAGTGGTGGAATGCTCTGATCCTTTTAACCTTAATAAAACAATTATTGTGATGAACGGACTAACAGAACTGTCTGTCGCACGCACAGACCAGAAAACCCTTGGAAAAGTGAACGTAGCAGGCATTCCATATTACAGTATGTGAGCAGCTCAGGTGAGGCGTTTCCTACAGGCACTTATAAAAAACCAAGCTAGAAGAAGCAAGCCATGTGTCCAGTGGTCTTGTGAACTGATTGTTCACCTCTCCTACGAAGAGGGAAAGGAAAGAACACGGAACCCTCTCGCTTCTCTACGTTTTACAAAGGAATGACTATGTGAGGAAGGTGCTGCTGTTTCTCCCGGGGCTCTGCAGAGAAAGACTCAAGTGTATACACACAACATACCGAACGACGGAAGGCTCTCCTAGTCTATACATTACTTTACTGTGACCCCCCCCCCATCCCTGCCTTAAGAGAGCATTATGGATTCTTGTACGAAAGAGCGCGGTGGCAAATCACGATAAACACATAGGCGTAGCGTTATAAACCAGACTCGCGGCATTACAGGGAATACGTATCAGTCCCAGCACAATGCTACCCCACGTCTTTTCGCGTAATAAAGCCCTTCCCCCGCAGTGAATTTTCCTTCTTTACGAGGAACAGACATGGATGTTGGCAGGAAAATGCAATTGTGCAAGATCGCTTGATAAAAAGACCTCTGCGCCACCACCTTGAGGCTGTGTGATGATTTTGTTCTCATACTATCACAGGTTACGGCTCATGTCCTATGTCTATATGTGCACGTACACCCTGAGTCGTCGTCCTCATCACATCGGTGTGTGTGTGTGCCTGCACCGTACATGAGAAGCTAGAAGGCCGGCCAAACCCTGCTCTCTTCCGCCGCCCCCCCCCCAAACCACCCCTCGGCTGTGACTCCGGGCCGCTGTCTTTGCAGTGAGGATCAGGGCCTGTCTTCCTACGGAGGGCTTCCGATGCGTACCGTGGGCAATACCAGGTCCAGAGTACACAAGCTCAGCGCCCCCCCTTCCCCCATTACAATAGGCCTGTCCCAAGCAGCAACCTCGCGGTCTATTTTGGCCGACAGAAAACACAAGTAAAGGCGGGGGGAAGCGGGCGAGCAGCTTCTCCTTCCCCTTTAAGAGGCGGAGGCGAGAGAGTTTGCGGAAGGGATCGCTCCGGGAGCGCAAGGCGAGTGGCTGAGCAAGTCTCGTGACCGCAGCTGACCCCGCCTCGGGTTCTCCCCCTCCTCGGCCCTCCGCGTTCCATTGTGTGTGCGAGCTGCGTGCGTCCCCGCCTCTCCTTTTTCTGGCCACGCCCCTTTTTTCTCTTGGCTCATTTCCGGCCGCCGCCGCTCGCTTCCCTCTGAGGAATCGGGAGAGTGAAGAAACAACAGCCGCCATTTTGTTTGTGTGTGAGCGACTGAGGGGAGGGAGCGAGCGAGAGGGACCGAGCTGGGCGGGTAGAGCCTGGGAGGTGGAAAAGCAACGACAGAGACCGACAGCCGCTCAGGGCCCCTGGCCGGCCAGACCTGAGGGAACCCGAAACCTCCGTGATACACCCCCTACACCAGCCTCGCAGCCAGTAGGGGAGTACGCACTCCCGGCTTCGGCTAGTGACTCGGGACCCCGGGTGGACCCCACCCACAGCCTCTCCTGGCGACTGAGCCCGTTCGCGGGGTCAGGAGGCCGCCTGGCTCCGGTTTGGAAAGCTGTTTCTTTTCTCTGCGCCCCCCCTTCCCTCTTCCCCAGGTACTACATGGCGGACATGAGACGGAGCCGCTCCAGAAACGCCTGAGGCATCGCGTCTTCGGTTCCGAGGAGAGTCTTCTCCTCTCCGCAGACCAAGCGCTCGCAACCATCCTTATCCCCCAGGGAGGGGGAAGAGGCAGAGAGAAGGGGGGGAGGGGCCGCCGCCGCCGCCGCTGCTTTCTCCTCCTCCTGCTCTGGGATCGATCCCTCCATCTGACCAGAAGGGGGGCACCCTGCTACAGAGAAAGAAAGGAAGAAAAGGTGGGGGCGCGGGGTGCGAGTCCTGAAGCCCACCCTCTCCAGCCCCCATCCCGGGATCTCTGCTGCCTCCATCGGGACAACAACCCCTCCTCCGCCTCCTTGTTCCTGCACAACAAGATGTGAAGCGGAGACTCCTGGGACTTAGCTTCATCCTCCTCCTCCTGCTCCTTACGGCTCCCCTTTCTGCAGCCATTAGTGACTGGCGAGAAAGGCGCAGGGGGAGTTGGGGACCCTCGACACGCTCCGTCTGTGACCCCCTTCCCTAGTCCCTTTTTCACTAGCAGTGGGCATTTCTCTCCCCCCCCCCGCATTGCAAGCTGGTTTTTGGAAGGAGAGGGAAGGAACTGCGAGCAGAGGAGAGAGATTCTTTCTCCTTTTTTTCTCCTCTCCTCCTTCGCCCGCCTCCTTGTGGCGATGAGGAGGAGGAGGACGACGCCGAGGAGGAAGAGGTTGATGGCGGCGGCGAAGAGGCAGCAGGAGGAGGAGAAGACGACGACCCCCCGGAGGATGAAGATGGTGGTGTTGGCGGCGGCGAGGAAGCACCAGCAGCCCCACAGCCGGATTTAATTCGATTTGTAAACCCACCAACCCCGCATATTTGTGTTTGGAGAAGGGTTTGTTCCGTTCTTTTCATCCTTGTTTTTCCCTGTGGGCCGGAGGAAAGACTGCTTCCACACCCTATTTCCCATCTCTGTTCCCCCTTAGTCGCTGCTACCCAACAGAGATAGATCCCGAGGGGCAGAAAAAGAGGAACTTTGTCCCTTTCTTCTTCAGTTCCTTCTCTTACTGTTGTTCGGTTGATTCCGGATCCAAGAAGAAGGCTGACGACTTTGACGAACCCCATCTTTAATTTGGGCTCTGTTTGTCTAAAAAGAATTAAAAATGGCCGAGAATGTGGTGGAGTCGGGCCCGCCTTCAGCCAAGAGGCCTAAACTCTCCTCACCGGCGCTCTCTGTCTCTGCAAGCGATGGCACAGGTCAGTCTCTCTTGTTTTTACCTCACTGCATATGGGTCCCTTCCCTTCCTTTCCTCTTGAATGTCCCCATGTTTTGCACAGTCTGTTGTCTAGTACCCTTCTTATACTCTTCTCTTTTTGCCTTTCTGTGTACCTACTTTTCTCTGCACCTTGCTGCATTAATCACATTGGGTGTTTAATTGCTGCTGCTGCCCTTTCATTGAAGGGGCTATAAGCATGTCTGTGTTACTTGCTTGCCCGTTTCACTGTTCTGCAGCAAATGAAACCTTTGTTAAAAAAAAAGCACCAACAATCCTAAACTCTAGTTATAGTGTAAATCATTACACAACTGTTATCTACATTTTTGTGCATGTAGAGTCCTGATTTTTGTAAAATCTTGCTTTTTAAAGATGAGGCATTCAGTCTTGATTTTTTTTTTTTGCTCTGAGCAGTATTATGATGGATAGTTTGTTTCCTCCACCATTTCTTTCATAACCACAAAGCGCTCTTAAATGCCAACATTTCTGTTTGATCAAGAGTCGTAATATTAATTGGCGAATAATGTTTGTCTTGACATTTTGTTAAATAGTTCACCTGATTTGCCTTGAGAAAATATGGAGCCACCTTTTTCTTTTGCATCTTCTACTTCCTTGCTTTGAGACCAAAATGTCTGAAATTCCCATATAGTCTCTCTGCATGTGTGAGGATGAGTACAACTATTCTTAACTTTTCTGTCTGTATTTTAATATGATATTTCTTGAGGTTCGTAAAAGCCAGCTAGTTAGAACTCTAGAACTCCTTAGAAATTTTGGATGCAAGTTACAGGTGTTCATTTGGTAACAAACGTTTACTGGTTGTTTTAGAAGTTCAGAGAACTAAATCACTGTAGAATGCAACTGGCTATACAAGTACTGGTATTGCTTTTCTGAAGGTATAGGTATGGGGAGTAAGTAATCAAACAGTGCAGTAGTTCTTAACTTTATTAGAGGAGAGGAGCTCTTGAGCCACATATCTGGGCATTGTGGTTAGTGATGGTAGCCAGTTTTGTACATTGAACTTGTTAGCACTACTTCATATATGAAGACAGGGGGGAAATGGCTGATATTATTTGATGCATAACAAGTTGTTTTCATTTTCTTGTCTTTTAGTTTGAATACTGGTTGGTTTAGCATAATTCAGAAAGCTGTTTTAAGCATTTGGTGCTGAGCAATTTTTTTTCTTGAATCCACTCTCCTGAAGAGCACTGTAGTAAGTTTAGGAACTTGATTTCAAATGAAGCAGCATTAATTACACCATTTATTGGGATATTGCACTTACCTGAAAATCAACAGGTTCCATTGTACTGGTAAGCAGAATTAGAAGCTCTGGCCAAAAAGCAAATACTACATAGGTAATGCAGTATATACTCATTTCTGCATACTATGCTACAGAGTGGTATTTAGATTCATGTCAGGTCATTCTCTTAGACAGAACGAAGCCATGTAGTTAAATCTTAAAGCCTGCAAACCTATGCACACTGTAAGAGTAGTTTTAATTTTTGAGTGGACATGCCTGTGCTTAAAAGTCAGTGCAATCTTGCACATATTTACTCAGAAGTAAGTCCTATTTTGAGATTCCTAACCATGTCTACTCAGAAGCCTTATTGAACTAAATGGAGTTTACTCCCAGATTACAGGGGTTAGGATTACAGTGAATATGCTCAAGATTGCATCCTTTATGTAGTTGTGTTCAGTGAATGATTCCTTTGCCTATGAGAATTGCATTACTCTTAATATCCAGTAAGCATATTTTAGTTGTTTTGTTCTTTTATAATATTGGTAAGCTATCACATATCTTCCTACCTTATTTGAGAAGTATACTAGACAAATCTTAGTGTCTTGTAATGGTTACTTGGTTTGTTTACTAGGCTTGTTACCTCCTTTAAAAAGGTAATTATTGACTAGTAATAAATGATCTATAATGCCTATTTTGATTGAATCCTCAGTGAAATACTAGTCAACTGGAGATGTTAAGTGTAACGTCGATTTAGCTGTGTTTGGAGAAATGCTAAGTATATTCAGCATACTGCAACCAGAGCTAGTCAAATTTAATCTCCAGAAGTACTTTATCTAGAGTTTAGATTGTACAGATACATTACTTCATATTTAGAATGTGGAAATATAGTTACTCTTACTTTATGTGTTCAGAATATGGACATGCAGAGAAGTAATTTAAAAGATACTAACATGTGGTATGGTAGTAAACCTCATTTTGGAAACAAACTAGTGGTCTTCCCCCCTATAATGCTGCGTCACAGTGCTGCATCTTTTTCTAGCTAATAGAAGCCCTAGCTGCCTTATTTCTGTGTTCTTGTTTTGATGCCTTAAAACATATTTAATACAAGTTTAAAAGCATATATAGTTGTAGAATACTTCATATTAATGCTGAAATCATTAGAGTATATGGAGATATTAATGTTGGAGAAAAAAGACTGTTGATAAATAGAAACATTTCTAGATATGTCATTGCCATAAGAATAAAGTTGGCAATTTGTGCAGCTTTTCTGTGTGTATGCTGAACAGCAGTATTATTGCTTAGAATTCCCACATTGCCTGTATTGACTGCTATCCGGAATACGGTGCTTCCCCCTTTCCTCAAACAAATGAGTTTTGCTATAGTATTATTAATAGCTTTCATATTGAGTGGAAGGAGATGTCTTTTCATTATTTGATTATAACAAAGTTGTGTGGTCCTGTATGAGCTCAGCTAAAAACACAGGTTAGAACACAACACAAGCCTGTGCTGCTTTGAGAGAGAACACAACTACTGTATGCCATATCCATAAAGTAGTGCATTGTGTTATGAAAGCTCTTATTAAACCTACAGTATATGTTTTAATTTAGTTGTGTTTTGTGAAATGAAATACACATTTGAGAATTTTAGTTAGTGTAAACCTATAAGGTTGCATTTCAGTTGTCTTTCTGAAGGTTAGGTATGTAAAGAACTCTTGAGTAAAAATTGGAATATCATCCAGATACATACAGTGCTGATGTTGGGAAATGAGGCAGAAAGTAGGTAACGGACCTGCATTTTAAACCTGCTGCTTCTGTTTGGTATGTGACTGATTTTACAGACTATCATTTTACAGAAGCAATTTGTTTCTGTCACCTTGGCTACTTTGCAGCAACAGGCAAAACTAAATGTGTGCAGTGTACATTCAGAATAGCTTTGCAGGTACACAGCTATTCAGATTCTATGTCAGGACCCAAATAGGTGCTTTAAGCATACTCAAGGTCTTCATGGATTTTTTTTACTGCACCTATGTGCTTTTGAACTGTTCCTCAGTTTCAAATCGATTTTGGAATGGAGTAGGATCTCCTGTTTGAAAAACACAGAAACCCCTTACCTTTGAGATGTATTAATTCCAGTATCATAAATCCTTGTCGTTAATCTCATTAGCCTTACTTTTCTGTTTGTGCATTAAACTTCTTGTTGTATGCTTATTTCTCTGTCTGTGTACCTAACTAGAATTATTATTCTGATCTTCAAAATGTACAGTATAGCATTATACTCAGTCAGAGTTGTGTTTTTCTTCTGACAAATAAGCATACTTTCAAATGACTGAAGTATGATTTGTATTTCATACTTAATTTGGTGTATGTGTGCCTAATTTTGAACAAATCACTTCAATTATTCTTTTGATATCAGTTTGTTTCAGAGGTTATTGGAAACAGTATATCCCAGCTGCAAAATCCATAAGAATGAGCTGGAAAAGGTAGAACAAAATGGGAAAGTTTAGATGACTGCAAAGTATAAGTTATTTAGTATACGTTTTAGCTTTCTCTGTGAAAGATGGGAATAGAAAGCTACTGTAAACTATTAGTTTTAGCTTTCTCTGTGAAAGATGGGAATAGAAAGCTACTGTAAACTAATAGTTACTATTGTACCACTGGCAACACACACACATAATGGGCTGTAGTGCATTTACCAACCTTGTGTATAAGGAATAGTTGTTCATCTTTTTCTTTCTCACTGCTTTGGCACCAATGCTGGTAGTTCCCTTCATGTCAGAAGAGTTAAGACTGCAGGTAAAGTGGATAGTGGAGGAGACCATTCTCTGTACTCCTCTTTACTTCTCCTGTCGCTTTCACCACATAGCAGGAATACCTTGCCGTTGTCCTTGGGATCAGGAGCACTGGGGAGAGGTGGCAGAGGGTTCTTGTCTTTTTTCATAGCAAGCAGTTGAGCCTAGAGACCATTTCCCCAGGGATGAATACCTTTGACCTGGGAGCCCAGCAAAAATGGTGGTAATAAGCCATGGAGCTTTAGTTTCGGACTACAGGCATTTGGCCATTGGAAATAGAGTAAGTAGTTCTGGCATAATTATAATATTTTTATAAGCAATTTAATGTCCAATGTTCCTTACTGTTTTCTAATGTAGGGAGTTGAAAAATGTAAGCTAGTTTTATAGAGTGTAGCTCTTGATGTCCTTATTTCAGTGTGCATGCATGTATCACTGGATTTTAGCAATTGTAAGGTAACTATTAAACAATACAGAAGAATACTAAGTTGCAATCCCTGAAAACTCACATATCGAAGTAAGTGCCAGTGAAATCAGTGGTGCCTTAATGCCAAGTAAATATGATTTAAAAAGTGCTTCAAAACACTATTAAATTGTGGCACCGTAAATAGTGTATCTACTTCCAAATGGTGGAGTCCCAGTGTGTTTCAAACACTTAAGACTGCTTTTTAAAGCTTTTTACATCATTAGTATCATCAGTACTATCATGTCATCCAAACAAAAGCTAAACAGTTTGCAGATGGGGGCAGACTAATTGTTAACAAGTCACTAGAAATAATATGTTTGACAGACTTTCCTAAACCAATCTCATTTATCACTGATCAATACTAATGCAAAAGTTTATACTAGACCCTGTAGAAAACATATTTCTAAGTATGTTGTAGGAATTGGAAGCATTCAATACTCTAGGTGTATAAAATCAAACTAGTAGCTGCATAAATAATCAGAGCGATATGCATTGTAGGTGAAGCATCCCTCCAAATAAAATAAAACACTGAGTTTTGGATCACAATGACAATTCATCTGTGGTATGTGGATGATTGAAGAACAAGCTTTTACTTACTAAGTTATATTTAGTGTTAAAGCATTTGTTTTGCAAGGGAGCAGCAAAATTTACTTAGTTGTGGCACTTGAAAGACTAAAGTTGCAATAGACGCTCAGCACTACATCAGGTGCTGCTGGGCATTGTGATAAATGTTTAAATGGCTCAAACCACCAGGTAAGCTTGTTAGGCAGCCCACCAGAGCTAGTCCTGCTGTAATTCTGAACACATTTGACTGTAAGACATATAATTGCACAGTAAAACCTGTTGTCCCATAGGCTTTTATATACCAGAGCCCACTTTATGAAATGCATGGTATTATCCTTAGTTGTCAGATATGTAGTAGCCCTAGAGATGTAAGAGTAGGACCAGGAGTCTTATCAAATTTCCATGCTGAGTTGAATGTATATGCAAGAAGCTTGCTGATAAGTTAACAGTTTCCTGATTAGCCCTTCATTAGGAGCTTAGCAGTCAATTTATAGTTGATGTAAAAAAGAAGGTTTTTTTGGGGGGGGGGAATCTAGAAAATACAAGTAACCTCATTGCTCTATGATTGGGGAACTTAAAAAAAAAAACTTGAGAGAGAAGCAATAGCCTTCTGCTTTGTTTTGGTGTAACTTCAGAGGAACATACTGAAAAATCATGTCATTTGCATAGGAGATGCTCGAATCTGGTTTCTGTTCATAGATCCTAAATGACCAAAGGCAAAACAGAACTTTCTGAGGTTTTGCTGTTGAACATCCATATCTTTCTCCCCTTAAATAATACTTTAATGTGCAGGACTTTGCTTGAACTCATCCCAAGAACATGAGAAGTTATGGGTCATTCGTACTAGTTTCAATTCACCAGGTAATCATAAGCAGTCTTGTACAGCCTTTGAATAAGCCCCTTATAAAAGTAGTTTCCAGGCTATTTTCTCTTAAGGCAGCAGCAGCTACTGCAGGCAACTAGTTAGGGTTTGGTTCATAGCTTTCTCTGAGTCTCAGCCTCTTGTAAAGGGCAGTGTCTTTGGAAGGAGCAGTTATCTCCTGTTGATAAAGACTTACCTGCATGGACTGTCTGCAGACTAGTCACTTTCTTAAGTTACTGGGACTTGATTTGCAAAAAAAGGTATTGACTGCAGAGCTCTCTGCACAACAAAGCAGGAGTCATCTGGTATAAAGTACTAGCTCTAACTTAGTTTGGTTAGTACTGAATTGAACATATCCAGTAGATTTAACTTTTAAAGGAATAAACTCATGCTGAGAAGTGTAATGAAAATTTTTGGTTCTGACTTGGCATCTAATCGCTTGGAGGCAGATCCTAGTCACCACCAGTGGCAGTAACTCACTTTCTGATAACTGGTGTTCACTTGGGGCACATTTAGTGTCTCACATGAACCTGCCCTTTTCTGAGCTTCCCTGCTTTCTGAAATGAGGTTGGTGGTGATTAGGGAAAGGGGCATGTTTTACATGTGCGCTACCATGTATATGCGCATTGTAGAATCCAGAAACGACCCGGAAACGTCATAAAGATGTCATTAAAAGGGTGAGGTGGAACGGGTTGTTTGCAGGCTTTGTCAATAGGTTTCAGTTATACGCAACGTGTGCAGTGCCTCAGAATGTAACCCCCGTATAAACAGTGGACTGCCTGTAAAACAGTCAAAGTTGCAGGATGGTAATGAAACAGGAAAGTGACCCATAGTTATTAGTTGCATTTCACGGCCTTTTGGCGCTACTGTTCACAACTTTTCCTCTCTGGCAATTACATATAATTGGTATAGTTGAGGATAGTGTTTCACAAATCTAATGAAGTAGACTCTGGTTGTTGGTTGCAACAATGACAGCACTACCATGAAATAATAATAATAATAATAATAATAATAATAATAATAATAATAATAATAATAAATAAAATTATTTATACCCCACCCATCTGGCTGGACTTCCCCAGCCACTCTGGGCGGCTTCCAACAAAATATTAAAATACAGTAACCCATCAAACATTAAAAGCTTCCTTAACAGGGCTGCCTTCAGATGTCCTCTAAAAGTCTGGTAGTTGTTGTCATCTGATGGGAGGGCGTTCCACAGGGCAGGTGCCATCACTGAGAAGGCCCTCTGCCTGGTTCCCTGTAACTTGGCTTCTCGCAGTGGGGGAACCGTCAGAAGGCCCTCAGCGTTGGACCTCAGTTTCCGGGTAGAACGATGGGGGTGGAGACACTCCTTCAGGTATACTGGACCCAGGTCATTCAAAGTGTTGGTGTTGACCTTTAAAGCCCTAAACGGCCTCGGCCCAGTATACCTGAAGGAGCGTCTCCACCCCCATCGTTCTGCCCGGACGCTGAGGTCCAGTGCCGAGGGCCTTCTGGCGGTTCCCTCATTGCGAGAAGCAAAGCTACAGGGAACCAGGCAGAGGGCCTTTTCGGTAGTGGCGCCCGCCCTGTGGAACGCCCTCCCAGCAGATGTCAAAACGATAAACAACTACTTGACATTCAGAAAACATCTTAAGGCAGCCCTGTTCAGGGAAGTTTTTAATGTATGATATTTTAGTGTTTCCTGGTTTCTATGGAAGCCGCCCAGAGTGGCTGGGGGGGGCCCAGCCAGATGGGCGGGGTATAAATAATAAATTATTATTATTATTATAGGGCTTTAAAGTTCAGCACCAACACTTTGAATTGTGCTCGGAAACATACTGAGAGCCAATGTAGGCCTTTCAAGACTGGTGTTATGCGGTCTCGGTGGCCGCTCCCAGTCACCAGTCTAGCTGCCGCATTCTGGATTAGTTGTAGTTTCCGGGTCACCTTCAGAGGTAGTCCTACATAGAGCACATTGCAGTAGTCCAAGCGAGAGATAACCAGAGCACGCACCACTCTGGCGAGACAGCCTACGGGCAGATAGGGTCTCAGCCTGCGTACCAGATGGAGCTGGTAAACAGCTGTCCTGGACACAGAATTGACCTGCTCCTCCATGGATAGCTGTGAGTCCAAAATGACTCCCAGGCTGTGCACCTGGTCCTTCAGGGGCACAGTTACCCTATTTAGGACCAGGGAGTCCTCCACACCTGCCTGCCTCCTGTCCCCCCAAAACAGTACTTCTG
Source organism: Podarcis melisellensis (assembly GCF_964234715.1). NCBI lineage: Eukaryota > Metazoa > Chordata > Lepidosauria > Squamata > Lacertidae > Podarcis > Podarcis melisellensis. The sequence continues at coordinate 45,595,038 of NC_138542.1, read as the reverse complement.
TCTTGTCAGGATTCAACCTCAATCTGTTAGCTGCCATCCATCCTCCAACCGCCTCCAGACAAATAGATGATTACAACAGAAAGAATTATTGCATCCCCAAATGCTTGTGTGGGCTAGATGTAGATTCTGGGTCTGAAAAGATGGACGACTACTACCTAGTCAACATATGCTGCAATAGATTTTGTTTCGGTTATTTAGGAACTTTCTGCTATCTTACTTTTACTTTTCTGAAAACCAGCAGTCCTAAAGATTAACTTTTATCTGTTAAAAAATAGGCTGAATAAAAACAGCCTGAAAGGAAACTTTGGTCCACATTTTGAATTGCTTCTGTGCTTTAACCAGTTTGCCCCATACCATATTTTCTATCAAAAAGGTGACATTTCTTGAAAGAGATGTGTTGGATGGGTTCAGAGGTGGGAAATATTTCCTGAGAGCACTTCAACTTCTTGTTTATCTAGCTTCTGTGATTTTTCTTTCATATTATTGTGTCCAAAATAGACCTTGGAAGTACTGTGAAACTGCTAAATACTGTATTTGAAGAGAAATGCAGAATTTTAACCCTTCTGCTTTGCTTGGAAACAGTTAGACTACAGAAATCTAAACTGAATATATTTTACTTTGTCATGCAACATTGCACAGGAATGGCTAGAATTTTGAAATGAGACTCTTTTTGTTGTTTAAGTTCATTTTATTGAAATATAGAATGCTGGAAACAATAGCAAAACTGCAAAAAGTTTATTTTCATGTGATCCTGTGTGTTGTATTGCATTGTAACTAATCAGACTTCATTCTGAAAATTAAGCTCCATTGACAACCATAGGACTTCCAAGTAAATATAATTAGGATTGGATTATTCTATCCTCAGTTGTGTAAGCAACAACTAAATATTCTACCCAAATAACAAATCTGAATGATGTGCCAAATATATTTGAAATTTGTCCATTCCCTTATTCCAAGTTCAACCTGCACTCAGATACCTGAAATGAATATTTCCTGGGAAATACAGTCGTACCTTGGTTTTCGAACAACTTAGTTCTTGAACGTTTTGGCTCCTGAATGCAAACTGTTCTGTTTGTGAACTCTTTTTGGAAGCCAAATGTTTGACGCGGCTCCCGATTGGCTGCAGGAGCTTCCTGCAGGCAATCAGAAGCCTCGCTTTGGTTTCCGAATGTTTTGGAAGTTGAACAGACTTCTGGAACAGAACTTTTAAAATTGGCATTAAAACAGCCTGATTTATTCAGTGGTGGCTATCTAGTCTTTTATATATTTTATGTGTTTGGGTTATCAGTGTATTTGGATGACTTTAAACAGTAAAATAATACAAATCATATATACTTATGCCAATAAAGGCCAAGAACAACAAATAACAGCTAAATTTAGTGTTTAAAGTTAGTTGTTTAAGTTTTAACCGATACTGAACTGAAGCCAGATGGAAATAGGGCTGTAGCTTATTTCCTGTATGATGGTTTTTAGTATCGGGAAGCTCATGCTTTCCACCATTTCATGAATGAAAGAAACATCCTAACCAATATTCTCATGTTTTCTTCAAGTGTGTGTGAAGAGCCAAAGAAAGCTATTCATGTACATCAAGGATGGGGAACTGGATCCAGATGAATCTTTATCTCCTCTGCCCCTGTGGGTCAAGTTTGCTAGATGGCTGGGATCACCCATCCTTCAGTCACCTGACATCAGTGTCAGGTGACTTGCTTTTGCTATAGTTTGAAATTGAATCTAATGGATGTGGGTGCAGTGCTTTGTGTCAGTGATCAGCTAATCATCTGATGGCTTTGATCACTGGTGCTTGCAAAGTGCTCTGCATGGAAGTTTGCAGGCACTGCTGATAGGCACTGCCTGCACCCCCCTTCCACCACAGCTTGACCTTTACCTGTTCCAAACTTGAGTTCATGTACAGCAACTGTGGCTTGACTGGGAGGCTTGATTCTTGCTAGCCTGGGAGGCTTAACTTTGCCTTGGGTCAGTGGTTCCTCACCACAAGTGTACATTAAAGTAAAGAATGTTGACAACATCATTGTGATTTAAAATTGCATTAATATTTTTGTGAAGAAGCAACACACCTCAACAGGTTCTGATTATTTGAACCTCCATTAAAAAAAAACAAAAAACCCCAAACCCACGCTGTTCTTGCCTAGAACTAACATGTCCCTAAAAGAGGAAACCATAGCACTGGGAACTAATCGTTTTCAAAATACCGTATTTTTCTCTCTATAACACGCACCCGACCATAACACGCACGTAGTTTTTAGAGGAGGAAAATCCGTAGGCATACCACCCGTAGGCATTCCCTCCATAACACGCACAGACATTTCCCCTTACTTTCTGGGAGGAAAAAAGTGAGTGTTATGGTGCAAAAAATACAGTAACTGTTGGCATATAAGGGCAACCCTGTAAACTGCTGTCCTTAGTGTAGTTCAGTACTCATCTGGCCTGACAGAAACACACATTCTCCATTCTATTAGAGTGTATGTTTGATATATCAGTTTAAGGTTAGTTCAACCTAAAAAATCCCACAGTTTTAAAATCAGTTGTAAGGGGGGGGGGAACCAAATCAAGTGACCCAAACATTCATATTGCAGTTTCAGAACACCTGGCAAGTAAATGATAGGTTAAGAATATCATAGGACTCCTGGTTAATTGAATACTAATGAAAGTGTTAAATCTCTAGAAAAAGGTATAACCATTGCTTATTTTCTAATCCACATTTTATGGATTTTTTTTTGTTTTTGTTTCTATAGTTCTAAACATGCTGAAAATGTACACTTTCCACTCAGAATGCTATGAGAAGGGCAGCGTCTGTCTATTGTAGTAAGAGTTTTTAAAAGCCCTCATTGCATTGTGTTTTATAATAGAAGTTCGTATTAGCCTTTCTCTTTCTTCACCTCCAAAATAAATCAATTGTACTTTAGAGTGAGACATACCTTAGAATGCTGCCTTTAAAAAGTTGCATGGCATTGTTGGGTTGCTTGCCTTGCAGTTTCTTTGGGTGTGGCAGATATCATTTGTGTTTTTCTTTATTTCTTCCTTGTTTGCTGAAGGATAGCATAATCCATGAGCTCCATAGTGAGATGTTGCTGCATGTGTGTATGCTGACTCCAAGACTAGAACCCTTCCGATGTTGTTGAACTACAATTTCCATCAGCCAAGCAAGCATGGCCAGTGGCTCAGGATAATGAGAGCTGTAGTTTGGCAACATTTGGAGGGCCCAACATCTGAATGCCACTGGCATTTGCATACTGCTCATAGGGGTTAGCACTTCTATGGAAAACTCCATCAAGCATGGTCATGTCAAAGCAGGCCACTATGTGGCAAATACGAGCCGTTTGCATTCCTCACAGGTGTTCCTGCTGTCTATGAACTGCCCTCTCAAGAAAGACTTGCACATGGAAGCAGGGAATGTAGATGAGAATGCTAAGCTAGCTTGGGCCTGGTTTGCAGATAATGCTAAGCCAAATTAACATAGTAAACAATACCATAATCACAGGTGTCCCAACAGATGATCGGGCAAACATTGGCTTGTTTCCCCCCTGCCTCCTTGCCTGCTTTGTGCTCTACCTGATATGCTGAGAAAATGTCTACAGGCATTGCCCAGCTGTGACACCATGCTTCCTTCCATTGGCTGGCTGGAGTGGAAATCTTACTCCATTAAAATCGTTGGCAGTGTAGTTGATTAACCTTTTCCTTCCACTGCTTTGCTTTATTCCCCTACTCACCAGTCACCCATAGGGTTGCTCTGTCACATAATTCCGTTGCTCCTACCTTGGTTAGGACAAATCCTGCCCCCCTTCCTCAAGGAATGAAATGTATCTGAGTGAAAAGACAAAGTTGAACATTTTTGCAAATACTCTTGGACTGGAGTTAGAAACAAGAGGGACTAGTTTTCTTTCACAGGCAAGATTCCATGAACTGGACACTTGTCCTCTGGAAGGAAGAATAGGACTTTGTATGTGTGTTGGTGGGTTTTGGTCCAAAGGGAAATCATTGAGTTGCTGCTGCTGGCATTACTTCACCTATCTCATCCTTTCCAATGTAGCCTGAAGTGTCCCTCCTCCCCCTTTCCTGTTTAAAATTGGTACTTTCTGATATGCTTAGAATATATCCAAGCTGTAAGCCCCACTAAACTTACTGGAGTTTACTTCTGAGTAGACATGTATAGTAATTTAGATAGGAAACCATAGAATCATAGAAGCAGAGAAGAAAGAAAATTAACTGGGGGAGGGGAAGAGTATCCATAAAATGGCTGCTTGTGGACAGAATCTTAAGATAAATTTATCTATTATTTATTAAATTTGTATACTGCCCTATACCCACAGGTCTCAGGGCGGTTCACAGGATAAAAACAGAATATAACACCACAAAATGCATAATCAAAACAAAACAACCCACGGGTAGTTTTCTATGGTAGTTTTCTTTTAAAATAATTTTTAAAGCCCCACGCTCACTCATGCAGGCATGACTTTAGAATGTTAGTAACAGGCTTTTAAGCTTTGTAAACAGTAGACAATGAGTGAAGTGCGGAAAGCTGGTCGTAATGAGAAATAAACACTGTTTAAATTTTTATCTCCACAACTCTTCTGTGAAGTCATGGTGGGTCAGAGCAGACAAATTTCTGTTAAGGAATGCAATTTTATTAATAGTTGCCATAACGCAAGTTGCTTTAAGAAATCTGGAGGTGGAAGAATTGTTTGGGGGGAAAGGACCATGTTACTAGGGAGATCTAGCAGTGACATCATTTATACTCTTACTACTGTCTCTGTACCTTTATGTGGAACAAACAACCACACTTGAATTTCATTTTGTATGAAGGTGCTCCAAAGGTGGAGCAGGTTCTTGCAGGTGCATTTTTAGTGGGTGTCTAGGGCTACTTTCTAGCTTGAGTTGGGTGAAACAGGTTTTGAAACTGAAAGTCCATAGTCAATAAAAAGATGCTGTAATTGCTTAGTTGTAGGCACTATCATTCATTTCCTTTGTTGTGTGTCCGAAATGGTTTTGCATAAATAGATGCACGAAGCCTAACATTTGGCAGTTGAGGCTTGCAGCATTTAAAACCTACTCCCCCCAACCCCCCCACTGATGTTTAAAAGGCTTTTGATCTTTCGATTAAAAAAAAATCCAAGTATTTTTTCATGATTGAAGGTATGTATGTGTGTGGGCACACCCACCCACCCTCCATCATGAAAAAATACTTGGATTTTATTTTTTTTTAATCGAAAGATACATGTGTACTTATAGGTGGTGACCATTTTAGGTAAGGTAAAGGGACTCCTGACAGTTAAGTCCAGTCACGAACGATTCTGGGGTTGTGGCGCTCATCTCGCTTTACAGGCCAAGGGAGCCGGCGTTTGTCCGCAGACAGTTTTTCCCGGTCATGTGGCCAGCATGACTTAGCCGCTTCTGGCGAAACCGGAGTAGCGCACGGAAATGCCGTTTACCTTCCTGCCGGAGCGGTACCTATTTATCTACTTGTACTGCGTGCTTTCGAATTGCTAGGCTGGCAGGAGCTGGGACCGCACAACAGGTGCTCACCCTGTCACGGGGATTCGAACCGCCAACCTTTCGATTGGTAAGCCCAAGTGGCACAGTGGTTTAACCCACAGCGCCACCCGCGTCCTGGTGACCATTTTAGGTGTGTCCAAATGACGTGATCACCTACATGTGGGTCCTTTGGTACCCAGAAGAAGGCAGAACAGAAGCAGTTTGTGCTTATATGTGCTCTGCTGACATGTATGGGGGGGCAGGAACAGAACCAAGGTTTCCTTCCTGTATTTCTGTGCTTAAAGCTGTTTTAGGTTTAAGTAGATTGAGCTGATGCAAACTCAATATACTTGTGTGAACGATAGTGTGTTTAAGACCTTTAGTCTAGGCAATTCAGTTGCTGAACGAAAACCAAGAAGGAAGTATTCTTTATAGTGGCACATGAAGAAAACTGGTGATGCACAGTAAGTTCCTGGTTCATTTCACTTCGGCTGTGAGCTTGCTAGGTGTCTTCATTAGCTACTGTTTTCTTGCCCCCATCTTCAGTATGGTGTAACTACAGACCTACTTTGCAAGGCTATTTGTAAGATTTACCAAATTCATATCTGGAGTGCTTTGAACCCTTGGCATATGGCATGGGTGTGAAACCTCTAGCTTGTGTACATTATTAGACCTAGCGTTTGACCTGCAAGGCTGGCTGCCATAGCCAGCTGCCTGACACCTGAAGTACTGTGTGATGTCATGGATAGGGTAGGCAAGGACGTGGCTCCAAATGAGCTATTGGAAGCTTAAAGTGGGCTTCCAATTGTTTATTTGCAAGCGGGACATGCTGACAGTGTTGATCAGGTGATGTGCACTGACAGTGAGCCCCATTAGGATTAGCCAAGAAGGCACAGTGCTTTACAAGTGCCAACAATCAACTGATCATTGGTGCTTGAGAAATGTTGTGCCTTGCCTGCAGTGGCTTGATTTCAAACTGCATGGGCAAAAAGGAAAAGGAGTCATGTGATGTCAGATGATTGATAGATGGTCAGCACTGCCCATCTGTCAAAGCAAACCTGCTGAGGGGTTACAGAATAGGGGAGGTAGGAATCTGGCCTTCCAGCCAGATCAGTTCTTTCACCACAACCAATAGTTTACAAACACTATGTGACATTATTTTTACAATGAAAGCTTTTAACATGAGTTAGAATCTTGCAGGAGTAAAAGAAATTAAGCCTTGAATATATAAATATGAAGGAATGTGGTATAGTTGATATTTTATTTGATTTGCACAGGAGAGCCCTTGGTTTAAGCCATTGCTAAGCATTGTTCACCTTCGGTCAGTTACTATTGCTCAGCCTGACATATTCTGTAGGCTTGTGGAGGAAAAATGTGAATTTTTAAAAATGATTTTTAATTTCAAGTAACTAAACAAGGAATGCAGAGCTTAGTAGTTATGCAGAAAAGAAAGAAAAATAGAGGCTGATGGTTGTAGTTTTAGATGTCCCAAGAAAGGCGATCAAATTAAAGTGTTTGTTCATAAGGTTCCATGAGTCGATTCTCTTAACAAATGGAGAATCAGGTTTTTATTGGTTATGTTCTTAATCCGAGGAGAAAAATTATTGTAGGGCTGTAGCTATTGTCCCATCATTTGATTGTTTGACAAACTTTTCCCCGAAAGGGAATAATTTTGGGGCAAAACCACACGTGTGTACTAGAGACAGATAAATTGCATTCCTGCTAGCAAAGGTCGGATGTGTTATGATTAATTCTCTGTAATCTGGCTGGGCACATCTACTAGTGATGTGCTATCTTTAAAGCATTTTCTCAAGTTCTAATTGAGATTGATCCAAATGGCAGTTTATTACAAATGTGTTCCCAGAATTGTTCCTCTGTTCTCCAAAATCTTTTCCCCATTTTAGTCTTAATGAAGTGAGAAGAAGGGTAGCCAATGGTGTGAGGCTTTTATATAGTTGGAAAAATGTGAAATACTTTTTGAAAAAAACCTGTTTATGCTTCTAGGCTTGCTGCATAGCTAATTAGATAAGAAAAGTGATATTGTGCCAGCATTGAAAAGACTAACGTTTATATGAAATATATTCTCAGTGTTCTAAACCATTTATTTTGTTTTTTCCTTTTCCTAGATTTTGGATCCCTGTTTGATCTGGAACATGACTTACCAGATGAACTGATCAGCTCCACAGAATTGGGACTTACCAATGGTGGTGACATTAATCAGCTGCAGACTAGTCTTGGTATGGCACAAGATGCTGCTTCAAAACACAAACAGTTGTCTGAACTGTTACGTGCTGGTAGCTCACCAAACCTTAATATGGGAGTTGGTGGGCCAGGTCAGGGCATGGCTAGCCAGCCCCAGCAGAACAATCCAGGAATGGGAATCTTAAACAGTATGGTCAAAAGCCCCATGGCACAGGCAGCATTGACATCTCCAAATTTGGGGATGGGTGCAAGTGGACCAAATCAAGGTCCGTCTACTCAACCCACTGCAGGAATGATGCCAGCAGTAAACAATCCGGTAAATCAGCCTGGAATGGGAATGAATGCAGGAATAAATGCTGGCATGAATCCTGGTATGTTGGCTTCAGGAAATGGACAAGGCATGATGCAGGGGCAAGTTTTGAATGGTTCGATTGGAGCAGGAAGAGGACGTTCCAACATGTCATACTCGAACCCAGGAATGGGTAATGCTGGTAACTTGTTGGCTGAGACATTGCAGCAAGGTTCTCCGCAGATGGGAGGACAGACAGGCTTGAGGGGTCCACAGCCTGGAGCAATGGGCAAGGTAAGACAAAGTTTTTCTTGTGATCACAAATAAAGTTTTTGAAGTCTAATATTTCAAAATACTTGAGCATTTCCAGAAAACAGGCTTGTTCACTGCAATTATGAATGATACCTGGGAATATTTAAGCATATTAATGCATGATAAGGAGGCATGTAGCATTATATGAAAAGTTGTATATCTAAAAAAACCTCATAGTCTTTGTGTCCAGTTACAGTATTGCCATTCAAAATGATGTCTTGAGTTTATAGCTTTCAATAGTACCTATGATTGGTGTATTAGTTCTTCAATTGCAGAATAATCCTACAGGTGGTGTTGATACTGAAGATGAATTTTCCCCCTAGTATTAAAACTACTGGGAAGGCTAATATTGCTATTCTTCAGTGAAACATTGCTATAATTGTGGGTGGGGTGGGAATATATGTGCATGCAATATTTTCCTTGATTTGTTAAGTAGTGGGTAGGTTTATCACAACTGTTACCCATGATTGATAACTTCAACCTACAGGTGCAGCATTTCTGAGTACAGATGCTGGTGCCAAACAATGAAGGAGAGTTTGCATGGTGGTTGTAGATATTTTGTAGTCACTTTTACAAATTAGATGGTAGACCTGTAGGTTTGCTCCAGCAGGACTTCTCATATCTCAGTACTTGGAAAAAACAGTACTGTGAGCGTAATAAGGCACCAAGAACAGTATCTTCACTAATTAGAATGAATAACCTAGTGCTTTGTAAGTGGTGGAGCAGAAAAATGCTATACATTTCATTACTAATCATGTAGCTTTGGTGTAACCTCTGCATGTAGTTGTTTACTACTTCAGGGGAAAGGATAGGAAACAGCTTTTCTCTTACTTATTTTAGTACAGTGTTTAGATTAAGCATCTAAAATGAGTCCTCAATAGGTACTTGCCTAGCAGGTGCTTGTCCTGTGGGAAATACGTAGCAAACTGCCAGGTTGCTCTCATTGAGTGGTAGCCAGTGAGAGTTAACACATGATTGTACAGAGCAGCAAATAGAGGACTTGGGTGCTTTATGTAAAATGGGTGAGGAACTATATCTAGCTGGTGGGCTGTACCCTGGTTTCTCCTGCCGATGGTGGGCCATTTTGACAGGTAGGTGAGCCTCTGCCCACCTGGAAATTACTCTATGTCACTGTGATGGCAGTTGACACATTTTTACTTGGTAGTGCTACAAAGGAAATTCTTGTCCATTCAAGCCTGACTTGGAAGTTACCATCAAGTTGCTGATACAGGCCAACTTCATGCTCTACTTTGAGCAGGGATTTAGTGCGTTATGGAGTACTGTATGGGGAACTCCATGGTTCAGCTGATCCCAGCAGGGCTGCTGTCACTGCCAAAACCAGCTGATCAGCAGTGATAGCAAGTCTCCCTTCCCAATGAACAATTGGGATTGTACTTTAAGGCTCCCAGTAGATCATGACTGCCATTGCACAATCTGCTCCATACCTGATATCACATGACATCAGTTGTGGGGTAGGTGGGTGTGGTTTTGGGAAAGCAGCCTCACAAGCCAAATTGGGAACAGTGCTAGGTCTAAGTAGGCCCACAAACCAGAGGGTCCTCATGCCTGGTGATAGATGTAGTCAGAAACATATGAAGGGCACACGTTGGTGAGGATTTCTTTAGTAGAATAGATCTATGCAGTCTTCGCATATAATACCCTTTCACCTGTCTTTTGAAAACTCATTTGCTCTAATGACTAAACATAACAATGTGTTCAGTCTCCGTAGTGTGGCCCTCACTGGCAGGTTTACTACTTAGATGCAGACTGGGTTTGCAAGTTGCTTGGCTGATGAGCTTGCTTGATCAGTCAACCTGCTTGCCTTGCAGTTCCATCTTTGTGAGCTGTTTAGCTTGTCAAAGAGTGAAGCTTGTAAAGGGGATATAGCAAATTCTGATCTTTGGTTCCTAAGGTCTGCAGAATCTCAGTTGATAGTTCAGGCATAAGTCTTGTAAGCAGACAAGGCAATAACTAAAGTAACAAAGTAGAACAAAGATTTTAAAGTTTGGATGTATATAGGTGCAGTGGCAAGATAAGAATAACATTTTATTTTTAGAAAGCTTCTTTTTTTATGGGGAGAATGGACTTCACACTGTCAGTACTGAGGAAATGGAAGTGTGTGACCAAAAAAATAGTACAGTATGGTGTTCTTTGTTTTTGTTTAACTCAGGCAGTGGGAAGGCATGAGAGGCTGAGCTTTAGCAGTGAAATGTAACTACTATTGTAGGTGCAGTTGGCTACACACATATTCAAGTGACAAAATATGAATTTCAAATTATCAAAAGTAGTGCCAGATTTTATAGTGAGATGAAATCTGGAATTTCAGAAAAATATGTAGCATCACTGCTTAGCATAACTTGAAACAGCACCGTCTTATAATATAAAATAAATTTGCCATTTTAAATGTAACACCCCCCTACAAAAATACTTAATGATCCATGTTTTATCAATATGTTTGATTTCTTGTATATTTGGCTGGTCAGTTGAACAGTTTCCTAACCCTGAAAGAGAATGCAAGTGTTTGATTCAGTCTGAGAACTTACTGGAATCTAAATTGAAGAGTAGAGGAACCCTGGCCCCAGATGCAGGGAATTAATCAACATTTTTTGTAGTTGAATTCTTGAAGCAAAAACATTTTTTTGCTTGACATGAGAGAGCTTGTTGCTATTGAGGAATGTTTTTGTGACAGGACTGCTACATTACTGTACTTCCATCGCTATTTCTGTGCTTGAGATGGCAGCTTTTTTAAAATAAAGTGAATGAGTTGGACACACCCACTGCAGAATGCTTCACTGCCAGTGATTACTGTAGGTACATGTTCACATTTGGAAGTTGGGGAAGTAGAATCACTTCAGTTTTGTCTACTAGTGAATGTTTTGGTTTACATGGGAAATGATTTTAGCAAGGTATATGTGAATGAGGTGGACAGTGATGCTTGGAAAAGGGAAGTCTTGCAGTCATTGCTGATTTCGGTGGCATCTTGATAGAAGTTGTGGAAGCACTATCTCAGAAACAGGGTTAACATGTGGAGTAAAGAACAGATATGACAGTGACAAGGCCCTACAATTTGCTGGCCATGCCCTCCCCCTAGCAAGCATCTTTCACCCCACCTCCTCACCTGGGCAGGGGAGCATGCATGCTTGGGATCTGCAGCTCAAAGGAAGTGTTATCCAACAACCTTCTCGGCTTCACTGATGTGGTCCAAAGGAAAGGAAAGTTTGGTTGCAGGAGTTGCTGGAAGGAGGTATACAGGGCACCATCCAACCGTCTTAGGGATTCCATTTTGGATTGTGCAGGGTTTACTCCTTAGCCTTTTCTTCACCTGAACATGTCCCACAAAGTAGCGGGTATGGATTTTTTCTCAGGGTTTACTGGTCAGTTCACCTCCTGTTATATGACTCAGGCTGGGAACAGGTTGTGTTCTATCTCTAAGAGCTACTGAAGTAAAGTTACATTGTGCCACCTTCTGATCTCCACTATAATGATAACTCCCATTTAATATTACTACTTTGGGGAAGGGTTGCTATTCATGTATTGCCCTTAAAAATAACGTGTATTCTGTGGCTTCCAAGATAAAAACTGTAACACCTCTTTCCACATGGATTTCCTGGAAAACATTCTGAGAGTGATCTAGTTTGCCATATTTTTTTGTAATTAATAAAGAAAACTAAAATATATGAAACTATCAAGCTTGCTTAATATTTGCATTTGGCATCTTTTAATTTTTTCTAATGAACTTATAAAAGAGAAAAAATTTCATGGAAAAATAAAGCTCTGAAAAGTTTTCTGCTCCACATTACTGCTGCACATTGTTGAGAACTCTTGTGCTTTGCATGGACATGAAACACATGAATAGTGGCTCTGGAGTGATGCAGTTTCCTTTTCTCAATCTATGGGGCTTGTATGTTTTGGTTCCCAAAGCACCTAGAATTCTAAGTTGCAAACATTTTTATTTATTACCTGATTATATCAGGCCCTCAAGGTCTGAGCCAGCAGAAATTCTTGCTGGCTCTTTCTTGGTGGCAGTTGTTTAACCTAACCCTGGTTTGGGAAAGGTTTTGAATCTGAGAGCAAAACTGGTATGTTTACCTAAAGATGCTTGAAGCCAATAAAAAATCAATATAGATTAACAACAAAGTTGCAAAGCAACAACACTGTCTTTCAAATGGATGCAAATATGTATTTGATCAACACAGTTATAGGTGGCAGTTTAGAATTTGATTTCATACGGTTGTATCCAATAGTAGCCTTGCTGTATTGAAAAGTGTTTCTGCTCTCAAGATAGGGAACATACCTTTTACTGATCCCACTACCTTCTGCAGACCTTAGTGCCATATTTCATAGAAGGGCTGGTCAAATAACTAGATTTAAACTGGCTAAACTTAAAGGTGCAAATATAATCCTCATTAATTTATTGATCACCTTCTTAAAAACCATCTCAAGGTGATGTATAATTAAAACTAGTTATAACACAAAAATAGCAGATTCATTTAAAACAAAAATGAAATCAAGCAAAGTAGACAGTTATGTTATAGAACAGTTAATGCTGCTGGTAAAACCTGTTGGTACAAACATGTCACTTATTTCAGGAAAGTACAGGTAGAGAGGGTGCCTGTTGTATCTTGACAGGAATTCTATTCCACAGAGTGGGGACAGCCACACTCTGCTCCAAGTTACTGCAGAGTGGGCTTCTGAGATCTTTGAAACTTGCAGGAGAAACTTAACTGCAGGTGTTTTCAGATAGCCAAATAGCAGTTAGAAAGACAGTCACTCTGCTACCAGATCTAGCTTTGTGACTTTAAGCCCACAAAATGTAGTGCTGCAACCTTTCATCAGCTGAAGAAGCTTCATAATTCTATAATGATAATTTCAGTTCCTAAAGATTAGTTGGCTTATGTGAACAGATTTTTAGAAAACTATTTCTTTATTACCAAAAGTTCTTAAGAAAAACTGCAGGTGTCAGGCATAATTTGGGGGCATAGCTTTTTTCTTCAGAAAGGCAAATGTTCTTCTAGGATGGTGCCGCCTGTAACATAGGCACGGATAATCTGAACACTGAATGTATTCCCCTTAAACAGTTTCATTCTATGCAAACGTTTACAGAGCTAAATTTTAATACACTTTTACTCAAAATGCATTTTTTAGTATTGTGCATTCTTACTCAAGCAAATCCATTGAACAAAGTAGGACTACTGTTGGCTATACCTCACAAGATTGATAAACTCTACTAAGATTTCTTTAATAGTCTGACAACTTTAATAATATAATAATACTTAACATGTGAAGATTCAGTTTAATGAGCAATTGGAGTATACTGTCTTCAAATCCTGAAATTTACTTGAGTGGTGATTGGAGAAGCAAAGAAGATTGTTTAACGTGAATTGTAGATATGGTTTTGCTCTGCTTCTGTCAGTTTTAGCAGAAAGGACACTCTTTTTCGCTTGGACACCCCCATTTGTAATGTCTGTTCTTAATCTAGCTGAAGAGCCTATTAGAGGGAAATCTGAAATGGAGGCTGAGACTCAAGAGTGTATTCAACTGGTTTGGCTGTTGGCAGAGAGCCCAAGTTTCACTTTTTGAGGTGGAGTTGGTACAAGCTGACAACAAGCATGCTTGATCTGTGTTGCTCTTCAACCAGCTGTTGTCGATACCCCACAACCGAGTCTAGAAGAGTAAACTGGGAACAGGAGGTTTTTGAGGGGTCTAAAAATGAAAAGTGTAAAAGTATTTTGTAGCCTACGTATAGCTGAGCTTCATCTTCAAATGAAATACTTGGCTTCTTTTGTATGGCAAAGCAAAATGGCATGGCTGTTGTGCATATCAGGACGAGCATTTTCTTCTACTTTCATGGGGTTATAATATATAGGTGCTTTATCTGCAGGAAACATTCTTGTCAACCAACACTTTGTTGTACAAAGGTTTGATACTTGTGCTTTTATAAAAGCCCTTATCCTGAATTCTAAATACAGTAGGTGGAAAGCAGTGGTGCTTTCCACCTAAAATGGATCTAATTTTCCCCAATGCCCAGTTTAAATCAGCTTTACAAATCTGATTATGATCATTGTTGGACTTAGTCTTATACTATATATAGCTGTCTCAAAACTCTATACCATATAGCACTGTGTACTATAGATGTGGTATAAATGTTAGTAAATCATATTCAAAGCTTTACTAAAAAATTTTTTATTAATTGCAACTATTTTAAGATAATTTAGTGTTATGCACTTTGCTTAAATTTAATTGGGGGGGGGGAGGAAGCACTGAAAATTGTTAACATATGCTAATTTTATCAAGCCCAAACAGCTGTACATGAGAGAGAGAGAATGAACTGTGTTCATTTACGTTGAAGTGACTTAGTTAGATATAACTGACAGTAGTTTGGAATACTCTGGATTTATTTTTGTTTTACTTCTGTTCAGGTGTTCAGTGTTTTGTTTTTTAAAAGGTGTGTTTCCATCCATTCATATAAATTGGCCTGTTCTGGCTCTAATTGAGCACAGTACAATGATTCTACAATCTTCTGGTGTCGTTGAATATACTCTAGAACTCTTGCATTTGAGCTGTAATTTAATTTTATTATGTGTGTGAAAAGGTGAGTCACGTTTTCTTGAACAGCAGTTAAGAATTATGGATTAGTAGTTACTTGGCATATCATTGGTATACATGAGCTACAGTAAATATCATTGATGGGTGTAGAATAACCAGACCTTGATATCTGAACATTATGCAGTCCAAGTGGAATTAAGCAACAACTGCAGTACAAGATCTTGCAGGTAGAACTAGATGAAGTTGGGATGTAACTTGGTGGCAAATTTTTGTTTGTACTTTTATTTATTTTTGAATTATTTCAAAGAACAATTGTACAAGACAAGACAATTGTACATAACATAAATGTACAACCACATGTGAAAGGGAAATGTCAGGATGAAATTGGGATTAATCTCTGATTAGTTTCACAATAGGAAGTGTGCACAGTTTGAACCTGGGACATCTTGTACACAACCCCTGGCATTTCTAGTTAGGGCTGGAAAAGGCTACTGTCTGAAATGTTGGAGAGCCACTGCCAATCAGACTGTAGATGATAAAGACCTAGCAGCAGCAATGGTTTTACTTGGTCTAAGGCATTTTCCTATGTTCTTGTGCACCATATTAGCAACACCTTGGATGTGGAATGTGTTTCGTTTCAGATGTTGTTGAACTCCGATTCCCTTCAGGCCCAGCCAGCGTGGCCAGTGATCAGAGTTGGTAGGAGTTGGAAGCCCACATAGCGGGTCTCTGGTTCCCAATCCTGGAATTTTTGTGTGGTATAAAGGATATGGTTCAAAACTTATATGTATGCAAGAACTGACAAAGTCATAATTGAATAGCATAGTTTCTGGGGCTTCAGTAAAAAAAGACATGATATACAGTGGTACCTCTGGATGCGAACGGGATCTATTCCGGAGCCCTGTTTGCATCCTGAGTAGAACGTAACACCCGTGTGTGTGGGTCATGCTTCACCACTTCTGCAATGCACGTGACAGCATTTTGAGCACATGTGCGAGTGGCGAAACCCGGAAGTAACTCGTTCTGTTACTTCCGGGTCGCCGCAGAGCATAACCTGAAAACGCTCAACCTGAAGCATATTTAACCCGAGGTCTGACTGTATTTGATACATAAATGAACTCCAAGAAAGGACACATTTTGATCCATTGATTTACATGTTGGCATTGTCTAACAAGTGTTTTGACCACTTAAGGATTCAATATGCCACATATTAAAATGAACTGAAAGGTTTGGCTTTGCAATAATAAACCTCCTTAACTCTTAGTAAATACTGAATTTAATTCAAATGCTGTAATCTTATATGTCTGGGGAAAGTCCATCTTGTCTTCTCCTTTATTTTTTTCTTGATGATGGTTCACATATCTTTTCTTAGAGCAAACATGCTAGAGTAGCTTGCAACAGTGTTTGAAATTAGCCAGGCACATTTTGCACCTGGCTATCAGCCACTTGTGACCAAGTAAAGAAGCCTAAGTGTGAGGATGGCGCCTGACATTTCCACCATCTGGAGGTGCATGCCCCAGGATCCTTGGATTTTGATTGTTTTCACACACTAATAAAACTTCCTGTAGAATTCTATAAGTTTTATTTTATCTACAAAATCAGAATGAATTTCAGGAACCAACATGCTTTATCTGTGCAGTCTGAGCAGGAGCAGTGAACAATGTTATAGTTAATTGTTGTAGCTTCTCTTCACCTACCCCACTTAAATTATGAATGGTCTGTGTCACCATTAAGAAAAAGAGGTAAGAATAGGCCTATATGTATGTGTGAAATGTCCCTGGATAAAGTTGCTATTCCTCCTTAAGTTCACAAAGTTCTGAGTTTCTAACACTGGTTTATAGTGGGAGTGTGGTCAGTTTGGGCTTTTAAAATGCACATGCTGCAGACTGAATTTAACAGGGAAGGTGGAGTAAATTGCATTCTTGAAACAGAAGTTTCCAGTGCCATCTGCTCTGTTAGCATCTATAGAGAATTTTCCAAATTTGAGTATTTAGAGGATCAGTTTGCTGCCAAGAACGTGTGTGGAGAACCACCCCCTCCCAAATATAGGAGCTTCTACTAATTGTTATGTTTAATCGGTGAATGTGAATATTGTCAGTTCCCTGAGCAATGACTGAAGAATAAATACCACAAGTTTATTTTAATTGTTGTTGTTGTTTATTAAATTGATATAGTTTTCTTCAACCAAAGATCACAGAGTGGTTCGCAACATAATATGGCCTTAACTGGGATTTAACAATCGGCCTGCTTATAGTACCCTGTAAGAGAGCCAGTGCATTGAACAGATCTTCTCTTCACATCTCAGCCATATTGCACTTAATGGTAGTCGGCTATGCTGGTGCAATGACATTGATAATTTAGTTAGTTAGAGGCTTGGAAGAATGGCTCATGAAGATAGTTTAGTTATGAATCCAAATGGGTACACTTTACAAACATTAAACTTAAAATCTGTTGATATTTTGGAATCATAAGAGTTGCAAGGGACCTTGATGGTCATAGCATTTATCTCTTTGAGTTTTACTTGTGAATCTAGGGACTGCTGATAGTCCATAGTGAGTTTTCACATGAAATCATGAATGGAAGAGAATGCTAGAGGTTATTCCCAGACCAATCAAATATTAAAAAATAATAGGATTATAACAATTGTGCACAAGCTTTCTCAACTGGATAAATGGGTCTTTGCTGTATCTACTTTATATTATTTGAGTTTTGTTTTAAATGTGTCTGCTGTGTTTTGTGTTTTTAACCGTCTTTTTACTTTTCATTTTTATTATCTTGTGCATAACTTCAAGATGATTGTGCAGAAGGCTACTTAAAAATTAATGACAATAATAGTATAAATTGGCCACAAAGTTAACAGCCAGCCAAAAATAGTACTCAAAAGAGGGGCTGATGGAAGATGGATAGAATATTTGCCAGCCCCTGCTCTGGGTAAAAACCAGAGTGAAGAATTTTACAGGCTAGAAACACAGTAGGCACCAAGCCTTTTGTGTTCCTATACAGTGGTACCTTGGTTTGCAACTGCTTTGGATTACAACCATTTTGGATTACAAACACATCAAACCCGGAGGTGCGTGCCCCTTTTTTGGGATTCTAACCCTTTTTTTATTACAACCCATTTTTTGGGGGGAGGCCCCATTTGCGAAAGCGCACCTTGGGTTACAAACTGTTTGGTTCACAACCGGACCTCCGGAATGGATTATGGTTGTAAACCAAGGTACCACTGTACTTTATGTCTTGAAAATAAAGACTCGTTCTGCAAATCCAGCAAACAAAGCAAATGGACTAGTGGCAGAGGCATGAGTCACTCCACACCTCCCTGTTCTTCCTTTTCCTACTTGTGTAGCATAGAGGTACTACAGGCTGGTGGCAGGGGAATGAAGTGCTTTATTTCTCTGCCGCCAGCTCTCTTGCTTTCTAGGATGGACAGGTATTAGGGAGCTTGACCTCTAGAATCCAGTATGAAAATTCAGGGGGCTGGCAGTGGTGCGTTGAAATGTTTCATCTCTTTGCCAGCAGTCCACTTGATTCCTGTGCACAGCATACTGAGCACCTTCCCACCTCCTATGCTCTAGCAAATGAAAACTTCAAACATTCTTTAAAAAGCAATAATAAACTCTAACCAGTCACTCTGAAGTTGGCTACAGCAACTACCAGAGGAACAACATATTGTGCCTGCCAGTTTATGTATAACTTCATGATCTATGCTGTCAAGGTAGATCTAAACCTATGTAGTCTTAATTTTCAGGGTTGCCTATGTGGCATGTTTTGAGGTACACAAACTGAAGACACAAGGATGACAGAGCAAATGGGATGACTTAGCAAGAGCCGAACACCTTGCAATTGTCTTCTGTTCCCCAGTAGAAGCATAGTAGAGAGGCTCCATTCTCCACTGATGTAACCAAGCTTGTGTGTTCAGTTATTTTTCCATGCTTCTCTATGTTTGAGGCTAAGGAACACAGATTCCCCATTACTACTAGGCCTGGGTGATATATCGCCCAAGACCGGTATGAGGAACAGGCCGCGATGTCTGCTCCACTCAGCGGTATTTCGCTGAGTGCAACAGCCATCCCACTTCGTTCTCATATGACAGAGAGCTGTATCTGTGAAGTGCATCTTTAAACTGCCCGACTGAGGAGTGTGCAGCTGCCCTTGCATCAGTCGAGCAGTCAAAGGAGCCCCCAGCCCTGCACTAACTCCCGCAGGCTAACGGTGCTGTGAAACTGCTCAGCTGAGGATAGCGTGATTACTGCTCCCCATAGCGAGCCATTAAAAGAGCCCTGATGCTCTGTCCACTCACGGGCGTTCCCTCCCCCCAGCTGAGTGGCACAAAGCAGCTCCAATGCTATTGCTGCTCACACGAGAGAGCACCGGGGCTGTGAGAGCTGGGGCAGTTTCAGCTGGTGTCTCGCTGGCAGAGGCCAATGCATCTTGTTTTTTCAACATTGTGGTATATCGCCAAACTGTGATGTTTGGCTGGCAATACACCACTATGTTGAAAAGCGGATGATGATGATGATGATGATGACGACAACAACAACAACAAATTTATTACCTGCCCATCTGGCTGAGTTTCCCCAGCCACTCTGGGCAGCTCCCGACCGAGTGTTAAAAACAATACAGTATTAAATATTAAAATCTTCCCTAAACAGGGCTGCCTTTAGATGTCTTTTAAAAATAGGACATCTGCTTATTTCCTTGACATCTGATGGGAGGGCGTTCCACAGGGCGGACACCACTGCCAAGAAGGCCCTCTGTCTGGTTCCCCGTAACTTCGCTTCTCGCAGTGAGGGAACCGCCAGAAGGCCCTTGGCGCTGGATCTCAGTGTCCAGGCTGAACGAAGGGGGTGGAGATGCTCCTTCAGGTATCTCCCAGCCCTAATTACTACTACTATACTACAGAATTATGTCTGTTTTATATTCACCTCAACTTATTAGCAGTGTGACCTTTTAGGGGGTGGCATCAGCTGTCTCTACTGGAGAACAGGGTATGTTGATGAGTATTAGATAATGTAAAAGATAATGATATCAGAAAGTTTTGGAAGGGAATTTCCAGTATGTTACAGTAGTGCATAGAATAGACTCTTCCACTGTAGCCATCTAGGTTTATTTAACTGATGCTGGTTTCTTAATTATGTTCGTACCTGCTACTTTGTCTAAACCACGGATTTCCTCTTTTAAAAACAATGTGCTTGTTTTCTCTGCAACTAAAATCTCTGTGTAAAATGGACTGTGGCCAGCAGAGCTTTCTTATAATTTCCAGTAGAGATTTCCTGCTATCTAGGAACTCTACTAGCAAAATAGTATTAAATGAACTTACTTGGACAAGTAGATAAGATCTGAGACATAGAAAATCTTCCTGTATAAAGAACCAATCATTGAAAATTACCTGCTCTGGTAGACCACACTTCTGAAAGAGGCACAGAGATTGTGTATTTTATTTATAATGGGCAGGGGTCCACCAGCTTGGAGCCGGGGAGAAGGGCAGAGCCTTGTTGCTTCAATTTCAACTGAAAACTCATGCAATTTTTTGATAACTGTTTAAAGATTGTCATGATTTAGACCAGTCCAACATTGTAAATAATAATAATAATAATAATAATAATAATAATAATAATAATAATAATACCACCACCATATGGAGGAATTCAGCTTCATGCTGTAATGATTGTTCTGTCAGTGCATGCATTTCTGCTTGTCAGGTTGAACTGTCCCTTCTCCTCACCCCTGTGCAATGTTCTAGGGATTCTCTTGACTCGCCAGAGTAGATTTGGTGGAGCAGGTGAAGCCCCATTGTGCTAGTGGGAGACAATTTGCTGGCTTCCACTAGCATGTTAGGTTAGGTGATTCTAGGGTGTAGTATCCACACATGTCAGGAGAACTGTTGGATTACTATTCAACAGCTAATAGTGAAAAAGTCAATAAATGTAGAAAACATCAATTTAGGCAGCTGCCAGATTCAGCTGTGTTTTCCATATATACTCACGTGTTCTGCTTATTTTGTGTGTGTGTATGTGTGTATATATATATATATATATATATATATGCCCATTTGACAGCTTCAGTCGGGAGCACTGACACTGTTACAGGTGATTCATAATACTCATTCTGCACTTGTAAAAATTTGACATTTAGGAACTATCAATAATTGTATTTTATATTTTTGTAATTTGCTTAGAGGTTTTCTTAGATCAAGTGATATATAATTCTTTGTTAAACAATTAATGGCTCGGGTGTTGCTTTGATATAAAATCTTTAATCTGCCAAACCATTGAGACATTCTTTCAAATCTTCAATTTCTTCATGACCTATGATCAGAATCAGGCTCAATATTCAGATTGTAAAATTGAAGGTGTGCCTTTGGATCATAAGCATTCAAGGATAAATTAACTTTTGAGGTGCTCAGTCAATATAATTCAATATCTGGAGGAATATATATATGAAATGCTTGATTTAAAATGAAGGGAAAATGGAAAGTATTGAATGATAGCAAAATTTTATTAATTGTCAGTACAACCAATATTGAATTGGGGTTTGGAAAGAGATGGATAGTATTAAGAGGGTATATGTAGATCAGAATTTGTTAATACTTTACAGTTTGTTGATATTCCATTTCTTGAACCAAACAGTAGTTAACCATAGTGTATACCATGAAATGAACAGAAGAAAATGAAAATATTCCTTAATTGTCATTCTTTAATTTCTAGATGGGAATGATGAACAACCCCGGTCCTTATGTACCACCATACAGCCAGAATCCTGGACAACCAATTGGAGCCAGTGGACTTGGTCCTCAGATGCAAAATAAGCCTGTATTACCTAACAGTTTACCCCAGTTTCCAATGGACAAGAAGCCAGTGCCTGGTCCAGTAATGCCTAATATGGTAGGTAGTAACTTCTATTTCAAATTATTGTAGAGCTAGTTCAAGATATACCAGTATTTTGTCTTAAAGGCTTCCATATTGTGTCAAATCATGATAAATAAGGGTATTCAACCTAGAGGGAAAAAGCATCTTAATTGAGTTTTAATTTCTTTTGAATGGCATTTCTACTTGAACCATATCTCCTTGTCTTTTGCATAACTCTCATATCTACCCTTTCATCATCTGAATTCTAGCCTTTTAGGGGGCAGACAGTACTATTTCCATCCATATATTGGAGGACATATAGAAATAACAGTCTGTGATGTGTTCTGAAACTGTGTTCATGTGCTTGTTGATAATATGGGTGGAAGGTTCAAGGGGAAATGGGATATAGGAAGAAATGGATGACATAAAATTACTTTTTGTTGAAAACTAACTTTATGTGAGTTCACATAGGTGCATTGTCATAGCAGGATATAAGATGTATTTGATGAGGAGTGATTGCATCAGTTCATTCATTTGCCAATCTATGCTTTGCAGCCATTGACCCAACACATTCAGTGGAGCATTGCACCACAGATACACCTGAGCTCCCAATGAGCAGACAGTGTAATGTGCACACACTTAACTTGATTCTTGTTAATCCTGCCTTTCACAGTGCTGAGCTAGTGACACAGCAGTACAAGAGAATCTCTGTGTACATAGAGATTCCATTCCCAGTAACTGTGCATGTCAGTGGGACACACACAAGTTCTTTCTGTCCTATTCTGCCCCCCTTTGGCACCAAAAATGATGCATGTGTCAGTGGTCGTGTGAGTGGGAAGGTGCCTGTACATGCTCATAAGGTTCTTAGCATCCCTATTCCCTTCCAGATGATGTGTGCCTTATTGGTATTTTTAACAGCAATTTTTGGGAATGGTGGAGAGGTTGGAGGCAGGGGTATCAAGAAACATACTCTTCTTACTGGACAATACAGAGGTGGAGGAGGAGGCAGAATGTAGCTGGGTAAGATGTTGGAGGAGCCAGGCTGGTTAGAACATGGAGAGTGTGATACTTCCTTGGAGCTTCCAGTGTCCCTTTCTCCTTGCTGTGGGGTGTGGTGAAGATGGGCAAACTGTGTTACTTGGATTGTGAGGTCTGCAAAGGCCATGCAGAGCTACCACCTCTCTCTCTGGTGGCCTATATTGGCCTTTTTTAGGTTTCAGTGCTCCATTCTCTGGGAAGTCGGGGGGGGCTGGGCGGTGGGCGATGAAGGCACCACACTGAAAAGCAGGCTGGAGCTGGGGAGGGGAGCACTGAAGAGGCTGTGTAGAGTTGATTCCTGGGTTGTGTATAGCCTGTCTTAATTTTTCTACCACCCTTGTGGGGGATAGAATTGCAGGTATGCATGCAGTATTACTTATCTCATGTTGCATTGTATGTGTGGCCTGAGTGCATGCATGGAACCATGCTCTTAAGAAGTGGAAAGATAAGAGTGTAAGTCAGACCCCCAAACATTCTTAGACTGCTGTTTCTGAATGGCTAGCTGTTGCCAGTAATCTTTGTAGCCAAGTGTTGCTCTGTAAAAAGTGGATTTTTTAAAATCTTGGTTCATCATCTTCATCTGAGCAGCACAGGTGTGTAGCTCTTCACTTATTTCAAGCTAATTCTGATTGCTGACTAAAAAGAATGTCTTATGCACCTTATGGTCAAATTGTACATCCCTAGATATTGGCATTTTAAAAGTGATATAACATTGTATAGATCTTAATAGAACTGTGCTGAACTTTTGCCTAAAAAATACTGGGAACAAAGAAGATTAGGAGAAGTCAAAACATCTTACAGTGCTCCTCTTTGCTTGCTTCCATTATGTACTGTTCACATTAACTTTTAAACCATATCCAAACCAATTGGGAATCACGTGGGCAGCATGTTGCGCTGCTCATCAGATCAGCATGCCAATAAGCAACAGTTGGTTTGGCTCTCAGATCTAATAGATTCCAATAGTGAACTAGTTCACACAATACATTAAACTAGAGCTTATTTTAAAGTATTTAATGAGTATAGGCAGTATATTCTTCTACTGCTATAACATTCATGTCAATGAATTAGAGTGAGGGCAGAAACATCAGCCTCCCTCTGCAGAGGCTTCCTGACACTGGCACATAATGAGAATTGACTAACCTAATAAATTCAAATGCGAGGTGAATTCTACTTACACTACCCTGAATGGGTAAAATTTCCCCCCTCTCTTACAGCATTCGAAATTAGCCAGGCACCATGCTCATTTTGCACCTGGCTATCAGACACTTGCAACTAAGTGAAGATGCCTGGGTGCCAGGATAGCACCTGACATCTCCGCCACTGGCTGGTGCACACCATCATTGTTGGTTTTTTGCTGCCATGCTATGGCATGAGTCAGATTTTAGCTGACAGTATACAAAATTCATTTTCGGCTTTGTAATCATGGGTTTTTTTGGTTTTTTGTTTAAAAAAGTGCCTAAACATTCCATTAGCATGCCCGTAACCTAGGTTTCAGGGGCCATATGACGAATAGCTTTAATATCTCTGTTTCTATCATTGCTCTTCATAGAACTGGTCAAACAGTTACCTCAATGAGAGAGGGGCAGGCACATGCAGGAGTAGGGGAGGAACAAATTATTGTTACTATTATTTATTAAGTTTATATACTACCCTTTATCCGAGGATTACAGCATGGTTTAGAATATAAAAATACAAAAATACATAACATAGTAACAAGCAAAAACAATAACCCATTCACGGTTGAAAAGGCCATAGGGACTATAGAGTGGGCAGGAGCACACTTCTCATAGTTTAAAATAAACCATGGAGTAATGTTATGTACAAACTGGGCCAGTGTAAACTTGTACACCATAATCCATATAGCATTGGCAAAGAGCACTTTAAAAGCTTCACTGTATGACTATAGATCATGCTAATTAGGTATGTTGTATTACTCTAATAAAGAGTAAGTTTATTAGTTGTGATTGAAATACAATTGGTACTGGGTACACCAATTAATTTGAAGAGAGTGAAGCTATCTGTGAGTGCCACAATCCTACCGCCTGTATAGGGAAGTTCCATTCATGTCAGTGGGGTTTTACTATGAATCGCCATAATACCCATACATGTGAAGAGTCAAAGTTCTGGAATTTACAGCATTGCTAAAGGATAATTCAATTGTAGTATTATGTTGTAGTCAGTTTGGGAAGGATGAAACATGGTTCATTTGGAACAGTAACGCAGAGGAAAGCTCATTTCAATTATTAGTGTAACTTTTGTTCAAACTGGAGTTAGCCTTTGCCTATGGTGCCCAGTTAGTTTCAAGCTGTGAAGCTCCAGTATACTTGAAAACAGGCTGAAAGTGAAGAAATCCCTTTACTACTGTATTTGGGTGAAGCTGACATGAAAACTGAATTTCTCCCATGGATGGTACAATGTTAGTTGTGCTGAACTCTCATACCTTGACCCCTTGTTAAAAGAGAAAAACAATAATTATTCCTTCCCAGTTAGTGAAGCAAGCCTGAAGATCCTTAAAACCAAATCAAGTCAATCTCTCTGAAGTTGAATGAAAAGCAATATGGAATAATGCTTGCATTTCCACTTCCAAAGATCAGCCTCAGAAGTGGCGTTGCAAGGTGGTTGCTAAGCAGAATAGGACATATATTTCTAATTATCAACCTCAGCAATATTCGTTTGCTGTGTTGCACTGGTAGTGGCTACAATAACTATGTCTCCTGTGCTTGATCTGTCCTTTGCATTGCTCCATATTTAGGGATGGTATGTTTATGTGTTGGCTGCTGGAGGTTAGAAAATATTGATTCATGAAATCATTCCTCATACTCATTATATTAGTAGGCTGTGTTGTATGGCTGCTTTCTTTAGGGACTATATGAACATTAAGTTGCATTTTGGAACTTTGCTTGAGAATGGGTTTTCTTCAAAGGAATAAGAGCTTTCTCTGAGAGAGAGGATTTATTAAGTTATCTTAAAGTAATTCATATAGCTGCTGCTTCTACAGGTTTAAGCAAACTTTCAAAAGACATGAATAACTTCTTTGTGTTTTGCTGACTTCTAGAGAACTGTCAGGGTTAGACTTCCATTTGTCTTCTTTATTTACCTTTGAAGGGTCAACAGCAGACACCTCCAGTTCAGCAGGCTGGGATGGTGTCAACTGCCCCCCAGGGCATGGGATCAGGAGCACCAACTGCAGACCCAGAAAAGCGCAAGCTCATTCAGCAGCAACTTGTTCTCCTCCTACATGCTCACAAATGTCAGCGGCGGGAACAAGCAAATGGTGAGGTGCGGCAGTGCAACCTCCCTCACTGTCGAACCATGAAGAATGTCCTCAACCACATGACACATTGCCAGGCTGGAAAATCTTGCCAGGGTTAGTATAAAGTTTTTCATCTCATAGAAATCTTTGGTCCTGTTCTTGTAAAGTCAAGTCAAGCCCCTCCGGAAATGTTACCATTGTGACAGTAGGAAGCTAATACTGTTTGAAAAACAATTTTGCCGTAATTTGTGCTCACAAGTTACAAGGTCAGGATGAGAGATACAGATACTGAAGTTTTAGCAATCAACTTTGGCCTCCACTGTGCAAAAAGTAATAAGAGATCCAGACTGGGTGACCTATTGCAAAGAGCAGAAAAGCCTTGATCTGTACTTGGGTAAGATAAGTTTCAATCAACTAAGATTTCCCTTGACCTATCAGTCAAAAGAAGACTTAAGGGGAAAGTTTTCAATTCTGGAGATATAGATATATGCAGTCCAATATACTCAGAAGCGTGAGTCACACTGTACTCCAAGTAATTGTGCATAGATTCTGTGCATCAGTAGCACATGTATAGCTGGCTCAAAGAAATTTAAAGTTTTAAGTGTAAAATTGCTTTTTAACCCTCTTTTTAGTGGCTCACTGTGCATCTTCACGACAAATCATATCGCACTGGAAGAATTGTACACGGCATGACTGTCCTGTGTGTCTCCCTCTCAAGAATGCCGGGGACAAAAGAAATCAACAATGTAAGTAGTCACTAATTTATTTCTTTTTAGGGCATTACAGATTTGCAGTATTCCATTTCTCATAATGTTTCTCCTAATACTATTAATGGCTGGTGTGAGAGACAGCTGCAGGATCAAGTTCCTACAGGACAAGCAGTGCTCCTGACAGCAGGGACCCTCGATATACATGGACCCTCTACTCTGGCCTCACTATCATATTGTGATGGCAGTCGTGTCTGCAAATACAGTAGGACGCAGCCATAGCTGCCCAAGTTGTGGTAGGCAGCAGCCTCCATGCTTATCAGGTCAGCAACAGACACAGTTTAATGCCCCAAACTTTATTGGTGTGTTACTAAGGACTTTATAAAAGGGTTGGTGTGTTTTATGTTCATTCTAGTCACTGCTTTTGATCGTTTTCATGTCTTCATTTTTTCTAGCATTACTAGGTGGTGCTGCAGTAGGACTTGGAAATTCTGGCTCTGTAGGGGTTGGTCAGCAAACAACCCCCAACATAAATACTGCTAACCAGATTGACCCCAGTTCGATTGAGAGGGCTTATGCTGCCCTTGGACTGACGTATCAAGGGAATCAGATGCAGACGCAGACACAAGCTCAAGTGAAGAGCCAGCAGCAAGGACAGTCACCACAGGGACTTCGCCCCATGAATCCTACAAGTATGTTCTTAACTTCATTTTAAAAATGTATATCCCACCTTATTTCAGAAGGCAGCTAACAACTCCAAATCATAGCAACAACAATAAAATATGTAATTCCACATTAGAACAAAAATATTACCATCAACACCTAAGCTACAATTTATTCAAGTTTGCGAAGTTTTGCAACCATTGGGAGAATGGATGATAGTGAGGTGAGGCTTTGTACATGGCAAAAGCAAGTTTTCAAGGTTTCATTGTTCTCTAGTATAACCAAAAAGTTGAACTCAGGGTAGTCTTAGTGAGGGGTTATCTCAGTGATTCCCATTGAGTTCATTTTTAATTTGATGAACAAATTAAACACGCTGCAATCTGAGACTCAGTTAAGGAAACAAGATCTGCCTCTGCCATCATAAGTACTCCCTCCCCCCTTGAGCTGCTCCTACACATTCATATGGAGGGAAAGAAGCCGTTTTGTAGTAGGGCCAAAATCTGTTTTGCTGCAATGATAGCAGCATGTGTACCGTAGAATATCTGGAAACAATTTAAGCACCCAAAGCAATTAATCTACAGTAGAGCATATTTTAATTTTTTCTTTCTTTCTTTTGCTCTAGATGCTAATCCTATGGGAGTGAATGGAGGTGTTGGTGTTCAAGCCCAGAGTCTTCTACCTGAATCAATGTTGCATCCAGCTATGAATTCTCAAAAGTAAGTTTATTTTTAATTGTATAGAAAGCAGCTTCTGGAATAACACATTGAGGAAAGAATTCACAAAAGTGACAGAGCTACAAAATAGTAACTTTGAACAAGAGGGATTTTTACAAAAGGAAAATATTGTAGACTTTAAAATTTTATCTGTGACCTCTGAATAAAGCTCTTTATGATAGAGATGGCTTTTTTGTCTGCCTGATCTAAATTTGAGTTAGCATAGAGATACTCTGTCTGTTCTGCCATAGGGGCTCCACATTTACCTGAAAAACTTTTTTTGTAAAGGTTATAGGTAAAGCAAAATACCTTGCAGTAGCTGCATTGCTTTCATAGTAGATATACATGCGTCTCGTTACTGAATTCTGTAGTGCTGCTACATGCTCTTAGATCGCCGGTTCTATTTTGACTGGAAAGTGTTGGCATTTAAATGTTGTCAGTGAAGTAGCATAGCACATTCTGCTAGTGATACACATGCTATATAGCACATGTTTTGAACTATGATATATAATATGAATATATATCATATACCGGGCAAAATAATTAATTCTGTTCCACAAAAAGGTACATGTTGTGATTGGTAGATATTGTACAAATTAAAGTTGGTTATTGTGCATAATGTTGCTACTGCTGCTCATTGCTTGGGACACAGGTCAAGTGAGGACACTGAAGCTTCAGCTCCTGACCACTGTAAATTATTGTTGGTTAATAACAAGTACTCAGGACTTCCCAGATGCAAGAAATGGCAGCTAATGTTCAAAATTGTATTTCTCCATCTATAAAGTGGAAAGTGAATGAATATTGGAACTCACCTTAATGTAGAGCCTTGCCTGAAAGAAGAGTGCAATATCATCCATATGTATTTTAGCACCAATAGTGACTTGCTATTCCTTGGCCCCAAGGTATTAAGCCATTATTTATTTACAGTTGTCTCTTTACATAAAACAGTGTTTCAGAAGTTCATAAGTGCGCACGCGCACACACACACAGAGAGAGAAAAGAAATGATTATCCACCTATGGCTGAGCAGGAATCTGAGCATGAGTAGGCCACTTTCATATACAATTACTTGCGATGTGTTTACATATAAAGAAAGTCTCACTTAACGAGGTTTATTGTGTCTTTGATAATCGCCTCTTTTTTTTTTTAATAGTACCATGATGAATGAAAATGCCAATGTTGCCAGTTTGGGAGCCATGCCAACAGCAACACATCCTTCTGGCATTGGAATTCGGAAACCATGGCATGAAGATATTACTCAGGACCTCAGAAATCACCTTGTTCATAAACTGTAAGTATTGATCACCAAATCTTCAAACTTCTAGATGAAATAATTGAAATAGTGCAATAAAAGTACTTAAACCTTCTAAATGTATCTGCTGCATTCCTTCCATAGGTGATGGATGTAACTATTCACTTTGTTACCTCATTAACTTTACGGTTACTGGTAACCCTTGTATGGGAGTTGTGGGAGACTGAGCAGGAGTCTAAAGATCAGACAGAGTTATTAATGAAAGGAGAAAATCAGCCTTATGACCAAAGATGGCAATACTTCCAATTTGCTGCCTAGCTCATTTGGAATCTCTACATTGAACCAAATGCCTAAAAGGGTGTTGCAGTTGGAATTCAGAGGAAACAGCCAGTGGGGCCAAGTGGTGTGATCTGGTTCTAGCATGTCATCTATGTTGTCCTAAGCTATCTTTTTTTTGTCATTAGAGTTTAATTTCTCAGTAATTGTTTCCGCACCCTGCTCCTGAAGACACAAGTCATTTCCAGGGCTAAATGGCAATTCTGTGCATGATGTGATGGGTGAACAAACACACAGCATTGTAACTCTGCCCAAATAAATTATCCTAGGTTATGAGCCATTTTTCGGTACTTAGAACCTTTGTCACATAAACTCCCCCCCCCCAAGACATCCATAGGGGAATTGAAATGACTTCCAATAAAACAAAGAGATATGATCTTGAACATGTCCAGAACATTTTTCTATACTGACTCAATAAGGAAGAAGAAATTATTACTGGTTTCGACCAGGAGACAGACTCATTGTGATAGATTTATTTGGAAGATTTTTATTTAACATCGCTGTTTTCCTCCAAGGTAGCATACTTGGTGTATTGTCCTCTATCCATCTCAGTTACAACAATGACAGTGGCCTAGTTTGCATGTGACATTAAGCCATAGTTAAACAGTGCTTTAATATGCTGATGCACACCGCTCAAAACTTTCATGTTGCTTCTCCCTTGCTTCTGCTGTTCTAAAGATGAAGCAAATCAGACTCTAGCTTGTCTGGAACAAACCTTGGTTTCAGTCCATAGTCCGTTTGGACAAAATGATCCACAGGCTCGGGTTTGGCTGACAAGCCAGGTCGCTCTGGCTTATTTTGTCCACAGTGTAACATGAGTGTGTGTGGAAGGAGTGCCATGAGAACTTTCGAGCAGCTTGTTTCTCTTTCACATTAAATTATAATTTGTTTTAAACTATGGTTCAATGTGATACACACCAGGTTAGTGAGAATTTGAATTTACCTCCCCAGGCTATATGCATTTTCCTTAGCACTGTTCCACTCAGGTTCTTATTCATCAGCTAATTGGAGTGCAATAAGCTGGGGGAGACTTCAGGCTTTAACCGCCCCCCCCCCAAAAAAAACCTAGAAGCTTAAGTTCTGCCAGCAAGAGCCAGAGGAACTATTGGGTGGATATACTTAAAATTCAGAATCTCTTGAGGCTGAACACATTATCAGGCTAATGACAATTTTAGTACCAAAAATTAGCTGACAACCCTTTCACAGAAAAATCAATTCCTGTTAACCCACTCCCTGCCCCCCAAGTTTTCTTTTGAGTAACCCATTTTGCTACTGATAAACTATTTGGAGTCAAACCATTGTGGATCTTCAGCAAAGCATCCAGAGATCTACTTTATGCCTACACATGGATTATGGGGAATGTAATAAGTAGTCCATGTAATCTAGACCAGTTATAGGCAAACTCGGCCCTCCAGATGTTTTGGGACTACAACTCCCATCATATCTAGCTAACAGGACCAGTGGTCAGGGATGATGGGAATTGTAGTCCCAAAACATCTGGAGGGCCGAGTTTGCCTGTGCCTGATCTAGACCATTGCCATTTCTTCATGATGGGGAAAAACAGTTGAATTGAAAAGAAAAAGCCCAGGCCGTGTTTGCTAGCATGCTTCAGGGGCTTGTTTAGTAGTGCTGTAGGTAACAGTGTTACTCACACTGTTGAGTAAGGGACAGTTCTTAATCATAATTCACATATTGCACTGATTGGATGAGGATTGGTTTTGTTGTCTGTCTTCTGGCCCAGTCAAGGCATGTTTTATTGAGACAATAGATGTTTCAGTGTGGCAAACTTTGGTTCTTATTCAGCCATCATATTCAAAGAGCGTATGAGTAGAAAGTAGCCTTTTGTTAGCAACCCCTGGACCTAGCCCTGAGAACTTTTGGATCTATGCTCTGCTGCCCCTTGTGGTAAGACACTTCATGTTACAGATTGAAAGGTTCAGAAGACTATAATTTCCTCTGTAGGGTGATTCTACTGGATCAGTCGCATTCCCTGAAATAACAAGGTTATAAAAGCTTGTTTTGCCTGAGAAATGGTCATCATGACTTTCTCTTTCTTCCTGCTGTATCAAGCTATACTCTGCTGGATTCTCTTCAATTTCTTATTCCAGAATTTGTTCTGCCTGTGAGTTAGTATCACAACAGCTAATTTCATATTTGTACTGAACACCTATTCCTAATTAAGGCATCTTATTTGTACCTCTTGGTCCAGTACAGCTGCAGAATTCCCATCTATGATTGTTCTTGGCTTTTACCATAAGTTGACAAAAATTAAGAATAACGTAAACTCTAGCTGTGGGCATTAGATTTTTGGATCTAGAGGTTCAGGAGACAAATAGTTGGTTCAAGGTTTCCCTCTATATTCTTGCAGAGTACAAGCCATATTTCCAACTCCTGATCCTGCAGCACTAAAAGATAGGCGCATGGCAAATCTTGTTTCCTATGCTCGGAAAGTAGAAGGCGACATGTATGAATCAGCAAATAGCAGGGTAAGTTATTTTGTAATTTTCTGGTATCAAAGTATTAATTTATAAATTGATTTGTCTTTGTGTCATTTCTATAATTATGTTGATCAAAAGCCAGTCATGTTCTTTTCCATTGTATGTATATATAATAAGTATTTGGAAGGAATGCTTCAGTAATATTAATGAATCATTATTTGTAGCAAATTCCAATTTTCTCTGAAGCAAGTTCCAAGGATTCAAACATATTCTATTTTAGGAGTAGGAAACATTTTAGGCTTTGCAAGCCAGATCCCTAGTAGATGCTAGCTTTGTGTCTACCCTCCTGTCAATCACTGGATGTCAGAATGGCATCATTGCAAAGAGCCCTGCACAGTGCTTTAAAGTGTTTGAAGCTTTAGCTTTGTAGAGGCAAAGTCTGCTTTCCCTGCCAGGACACAGTCAGTGGCACCCTTTCAGGCTCATAGTTGTGTATCAACAGCTGCATTGACAGCTGCATCTCTACCTACCCCACACCTGATGTCATATATGACATACTTTGGGGGAAACTGCTTTGCAGGCCAAATATGAAACTGTGGTTTGGACTGTGGGCCAGAGGTTCCCCACTGCTGCTATTTTCACCAAGAAACAAGCCAGAGTGGGGTGACAAAGGCCTGGTTCTGAGTAGTTCCTGCTATACCTCATATAAATAGGATAGTATTTAGCAAATGCAAGGAATGAAACCTGCTCTGACCAAGAAACTAGCCCCATTTCAGTAGTTCTCCTGGTTATACTCCTTTGCTTTTGTCCATTTACTCCAGTAATGAAGTGCTGCAGTTGGGACAATGTTGCCTTATGGCCAAACCTGCCTACCATGCCAGACACTGGGTATTTGCATGCAAAGGACAGACTCTTGAGACCTTGTATTCTGGGACCTAGTAGAGTGCTGTCTGTCAGTTGAAGCAGGAGGCAGAGGCTGAGTTCCAAAGCTACAAACAAAGAATATTAGCAAAATATCATTCTGGTGTAGGCTCATTCCAGTGACAAGTTACTTGGAATAAGGAGTAAACTTTTGAGGCTAGTATTTTATAGGGCCTGCTGACTAGATACTTGTACTTATGGCCAGCTGACTGAATGCTCAGGCAACCTAGAACTGCAGCCTAGATGATGCCCTTGAATTACGGAACACAATCTGCCAGACTTGAAGTGTAAATTGAACAGTTTTGCCATAGGAAGTAAGGCACTGAATCTTGATTTCCTGGGCTTACATGTACAAGACCACTCCCTGGTACTTCAAAGTATCCTGGCCTCTACTGATGGGGACCCCAGTCACATTCTCCCCACTCCCCCTTTCTAGGTCAGTACAGTATGAAGGGCAACCTTCTATGTGTGTATACCATCCATCACAAGGATCAGCATTTTACTAGTATGGATTAAAATGAAATTCTAATGAGAATGTGGCCACTATTTTCTGTGCAGGAAAAAAAATTACAACTTAATATGGTGTAGCTGGAGGATTCCTTCAGTCTCGGGTGGATTGGAAATATGCATATTGTAAGCTTTTCTTATGTATGCATCTCATATACTTTTCTCATTGCAGGCAGAGTACTACCACTTATTAGCAGAGAAAATTTATAAGATCCAGAAGGAACTGGAGGAAAAGAGGAGGACCAGGCTACAAAGGCAGAATATGATACCAAATGCCCCAGTCATGCCACCAGCTCCTATCAGTCAGGGCCCCATGGGGCAGCCACAATCCGTGATGACAGCAAGTAAGTGTTGTACCCTTACAAAGTTTGATTTAACAATAACAATGAATTTAACAACAACAATAGACATTTGAATCTATTTGATTCTTGGGCACTCCAGAATTACAGGGGTGACAGTCATCCTCCAGCTGGGTACAGAGGGAATAACCCATATGAGCCTTCACCCCATATAGTTGTGTGATTTGTTCAGAGCCTAGAAGTGCATAGTGTGAAAACATGGCAAAGCAGTTGTGTCTGTGAAAGGAGGCATTGGGACAAGCATGTTGAAAACGGCTAACTCATTATCAGCATTCTGATATATCTGTATAATTGCAAACATTTGATCATTAAAACGAATAGTTCTACACAAATGACATTACACCCTTTAATCTCTCTTCAGTTACATATAGTTCTGTTTAAGGTTTCCTTTGTTCTGCTTGTGAAACATAATTGTCAGTTTCAGGGAGGATGCTTGGAGAACTGTGCATGCTTTCACATTCTGTTGAAAGTGCCTTCAGAATAATGCCCTTCATCCTGGGATTTCATTTCTAAAGATACATTTGGTTCTTGAAAATAGAACTTGGTTGATCAGCTGCTGAATTTTATAAAGATAGTGCTGCTGTTAGGTTTTTAGCATCCTAGATGTAAAAGTTAATATTCCCCAAATGCTGAAATATGTCCAAGAATTTAAGAATTAAAGTTCCCCTTACCCTAAAGTGACTTTTTTAAAAATGAAAATGTCTGAATTCTTTAATTTTGGTGTTCAACTACATTACAGACGGTCCTCTTCCCGATCCATCTATGATTCGTGCCAATGTGCCAAACCAGATGGTGAATCGAATGCAGACACCATCAGGTAAGAGTTCAGAAAAAGAGAGCTGAACAACTTGGCACTATAGTAGGGACTTTTCATTGTCTCTACCACTTCCCATGCCAGCTCCAGCATGGTCCCCTACCTGACAGTGCTTCCACCCTATTCGGCTCCCACTTCGGTGCTGCCACAGCATGCCACCACCATCAGTTATTCACCTTCCTCCAGATATGTTTCCTGCATGGCATGCTTTGGAATGGGTGCTGAGCTAGTGCTTAGCAGCTACCTGCCAATGTAAATTGCCCCAAATGCTATGCTTGACATTTCCCATCATGCAGTGTCCAACATCATTCTAAAATGTCAAGCCACCACAAGCAGATCAGAGTCGAGCACTGAGTTGGCATAGATTCCAAAGTGCTGGCACATGTTGGGTCAGTATGTCCAGATGTGAGAGGCCAACAGCAGCATTGGGCAGGACATGGCAGTGGAATGGCAGGACACAGCAGCAGCAATGTCAGTTGCCAAAATCTTTCCACATACTTTACAGTGTCTCTTAAGAGCCACCCTTTTCTTTTTATTGCAACAGGCCATGTCCATATGTAATCATTTCCCCCAAGCTGTGTTTTCTTGATTTTTCTGCATTTCTGGTACATTTTCCTCTCTTGATTTGTTTCAGAATGTCTGTGCTGTAAGTGCCTCTTTCCAGTGCCATGATAAAGTTCCTATTTGCCTTTGCTTCCTGTCTCTATTCATTTTAACTTCAAGCTTCACACTCCCTTGGGTCTCCTTATTCTCTTGCACACAGTCCTGATACTGGTTTGTCCCTGACATCTTCCTCCTTCTTTCTTGCCTATTTAAAAGATTCCCATCCTTCTCTGATTCTTACAAATTTAACTTTTTGTGTGGCATAGTATAAATATTCTGATGAACTCACCAATCTTGTTTAAACATGTAAACTTCCAGGAATGAATCAGTTTGGCCAGATGACCATGCAAATGCAGTCAGTTGGACCCCGGCAAACTCCTCCCCTTCAGCACCCTGGACAGCTAAGCCAGACGGGGACCATGAACCAGGTTGGTTGACTTTGCTTTCCATTGTTGGCTGCTGTGCCCAAACTATATAGGGGCTGTTTGACTCAAGTCCTGCTCAGAGTAGACCTGTTGAAATTAAGAGATCTGACTTGGTCATGTTTATTAATTTTGGTGGATCTACCTTGAATACCACCCTATGTATTTAAATGTGTTGGTAGTCCACTCTCTAAATAGGGAGTACTGTTCATATTTTAACCAGTCATGTTAACTAAGTTAGACCTGCAACATGCTTCAAATAATGAATTTTATTGGGCTACTGGGCTGAGAATCCAGAGGCAGTACCATTTAAGTCTCTGGCCATGATAGTCCCTGGCAACTTATCGGAAAAGAGGGTATCAATAACTTTACTATGTTAATGTCTGGAAGTACTATGTCATTCTTAACATTGACTATTAGCTTGATACAATGTTTTATTCATTCATAATAAATACTTTGTTACAGATGGGATTTTCCCCACGTATGCAACAAGGGGTGTCACAACCTTCCAATCAAAGTCAGTTCCTTCAGCAGACCCAATATCCTACATTGTCTCCTGGAATGAATCCAACAAGCACGCCTATGACTCAACCTGGCAATCAGACTCCCACGTCTCAAGTATGTTGAGAGAAGTTCTGTTGGCAGGCTCTTTGGATGTGGATTTGTTTGTGTGTGTGGTAGACCTGGATGAATGATAAAAAGGGAGCAAAATTATTAATTCAAGCCAGTTACTGGCACTACTGATTATCTAGTGAGGACCATCTTTCAGGCAAGCGTACTTAGTACTTATCCTTAAGTTCTCTGTGCACTGCCTTCCATTTTACTCACATTCTCCTTGGTTGGCAAGTAGTTGTACAGGAGTGCCACTGAGTGGGAGAAGGAGGAGGATGGGCCAAAGCTCCATCCATTCTCCGATGTGAACTGCCTGCAAGTCACACCACTCCCTCCACATCCTTTTCTCCTTTGTGTTCCAAACTGAGGGAGCAGGAGCTGATGGAGACTAGATCTGCCCCTGGGACTTTCAGTTGTTGATACCAAACATAGTTTATTCAGATACTGACAATTCTTTTTTTCAACAGGCACAAATGACCAGCTCTTCCTGTCCTGTGACTTCTCCAGTAGTGGCGCCAGGTTCTCAAGGGAGTCATATTCACTGCCCTCCTATTCCACAGTCTACTTTACATCGAAACTCTCCTTCTCCAGTACCAAGTCGTACTCCCACACCTCACCATACACCCCCAGGACTGGTATCCCAGCAGCAGCAGCAGCAACAACAACAACCAGCACCACCACAGGCAACAATTGCATCTGCTCCTGCCACTGTTCCTCAAGCGATGCCACCTGGACCACCGTCACAAACTATGCACCCCCCACAGAGGCAGACCCCAACCCCTCCCCAGGCTCAGCTGACTCCGCAAGTGCAGCCTCCAGTTTCTGTTACCCCTTCTGCAGAGCAGCAGCTGCCACAGCAACCTCTTTCGCAACAGAGCACGACTGCATCTGTGCCCACCCCTACAGCAGCACTGCAGCCTCAGCATCCTACAACACCCGTAAGGAAGTTTAAGTTTTCTAGGGCTATTGAGAGTGAAAGTCCAACCTTGGGCAAAATCTTTTTAGGTTGTTATATACAGTATCAAAGGCTAAATGGTTTCTGCTGTCTCAATAGCATGCATTGCATGAAGGTATAGAACAGTATGCTGGACTTTGGAATGCATGCTGTCTTTTGTATAGCAGAGTTTCAAAGAATTAATTCAGCTACAGATGTCTGATAAAAATATGTGTGTGTGATTTCTGGGGAGGAAGGTGCAGAAAGTGGTATAGCTAGACATAATTCCGTGGTAGGCTAGTATTAAGATATTGGGGGTTTTTTGTGTAGCGCCTCTTCTTATTGAGATGCACGTGGCACAAGTTGCTTGAGATACCATCTAGCTTAGAAGCACAAAATAAAGCAAAGAATACAATTGCTGCAAAACTGTGTAACACTACTTGACATGTAGCTTTACTAGTTTTGTTGCTTTCATTCTGTAGCTTTCACATCCAGGTGCAAACATTGATGGGCAAGTATCAAACCCACCATCCACCAACAGTGCAGATGTGAACTCTCAACAGGCTGCTCCTGAACAGCAGCAGCAGCAGCAGCAGCAGCAGCAGCCTTTGCCTGAAATTAAAATGGAGATTAAAATGGAAGAGGAGGAGTCAGAACAAACAGATCTTCAAATGGAGGAGAAGCCAGAGGTGAGAGTGTGGCATTCACACTGGATATGCCTAGGAATTCATTCATTTGATCACATCTGGATCTTTTTCCTCCAAGAAGAACAGGAGGGATACGGGAAAGGGGGGCTGCAATATATCCACTCAACCCTATGAAGTAGATTAGGCTGAAAAGAGAGTAAGTGGCTCAAGGTCACCCTGTAAATGTCATGGATTTTAGCCCAGGTCTACCCAAATTGGTACTTTATCTACTATACCAGTCTGACTTGCTGATTAAGAAA
The DNA here is from genome assembly GCF_964234715.1 of Podarcis melisellensis. Classification (NCBI taxonomy): domain Eukaryota; kingdom Metazoa; phylum Chordata; class Lepidosauria; order Squamata; family Lacertidae; genus Podarcis; species Podarcis melisellensis. The sequence continues at coordinate 45,556,834 of NC_138542.1, read as the reverse complement.
GTCAATGCACTAATTTTTAAAACATTTAAGTTTTGTTTTTTTGATCCAGATCTCCTGTCTCTGTAGTCTCTGATGCATGATACAAGCGGGGTTAGAAGTTGTCTCTCAAGTGATGACCAAGCAGTTTAATTAGTAGCACTTGTGTGGGGAACAGTTTCTGGCCAGCTGGTCAGATTCTGAACCACCCCCATCCTGTGGTCCATTTTAACAGGTGGGTGGGGTCACCTGATGTCTCATTGACACACACTCTTTTTGGTGCAAAAACTCATTGTGACATCAGAAGACCCAGACTAAAAAAAATTGTTTTATGGTTATAGCGCATGCCACACCTGCAGAGAACAATAATTTATCTGTGGCTTCTTTTCATGCTGGTGGTGAAATATTTGGCTTTCTGGAAGTGCTGATCCCAGTGGCCTTGCTGTAAATTCATCTGCACTATTAATTTGACAGCACTTGTGTGTGTTGTGAAGCACTCTCGGGATACTTTCCCTGCATGTTCCGCCTGGCCTTTGGTTTGGACTCGGTCTGACCCTTATGTTTCCCTCTCCTTATGGTCTAGATTTATCAGCTATTTTAAAATGAGGCTGCATTTAAAGTTTTATTTTAACCTGTATTTTAAATTGGTTTTCCCCCTTCTCTTTTTCCCCTATTATGTTTTTACTTTGGTTTTATTGGTGTTAGCCGCCCTGAGCCCAGCTCTGGCCGGGGAGGGTGGGGTATAAATAAAGTTGTTGTTGTTATTATTATTATTATTATTATTATTATTAGTGGGGAAGTGTGTGTGTCTGTCTGTTTCTCTCTCTGCGGCCCCTTCGGCGCTTCTCTCCCGGGCATCGGAGAACAAGAGAAAAGCAGAGAGGAAACAGACAGACAGACAGACACAGACAGAGGACTCAGTGTGGGACTCGGGAAAACCCGGAGCTGGCTGACCGACCCATTCACCAGGGAAGCGGAGTCGCTCTGTTGGGTTGGGCTTTGGGTGGGCAGGAAGGAGAAGTGAGGCTCATTGGCTTCGCAGCGTGCAGGCAGCAAGGTCTCCTGTTGTGAGGTGTCTTCAAGGAGCAGCTTGCCTCCACCCCTTCACTTCTTCCAGCCCCGCTTCATGACATTCACTCCTTCTGCACCTCTCCCGCCCTCTCCCTGGCTCTCCCCCTTCCCCACCCGGTCCGCGCTCTCCAGCACAGGCGAAAGAGCAACCTCCTTCTGAGTTCAAAAAAAGGAGGGAAAGGCAACGAAATCAGGCTTATGCAAAGGCCAGGCAGAAGCATCCTGATGTGGCACATTGCAAAGCTGCCCCCTCTCCCGTGTGTGTGTTTTGCTTCGCGCAAGTGTGGCCCAGCGTAGCTCTCCTGTCCCTGGTGTCGGAGGACAGGCTCCTCCACCCCCACCCTGCTCTGCATCATGGATCTTGAAAACAGCAGCACAGCCCAAGCCTGCTGTTTGTCCTCAAGGGTAAGAGACAGACCCTTCTGTTTATCGATGGCTAGCTGAGCTGTTGCTCCCCGCCAAAATAAAAAATAAAAATCCAAACCTGCTTCGGATCCAAACCCACACCATCACAACCCACTCTGGTACACGTGTCATAGGTTCACCACCACTGCAATAGAGGGAGTACATACAGTGTCACCCAGCCACTTTCTTCATTCTTATTCTTGAAGGTGTGGTAATTTATTATTATTTATTTTATTTTTGCTTTTTTGCTCATAAATGTCTTCTTGCTTTTCCAGGTTAAGGTAGAATCCATGTCTGAGGAATGCAAATCTGAATCAACAGAGCAAGAAGAGAAAAAACCAGAAGTGAAGCAAGAAGTGAAGGAAGAGGAGGAAAGACCTAGTACTCCAGGTACTCAGTCTTCACCAGCTTCAGGACAGTCAAAGAGGAAAAGTAAGTTTACTGTTTCTTTTCAGCTACATAGAGAACCTGTGTAGTTTTCTTAAGTTTGAGACTTGAACTTCGGTACTTGAACTTGAATTTCGGTAATAGGACATCCATAGAAGGATGTGCCTTATCTAACGAAACACTGGTTAGGAGGCAGGCCTATGACATTTAACTATTAGCCAAACTTTACATTTACTGTGCACATTAGCTCTTGAGTAAAATATTTTTCATTCCTACTGTTGTTCCGTATCAGATTCCTGTTCTGACTATTGTAAATTAGTCAGTGCCTAACACTTCACCATTGGATAATGAGTGGGGAAACTGGAAATGAAGCATTGTCTTGATGTTAATCAGATTTCTAATTCTCTTGGTTAATTTTATGTTATGTGTCTCCTTTCACAAGTTTTCAAGCCAGAAGAGTTGAGGCAGGCACTTATGCCAACATTGGAGGCACTTTACCGTCAGGACCCAGAGTCCCTTCCCTTCCGACAGCCTGTGGATCCCCAACTACTAGGAATTCCTGTAAGTGTATTGAAAAGAAACATTTCTCTCAATGCGTAACTACTTTTCCAGGGCTTTGGTGTGTAACAACAAAATCCTGTAGCTCCATCTTTTTCCTTTTTCTTTTTTTCAGATTAGTCTCCTTCAGAGCAAAGTTGTCTTCTGTATTGGGCATTTTTAAATTTGTCTTACCCATTACTTTCTGAGATGGGGTTTCAGGCTTTTGTAGATGAGATAAGCAAAGACATTCCAGGTCTGCATCCAAGGGTTCAGAATTCTTATTTATTTATTTTTCAGGATTACTTTGATATAGTAAAGAACCCCATGGATCTTTCTACAATCAAGAGGAAGCTTGACACAGGACAGTACCAGGAGCCCTGGCAGTATGTCGATGATATTTGGCTCATGTTCAACAATGCCTGGCTTTACAACCGCAAAACATCTAGAGTATATAAGTACTGTTCCAAGCTGGCAGAGGTGTTTGAGCAGGAAATTGATCCAGTTATGCAGAGCCTTGGCTATTGTTGTGGACGAAAGGTAAGGAGAGTCATCTTAAGCTGAATTTCAGGAAATTACCCAAACACTTCAATGTCTAATTTTAAGGATCCCTTAAGTCTGTTTTGAATGCTAATATAGAAATCAAGTATGGTGAACTATTTTAGGATTGTCTTAAATTGTGTTCCGTACTTACTCCAGAGTCTTAATGTGCATCATTAAATACAACATTCAATTGTTTTCCTACTGCATGTAAGCAATAAAGCAGATGGTCCTCCAAGGCTAAGAAGTTTATTGTCCCTGGTCTACCCCTACATGTAGTTGTGTACAAAATATTTTGATGGCAAGGTTTTCTTTGGGGTAAACAGCATTCCTAATGGATAAAACTACTGCCTAATAAATGTTATGTTGTACAGGAATCATCATTAGCACCACAACATTTGTAGGTTGTGCTCTGATTCTAGGAGCTTGGGGAGGGGCGGACAGTGTTGATATTGAACTACCACCACTGATACTTCATGAATACTTATTCATGAATAATACTTCATGAATACTTATAAACAAAAACCTGAGGTTTCTGTGCAATCCCAAGTATGGGCTTTCTGCCTCTTCAGGACAGTGTCTGGAACCTTCTAGAGCTTATCCATTAGGAAAATTTGGAGCCCAGCCTGCCCTCTGGAAATAGTGTACATGCCGTCATTTGGTGGGATCTGTGCATTCGCTGCTTTTGGATTACCAATGTAGTAGCAGCTTTTGAAACTTTGCTTTAAAGTGTCTTATTTCTTGGATACCTGTAAGCAACCTGCGTTCCCCTCTCTTTTCAGTTGGAGTTTTCACCACAGACTTTATGTTGCTATGGCAAACAGTTATGCACAATCCCACGAGATGCTACATATTACAGTTACCAAAACAGGTAAGAAAATGCTTGGGTACAGCATTGCACCTGCTGTGAAAAATTATATTGCATATAGGCAGGCATGCACTTATATTTGTAGCATTCTCAGCAGATTACTTCCCAGGCAAGCCAAGTGCCTTGTTGCATCAATTGACTTTTACTTCCTGTTTCAGAAATTAGGATGTTAATATAAACTCTCCATATGCTTTAGATAAGTTCAAAGCTTTTGCAGTAAAACCATCATTTTTTCCTCTGTATGAAACAGTGCAGAGAAAAGCATGCATGTTTGCATCTTGAGTTCACTGCATTTAACATTCAGTCTTGTCCTAAGGGAGACATATTTCCTGTTTTAGATCAGTTATTTCAACCAAAGCTGTAGTTGTAAAGCTGTGTTTTGTTTGAGCCGCGTGAAAAGCAGGGTGCCTGGAGGTCAGAGAGGGGCTGACTTCACTCTGCCTCTTACAGTCTCTCACGCTCAGCTAGAATTTCTATGGTAGTAGCACTCCTGTGTGTGTGCTTGGGCTCTCTTAACTATTGAGGCATAACTGTCAAGTGTTCCTGAGTATGTACTCTTGTTTAAGAAGCTAAATCTTGCACTGCATCAGACCAAGATCTACCTGGTCCAGCATCTTTTATGGGAATTTCAGTAAACCAGCAACTTCTCTGTACTCCATTGGATCTGTAGCCTTCAGTTTGTTCTTGATAGCTCTTTTCTGAAGTGGAAATTAACTGAGGAGTGAACTCTGGAGTTGTTTGATTAAATAAGCATCACCGTGCATCTTAATTTTACCACCTGCATGATGATGGCAATCTTTCTGAAGACTTGCTTTCTGTGATAGCACGGTTCTATGTTCTGCTTTGGGGTCGGAAAACATCTGATAGGAAAAACTGTGTTTGGAGCTCTTTTAAGGGAGGAAGCAAAACTGAGAACACAACTTTTTCAGGTTTTTTGTCAGGAGTATTGCTGCAAATCATGCTTTGGGTGGGTTGCTGAAGTAGATAACTAGTTCTTTAACAAATCTAAAGCTAAGCTTTCATTTATTTCTATAACTTTACAGCTTCATGCCATAAGTCATTTTTATCACAAATGCCCACTTGAGTAAAGAAATCACCATATGTATACATATGAGCTGGGATCCAAAGAACTGCTGTAGCTGTGTACATGGGCTAGGACATTGCTACTGGATTTTTTTACCTTTAATCAGCAGACTGTCATGCCATATCACAGCTTTTGAAATTAAGAGGAGTTTCAAAATCAATGTGGAATGGAAGGTTGCTGTCCAAAACATGCAAGGCAAAGCCCCCCCCAGCAGATAACACTAAGTGGTTCTTTGGACACTGGTCTTTTGAATGTCCAAATCAATGTTTGTCATTGTATCAGTGTAATAAATAAACTAACCTGTTATAGATAGGAAACATAGGTGGTGAAGAAGTGATCCGTTCCTTAGCAATTACATTTCCTCTAGTGTTGGTTTTGCTTTGCTTTATAATACTGTCACAGTTTTGTTTTTTGTTTTTGTTTCTTTTTGTTGTATGTTTGCACTCAAATTAACTTGCTTAGCAATGGAAAGGCTGCAGTTTCTGTGCACTCTTGAGGGTAAAAAAGCATCTTGAGTAAAGCATTCAACATTAATTTAGATGAAAATGGAATCCTTTTAATATGTCAATTATACATCAATTTGGAGGCATGGAACATCAGTACGTCACATATTAAGAACATACATATGCATATCTGATTGTCAGATGCCTTAAAGCACCTGTCATTTTGGCAGATCATGAACAATTACATAGAAATTGTTTTGGGGATGGTTACTGCTGCTTTAAACAGATGTTGCAAACAAAAAATGCTTTGAGGGGAAGGACTGGCCTGTCAACATTTGAGCATTCTCAAGATGGATTGTTTTCACCCCTTTCCAGCCCTCTCCTGGCAGATGTTCTTGTGAAAAGAGTTGCTACCCTGATGCAGATGTCAGAGCAGCAATTGCTCTTACCCTTTCTTCATTTTGATTCTCTGCTTTATTGTAGCATTGATTATTGAAATGAGGAGGGCATGGGCATACTAAAATGGAATACTCTTTTTATTTGCTATAATTTGCTGCTTGTGATCCCATTTGAGAGATTTAATGCTAATCTGTGCTTTGCCTTGGCTTTCTGCTTTGTGTTGTCCTGTCTTGCTTCTGTGTTTTTGTTTTTCGTCCTGCAAATCCCTATTTCTTTGTTCGTGTGTGTGTGTTGTTTTTTTATTTCTCCTTCATGCTTGTCGTTGTCTGCACTTGGCTTTGATTGCAAAAAAACCAACCCAAACAAAAAAACAAAACCAAACACAAACTCTGGGTCCCATAAATCTTCATCATTGAATGTCCCTGTCGCCGTTGATGACCTGCTCTCTGCTCCCGCCCCCCTCCTTGGCCTGCTGTGATTGGTGGCTCCGTTGCTTGGCTTGGGCTGTGTTGTGTGGACGGAACAGTTCACCCAAATATGGCCTTCTTGCCGACAGGTATCATTTCTGTGAGAAGTGCTTCAATGAAATCCAAGGAGAGAGCGTTTCTTTGGGGGACGACCCATCACAGCCTCAAACGTGAGTAGCTATCTCCTTTCTAATTATTTTTAAATTTCTTAACAACATTTATCATAGCATTAGTCAATCTCATCCTCTAAATACTATTAAACAATTTACATCAAATTTATGGTAAAATTCCTTATTTAATGCTGAGGCCTTGTGCAATTATGGGAGGAACAGAGGACAGGAATATTATTTGAAAACTAGACAAACCTTATGTTTCAGAATGAGCTTTAGCTTTTAAAACACATATTTTGATGAGAATATGAAAAACCACTTTTGAAAAGTAGAAGCATTCTTCCTGTTTATATGCTAGATTTAATAACGACCTAATGTTTAAGAATTCCAATCCCACCTGAGCCTGCAAAATTTTTTCTTGCTTCTGCTTGTAGAAAAGAGACTTCACAGCTTGCTTTAACTTTTAACTATTTTGTGCATGTACATGCACACACATACACACAATGACTACCTTTAATCTGTTGAGCAGGAGATCCAGTAAGGAATTGTTCAGGCAGGTACCTAACTGAAAGCAGGCCTAAATTTGAAAACACGGGTGACAGATTTTCCTGCTCAAAATAGGGTTATGTTGGAGCAGAGTGTTCATAGGAATTGTTTGCTGGAGGTTGCAACCATGTTCTGACACTTAGAATATTTATGTGCCTTTACATATTGGCCATATTTGAACGCCACATCCTCTTCTCCTTAGGCACAGCTACAAGGATGAGATGAGAACTGCATGTTGTCCAAACCCTAAACTGTGACTAACCTTAACTATGGTTTGCAACAACTCAACTTCAAGCCATGTGTTATGAAGCATGCTTGTTTCAAACAACCCATAGTTAATGCTAGCCACAGTTTAAGTTAAGTTCAGATGACATGGTGTTGCGGTTAATCTAACCCAGAAGTGGAACCATTGGAACTCTCAGGTTGGGGAGTGCACAAGCTCAAGGCTTGTGGCTCACTCTTGTCATGCTGGTGTGTGACTTGTCGTGAAATCTGGACTGGGTCAATGTGTAAGGCTCCCTTGCTTCAACTTCAATATTTGTAATTTTTTTCTGATAGTTCCATAATATGTGAAATAGATTACTTAATTGCAGTAAGTGGGGGTCCTTTGCCTGATGGATTCTGGTTATATGTGAAAATATATAAACAGGGAAGGTTTTAGAAGCAGGAAAGAGCCTAATGCCGAGGATTAAACAAGAAGCGCTTGGAAGGAGACTTAGCTAAAAACTTAGTCTTCAGTCTTGTCCACCACTAATTTAACCTACAGGAGAAAATATGTAGTAGATTTGTGGAGAAGAAGTGCCTAAAATGCTTTAAAATACATTTTTAATGCTAAAATACACTGGATCTCAAGAGACATAATTTTTAGTCTGGTTGGATTCTGAGGCAGCTAATGTCTTCCAGAAAAGGGAGGTTTCCTACCCTTCAAAAGGTGAAAGGGAGCTAGCCAGGAAAAGCTTCTCTAGGCAACAATTTCATAACTGGAACATCACCACCAAGAACATCCTAGATGTCCAGATTTTTCCTCTAGTCCAAGAGCACTCTTTGAAATCTGAGAAACTGTTGTAGGCACTACAAAATATCCTTTCATATCCAGGCCAAGTTCAAGGCGTTACTATTGATATCTTAATACAAAGCCCTCAACAACTTGGGATCCATTTACTTGTGAGATCACCTTACCTCATTATATGCACATTTGATCTTTGAACATTTTAAAATACCTATTGTAACTTTTTTTGTTGACATTACATTAACTTATGTCTTGTAAACCACTTAGAGGTTTATTACAATTAAGCAGTACGGTATATAAACTTCGTTAAATAAACATCACAGAAGGTTAACAGGTAATGCTTAGATATACACACACACCAAAGCAGGCAGAACACCTCTCCTACACAAAAAAAATAATACAAACAATTGCCACTCCCCTGTCCTTCCCCAAACTTGACATTTATTCATTTTGTATACTGCCCTTCATCCACAGATCTCAGGGCAGTTAGTTCACAACATTAAATTACAATATAAAAACCACAAAATACATAGTAAAAAAGAACAACATCAACAACTTATAATGAAGGGATTTGAGAAGTGGGGTCCCTAAGAATTTGGGTTAGTACTGGTGCTTTTTAACTTGTTCATAAATCACCTGAAATTAAGCACGAGCAGTGTATTAGCCAGTTTTACTGATGATACTGAATTGTTAAGGTGGTAAAACCAAAAGAGTATTGTGAGGAGCTCCAAAAGAATCCAAACTGGATGAATGGGCATTAAAATAGCAAATGCTGTTCAGTGTAAGCAAGTATGAAGTAATGTGCAACGGGGCAAAGCACCCTAACTTCACATACATGCTTATAGAGTCTGACCTGATGGTTACTCATCAGGAGTGAAATATTGAAATCATCACTGGTAGCACAGTGAAAATGTTGACCTATTGTGCGGCAGCTGTGCAAAAGGCAAATTCCATGTTTGGGATCTTTGGTAAAGAGACTGGGGAAAACTCTAAATATCACAATGTGATTATACATATTTGTAGAGTGACCACAACTCCCCATTAAAATGGGGGGGGGGCAGAGGGTCTTGGCTTGTACCAAGGTGGGTGCCTGGGGGCAATGTGATACTTGCAGGTGTCACACTGGGGACCCCAGCCTATATCTTACAGCTGCTGTCCATACCTCTTTGAGAGGATACAGTAATAGCACCACCTCCCAAAATTTCAGTTCTATATGGGGTACCTATGATATTCCTTCATGTTATGAGGGCCCAGATCAGGTAAGTCCTTAAAAGCTGAAACCAGAAATTTGAGTTTGTGGTTGGAAGCAAACCAGTAATCAATCCTATTAAGTGTAGCATAATTCTTATGGCCAGCAAAAGTCTGCTACATTCTGGATCAACTTCTGAAAAAAATTCTAAAGCAGCTTTATAGACAGCACACTGCAGTAGTTCAGTGGTACAACAGTTACCACTGTATTGTAAGCACGTGCTACAACAGTTATTTACAATAATTTCCTAACCTAATTTAATTAGTTTGATATTGTTCTAAAAGAGTGCTTTTCAACAAAGCCTCTTTGGAATAGCTTACCATAGTAGAAAAGAATGAAATAGCTAGCAACATTGCGATAAACAAAATCATGTATCTGATAAAGTAAGCTCTAGTCCGTGAAAGCACATGCCATAATAAAATGTGTTGGTCTTTAAGATGCCACAAGACCCTGTTAATTTTGCTGTAACAGACTAACATGGCTACTACCTGTCTGGTAACAATAAACCCAAGTAAGCAGCAAGGGGGAGGGGAATATGACAGTCACTAAAATAATAGATCAGATTGCAGCAGCAATTCAATTAAAAGCCTTGGTAAAAAGGAAATTGAGCTGAATCAAGGTAGAAGTAACTGCCATATTTATGTCTAGAGAGACTATTCAAAGACAAAGCACCATCACTGAATAGATGCTCTCACTAAAAGAGTTGAGGGCACCTGGAAAAGGGTGTTGGAAGGTGGGCTGGTGCATATAAGAAAAGATGGTCCTTCTTAAGTACTCTAGTATCAAGCTGTTCAGGGCTTTAAAGGTATAAAAATGACATTTGCATTGAACTTGGAAATATTGGGTAACTTTGTAGAACTATTAATACTGCAGAGGTGCTGAAACTAGTGTGTCCTGCTTAACAGTTTATCGGTTGTGTTTGGAACCAGATGAAGTTTCTGAACCAATTTTAAAAGCAACCCCATACCATACACAACATATAACAGTAGTCAAACTCTGAAATTTCCACAGGGTAGAAGACTATGTCCAAGCTATCATAGTAAAAGCAAGTATTACAGTTGAGAGAAGATAAGGAGGTCTCACTAACTCAAAAGCTAGTCATAAGTTGTATATTAATAACTGTCAGGCTTTAAAGATGATGTGTTTTATAAAATGGGGTTTCATGATACGTCAAACTGTAGAATGTGTTTAAATAGTACGTTCTGTACTTCCTAGTAGCCTCTTTGTGCTTGTCTGCTCCCCAATCTGTGATGGAGGGTTGAATTTGGATGGTTAGAAGCTGCATGGTGACTGCATGGTTCCTGTACCTAGTGAGGACGAAATTATCTGTAGCTTCTGATGACACTGCTAAGCCCAAAGACTTTCTGGATTTTTAAGCATTTGCAGAGGGGGAGGAGTGCTTAAGTGTGTGGTCACAGGTTATGAATGACAACTCCGCTGTCTTTAAAGCTTTTAGGTAGCCACTGCATTGCCCTAGATATTTGAACTCACCTGTAGTTTTCCTTCCTCTCAAAATTTTTAATTCTTAAGAAACAGAATGCATATGGAGTTCTATTGGGCTGTGTAGCAGGGTTTCCTGTAGGTGCTAGGAAGATTTTTTTATTATTATGAACAGCTACTTATTTTTGTTACAACTGTGATTATCAATTTTTCTCCTCAGCACAATAAATAAAGACCAGTTTTCTAAAAGGAAAAATGATACACTGGACCCTGAACAGTAAGTCATGCTTGAGCAGCTCAAATCACTTGTCATTTTAAAAATGAAATAAAGTTTTTTTCACCATTTATTCATTTATTTATTTTTGCAGGGGGGTGGGAGGGGTGAGTGGAAGGCTTTAGCATTATTCTCTTAGTTTATCACCTGCAATATTGATGATGTGTTGTACCTTAAGAAAGCAAATATTTGCCTGCCTAAGTATAGCCACATAATCTGAGTTTGGGGTAGAAAAGCCTTTGATTACTTTAGTCAATATTACAAATTTATATTGAATTAATTTGTTTTGAAGTATAAAAAATTGACTTCACTTTTTCAAAAGCCTCCCAATCCTCTTTGTAAACATTTAACTGTGCTTTGTCATGTACCTAGTTCTGCCTTCAGACTTAGATGTACAGGAATCTTAGTTGCTGTGAATTCTTTTAGTAGTGGAATGTAAGAAAAGAGAAGCTATATAATGCATAACTAAAATCATTGTAGACCATATGGGGAGTAGTGGTTTGCATTTGGGCATAGTACACTAGACTCTTTCTGAGAAAAGATACATGTACAGCAGATCAACAGGTTTGAAATTGTACAGTTCTGAATATTTTGTACTTGGGCTACATAATCTTCAGTTCCAACACATTTTTTCTAAATCAGTTATCTTCAACAACTTCCTGTGTTGCTTATACTTTGATTCTCTCTTCCAGGTTTGTTGAATGTATAGAGTGTGGAAGAAAAATGCATCAGATTTGTGTGCTTCACAATGAGACAATCTGGCCATCTGGGTGGGTTGCTTCCTGCTTTTTCTTTCCTTTTTTCTTACAAAGATGGTAATTTCTTGATGTGCTTTTTGTGTACAATTAAAAAAATGACAAAATGACTACAGTTCTATCTGGCAAGAGGGCTGGTGGTCTAATTTAAAACAGCAACCATGCCAGCTTAAAATTGTTTTTCTAAAACGCTTGCCATTAAGTTGCTATTTTCAAGTCACTTGATAAACTTGCCCACTTAATAGACATTTGTTAACATACTCCTATGTAATATCAATGCTGCCTTTAGAGGGACTTTCTAAAACTCAGATCCCAGGAAGCTTGATTTTCTAGTTCCAATAACCTTACTACTGCTGCCACAGATCACAGAATGCACAGAGAGCATCATTTTTTAATTTCTTTTTCTACCTTTTCTATTTCAGCTTTGTTTGTGATGGTTGCCTAAAGAAAACTGGGCGAACCCGGAGAGAAAATAAATTTTGTGCTCGAAGTAAGTGAAGATACTCCTTGTCTTCCTCAACCCTTTGGTTGCTTTATTTAAAACATTTTAATCCTGTCTTTCTTTAAGATGGCTAACAACAACATTAAAAATCAATACAATAGAGAATTTCAAGTACAACAAAAATAAAATAGCAAGTTAAAATGACAGTCCCAATTGCCCACTTATAACTTTTTAGCAAAATTAAAACTCTAAAGTCCAAGAGCCTTCATAAAAAGAAGAGTTTCCCTTGGCAGGGAGTTCCAGAGGCTGGACACAGAACCTGAAAAGGTCTCATGGACCCAGCAAGATGCATTTCAGGGGTCAGAGCATCCACTTGATGCTCACTTACCGATTAGGAAATAAATCTTACTAATTTCAGAAGATCCTATAGCTAAGTGATATGTTGAGAACTGTTGTTATTACATGCTGTTTTTTTCACTGAGCCACAGAAATTAACATAAGGTAGTCTATTGACCAGATCAGTTCCATTTGGGTACTGACAATATTCCTCTATCAGGAACATGATCCTAACGTTACTCTGCCTTTAAGGTGGAATTTTGAATCTTTGGTCATTTTTATAATAAGAAATTAGGCAAGTATAGAAGTCCTTGCCTATCAGTAACCGCCTGGTAACTTGCGCTGACAAGGTGCAATTAGGAGGCCCAGGTCTCTGCACATCCTTGAAATATGGAAGACATTAACTTGCAGCCAAACATTTGGAGTTTTCCCCATTATCCTAAAATGGAAACCAAGCCACTATATGAGCCTGATACTTAAAGTCTCAACATCTGTTTGCTTTCCCCCCATAATTAAAGCTTCCTGGATTTATTGGGATCATTGCTTGAGAATTGGGGTGGGGGTGGGGATGTTGTATTGTGCATGCTATTTGATTTCCAGTTTCTTTCCTAATCATTCCCAATACTGTTTGCCTTTTTTCTATGCTGCTGCATGCAGTGTTTTTAGTGAGCTATACACAGATAACTTTTTCCTAAGTAGTCCGTTCAGGAACAATCTTGCTAGTATGGTGGACAGTTTAAGATGCTGGAGATAGATCTTAAAAGAGCTCTAGTACCCTGCTAGAGACATGATGACAAGCATATGTTCAAAAAGTACTGGAATCATGTTTCTAGATGAATTCCATTTTCTTCATTTAGGCGATACAGTGGTGCCTCGCAAGCCAAAATTATCCGTTCCGTGAGGCTCTTCGTATAGCGGTTTTTTCGTCTTGCGAAGCAAGCCCATTGACAGCTTAGCGGATTAGCGCTACAGCTGTCAAGCGGCTTCCAGCGATCAGCTGTTAAGCGGCTTATCAGCGGAACAGCTGATAAGCGGCTTAGCGGCTTAAGAAAAGGGCAAAAAAGGCTAAAAAAACCCGCGGGGGGATGCAAGATTTTTTTCGTCTTGCGAAGCAACCCCATAGGGGAATTCGTTTTGCGAAGCGCCTCCAAAACGGAAAACCCTTTCGTCTAGCGGGTTTTTCGTCTTGCGAGGCGTTCGTCTTGCGGGGCACCACTGTATATATGCTTGATGCTATCCTCTTTTCTTGGGGAGAACATTATGCAGATGTTAATTACTAGCTTTATTGAAAACTGTTAGCAGGTTAGTTCAGTTCTACATCATTCAGTTGGTAGATTAATAGGCAGAAGTTTTAGATTAACATCAAGGGCAAAAGCGTGCAAATTTTAATCAGTGGGTCTCAAGGTAAAGCTGTACCTATTTATATTAGGTGATTTTGGTGTTGATGTTTACTGTAATAGTATGCTGAGAGTTCTTTGTTTTATACAGGGTTACCAGCCACAAGACTTGGTACATTCTTAGAGAACAGAGTGAATGAGTTCCTGAGAAGACAGAATCACCCTGAGTCAGGCGAAGTCATAGTTAGGGTGGTTCATACTTCAGAGAAAACTGTAGAGGTAAAGCCAGGGATGAAAGCAAGGTATGTTTTTCCTCAAGTCTTTGAGTTATGTTTCCTTATGAATCCTCTAGTTGCACAGTTACTGTGTGTTAAAGCAATGCATAATATATCATTTTCGTAATCAAAGAGCACTTGGCGATATCTTTGCCATCAATCGTATCTCACATTTATGAGTTTCAAACTGTTATTTCTATGACTTTCCCATTATAACAGGTTTTTTTTTAAAGTAAGGTGAATTAATTCAAAAATGTTGATCATAGGGATTAAATAGAGCATTGGCTTTTCATAATTTATAGCTAAAAAATAAAATTTAAGGAGTAAAACATAATATTCCAGTAGGCTGTAGATACCCTGAACTGCTAAGTTTTCATTTGCAGGCTAAGGTGGTCAGATCTCTTCTAATGTTAAGATATTTCCTCGCTTCCCCACACTCCCCATGGAATGTCATAATGTGAAGTGTTTTTAATGCTGCTGTTATAGTATGAATGATTATAACAATTAGGACATTCACTGTTGGTTGCATATCTTGTTACTTAGACTTCATGCAATGAATTGTAAGGGTGAGGAGAAAAGGTATGTGGGAGATGTTGGGAAAAGACTAGGAAATGAATGGTAGTAAATTAATCACATTAAGGAGACTGAACAGGCATCTCTTATTGTTTAATTCTTATCAGAGATGGCTCTAATTCTCCCCATAGTTACCGATGTGCTCATTTAGGTTTTGTGCAGTTTATTAATTAGACATGCGGTTATGCTATCAAGACATTTAAAGCTGTTTTCATCATTAAGGTTAAACTACAACAGAACAAGGCAGTTAAAACAAATCCATTATAAAATAAATAGCATAAGTTACTAATTTTTATTTTGGGTACCATATCTGCATTTTTGAAACTGTACCACATGACTAGAATTTCTGTTACCTTTATTCTGTCATGCTTGTCTTCAAAGAATGCCTTTAAATTATGTCTTTACATTTTGCAGGTTTGTAGATAGTGGAGAGATGGCAGAACAGTTCCCTTATCGAACAAAAGCTCTCTTTGCTTTTGAGGAGATTGATGGTGTCGATTTGTGCTTTTTTGGTATGCATGTTCAGGAGTATGGATCAGATTGCCCTCAACCCAATCAGAGGTAAAGAAATACACTGATGATGTTTTATTATTTTGATGGTAGTTATGTTTGGATTGTTGCTAGATATGCCATTTTGAAGGTTTAAGAGAGGTTGAATTATTTGCCCCAAAGCAAACTGCAAGATTTCTTGTAAATGTCTACAGTTACCCTCTACTCCTGCTCCATCTCTGACTTTCCTTTCTGATGGTTGATTCCCCCCCCCCAATGTGTTTACTTCATAGAAGCAACTGGAATGTTTTTATCTTTAAGGTTTTCTGGTTTTTGGCTAGCTTTGCTAGCCAAGCCAAAATTGTGGTTGCCAGGTTTGCTCTTCCCACCCTGTCCCATCCCCCCATGGCTTGATGGAGGCAATCGCCTCCACTCAGCAGCAAAAGAAGTCCTGTGGGAAAGGCAGGCCAGGACCATTCTGGCTTCACCAGTGCTCAACAAAGGAACTCAAAGTAATGGCCAAAGACTGTCCCCCTTCTGTGGGAGAGAGGGAGTGTCACCATTGAGCAGCCACTGAAGAAGCCCTCAAAGCAGATTGGTGTTGGTTTTAAGCCCATATGTTCAAAGTGGGGGCTTGGAGCAATGAAGATGATAGAACTGGGGAGAGGGGCAGGGATCATCAGAATGCTTCCAGGGGACAATCTCCACCCATCTTTGGAGCATCAGATTTGGCAGAAGACTCCCCATGGCACTCCCCATGGCAAGCATAATTGTTGAAGCTTGTTTATCTTTTATATGTAATAATAATAATAATAATAATAATAATAATAATAATAATAATGTTTTCCCCTTAAATTCAGTATTTTCTACAGAATTAAATGAATAAGCTCATCTGCTCATATTAGTCTTCTACTTTTTGTTAAACTATTGCAATAACTGTTGGGAGATGTATCCTGAGACCATTGTGCTAGCCACATAATGTGCCCATATCTATTGAATGGGGGAAAGTAGCCTATGAGTGACCTATTTATAGAGGTCAAGTAATGCCTAAAGTTTTAATGCAAGCTAAGTGCTCGGTATTTGAGAGATATTAATACTTCTTAGAAGTGGCACCATGTAAACCAGTACCACATTTTTTTCTCCTGACATTATTTCTATTTATTATGCTGCATTGTTATTGAGACTATATATGTTTGTTACTGTAATAGACTTGCCTTACAAAACACTTGAGAACATCCAATGTCTGAGGCTTGCATGCCAGAGAGAGATCTAGCCCAACAAGTTTGCAGGACTGGTTTAAATATCAACTGTGACTTGATACTATAAAGACTCTCCTCCTGCAAGAGAGGGGAGTGGTGGTGGTCGGGAGCCGGGCTCCGCCTCAAGCAGGGGGCGTTAGCCCCCTGCCTCCCACTCACCTGGCTGGCGCCCACGGGCAGGCACCCAGCCAGGTGCCTGCGAGGGGGCATGTTTAGCAGCCTAAATTGCTGCAGCGCCAGCCTTCCGGCCTCACTTTTCATCGTCCCGTCGCGAGTCTATAAGTACAAACCTTCAAGGAGCTTTTGACTTGTATGTGCACTTTTTGCCCTCCATTGCACAGGACAGTTCCCTTTCTGGTCTGAGGCAAGTCAGAGTTAGTCATTTTGTCTGAACTGTCAAACTATGGTTAGTACTTCACCTGTGGGCCAGTATTGGAAACAAAGGTTTGATCCCGTTTTCTGGCCAAAGACAAATCCTAGTTTTCCAGTTCACATAAAATCACAGCATGCAAGCCTAAAGCTCTTGAAGGTTCATTCTAGTAGCACCAAACCAAGGTTTGACATTGTGACTGAACCTTTCTGGCATTAATTTCTTCCAGAGATGAGTGCTGTAAAATAAAATATAAAACAAGGGCCCCCAACTTTTGGAGTTTTAAGGCCACCTTTGGAGATCTAAAACTCTCATGGGCATCCCAAGATATAAGTTTCAGAGAAGAAGAAAATAGTGATGCTCAGAATACCCCCCCCCAACAGACAAAACACCTATACATCTCTGATAACAAATATCAGATTAAAAAAGCAGTTAACATACCCTCTAAAATAGGCAACCTTCCCCAGAACAAATACAAGACAAGCAAGCCCCCCAAAAGCTCATTTAAAGAAACATTAGAACTGAAGGGCAAGAGGTATTGGTGGCCACTAAGGGGGTGTCAACGAGGACACCATGGTGCCCACAGGTGCCATGTTGGTGACCCAAAGTATAGAATATTACATGGCAAATAGAGAAAAAGTTTGGGCAGGGAAATGGCAATGTAATTGAGATAGCTATGTAAACAAAACAAAAATGTGAAGGAAGACAAATTACTCAAATGTTGAAAGTACCTTAATTCAAACACCAACAGACATTTTTCCTTGGTAATGGGGAAAAAATGGAATGGTGAGGTATTTGAATAATGTTTCTGGTTATGGCCTGGATTTATGAATGTTCTCTGTTCTTTATCTAGGAGAGTATACATATCTTACCTTGACAGTGTTCACTTCTTCCGCCCCAAATGCCTGAGGACTGCTGTATATCATGAAATCCTAATAGGATACCTAGAATACGTTAAAAAGTTGGGGTAAGCTTTCTGTTCTTTTGCAGTAAACTCCATACTATCCCAATGATTGAAAATGATAGATCTTCAGAAGTAAATTGTGGGTATAGATGTGCTCAAATTAGTAATTAACCTTAATGAGCAAGAATATACAGTTAGGTTGCTTGTGGCAACCGTACAGTACATTTTAGGTCCCTTCAATGTATGGGCAGAAGTCAGTATATAGAGAAGTTCCAGCTTGACAAGTCTGATCTGAATGTTTGTAAAGGAAAACAATTCCTGCAGTGCTGACTTACAAAAATAAAAATAGTCTTAAATGTTGTCTTCTATTATTGTATTGATCAGTGATGTGAAAATCTCTTGTAATTGCTTTCAAATAACCCACCTATGGCGTAAAACTTCTTTTCCGTCTCTACATTTTCCCTGAATTATTTTCTTTAATGTCTCTTTTTAAAAGTTTGTATATCTGAGGGCAGAGCCTTTGTCTCATTTTATGTAGTGATAGTCACCAGCACTGAGTAGAAATTTTGACGCATGAGGTGCTTCAGGAGATAATGTGTCTGGAGGGGGGGAGAGAAATGAAACCAGGGTGGATTGATTGAAAATAAATAAAGCCAGCATGATGTGAGAGGTCTCATTTAACTAGATTAACCTGAATTAATTTAACCAAATTGTAGACAAAACTAAGTAAATGACAAAGTGAAATAAGCCAGAGGAAGTGGGGTGGATTTGAGGAAAATGTAGAATAATTAGTGATATGCTTATAAAAAGAGGTCCCACAAATATCTCTGTTGTGAAAAAGGTGTCTGATTATACAAATTTTGAAATCTAAGCAAAGGGACAGTTTAAGATCTGTATCAATGGGGTTTTGATGTTTCTCTCTGTTTTTTTTAATCATAGTTGCTACATAATTCTTGCCTGGGTAAAGTAACCCTTTTCTCTACTTAAATGTTCTTTGCTATCAAATGAAGCAGATAGAAGTTGGCTACCCAAAATAAACTGTCACAGATTTATAAGCTGCTGACCACCACATCTTGGTTGTTGAGAAGATAAGCTGTAGAAGACTGGGGAAAGGGTGCATTCTGCCATTTAAATTGTAACTATAATGGTAGAAATGGGCACACAAGCAAAAGTTAAAGTAGAAATTGGCTGATAAAGCCGCAGGAAATATTGGTCAAGTTGCTTCAAGGGGAAGAAGCATAGGCAGTAGATTCTGAACAATTTGACTTCAGGACCTAGCATTTCCTTGAGCACCCCAGAATCTCCTCCCATCTGTCGTAAGTATTGAAAGGGAGTGGTGCTGGCAGTGATTACCAGATAGTTCAGGTGCAACTGGTCTGCCTTACAAGGCTGTTGTGCAGCAGTTGCACAAGGAATTATAGATAAATGGAAGGGACAAAGAACTACCCAGCATCTGGTTGGGGAGGGTATATAGGACAAAATAGTTTAGAAAGAATGGTGAGCGTTCTAAATCTGACCTATTTTTCCATCCCCAAAGAAAAGGAGCCTAAATTCAATAAGACAATATTAATAAAACCATTAAAAACCCAGATTTCTCCCAGTTTTGCAAGTATTATTGAGCATAGCCTGTAACTGTTTTCAAACAGAGATTGGGTGGGTTGAGTTGGACAATAAGCTCTTTCCATTGGCTATCGCATCAGGCTTCTGAATCCCTTAGAATAGTTTAAAGGTATATGAATCAGTTCTGTTTCTGAAGCTAAGCAGTTTTGGGTCTGACCAGTTAACTTGGATGGAGAGGTCATCTGCATCATTTATACATTGCTCCTTGGATGCAATATTTCTAGGCTGACCTTGGCTCTGCTTTGATGTTGTAAAAGAAACTCTTGCTCCTGAAAAGATGGATAAATGAAGTGGGCAACAGGGTGAAACACTATAATGAATAACAGAACTAATGGTATTGACTTTTCCCTTTAATTCCTATTAGGTATACAACGGGACATATATGGGCCTGCCCACCTAGTGAAGGTGATGATTATATTTTCCATTGCCATCCTCCTGACCAAAAGATACCCAAACCCAAACGACTGCAAGAGTGGTACAAAAAGATGCTGGATAAATCTGTGTCAGAGCGCATAGTGCATGATTACAAGGTTGGTTGTGAATTAGTTTAAATATCACCTTTAGTTCTTGCCCCTTACATATACTGGAACAGGAATTTATTTTGAGAAAAATGTCGAAATATTTTTGAGAATATTGCTTAGCTAACAGTACTTAAAAGGTAATGTCCGAGAAGCATTTGGATCTTATGAAGCATTTCAAATTTGGTGGATAGAAAAAAACTTGCACCGTAAACAACAGCACTATTTTTAAAAAAATAAGCCTAGAAGATAAACAACTTTGAAGAATTAAAGTGTCCCAGAGTGGTTGGGGCAACCTAGTCAGATGGGCAGGGTACGAATTATTATTATTATTATTATTATTATTGTTCAAGAGAGACTAGGAGGCCTTCTGCATGAGAATTTCTGCTTTTGCTCCTGTCATCAATGTGATGTGTACTGAGAAACATTTTGTGTTGCAGGATATTTTTAAGCAGGCAACAGAAGACCGTCTGACAAGTGCAAAAGAGCTGCCTTACTTTGAAGGGGACTTCTGGCCTAACGTTTTAGAAGAGAGCATTAAGGAGCTAGAGCAAGAGGAAGAGGAGCGAAAGAGAGAAGAGAACACTAGCAATGAGAGCACTGATGTAAGGAAGTCATGTTTTCCCAACAAATGTCATTCATCACTTTATTTCCTAAAATCTACAACTGGCATATTGAACTGGACCCAGGACCCAGGAATCCTCTCTAGAATTATTTATTAATTGCTAATAGGTTTCTTGGTGGAAAGGAACAAGGAACCAACCCACAACATTTTGTTTTCATTCAGGAATTACTTCTTAAAATTGCCTGAAGAACATTCTAGCTGCCATAGTGTTTGCCTCTTGTGTGGATAAGATCAAGACATGAATATATGCCTTACCTGGCTTAAGTTGCCACCTTTGCTTTTGGGACTGATGGATAATTGATGTGTTGTAATGACTTCTTGGTGGTTGCTTGTTTACTCTTGGGAACCAAATGTGTCTTGCATTTTCAAATTAGACTCAATTCTCCATTCACATTGCAGGTCAGCAAAGGAGATAGCAAAAACGCCAAAAAGAAAAATAATAAGAAGACCAGTAAAAATAAGAGCAGCTTGAGTCGTGGTAATAAAAAGAAACCTGGAATGCCTAATGTCTCCAATGACCTTTCCCAGAAACTGTATGCCACTATGGAAAAGCATAAGGAGGTAAGAACAATATTTAAAGTATCTGAATGGCTGCAGCATCTAAGTGCAAGTGAAATATATCCTTGGACTGTAAAAGTAGGGGGTTTATTACTTCCATGTTGACTGAGGGAACTTCATGACCAAATAATAATCTTCTTTTCATTTGCCACACAAGTTAGACGCATGGTTAATTTAATCCAGTGGTGTGAGGCTTCTGAGGGAATGTATTGAAATGAGCGGCAGACTGCACACATACATGCTCTGTGGAACATTGTGGAAATTAGTTGCATACATGTTTCTATTTGTGTTAAAAAGGTTTTTTAAAATCTTATTTCTCCTGGGTATTTAGATAATATACAAAAACAAAATCCTTTCTTATCTAATAAACCTATATAGCTATTTTAAGGTCTGTATTGTAAATTGGAAAGTTGAGCTTTTTTGCCAAATTCTAAGGCACAATGAAGCATAAGGCATGCTGTAAACCTATGAGCATGTTATCAAACACATGTGAGAGTAAGGGAAAACTGTGAAAGAAAACAAGTGCTTTTTTCTAGAAAAATAGGTACCAGTACTCACCATGAAGTTGTTACAGTAAGTGCCACACTTTTTAACAACAGCAATAGAGGTGCTGGTACTGCATACCCTTGAGGACCCCCTGGGAAAAAAACCACTGAAGAAAATGCTCAATTGGGGCATGAAATCAGGCTGAGGTTGCATTGTGGCCAAGTGATTTTGGGTTGACTTTGTTGTGGTAAATGAAGTTAAACATACAGATTGGAGCATTATAAACCACATAATCTGAATTTGATTTGTATAACACAAAGTATTATAACTAGGTGTTTTACTATTTCAGGTATCTTTTAGGGCAGGGGTGGGAAACATTCTAGCCCAGAGAGCCAAATTGTTATCTCTCCAACCCCTTGTAGGCCAAATTTGACAGCTAGTTGTCCCCTAACTTCTTACTCTCGATGCTGCTGGGCCTGGCCCCTGATATGTACAGCAGGGTGGGGCCCAGAGACATTGAGAATAAAGTTGATGGCACTTGTTGCCTAATGCCCAGCTCTTTTCTCTACAACGCTGGGCCAAGGAAGTACAGGGGGGCTAGAATTGTGCTGCTGCTGGTGGTGTTGGTGGTCCCATCCTGCAGTAAACTTGACAAAATACGGAGCAGTTGTGGCTTGTTCCTGATGTTCGGAGCATGTTGACTACTTCAGACTCCACAATGAGACTGTAAGACAGAGAACAGAAGGCATTGTCTAGTTAAGGGTGATGAATCAAACCTCTTGGAATAAAGCCTAAAATCCATTACTCTCTTTTTCAGGTATTCTTTGTGATCCGTCTCATTGCTGGTCCTCAAGCCAACTCCCTGCCTCCCATCATTGAACCTGACCCACTCATTCCGTGCGACTTAATGGATGGGCGTGATGCCTTCCTCACCCTTGCTAGAGACAAACACCTTGAGTTTTCCTCACTACGAAGGGCAATGTGGTCAACCATGTGCATGCTGGTAGAGCTGCATACTCAGAGCCAGGATCGTTTTGTTTATACCTGCAACGAGTGCAAACACCACGTGGAAACAAGGTGGCACTGCACAGTCTGTGAGGTATGTCTCGCCACTGGTGAAATAATTTGTTATACAAATATTCAGAGGTTTATATCATGAAGAGGTTTTTGGAACTGAAGTGGAGGGTTTCATTAGTGTTGTCTACTGTAATATTAGGTTTTATCTTATAAAGTTCCTTGCTATCATACTCCAGTGTCTTGATATTTATGTTGAAGCATATAGCTTACGCTTCCATTTTAACATGGCTCTGCTTCAGAGTAAAGAGCATTCTTAGGATATTACAGCCACGAAAAGTGATGAAAATGTACTCTCCTTAAGGCCCTTTGTTAGGGTCCCTGTTTGCCCAAGGCAGGGATCATCAGCCATTTTGGAACAATGGACACATTTCAAATTTTGAGAGTGTTGTGGGTACCAGTGACAAAATGGCAGCCATGGGAGCATGTCATAACACAAGATTAGAGAAAGTACAGTAATTGTGAAGTTTCTTATAATTGTATTTCCTGATGAATTTCTGCCTACCATGAGGCTATTAAAGGCACAACAGTGCTCCCTCCCCCCATTTTTCAACCCTAGACCAAAGCCTAGGCTGCCATTTTACCTGCCTACCAGCTTACCTGGGAGTAAAGCCCATTAAGCACAAAGGGACTCAAACTTCTGACTGCCATTCTTAGTAGGTGTTCTTTAGCTCCTGCAAAGCAGAAGACATGCTTAAGCCACTTTGCAAAGATTTCAGATTTTCCTTTTGGAGACAAGGGCATTCTTCAACCCACATTCGTTGTGTAGTAGTATTTGAGAAAACAACTTCTAGGGATTACCTGACCTCAGATGAATTCACCATAGGAAAGATGCATTAAGGTTTCTAGGGGAAAAGAAATTGCAAATTACAGAGATTCCAAGGACTACTAGAAAATAAGCATGAAGAGTGCTCTGAGGGAGAGGGGAAACAACAGCTCTTCAGAACCCAAGTAGTTCTTGTTACCTAACTTACTAATCACAGCTGGCTTCACTTATTGGCTAAAAAATAAAAACATTGACAGGTGGCAGAAGTCAGGCTGACTATTCACAGAAATTGCTTAGCAACATATCTGCACTTTTTCCTCGTTAACTTTCTAGGCTGTCAAGCGATTTCTTTTTAAAAATAAATATATGAAAACTCAGAACTTAGGACCTTAGGAGTCACTGGTTGGTGACTCCTGGCCTGTTTCAAGTCTGCATCTGTCTGAGATGGGAACAGCCTTTCACTTTTGTTGCTCACCATATCAGTCTTGCTGTTCTTCCCCTATGAACTGATACTTGAGCCACTTTGGCTGATAGTCATTGCATAGTTTTCAGTGAATGCTTGTTTATGCCTTTCCAAGTTTCATGATTTTTTTTCTTGGACAGGTCATCATTAGCATTTTGAGATTGCATTGTTAATTAAGACTATCTTTTATCAGCTATTTAATTTTTTAGAGATGTGTGCCTCTGTCAGGGAATAAGGCCAGTTATCTGACTGATCATTTCTGTTTTTAGGATTATGACTTATGTATCACCTGCTATAACTCTAAAAACCATGAGCACAAGATGGAGAAACTGGGCCTTGGTATTGATGATGAAAGCAACAACCAACAGACAGCCACTACGCAGAGTCCTGGTGATTCACGTCGCCTGAGCATCCAGCGCTGCATCCAGTCTTTGGTCCATGCCTGCCAGTGCCGCAATGCCAACTGCTCATTGCCGTCTTGTCAGAAGATGAAGAGGGTCGTCCAGCACACCAAAGGTTGCAAGCGCAAAACCAATGGAGGGTGCCCAATTTGCAAGCAGCTCATTGCTCTTTGCTGCTACCATGCTAAGCACTGCCAGGAGAACAAGTGCCCAGTGCCCTTTTGCCTCAACATCAAACACAAGCTTCGTCAGCAGCAGCTTCAGCACCGCCTGCAGCAGGCCCAGATGCTCCGGAGGAGGGTGGCAAGCATGCAGAGGACCGGCATAGTAGGCCAGCAGCAAGGGTTGCCCTCGCCAACACCAGCCACACCAACAACTCCGACAGGCCAGCAGCCACCAACTCCTCAGACCCCACAGCCGCAGCCTCCACCCCAGCATGCCTCGCAGCCCCAACCCGTACCTCCCAATAACATGCCTCCGTATAGCATGTCAAGAACTCAGCCTCCTGGTGCTGTTTCCCAAGGCAAGGCAGGTGGCCAGGTAACTCCTCCAACAACTCCTCAGGCTACTCAGCCACCCATGCCGGGGCCCCCTGCAGCTGCCGTGGAAATAGCCATGCAGATCCAGCGAGTAGCTGACCACCAGCGGCAGATGGCTCATCCAATTTTCCAGAGGCCAATTCAACACCAGATGCCCCAGATGAATCAAATACAGCCTATGAGTGTAACACCACCTCAGATGGCCAGAGGTCCTGGGGGCCATATAGATCAAGGGATGGGACCATCAGGAATTCAGCAGCAGCCCGCGTGGGCCCAGGGAGGCTTGCCTCAACCTCAGCAGCTGCAGTCAGGAATGCAGAGACCATCAATGATGTCAATGGCCCAGGCTGGGCAGCAGATGGGTATGTCACCGCAGCAGCCAGGAATGGGTCAGGTCCCTGGCGCTGCTCCGTCAAAGCAAAGCTCTGTGCCCCAGGCAGCCTTACAAAACCTGCTGCGGACTCTCAGGTCCCCCAGCTCTCCCATGCAGCAGCAGCAGGTGCTTAACATCCTGCACTCCAACCCTCAGCTGTTAGCTGCTTTCATCAAGCAGAGGGCTGCCAAGTATGTTGGGAACCAGAATCCACAGGGCATGCCGGGACAGCCTGGAATGCCTCAAGGGCAACCAGGGATGCAGCAGCAGGCCATGCCAGGACAGCAAGGTGTGCATCCCAATCAAGGCATGCAAAATATGAATCCGATGCAAGCAGGCGTCCAGAGGCCCAGCATACCCCAGCAGTCGCCACCCCAACAGCCACCACCCCAGCAGGCCATGGGCGGGATGAATCCTCAGGCACAGCAAATGAATATGAATCCTGCAGCAACCATGTCTCCCCAGTTTCGGGAAATCCTAATGAGACGGCAGCTGATGGAGCAGCAGCGTCAGGGAGCAGGGCCAGGGCTGGGGCCTGGCATGGCCAACCATAATCAGTTCCAACAGCCCCAGGGAGTTGGGTACCCTCAGCAGCAGCAGCAACAACAACAACAACAGCGGATGCAGCATCACATGCAGCAAATGCAACAAGGGAATATGGGACAAATGAGCCAGCTTCCACAAGCGATGAGTGCAGAGACGGGATCCAGTTTGCAGCAAGTGTTCCAGCAGAGGCTACTTCAGCAGCAGATGGGATCACCAGCTCAGCCCAATCCTATGAGTCCCCAACAGCACATGCTCCCTAGCCAGGCCCAGTCCCCACACTTACAAGGCCAGCAGATTCCGTCATCACTCACCAATCAAGTGCGTTCTCCACAGCCTGTCCCTTCACCACGTCCCCAGTCCCAGCCACCCCACTCCAGTCCGTCCCCTAGGATGCAGCCACAACCTTCTCCACATCACGTCTCCCCGCAGACCAGCTCCCCTCATCCAGGACTGGTAGCTGCCCAGGCTAACCCCATGGATCAAGGGCACTTTGCCAGCCCGGACCAGAGTGCAATGCTTTCTCAGCTTGCTAGCAATCCAGGCATGGCAGGCCTCCATGGTGCAAGTGCCACAGAACTGGGACTCGGCTCAGATAATTCAGACTTGAATTCAAACCTTTCACAGAGTACACTAGACATACACTAAGACACACTGTAGCATTTTGGGAGCAAA
Organism: Podarcis melisellensis; assembly: GCF_964234715.1. Taxonomy (NCBI): domain Eukaryota; kingdom Metazoa; phylum Chordata; class Lepidosauria; order Squamata; family Lacertidae; genus Podarcis; species Podarcis melisellensis. The sequence continues at coordinate 45,530,648 of NC_138542.1, read as the reverse complement.
AAAAAAACTTATTTTCTCAAGACTTTTTGTACTGAAGACAATTTTTTTTGAATCTTTCTTAGCAGAACATTTTTCCCTGGAATACATCTGAACTCTGCAGCAGTAGTTTGTGGTTTTAAAAATGAGAAACCAACAAAATGAACCTGAGGGACAATAGAATACAAAGAAAATATATTTTTGTTATGGCTGGGGTCATAACCAGTCCTTTTACTTGTTTTTGTTTTCCCTTCGCGTGCGTTGGGGAGGTGCTTGGGAGGGGATAGTTATTTGGCTGCTGACCAAATGGCTTCCTTCTCTAGCCTCCAATAGGTTTTATTTTTTTTTTAAATTAATGAAAATATGTAATATTGATAGTTATAATTTACTGAGGCAGATGGTTAACTTTTTTCCCTATTCTGGTTTTTCTCATGCCTACTGCAAAAAAGAAAAAAAGAAAAACAGAAAAAACAGAACATTTCCTAAAACTGGAGGACAAAAAGGGTGAATGTTGCTTTAAAATACAGTGCATATATATAAATATATAAAAATATATATTAAAGATAAATACCAATTTTTCCTCTTTGGTTGGAAAGATGTCAATTCTTTTAAAAACTGTAAAAATTATTAAGTAACCCAGTCTCCCTCCTGAAGTCTACTTTTGTCCTCCAAGAATTTTCTATACCAGAGTCTGAGCTTAAACTTCAAGTATTAAAATTTGTACATGTAGAGAGAAGACAACTTTTTGCAAATACACGGGGCAGCTGCCAAATGGATGTAGTATATATATTGTGGTTTTGTTTTCTTGAAAGAATTTTTTTCGTTATTTTTACATCTAACAAAGGAAAAAATAAAGAGGGTAAGAAACTATTCCAAGGGTATAATTTTAACCTGAGAGTAAATCCCTGGGGTTTCTTCTTTATGCTTGCTTTCTCTATCCCTCCCCTCCCATTTCCTCCTCTTCCATTTTCTGTAAAACTTGAAAATAGAAAGCAAAAAACCCTCAAATGTTGTAAATCATGCAATTAAAGTTGATTACTTATAAATATGAACTTTCGATCACTGTATAGACTGTTAATTGATTTCTTATTACCTATTGTTAAATAAACTGTGTGAGACAGACTGATTTTTTTATGCTTCCCTTCTTCTTTTCCCCTTCAATTGGTGCTTATTTTAAACTGGGGAAAGAAGATGGTATGCTTTTGCAAAACAAAAAACTACGGCAATCAATTTGATGTATAGTAACATACCATTATGTGTGTTTTTGAAACATGCGTATTTTGGGCTGTAATGAAGATGATCAATGTCCATTTTGCTGTGACACTATATTCGCTTCTACTTGTGCTATGGAAACTTTTCTTCATATCTAGGTGGGATGCTGTCTGCATATTTGACCTGGACGGCACTTGATCCTCAAAAGAACCTCCAGAGTCCAGAATACTGCTCAGGGTTTGACTATCGGAACAGAAGTCTCAAGACACCATTCCACAATTCAGCGGGTTGGCATGCAAGGCGACCTGAGGAATTTGTGGTGATTGCAGGCAAATTATGAGCATGGCAGTCTGCTCTGTCACCAGCAGTTCTAATTTAATTAGATGAGTGTTGTGAAGACTGAGCCTCCCTCTATAAATGAGTGCCATCCAGGGGCAGCAATTTGGTAGTCTGATTTTGTTCATGCCCACAAGCTTAGATGGAAAAATAGTTAGCTACACATACAGTGTTTCGTGTAGTTAACATTTAACTACTGTAGATGCATCTTTGTTTCTGCTGAAGTGGATAGTCCTGATCGTTTGAGGAAGGTTTTGCATTATTAAGTACTACAGAATTCCTGTCAGTTTGGTGCTTATCTGAGCTACTACATACAAGGTCTTCTAAATGTTTCTCCACCTGTTATAGCCCTTTCTGGATTGGCTTAGTTTCAAAGTCAGGGTCTAGCCTTAGCCCTGACAAACTCTATTTAGAATAGTAGATAAACAGGGCAATGCAGGTTGGATGGAAAGTACAGTGAAAGAAGTAAAATTTAATACATATTATCACAGATGATAAAACGCAGGATAATGTACAATTATTTGTGTTGCAAAAATACAATAAAAGTGGCTCATAGAAAATTGTTATAGGTAATAACGTTGCCAGAGGCTTTAGTTTTAGGATGAACTCTGCATCTACAGTCCTATGAGTATTTAGAGTTTTTCCTATCTGGGTGAAGGTGCAAAGTTGCAATGCGCTCAGTGTGATAAATTTGAAATTGTAGTTCTTCAGTAGATTTTGGAGATACAAAATTCCATTTTTAAATTGCAATTGTTGATGACACATCACCAGCTACAGCTTTTATTTTTATCTTCTATGAATTTTCATAATCACTGCGTTTTTGTACTGTCACTCTATGCATCATTATTTGTCTCCTTGTTAGGTTGTTTTAAATTTATTAGCTTAAATCCTTTTCCCACAAGCATGCTCACACACATACATATATCGCACACATACATGTATAAAATGAAATTGCTTTCCAGTTCTTGAGCCAAATGCTCATTCAAAACTGATGAATTAGAACTAACACTCACTTACAGCATTTATAACAGATGCTTGCAAACAAAATATTAAGTATAATAAAATCCAGCCAGGATTTTATAAAAACAGTGGGCAGATTTCTGCATAAGAATTGAAGCGCAGAGTAAAATGACAGAGAAACACAGTGTCCCTAAAGCCATATAGCAGATCCACAGTTCAGTGGATTGAAAAAGACCCCTCTTAATTTTAGGATAGAAATTACATCAAGTTTCTATAGACTGACTTGCCTCATCCTTTCTTTTAAAAAAAGGGGGTAAGTTAATCTGACACTCAGTGCATTCTTCTGTAGCGAACTTGCAGTGCCTTTACAGGAAATAAGAGCTTACAGCTCTGCAAATCAGTGGAGGTGTACTGCCATTAAAAGATACTTTGGGTCTAAATCTTATTAAAACAGAAAATTCTCATATCTATCTGGTATGCAGATGGGTCTAGCTTTCGCAACATGCAGCCTGTCATGTTTTATTTGTAATCCGCAATGATAAACTCTATCCCAGAATTTAAAATGTTGTGTCCTGTAGTTAGGCAGAATGAGGTTACTATCTCTAAGGCAGAAAAGGGTGAAGAAGTAGGAAGGTGGTTACTAAATGTGAAGTTCTTTCTTGGGAAAAACCTAAGCAAAGCCAGAAGCCCACTCCTTGTCTTCAGTATGCACCTCTGACTGACTTCAGCTCTCTTCTTGCCATGCAGAAATATAAAGTGCATTTTCCTTCTGTTCTGCAATAATGTCAGGAATACAACTTCCCTACCTCAGAAATGCATATGCTTCCACCATAGACATCTTCTTGGTCTACAAGCCATTTGACCATACTAAGACACTTCTTTTCTAATTTTATTTACTTCAACTATTAGCCCCCACAAGTATGGCCAATGGGCAGGGATGATGGGAGCTGTAGTTTAGCAACAGCTGGAGGGCCAGAAGGTCCTTTCACCTAGGCTGCAAGCTTGGAAATCTTGAAATTATTAAGCCATGACAGCAACACTCAGAGAAGCCATCATTAAAAGAAAAAAGGCAAACCTACATTGGAGATTGAACTATAGGTGGTTTCTGTAGCAATAACTTCAAATATTAAAAATACATGAAACAGGCTTTTCCCTAACCATCCAACCTGCCTTAATTCTCATGCTTTTGCAAAATAACCACAGCTCCTAATCTTGAATTCTCATTGTGTACAAGAATGCAAAATATACTATCCATAATAGGGATATCATAAATTCTCATATGTATGAAAATTATTGCACACCTGAGCTGCAGAGCAGGAGTACCACCTCCACCTAGTTTTCAAGAACACCTTCAACCTTAACTATACCTACTCACATGGACCTCGTGGGAATCGGTGTGTTTGACATGCAGAACTGCCATTTTTTAACTTGTTGCAGTTTTCTTGTGATGGGGGGGGGTGTACGTGTAACAAGAGGCATTATTTGTATCAGGTTCTTAAAAGGTGAATGAGCAAGGGCAATACAAAGATGGCAACAGTAGACAATCATGGTCATTGCTTCAAATGTTACCTCTAACTGTTGGTACAAAAAAATGCAGAAAGCACTCATTCCTCCTGATAATAGAAGCTTGACATGCAGGAAATAACACAGGAACCTAGGAAGGTGCCTTAAACAGGGTCAGAGCATTGTAGCATGAGTTTCAGGTAGAGTCCTCTCCCAGCCATATCAGTAGATGTTGGGATTGAAACTGCCTGCATACAAAATGAATGCTCCAACTGAGCTCTGATTCTTCCTAAAGAGCACAAGACAGGGCAGGTTTTTTCTTTCTCTGGGTCTGTTGTTGATTGTAGGACCACAAAGTTATGACTGACCTGCTCGAGCTATGATGCAATTGAGATACTTGGAGACAAAAGAGAGAGAATAGGATAAACAACAAAAAAACCAACCACGCTTACTGGCCCCTAGGGGAAAAAAAATACCTAATTGGATTTAGGAATAACTGAGTACAAAACCATGAAACTCACTTTTTACAAGCTTTGCATTATATGCTCACTTATTTGAAAGTTAACCCTACTAATTGCATTGGGATCATTAAACATAACTGGGTGATTACATGTTACTTTCAGTGAGTGTATAATCTCTGTAAATAGCTGGGCGGCATGAATCAACGCAAACACTTGTACATGTGTAGACAGACAACTTGTACCTGTGTTTAGGGTACTATTAATAACCTTAATGGGATCAGATTTCAAAGGCATTCATTTATTGCAAACTTGCATTATAGCCAATGAGACCACTTAGCTGAAGAACCAGCTGTGTTTTGAACTTTAATGCTGCTTGGCAGAGCAATACTGTGCATGTCTTCTCAGTCATAAACTAAATGGGACCGGCAGGGAAGTATATATATGATTGTAGTCTTCGTGGAGTACCTTGGAACTAATGGGGATTAAAACAAGGCAAGTAATGTGTAGCCAGAAATATATCATTTGGTTACAGTAATTTATATCCATGCATTTTGCATAATTTAAGCTGCAATCCCATACACATTTATTTACCTGCAGCTGAACTTAGTGAGGCTTCTAAATTGACAAATTTAGGATTGTACTATTCTCAGTGTCGCAGCTAGTAAAGTGGAGGGCCTGTCAGTTTTAATTTCATTTCATTTTCCCAAATCGGAACTGAAATAGTATTAACAAATGAAAATGTCTCTTTAAACTTGAGTTGAGTGCCTCAGCCTCCCTCCTGCGAAAGGAACTGTTCCGTACCCCTCATTAGATGGGGGTGGAAGGGCACAAACAGCTTTCAGAAAAAGGTGAGTTCCAGCATCTTTCATTTAGAAATTAATTATGGAATAATTAAATTAAGGCACATTTATTGGAACACACCCATTCAGTGCCAAAAATCAAAACCTTACATGCCAGGAAACACACTTCTCAAAACCAAGGATTGCATTCAGCTTGGTTCTATTCAGAGCAGACTCGCTGAAATTGGTTAATATTGTTAATGTGGGTGCATTGATTTTAATGTCTTAGGTAGAAGCTGGAAACAACCTCAAGTCCCTTTCCTCCTCTAAAACCCCAAAAGCTAATTATTTTAGCTCTATAGACAAAATATAGGAGTTTAAGAGAAAGCCCACCACATCTTAGCAGTGGAACCTATTTTCAACTCAATGGCTCAACCTCAGATATTTGAAGGAAAAAAACAAAAAGTTAGAGCATATGCACCACAAAATAATTACAACCATCCTCTACATATCTAAAATTAGGAATAATGTCTTCCAGATTTTGACACATCAGTCGATGTGACAGGCCCACATTACATATTTTAGAAATCCACTGACAAAATGGGCCCTAAAACAGGGTCACAGGCATTGCTATACAAGCTAAAATGTCTACCTTGCTTGCCATCACTGCAAAAAATAGTATGTTGAATCACTCCCTACTTGTATTTCCCAACCAGTGGGTCAGAAAATCTGTGGCATCTACACATCAGAGGCAAGTTGTAATACTCAAAACAACTTGTATGAGCACCTTATGGTGAACCATCAGATCTACCACCAGGGTTAACTAATAGTTTAGCCAAAGGTACTTGTGAGTTTGCTTAGCCAACATTTGTCCACAAATTGTCTGCTGAAGAATCAGAAGTGTGAATGTGTGTGAAACACATTTGCAACTGATATCACAAAGTTGTATTTAGCTGTGTACATACTATACATTTAAGACACATTTAAAGCACACACACTACCCCAAAGAATAATAGAAACTAGTTTTCCCCTCACAGAGCTATAATTCCCAGCAACCTTAACAAACTACAGTTACCAGGATTCTTTTTGTGAACATCCTTTAAATGTACTTTAAACTTCTATGGTGTTTGCAGACACTCTGCAAAAAGGATAACTTCTTGAACCGTCATATGATAGGACACTCAACAATATTTTTTGGGAACTGAAATTAACTGAATGTTGGTTTCATATCACCAAATTACTCACTAGTGAGTATCCTGAGCTTGCTAATGAAACAGTACCTTTGCTGCTGCCATTTGGTAGCCCATACCTTTGCCAGAGGTTTTCAAGCAATGACTGCTATGAAGATGAAATCGCAGGTCCCACATTGAGTACACATTGGCAAAATGCAAGCTTTAGGGATCCCACCAATACTTGCCAAAACAGAGTTGACCGTGAATGAAACGATGACAAACTGAACATTTTTAATAGTTTCATCTAACACCACTTTGGTATGTTTATAGAATACATTTGTATGGTTTATGAAGCAATATTCTGAAGTCATGACTGGTGTTCTTACAAAGTCAATCAGTTTATTTTTTTTAAATGAGAATGTAAGTACTATAAATAGTTAAACAATTCCACATTAATGGGGGCATCAAGTACAATTTTTGCTTGGATGGTTATAAAGTCAGCAAAGCTTCACTTAAAATGCATAATACTGATGGCTGCCAAAGAGCTAAGGTCCAAAATTCATGTGACAATAAATCACTGGGTCAGTAAATACAAAGTAAATTTGGACCTGTGGATTGTACCAAAAAGGTTGAAAAGCACTACCCTACCTCATACAGTTTTCTGGAAAACTTAAGGAAGCTGGCAAGATACTACTCCTGCTTCCCCCTTCCTTCACTTTAATTCCATTGCAAGCTGATGCTGTTCCCTCAAGACACAGTTTAAATAATAAATTGTAATTAATTATTTTTAAGGAGCACACACAGGTTAGAAAGAGTGTGAGAATTTGGCTGCTCAGACTACAACACAAGAGAGTAGTATCCAAAAAGTACAAAACCCTGTTATGCAGTTCAAACACAGGCTCTTGGGAATGAGTCTGAATCAGCCAGAAGTTGGGAACCTTTGACTCTTCAGTTGATGTTGGACTCTGGCACCCATCATCCTTGATCATTAGCCATGACTGCTTGGGTACATGGGAGCTGAAGTCCTACAACATCTGGAGGGCCTCAGGGTCCCCATCATTGAAATAAATCAGGTGGTGACCGTGATTCTTGGCTGCTAGTGAAATCTGCTGAGCAAGCATTAGGTTTTCTCTCTGTATTATGGCAAGAGGCAAGCATTTTGTTGTTTTTTACAGGGGGAGGAAGGAGCTAACAGGCAACCATAGGCAGCTGCAATTCTAGGTGTAACGCTTTAACTGAGAGAAAACACCCCAATTATGTGGGGGAGGGATGTCTGGCTATATTCCCAAAAATTGGAATATGGGGGGCAGCCTCAATCAACTGCTGAATTTAGTTTAACTTGAGGTGTAGGCTACACCAGTGCTTCAAACCTTCTTTTAAAAAAAAGGTTTGAGGGTACTCTCATTTTGACTCAAGAAAATAACTATTTTATAGTTCAAATCATGAAAAATAAATACAGTAAATGGATAAAAGTACAAAGATTCACAAAATGTTTAGAGGGTATGCGTACCCCTGCAAACCCCCAGAAAAAAGCACTGGACACGGGTGGCGCTGTGGGTTAAACCACAGAGCCTAGGACTTGCCGATCAGAAGGTCGGCGGTTCGAATCCCCGTGATGGGATGAGCTCCTGTTGCTCGGTCCCAGCTCCTGCCAGCCTAGCAGTTCGAAAGCACGTCAAAGTGAAAGTAGATAAATAGGTAGTGCTCTCGCGGGAAGGTAAACGGTGTTTCCGTGCGCTGCTCTGGTTCGCCAGAAGCGGCTTAGTCATGCTGGCCACATGACCCAGAAGAATTTTGGATTTGGTATCCCGCTTTATCACTACCCGAAGGAGTCTCAAAGCGGCTAACATTCTCCTTTCCCTTCCTCCCCCACAACAAACACTCTGTGAGGTGAGTGGGGCTGAGAGACTTCAAAGAAGTGTGACTAGCCCAAGGTCACCCAGCAGCTGCATGTGGAGGAGAGGGGAAGCGAACCCGGTTCCCCAGATTACGAGTCTACCGCTCTTAACCACTACACCACACTGGCTGTACACACTGGAAGCTGTACGCTGGCTCCCTCAGCCAATAAAGCAAGATGAGCGCCGCAACCCCAGAGTCCGTCACGACTGGACCTAATGGTCAGGGGTCCCTTTACCTTTACACTGGAAAGAAAGAATGATTAAGATGACATAATTGTCTTTCAGAGTTCCTCAAACTAAACATTTTATTTGTTTAAAAGATAAATAATAAATGAAATAAAAAAAACATACCTTTAAAACACTTTTGATTTTGTAGTGCTCCACCCTTCTGTCAATGATCGGCTGCCCCAGCCCGCTTTTAGGGTTCTATTTTTCTAAATATTGTTTCTGTTTCTGCAAACCTCCTAGTTTCCTCAGCCCTGATGTTAGCTCCTTGTGAGAGGATAATGCCATTTTGTCTACATAAGGATTCACACACAAGAGAATGAGTTCACTGTTGGTAATGTAAGTTAGTAATACAGTATAAGTTAGTAATATATATATGATATAGATGTATTAGTATAGTAATAGGTATTAGTAATATATGTACAGTTTATTATATACTCTGAGCATTTTGCTAAAGCTATCAACAACAAGCGTCCTGTTATACCATTTAGGTATTTGTGCAATATCTAATTTGTGCAAACTAGTGTGAGAGCTGTCATTTCTGAGCCCACAGCCCAGGAATTTGTTCTGAGTGTCGGTACAGAACGGAACTCACAGTCCTTCTACACAAAACTCCAGGTTTCCCCCGCACACAGCTTTATTATTTCAGTAGATATGTATGTATGTATGTATTTTGGAGGGAGAGTAATTTTGTTGCGGCCGTTGTTATCAACGAGTCAAAAATCCTTGCGACCTGCTTCAAATCACCCAGAGATCTATTAGTAAAATCCCGGTCCACTTTCTGCCTAGCTCTGTAGTCGAAGGTGGCCGCTGGCTTGCTTGCAGCCCTTAGTGGCATTTTCCAAATATTACTTGGCAAGCCCCATTGAATCCCCCTGGATAGACTGAGGAGGAGTTGCTGTGATCAGCCCCGCATTCAAAGGGCTGTGGGAGGCAATATAGAGGGAGACCTGGGCCCTGCTCGCTCGCTCGCTACGTGCCAGAACGCGAGCGGTCGGGACTGCAAAATGCAGGCGGCGCTTCGCTTTTCAGGCACCCTCCTTATAACGCAGGGCGAGCCCGACTTGCAGCCTGGCCTTTACTATAAGGATTGCCTGGCGGGCAGCTGCTGGCACAGGAGAGCAGGCAGCGTCGAGCGCTCCTCTGCCAAATAATGTTAGCGGGTTGGGGGGCTTCCCTCAGGGACGGCTGCTGCCTGCAGGGCCGACGGACAATGGCCTGGGAGGCGGTGCTTTTTTCCCTGCGAGGAACGGACTGGGCACAAGGTCTGCATTCTCTGCAAAGTAAACACCCCACTGAGAACATGAGGAGAGGCGTTCTAAGAGTGTGTTTTTGGTTTTTCTCCCCAACGGGTCTACAGCCTGAGTTAAACTTCGTTGCACCCCTTAAGAACTACAACTCCCAGAATCCTGCGCGCTGTGGAGCGAAGGCTGTTTACACGCTGCACGCCTCCCCCTCCGGCTCTTCCGGCGCCGCGGCTTCTCTCTCTGCCCATTGGGCGGCGGCGGGAGCGCGAACGATTCCACGCGCTTTGGAGGTGCGCGCGGAGGCGACGCGGCTATTGGCGACTCGTGCGCTCGGTAGGGGGAAGGGAGCGCGCGCCGCCCGGCCGCGTCTTGTCGCTGGCGGTGCTGCTCGGCGTCTGCATGGGCAAGAGGAGAGCCATGGAGCGGGAAGGAGGCTCGGTAAGTCGGTCGTGAGGGTTGCTTTGCTCGGTTAGCGACGAGGCGGCAGTGAGGAAGGGCTCCCACGTTCCTTGCTCTGGTGCCGTAATAACGTCCCACCTGCCTGCCTTCCGGTTATGGCGAGGGGCGGGGAAGGGGTGTTCCACGTGAAAACGGAATACAGTATATTTCCCTCATAGACGGTGCCCCTTTTCCCCTAAAAGGAGCTCGCCCCACAACCTGTGCCTCTCTTTCTCCCACCGCCCTTCTTGCTGGACCCCTGTGTGCAAGGAAAGGCACTTTTCTTTAGTTCTAAACTGTATCAAATAAGCTTCCTTGAAAGTTAACTCGCTTGTCTTTTTCTCTCTTTTACTTTCAAAGACAATTGCTCCTAGGATAGATAGATAGATAGATAGATAGATAGATAGATAGATAGATGGATAGATATGGATATTGGAAGCAATTCTTTGAATACTTGTTACTTCCTCAATCAAAGGGTGGTTTTTGTAATGCTATGTCTAATTTTTTTACAAATCAGATTATATATAGTGTATTTTATGAGTCGATACACAAGTGTATTTTAGGTTATAGAGGTTCTTCTTTTCTAGACGTTTTATATTTTCTTTATTGGTTATAATTATAAATAATAATAAAAATCTATAGGTTTTCCTTTAGGGAAAATATTTTTTTGATGGGAGCCTTAATGTTACCTAAATATACTGTTATTTCTCTTTTTAGAAAACCAACATGTGGGACAAAGCTCACCCCCTCCCCAAAATGCATTTTTCTCCTTCTGTGCTCTTCTCAGCATGCCTTGTTTCCAGTATCAATGCTATATTTACTTTGTATTGCTGCCCTTGACAAAAAATAAAAATAGATTGAAATTTCTGAATGTTGAAAGTGTTGGTTCCCCCCCCATTGAATCCATGTGACTGATGTTCCCAACTATGTTATTATGTGAATGATCCTGCACACGTGTAAGTTTCTTTTAAGTATTGAAAGATGTATGTGGGACAGTGCTAGACCTGTTGAAAGCCTATTGGCTAATTACCTCCTGGCTTTGCTCTGTGTGCAATTCGCTGCTTCTTGCTTATCAAACAGCTTATTAAATTTGTAACTGGCTGCTATTAAAACTAAATGACAGGTTGCATAGTGAACAGTTAAGTATCAATAGAATAAGAGTAACATCCAGCTGCTGTTTACAGGTAGGTAGCCATGTTGGTCTGCTGTAGTCAAAACAAAATAAAAAAAATTCTTCCAGTAGCTCCTTAGGGACCAACTATGTTTGTTATTGGTATGAGCTTTTGTGTGCATGCACATGAAAGCTCATAACAATAACATCCAGCTACTGGTATTTGTTTGAGCACCATCAGTATAGTTCAGGAGTCTCCAGTTTTGTGCCCGTGGCTGGACTGGGATAGGTCTTCCTTGGCCCCCACATGGCTCCATCCTTCCACTGAAATTGGACTGTAGTCAGTAGAATTAGTTTTGGTGTATGCATTGTTCCATGCTGCCCATTGACAGTTTCTCCAGACTGGACCCAAAGGTTGGTGAGTTCATCAGTATGCAATCCTGTGCAAATTTAAGAGCAAGTTCCCCTGAACACAGTGGGGCAACTTACAGTTTAAATGTATTTTGGGATCTGATCACACAATAGTTGGGAATAAGGGTTGGATTTGCTGATGCAACATTGATTGGAAGATGCTAATTGGTTAGGAGTGTAGAACTGGTGATTATTGGGATTAAAGGAATGCTTTGTGGAAGAGGGTGGAGCTCAGACAGGAAATGGAATTTGATATTTATGGTGTGGTGGTTCCAGCTGTATGGCTGGATGAGTAGTCGTACTGTAGAACTTCATGAACCCAGTAGTGGTGGCTTGCTGGGTAAATGGACTTAATCAATACAGCATATTGCTTGATCCCTCACAAAAAATATGCAAATAATAATAATAATACATGTCCTTCCTGCTGAATAACTATTTAGTATATAACAGCTATTTGCTGGGGCTTTATATTCATAAGATGTAGCTTAGATTATAAGACCAGACTGTGTCATTACCGAGGAGGCAGGTTTAGTCGTTGTTTGAAGACTATCCCTGCCTCCGGGTCTGGCCTTGACCGGATGGATACTGGAATCAACAGGGGAAACCCACATGACCTGAAGGTGTTGCTGTGTAATGCCAGGTCAATGATGAATAAAACCACTGCCATCCACGACCTGATTGTGGATGGAGGATTTGACCTGGCATGTGTGACAGAGACCTGGTTGGAGGAAGCAGATGGGCCTGTCCTTGCTGCCGTTTGCCCACCGGGTTTCTCTTACGCACAGCAACCCAGGTCATGTGGGCGGGGAGGGGGGGTTGCAGTGATTTTAAGGAAGTCATTAGTTTGCATCAGGCGTCCTACTGGGAAGACCCAGTTTTCTGAGTGCATGTTCTGGAAGTTGGGCAATAGGGGCAGTACAGGATTCCTTTTGGTGTACCGACCTCCCCGCTGCACCAAGGATTCCCTGTCCGAGCTGCTTCAGGTCGTGGCGGATGTTCTCCTGGAGACACCTAGCTTGGTTGTCCTAGGGGATTTTAACATCCATGCCGACACGACCTTACAAGGGGCCGCTCGGGACTTCGTGGAAAGCATGGCCTCCATGGGGCTGTCCCTGAATAAGTTGGGCCCAACTCATAGTCATGGACATGCCTTAGACCTGGTATTCACCTCTAGTGACGTGGGTGATCTGACACTAAGTAAAAGTGAAACCAAAGAAGTGCCATGGTCAGATCACTTCCTGGTGCAACTGGACTTCTCCGTGACCCTTCCCCTCTGCAGGGAGGTGGGACCAATTCAGATGGTCCGCCCCCGCCACTTAATGGATCCAAATGGTTTCCAGAGAGTGATAGGGGATGCTTTATCCCATGTTGATGGCCTTTCAGCTGATTCCCTGGTGGCCCGCTGGAATGCGGAGTTAACCAGGGCTATTGACTGTCTGGCTCCGAAGCGCCCTCTCCGATTGCATGGAGCCCGGACAGCCCCGTGGTTTTCTTCGGAGCTGAGGGCGATGAAACAATCGCTGAGACGGCTAGAGCGTCGGTGGCAGAAAACTCACTCCGAATCTGACCGGACACAGGTTAGAGCTCAACGTCGAGCCTACCAAGTGGCGATAGCGACGGCGAAGAAGACTTTCTTCACCGCCTCTATTGCATCTGCAGAAAATAGTAGCAGGAGACTCTTTCAGGTGGTCCACAATTTAACGGAACCACCTTTACCACCGGGGCCTTGTAAAGACCCCAAGATCTCCTGCAACGATTTTGCAAAGTTTTTTGCAGATAAAATCACTCATATTCGGAAGGAGCTAGACACCACCGTGGGAGCAGGGCTGGGGCGGGACAGTGCTAGAGCCCTGTCTGGTCAAGTTGCATGGAATCAGTTTCAATCCGTTACCCCCGAGGATGTGGACAGGCTGCTTGGACGCGTGAAACCAACCACCTGTCTCCTTGATCCTTGCCCATCCTGGCTAATAAAAGCAAGCCGGGAAGGGCTGGGCGATGGGCTCTGCGGGGTGGTGAATGCTTCCCTCTGTGAGGGAACATTCCCAGATCTGATGAAAGAGGCGGTCGTTAAACTGCTTCTTAAAAAACCATCTTTAGACCCGGCCAGTATGGCCAACTATCGCCCAGTCTCAAATCTTCCATTCTTGGGCAAGGTGATTGAGCGTGTGGTTGCTGAACAACTCCAGGCACGCCTGGAGGATGCGGACCATTTGGATCCCTTCCAATCGGGGTTCAGGCCTCATCATGAGACTGAAACTGCCTTGGTCGCACTGGTTGATGATCTCCGGCGAGCTAGGGACAAAGGTGAGAGTTGTTTCCTAGTTCTGCTGGATCTCTCAGCGGCCTTTGATACAATCGACCATAACATACTTCTGGACCGTCTAGAGAGGTTGGGAGCTGGGGGCACTGTTATACAGTGGTTTCGCTCCTTCCTCCTGGGCCGTGTTCAGAAAGTGGTGGTGGGGGATGAGTGTTCAGACCCTTGGGCCCTCACTTGTGGGGTACCTCAGGGTTCCGTCCTCTCCCCCATGCTTTTTAACATCTATATGAAGCCGCTGGGAGAGATCATCAGGGGGTTTGGACTGGGTGTCCATCAATATTCAGATGATACCCAGCTCTACCTCTCTTTCAAATCAGAACCAGTGAAGGCGGTGAAGGTCCTGTGTGAGTGCCTGGAGGCGGTTGGAGGATGGATGGCGGCTAATGGATTGAAGCTGAATCCTGACAAGACAGAAGTACTGTTTTTGGGGGACAGGGGGCGGGCTGGTGTGGAGGACTCCCTGGTCCTGAATAGGGTAACTGTGCCCCTGAAGGACCAGGTGCGTAGCCTGGGAGTCATTTTGGACTCACAGCTGTCCATGGAGGTGCAGGTCAATTCTGTATCCAGGGCAGCTGTCTACCAACTCCACCTGGTACGCAGGCTGAGACCCTACCTGCCCGCGGACTGTCTCGCCGGAGTGGTGCAGGCTCTAGTTATCTCCCGCTTGGACTACTGCAATGCGCTCTACATGGGGCTACCTTTGAAGGTGACTCGGAAACTACAGCTAATCCAGAATGCGGCAGCTAGACTGGTGACTGGGGGCGGCCGCCAAGACCACATAACACCGGTCTTGAAAGACCTATATTGGCTCCCAGTACGTTTCCGAGCACAATTCAAAGTGTTGGTGTTGACCTTTAAAGCCCTAAACGGCCTCGGCCCAGTATACCTGAAGGAGCGTCTCCACCCCCATCGTTCTGCCCGGACGCTGAGGTCCAGCGCCGAGGGCCTTCTGGCGGTTCCCTCATTGCGAGAAGCAAAGCTACAGGGAACCAGGCAGAGGGCCTTTTCGGTAGTGGCGCCTGCCCTGTGGAACGCCCTCCCATCAGATGTCAAAACGATAAACAACTACTTGACATTCAGAAGACATCTTAAGGCAGCCCTGTTCAGGGAAGTTTTTAATGTATGATATTTTAGTGTTTTCTGGTTTCTATGGAAGCCGCCCAGAGTGGCTGGGGAAACCCAGCCAGATGGGCGGGGTACAAATAATAAATTATTATTATTATTATTATTATTATTATTATTATTATTATTATTATTATTTTATTCTCCCATAAACATGCATTGAACATAGGTGGGAAATGTCCTGATGGTTATACTTGCAAAAAGTGGTTAAGATTGGACGAATCTGCTTGAAGTAATCTCTACTGGATGTGGCCAGATTTTTGTCACCCCAAATTGTAGTGGGCAGATACTATGGGTATCTGCTGCCTGCTTGACATTGCAATCTTCTTGAATTAGAAAGAAAAGCCAAGGTGGTAGGATGTTTGACTGCACTGGCTTCCTCAGTATGTTGCTAAACTCACAAAGGGGCTTAACATCTCTTTCTGCTTCACTGTTTACCTCATGTCTTTACAGAGCTGGGCTATAGTCATGGCCACTTACCCCCAAAGTCTGCTTAACTCACTTGTTTGCTTCGCTGGGGTTCCCCACATACATTTCTGCCTACAGTGTCCTAACATTGCTTGAATCCAGCAAGTAGGAGGGGGAACTAGATGTACAGTTATCGCTGTCTCTTTTTGCCAACTGTGTTTAACATCCTGTCTGCTTTGCCCCTAAATTTCCGATGTGTAGAAGGATTGTACAGGTCAGTGGATTTAAAAGTGTGTTCTGGCCTTCTGGGCAATTTTACCAATTCTGGCAATCCTGAAAGGTAACATGTCTGCACTTATGGATTATCTCATATACAGTGGTACCTCAGGTTACATACGCTTCAGGTTACAGATTCTGCTAACCCAGAAATAGTGCTTCAGGTTAAGAACCTTGCTTCAGGATAAGAACAGAAATCGTGCTCTGGCAGCAGCAGGAGGCCCCATTAGCTAAAGTGGTGCTTCAGGTTAAGAACAGTTTCAGGTTAAAAACGGACCTCTGGAACGAATTAAGTACTTAACCCGAGGTACCACTGTAATACACTGCCTAAGAGAGGAGCAGGTGCAGGGCATGTTTCATGTAGTCAGTTGAGTCAGGGTGACGTCTAGGCCCAATGGACCAGGGTATAGCTTCAAATGGACTTGAGACAAGCTATTGAGAATTCCCCAGAATCCTCTGCAATATGCAGAAATTCCACAGCAGATGCTCATGAGTTCTCCGGGGAAGATGCATCAACATAGACAGTATTCCCTGAAAGAAAATTTTTTGGAAAATGCTAGCAAAGTTTGAAGTTATGAAACGTCAAAGACTGAAATGATATACTGTACAGTTATATCACCCCCCCCCCATTATTCTAGCTTGATTTTGTGTACTCCTTAGAATGTACATCAGTTTTATTTTTTTTCTTCTTTTTGTGCTATTGTCCACTACTACAACACCTCAAAAAGTCAATCCTAAAATTTTGAGAGTTATCATGACTTCTGGATTAAAGATTTTATAACACAGAGATGAACAGAGATGTATCTTCATGTTGTTACTCATATATATCCCACCTTCCCTAATAAACTTGGCTGGACTTGACACCAGTTGAAAACGCTTCCATTCTCCTGGAATTTTAACGGATATTATTTGTTTGTCCAATTAACTTTCTTTTTGTTAAGAACCAAAGAAGATCTCTGCTGGATCAGACCTAAGGCCTGTCTAGCCCTGCATCTGATAATTTGCTTGTCCTTTTCTGCAGCTCTTCCAGTTTACTCTTCCACTTACTGTCTGAAAAATATTTTCACTTGATATTTAATATGTGTTGGTTTTAAATTGTTCTAGGTTGTTGTTGTTGTTGTTAGCTGCTTGGGCTTAAAGGAAACATCACAGTATTTTAAATAAATATGTAATATTTTAAGAGGAGCATATTGGGGGAGTATAGGACCTCATCATTAGTGGAAGTACCGACACTTGTTTTTTTTTTAAAGTAATATTTATTAAAATTTTAAAGGTTACAAAAAGAAAAAAGAGAAAACACCAAATTAAGCAAAAACAAGGCAACACATCACAATAAGGAAAAAGAAAAAAAAGAAAGAAAAAACAGAAAAATAGAAACAATTAAAAAACACAACGAACCTTCCCATAACTTATATTGCATTTGCTTGTTTCCTTGACCTCACACCTCCCTTTTTTTGTATTCTAGTTCGGTTAGCTATTTCAGCAAATCCTTTCCATCTTTCACAGTTTTTGTCCTATAATTTATATTAATATAATGTAACTTTACATTCCCTCCTTTCACCAATTAACAATCTATTTTTACTTAATCCTTTATAACATTTCTGCTAAAACCACATGACTTCATTCCAACATCCTTCTAACGTTCCTTAATTTTACAATGTTTCTGTAAATAAACTTTAAATTTCTTCCAATCTTCTTTCACCGACTCTTCTCCCTGGTCTCGGATTCTGCCAGTCATTTCTGCCAGTTCCATGTAGTCCATCACCTGCATCTGCCATTCTTCCCGGGTGGGTAGATCTTGTGTCTTCCAGTACTTTGCAAGAAGTATTCTTGCTGCTGTTGTAGCATACATAAAGAAAGTTCTATCCTTCTTTGGCACCAATTGGCCGACCGTGCCCAGGAGAAAGGCCTCTGGTTTCTTCAGAAAGGTATATTTAAATACCTTTTTCATTTTATTATAGATCATCTCCCAGAAAGTCTTAATCCTTGGGCATGTCCACCAAAGGTGAAAGAATATACCTTCAGTCTCTTTACATTTCCAACATTTATTATCGGGCAAATGATAAATTTTTGCGAGCTTGACTGGTGTCATGTACCACCTATAGATCATTTTCATTATATTCTCTCTTAAGGCATTACATGCCATAAACTTCATACCTGTGGTCCATAACTGTTCCCAGTCAGCCATCATAATATTATGTCCAACATCTTGTGCCCATTTAATCATAGCTGATTTCACAGTTTCATCCTGAGTGTTCCATTTCAACAGCAAGTTATACATTCTTGACAAGTTCTTAATTTTGGGATCTAACAGTTCTGTTTCCAATTTTGATTTTTCCACCTGGAAGCCAATTTTTTGGTCCAAATTATATGCCTCCATTATTTGGTAATAATGGAGCCAGTCTCGCACTCTATTTTTTAGTTTTACAAAACTCTGTAGTTTTAATCTGTCTCCCTCTTGTTCTAAAATTTCCCAATATTTCGGCCATTTGGCCTCCATATTGAGCTTTTTCTGAGCCTTCGCTTCCATTGGTGACAACCACCTTGGGGTTTTATTTTCAAGCAAGTCCTTATATCTTATCCAGACATTAAACAGTGCTTTTCTGACAATATGGTAAGTACCGACACTTCCTTGGCTAATAGCCTGCTCAAATGATTCTGCCTCTGATATATGTGAACTGAATGCCTCTTTCCCACTATCATGCCTGTGGGTGTGTTTCAAATCTACTCCGGTCTGTTTTGCTGCTAGTTGGAGTCTCCGGCCCATTGCAAGTCCTCATCCTTGGAGCAGAAGAATGAGGAGCAAGTCGATGATGACTTGGACCTCTTTGGGGGTTATGATAGCTGCCGGCGTTACAGCAGCAGTGGAGAGAGTGGCAGTACCTCCTTCCTGGAAGACTCTAGTGAGAATGAAGCAGCAGATCGAGAAGCTGGGGAACTGCCTACATTGCCTCCACAGGCCCAAAAACCTACCAGCCGATTGCCAGATGAAAGTGGTTCTGAGCCAGGTACTGGTGTTTTGTGGCAAAGGAAGGCTGTAAATGATTGAATACAAAGCAGCTTTAGTCTTTCTAAAGTGGGGATGGGGTAGAGAGAGTTGATGGAATATACTACATTTGGAGGATGAGCCAAAAAGAAATATAATATCAGCTTTTTAACAGGGAGAGTGTGTGTGATATATTATCTCATACAGACATGGTGAGGGAGTATTGCATATACGGAGTATGCCTAGCCATATGGTATTGCATGAAGAAACAGTGGTGTGTAAAGATCTTCCATCTGAATTCTTCCAATTCAGAATTTCACTATCATGCAGTTCTGCCCACTTTTTAAATCTACAGGGGCCTTGCCCCCAAGAAAACAATTTCAAACAAACTATTTTTTTTTAAAAAAAAAAAGTTTGGCTAAAGATTTTGACATACATTTTCCATGAATTCAGTGCAGTTATGGGAACTCGTATGTAGAAATACTGTATGTTATAATTTGAACATTAAATTGCGTTCAAATTTTTACACTTGTTTTTAATGGTAGCTTTAAAACAATGCAGCCTGAAAATATATGTCTTATTAAAAAAACATGAAATTAAACAATTCAATTATTCTATATTGTTTCGCAAGCAAAGTTTCTGCCCAGAAAATTCAAATTTTGTACTCAAAATCCATTTGAGAAATAAACATTTTTTTAAAAAAAAAGTACAATCTTGATAATTTGTTCTTATCGTATTCCTGGTGTTAAGCTTCCTTAGTAAGAAGGTTTGTGTTGAGAGGAGACGTGTGCAGGGCCAGACTTGTACATTTGGGGGTAATGTGTCTAAAAATCATGAAACAGGACCAGTGCAAATCCCGCAAGGTGGGTTATATGTACACAGCTGAGTGTACCAGACCGTATCTAGCAATTCCTCATGATGAGCTACAAACCTTTCTTGAAAATTGTGGAATGGGGATATCACTATGGAGCTAGATACAGTTGGGGTTACCAACATGGTGCCCAAGGGTGCAGTGGTGCCTCTTGCTCTCTGCTCCCTTCATCATGAGGTGGCTTAGATGCTTTCCGATTCCCCCCTTGAAAAGTACATAGAAGCAAAGGAGGAAGTTGAAAGAATTAGAAAGTAGAGTGAGCAAGTGGGTAGGAAGGAAAGGGGAAGTGAGCTATGGGACTGTGCATGTATGAAAACGGAATGGCCAGGAGAGACAGAAGATGGTGACAGAAAGAGAGAGAAAGAGGGGGAGAGAGAGAATGTGTGTGTGTGTGTGTTGGTGTGCATATACCCAGAGGACCCAAAAGCTAGCCATCCTTTGTGTCCAAAATGAGAGGGTGGAGTAGAGGCTTTTTCCAATCCATTAGGTCGCAGCTTTGGTGGTGGAATTTATTTAAGTTATCAAATTCTGGCTTCAAGACAAAATTCTGCAATCAGGAGTCTATCTGCATTGTAACACATTTCCTGTGTTGGAGCACTGCCATACAGAGGTGCTTTTGGGCAGCCTCATAGGGTGTGCTTGTGTGATGTTTGGGTCAACCCATGCAATTCCTATTGGAGGTACAGGTTCCCTCTTGAGCGCCAAGCTAATGGAAGTAGTTTATCTCTTTGCTTTATAGTCAATACTATGCAATGCAATGCAGTACTGTCAGCTTTGTGTTTTTTATCCAACTTGGTTGATGCTCCTAGTGGCCAGTGCAATAACTGGCACTCTCTAACTCCTTCAGGTGTCTCTCTTTGGGATCCTGAAGCACACTATGGGCTCTGCTCTCTCTAGTTGAAATGCTGATCCGCTATTGAAATGCCAGGACAAGAGCAGTTTGTGTCAGTAGCAACAAATGCCCCTTTACTTCCCCCTTTGTTGCTACCTGCCCTTCTTACATGCCAACTGGCTCTAGGATTCCCCCTAGGTTCACCCCTTGTTTTGGGGGTGGGTGAGACATAAACAGTTCCTCCTAGCTTGGAGGAGGTGGTGGCTCCCAGTCAACCTAAGTTTAATCATCCCCGTTGGTAGCCTTGGGCTTTTCTGGTGGAACTGAATTGCTTCCTGCTGCTGAGGCCTATTATATTTGTGCCCCCTCAGCTGTCTGTGAGATGTGTGGGATTGTGGGCACAAAAGATGCCTTCTTCTCCAAGACCAAACGTTTCTGCAGCGTCTCCTGCTCCAGAAGCTACTCTTCAAATTCCAAGAAGGCCAGCATCCTGGCAAGGCTGCAGGTGAGCAAGGCCCACTTAACGAGGCCGCTGTTTGCTAAATGAGGCATGAAAATAACAGTAAGCAGTGCTGGATGCGTGCCAGGGATATTCGAAAAGCCATTCTCCTATGAAGCAGGGACTTCAGGTGCTAGGAGGCACCTAGCAGACAGCCACACTGGATAACTAATAATTTGGAAGTAGCTTTTGGCAGGGGAGGGGAGAGTTGCGGTTGGAAAAGCCATGCTTTCCCCATAGAATTGCACACCCACATGCACCAGCATATTAAAGATCACTTAACACAGAACAGTTGCCCTTGTAACTGCTGTTTCATATTTGCAAACAGGTTACTGAAGAGGCCCTTTCCAATGCTTGCTTTTGTGGAGTGTGATTTAAAAAGCAAACATTGTCAGTGATTGTAATGAAAAAACACAGAGTGGTGGTTATTGCAGATTGACTAATCTCTCAAAAACACACAATCTTGTATAAGTAAGCCTTATTTGGAATCTCTAATATTGTACAATTAAGAAATTGTGAATATGACACCAGGGGTGGTGGTTTATTTCAAAATTTAGAATAAAAAGAATCCCTCTCATACATTTCCTGTATGAGAGGAAGCACCAGAAGGGAGAAAAAGGACGACCCCACTAGTTGACAGGGCACAGCATAGTTCAAAGATAAGAGAGTGAGTTGGAGGAGAAGAGGGATTCCTCAAAAGAAAATGAAGGAATCGGGTAGGTTTTAGGAAATAAGTTAGTTCTTTCTGTTCTTGATATCATTTCCTTCTCCATAACTTGGAGTCAGCCTTTCAGGGACAGAGTTCCATATTTTACAATCATGTCAACCACTCTGAGCATGTGTATAAAAGGCAAGGGAAAGATTAATAGTTGTTTTTGTCATCGTCTTGTGAAAGTAGCAGAAAGTTCTGCATTGCGCTCCTTTTCCGTTTGAATGGCAAAAAGAATTCTCTGGCACCTTTGGAAAACTGCAAAACATACGGTTGCATGAGCTTTCCTAGGCCAGGAGTAATTTTGTCAGATACATCTTATGAGAGAAGCAATAGTCTTTGAAATGTCATGTCACATCTCTTCATATACAGATAACAAAGTTACTTCTCATTTAGGAAAGCTACTTGTAAGCCGTTTCAGTGCCACAAGACTTTCCTGTACTCGTTAAAGCTGCCCTTCTGGTTTGATCCATTTAACCTGCAAATCTATCACAGGCAGCAAGATTTGTCTGTCTGTCCCTTGTGTCACTGGAAGGCTATTGGGAATTAACATCTCCTTATCGTTTTGTTTTGTCTTGTCACACTTTCACAGGGCAAACCACCTACGAAAAAAGCCAAAGTCTTGCACAAGGCAGCCTGGTCTGCAAAAATTGGGGCTTTTCTCCATACGCAGGGGACAGGGCAGCTGGCAGATGGAACGCCAACTGGCCAGGATGGTAAGTGCTGGCAAGTGGGCAGAGGAAGTAAGAGGCTGTTGCTTGCTTCAAACCTCAAGGTGAATAGGAAGTTCATCAGAACCATGCACAAAAGTATTTCTGGTTGAATAGCATATGCCAGCTGAAAGAGAAGAATGAATGTATAACCGCTATAGATGTGGATGCAAGGTGAAGGAGTGCCTTCATGGCACAGAGAGAGAGAGACTTGCATCCCCTTCCTGTTTTTTGGTGGTGCGTTTCAGACTTGTTGGCCTTGTAAACTAGTCTCTACTTTTGGATAAGTCTAAAAACGTCTGGACTGTTCCGCGCTCTCTATAATAGCTATTTTCTCCTTTCTGCTGGATAAAGATGTCTGAGCTCTTCGGAAACTCGCAGTATCTTACACCAAGAGGATGATGCTCCAATAGAAGATGTCCCTATATCTGTCCTTGTCCTATTGTGGTGAATCTGTTTGCCAACCTTGAACCTTCTGTGTTGAGATGGTCTCTTGTGTCCCCTCCCAGCTCTCATCGTTGGCTTTGACTGGGGAGCGTACCTGCAGGACCATGGATGCAAGGCTGCGCCTGTTGGCAGTTTCAAACATGTGAGCACTCCCTACTTTCCATCAAGCCCACATATGTTGTGTTGCAGCAGAACCTAGGCTCCTGATAAGATAAGAAGGGTCCCCAGGAAAGTGCTGGGAGTAGCTTAAATTTTGTTTTTAAACAAGAATATCCAATCAAGATGACTTTGAATATCCATATTGTAAACTGTGTGCTGTGATTTCTAAATGATAAAAAGCTTAATAGTATCCTGCAAATGGGACGCGGGTGGCGCTGTGGGTTAAAGCACAGAGCCTAGGGCTTGCCGATCAGAAGGTCGGCGGTTCAAATCCCTGTGACGGGGTAAGCTCCCGTTGTTTGGTCCCAGCTCCTGCCAACCTAGCATTTCGAAAGCACATCAAAGTGCAAGTAGATAAATAGGTACCGCTCCAGCGGGAAGGTAAACGGTGTTTCCGTGTGCTGCTCTGGTTCACCAGAAGCGGTTTAGTCATGCTGGCCACATGACCCGGAAGGTGTACATCTGCTCCCTTGGCCAATAAAGTGAGATGAGCGCCGCAACCCCAGAGTCGGCCACGACTAGACCTAATGGTCAGGGGTCCCTTTACCTTTATCCTGCAAATGGATCTCAATTAGATTTGGCATTCAGCTTAAAAATATGTGAACAATTAAATTTAGTGTCGCCCGAAAGGGGAACATTTAAACAAATTGTTAGCTAACATTAAAACTAGTGCAAACTGTTATGACCATAAAATAAGTATAAGCTGTTCTACAATAATGAGAAACCCTGCACTGTATGATTAACAATGCTCTATTCACGGCTGTGAAGATGGCCAACTTCAGACTCTCCATCTGGTGTTGGAGGTAATGCCTCCTTTTCTCCCACAATCACATTTTTACCTAGAAAGGTGCTAGAGAAACGGAAGCTAACAGAGTTAAGGGCACAAAGTTCTTCGTTAAAAGCAATTCCCTCACCTGCTCATCACACGTGTGCACAATAGCACATCCACACACACACACACACACACACGCACACACACAAGCAAATATAAATTATTCTGACATTTTGCTATTCTTTCTATGCCTACCTGTTTTTCTGCTTCAATCTGTTCTCCACTCCATCATCAGGTGCCTCTTTATGATCAGTGGGAAGATGTGATAAAAGGGATGAAGGTAGAAGTGTTAAACAGTGATGCTGTGCTCCCCAGTCGTGTGTATTGGATTGCCTCTGTTGTTAAGATTGCAGGTGGGTCTCTTGGGGGGGATAACAGAAAAAAGTAATTTACTTTCCTTATTGTTATTTGAATGTAAATCTGCTTCCATCTGGAGACTTGAGGCAGGCAACATATTTAAAAGGGAATAAAAGCAACACCATTATAATACGTTATGTACAGTACTTACTTTTTAACACTGATATGCAGCTATTCAAGCAGGTTTCAGATCTATTGCGCAAAACATAATTTAATTTGAAAACTTACATTAAAAGCATTATTGATAAAAGCAGCCCAAGAGAAGTAACAGAACAGAGAATTAGCAACACAGCAATGGAAGGCTCTCTTTTCCTTTTCAAAAGGGGAGGTTTTAGCTTGTCTTTTAAAAGGACAGTAGAGAGGAGGCTGCATGCACCTCTTGTGGAAGGGCATTCCAAAGAATTGGGGCTGCAACAGAGAAGGCCCTGCTTATTGTAGAGAGTAAGCTCACATCCACAGTAGCTGGAATCTGTACCAAGGCCTTATTAGTAGATCTCAGTTTTCTAGGGAAGTTCATTTGGCAGTGCAAGAGCTATAGCAGTGATTTCCCAACCTTTTTGGTATGGCGACTCATAAGCCCAAATTTACCTGGCATGGTAGGTGACCCATTGATATATTGTCAAATGAATTTTGGACCTCAGGTCTTTGGCAGCCATCAGTTTCATGCATTTTAACTGCATGTTTGCCTATTTTATTACCACTGCTTAAGACAGGCATAGGCAAACTCGGCCCTCCAGATGTTTTGAGACTACAATTCCCATCATTCCTGACTACTGGTCCTGTTAGCTAGGGATGATGGGAGTTGTAGTCCCAAAACATCTGGAGGGCCGAGTTTGCCTATGCCTGGCTTAAGACATCCCAGTAAAAATAATAAAGCCTGTGACCCACTTGCAGGTCATAGCCCACAGTTTGGGAAGCATTCTGCCAGAGCACCGGTGGAATAGGCTTCCAGACTTGCCATGTTGTGCTGTGTCCCAACCCAGGGTTCCAGATGGGCCTTGAGAGCATTCTTGGTAACAGGGCATACCTGTAAAAGATTTGGGGAGCTGAATTAGGACACTAGGCTATCTTTCCAGCTGGCAAAGTTATTCAGGCTGTGGAGCAGCTTCCTAAAACAAGTGGTAGAAGCCCTGTGGTTGGGGGCATCCAATGGCCCCTACACTGAGAACAGAGTTTGTCTTGAAGGAACTTAGTGCGATAGTTATCAGAAAAGGAGGGTGACAGTGTTCGAGACGTAGTAAAATGTTCTCTTGTTTTCCTTTTCTGTCTCCAAAAATCAATCCTTGCAGGATACAAGGCACTGTTACGTTACGAAGGCTTTGAGAATGACTCTAGCACTGACTTTTGGGTCAACTTGGGTACTGTGGACGTTCACCCTATTGGCTGGTGTGCTGTCAACAGCAAAATCCTGGTGCCTCCCCAGTGTAAGTGTCTTTGAGTCTTGCCTAGGTTTGGGGGTTTATTTAACTCACAATTTGCATCATTGCCTTTTCTCAAGTTGGATCATGCCCATTAATCCTATACGCTGCACGTTGGAATACATTGGGAACATTAGCAAAAAGTTATCAAATTGCATGTATACTTGTAAATTTGAGAGTTTTTACAATATGACAATTTTTGTTTAGTGGACTGAGAAAGCAGAGATGAACGAGAAATGGGTGTATTGGGGAGGACGGCTGTCTAGGCCAAATAGTACAACCCCTTGTTCTAGATTACTGTCCCACTAGGATGTGTCATTTTAGGGGGTAAAACTTAATTTTTGCAAAATTCTTCAGAAAGCAGTCTTAAAAATATGTTTTTGAGCGTGAGGAATTCAAATCTGCTATTATTTTCGTGACTGGACAACATTTAGCTTGGTAAGTCTACGTTTGATAAAAAAACGCATAAACTGCTTTTAAGAAAACCAAAGAATTTTAATTTTACCTTCTGAAAGTGTGAGGTAATGCCTAATAATAATGATGATGACAATAAAAAAATAACGTATAATATAACCGCAAGTACTTGGCAATCATTTTAAATTACCTCTGTGCAATTTTACACACATTCTGAGTACCATGCGAAACTAAATTATATTAATTTAACCAAAATGTCTTTTGAATTACCAAGTCATGTTACAACTTTTTAACAACCCTCATTTTTGAAAAGTTGGGTGGCCATTTGTCGTGGGTGCTTTTGTTGCATTGCAGGGGGTTGGACTAGATGACCGTGAGGACCCCTGCCAACTTTACAATTCTATGATTCTATGACCTTTAAAGCCCTTTATGGCTCAGGACCACAATGCCTCAAGGACCACCTCTCCCCATATGAACCAGTCTGGACCCTACAAACTTTTGAGACATTTTGCTGTAAAAGCAACTGGTAAATGAAATAAATAAAATAAGTAGTTATTGCAGGTTGGGTAATTTAACTGCTTGTAGTGCAGAACTTTCCCTTGTCAAAATGTAAAGAAATTTACTGCACTTTAAGGTGATCTGTAGTCACCTCTAAAGTTTCCATCAAAAATCTAGAGCCTGTTCAGGGTGGTAGTATGTTGAGACTTAGATGTTGCTGATGCTTTTGTTGGGAGACTACAGTGGTGCCTCGCAAGGTGAAATTAATTCGTTCCGCAAGTCTCTTCGTCTTGCGAGTTTTTCGTCTTGCGATGCACGGTTTTCCATAGGAATGCATTGAAAATCAATTAATGCGTTCCTATGGAAACCGCCTTCCCCCGACCTCTTTTGGCGGGCGGCATTTTAAAATCGCCCGGGACAGTGGAGGACTTCTCCGCTGTCCGGGGCGATTTAAAAGCCCCTGGGAAGGCAGGCAGGGGGGACAAAGACTTTTGCCCCCCGCCTGCCTTCAGAAGAGGTCCAGGACAGCCTTCGCGGACCTCTCCGCAAGCAGCGGGAGCGCTCCTTGCGGAGAGTTGCCAGCGCGCCCAGGCTTCGCGGCCCCGCCGCCGGGCTTCGGGACATCGTTCCGAAGCCGGGCGGCGGGGGGAGGCTTTCCCGCCCCGCCGCCGGGCTTCGGGACGATGCCCCGAAGCCGGGCGGCGGGGGGAGGTGTTCCTGCCCCGCCGCCCAGCTTCGGGACATCGTTCCGATGCCGGGCGGCGGGGGAGGCTTTCTCGCCCCGCCGCCCGGCATCGGGACGATGCCCCGAAGCCGGGCGGCGGGGGGAGGCTTTCTCGCCCCGCCGCCCGGCATCGGGACGATGCCCCGAAGCCGGGCGGCGTCCTGGACCTCTTCCGAAGGCGGGCGGGGGGCAAAAGTCTTTGCTCCCCCCTGCCTGCCTTTCCGGGAGAGCGGAAAAGGCAGCGCTGCCTTCCCGCTCTCCCGGAAAGGCAGGCAGGGGGGAGCAAAGACTTTTGCCCCCCGCCCGCCTTCGGAAGAGGTCCAGGACCTCTTCCCAAGGCGGGCAGGGGGCAAAAGTCTTTGCCCCCCCCGCCTGCCTTCAAAAGCCGTCCGGGATAGCGGGAAGCGCTTCCCTGCTATCCCGGACCGCTTTTAAAATGCTGGCGGTGGGGAGCAAAGCCTTTCGCCCCCGCCGGCCTTCCTGGACCTCTTCTGAAGTCCGGAGGGGGGGAAAAGGCTTTGCTCCCCACCGCCAGCATTTAAAAAAAGGTCCCCGAGATTTCCCTATGGGCTTTCGTCTTGCGATGCAAGCCCATAGGGAAAATCGTCTAGCGAAGCGTCGCAAAAACCGAAAAACCCTTTCGTCTTGCGGGTTTTTCGTCTTGCGAGGCATTCGTCTTGCGGGGCACCACTGTACAGTGTTTTGAAGGAGCAAAGCAAGTTGCTGCAGGTAATTTTTGGGGTGAGTGTAAGCTGAAAGGAGGCTTTAAGTTTAACCAGAGAAGAAGAAAAATGAGGAAATCCCTGCGTTTCATTCTTCTGCAGGAATGAAAGGCATGCTGAGTTTATTTTTTTAATTATATGAAGATCATTATCCCAGCCTTCAACCACATATGTAATACTGAGGGCAATTTATAGCAGTTAAAAATCATGCTTTCATAATAAAACAACAGTACTGTATACAGACACAACCAAGACAGTCATAATGGATAAAAACAAAATTCTCAAATCAAAAGTATTATTTACCTGGGCAATCTTATACCTCTTTGTACAGCCATCCATTCAAAGTACACCGACTGGAAGGGGTACCTCATGAAAAAGCTTGTGGGAGCCAGGACTATCCCTGTGGATTTTCATATAAAGGTGAGGGAAAAAATCTCCCCCCCCCCCCCGCACACAGAGGAAAGAATCAAGGCATTTCTGCTTATCCATTCTTCCAGTAGCCCAAGCTGGTGCCCTCACCATGTGTAGAAATACACCACCCATCATCCTTGACCATTGCTCATGCTGGCTGGGGCAAATGTGAATTGTAGTCCAAACATCCAGAGAACACAAAAGTAGGAAGCTGTAGTAGCCTGTTCAGATTTAATATGGCCTGCAAGCCATGCTGGAGCTCACCTCTGTCCGGAAGGCCTGGTGATACTTGGTGATAAGGGAAAGACACTTCTACAAGCTCCACACCATACATTTATAGCACTCTTATAGCATTTCAACACACGCAGCTTCCCCCAAAGAATTTTGGGAACTGAGAGGGTGCTGAGAGTTGTTATGATACTACCCCTCACAGAGCTACAACTCCCAGAACCCTTAACAAACTACAGTTCCCATGAACCCCTGGTAGAAGTGCTTTAAATGCATAGTGTGGATGTGAATGCAATGCATTGAAACACACAATGTGTTTCAGGACTGAGCCGTGTCTGGGATAAGCAGCATAGCATAAAGTTGGTAGAATTTTCTTCAGAGTGTTTGGGTTTTGCCCAGTGCATTGTTTGATATGAACAGAATGTGTTAGCTGTAATCTCCCACATTCGTGACATGATGTCCTTCAGTTTAAAAGACTAAATAAAGAGCAATTAAAACCCTGCTGTTTGGTCTGTTCCCTTCACTAGCTCACCTAAAAACTCAGTTTAGCTGTATATGCTGCTGGAGGGAGAGGGGCGCCCCCTGCTGGCACATTTTAGAAAGGGATCTTTGGCCGGAAGGGATTTTTCTTCATAATCTGTGCCTCTGAATAGTGAGATGGCGGACTGAGGAAGAGCTTTTGCAATTTTAGCTTCCACATTTAAACAGGCAAACAGGCACGAACCAGTGATTCAGGGTTGGAATCACTAAGCAGTGTTGATTAGTCTCTTCAGAATGTTCATTGTGAGAGGGTAATTAGTGTTATGCTTCATTATGCCTCCTTTTCCCTCCCCCCTTTTACACGGCTGCCTTGGCTAGAGATGGTATATTAGGCTGTTGGGGGCAAGGAGACTTCCTTTTTGGGGGAGACTCAGTGAGCTACTCCTTCTAAGTGATATCAAGGTTGCAATTATTTGCAACTGTGTTTCTACTGCAATCTGTTGGATCTGCTTTTAATAAATTTGGGTAGGATCAGGCAGAAGGTCATTGTTTAATAATAATGCTTTGTATATATTTTTTTCCTCTAGAGCTTTTTTAAAAGTTCAGAGTGCTTCTCATATATTATCTCAGTAATCTTTACAACAGATAATACCGAATGTTAGCCATTATCAGAGCAGACCCACTGAAAACAATGGACTTAGGTCCATTTGTTTCAGTAGGTTCACTCTGGGTATGAGTTAGTTGGGTACCCCGCCCCCAGTCACATTGTATTTTTTATTATTAAATAATTTTATTAATTTTCAAGAAGCCAGTAGCATTGTAAAGTAGGTCAGTTATACAGTGGTACCTCTGGATACAAACGGGATCTGTTCCAGAGCCCCGTTCACATCCTGAAGTAAACACAGCCCGTGTCTGCGCGTGCATGGGTCACAATTTGCCGCTTCCGCGCATGCGCATGATGTCATTTTTGACCGTCTGCGCATGCGCGAGTGGCAAAACCCGAAAGTAACGCGTTCCGTTACTTCCGGGTCGCCGAGGAGCACAACCCGAAAGCGCTCAACCTGAAGCAACTTCAACCCGAGGTATGACTGTATCCACATATGGCAGATTTGTGCAGGGGACACGAGAGTCTGGTTTGCCAGAGTTCATGCCAGAGTTGTGATTTTATTATTATTATTAATAATAATAATAATAATAACCCTGCCCATCTGATTGGGCTTCCCCAGCCACTCTGGGCGGCTTCCAACAAAATATTAAAATACAGTAATGCATCAAACATTAAAAGCTTCCCTAAACAGGGCTGCCTTCAGATGTTTTCCTGGTTCGTAGCTCCACCTCCTGGTTTACATCACTTTGTTGGCTAAATCTGCTTCTGCCAGAGATGTGGGGCATGATCCCTTAACACAGAATATGAACCCAAGGAAGGTTCTGGAATTTTGACTGAGACTTTCCCCACAACAAAACAGTCTGTGTGGTATTAGGGTACCTTGGGCAAGCCTCTCTCTCTCTCCCAGCCTAGCCTGCCTCACTGGGTTGTTGTGAGGATAAAGGGAGGAAGAACCATGTATGCTGCCCTGAGCTTCTTGAAGAAAGGGCAGGATACAAATGTAATAAATCAGGTTAAATTGTGGTTTTATTTATCTAAATGCTCTGGGCGACACAAAAGTGGCAATGGCAGCATTCACATTTCATGGTAAATAATAGTTAATGGTTTAGTATGAATGCAGAGATGACTTGCTTTACTGCTTCATGAGCAGGGCCAACAAACCCTGGCCCCTGGCTTAATACTGCATCGGAACTGGGGATTCAATCAAATTAGTCCAGAAGCCAAAATTTATTCAAATGTATTACTAAACCAAGGCCAATGGTTCATGACTCCCACTTGAGCTAGAGAAGGAGTAAAGTGGGAGACATGTCTGCATTCATGCTAAACCATTAACTATGGGTGTATGACCTGGGCTACTGAAAGTTTTTGGAAAAAAATCCAATCTGAATGGATGGCCGAATGCTTTTTTGTTGACATGGAAGCATCAGCATTTGGGGGTTTTTTGAATTCATGCGGCATCCCATGTTTAAGAAGAACTGCAAGGCTGCACTCTAGAGGAGGAAGCGTAAAAGTGCAGAGAGTTGCGCAATCTCTGTGGTGGAGAGTCGCAGACATGGAAGGCAGCAGAGCATCTCTCTTCTTGTTTACTCAGATGACTGAGAACATGAAGTATCCCTTCCGCCAAGGCATGAGACTGGAAGTGGTGGACAAGACCCGTGTTTCTCGGATACGTGTGGCTGTCGTGGACACCGTGATTGGTGGCCGCTTGAGGCTTCTCTATGAAGACGGGGACAGCGTTGATGATTTCTGGTGCCACATGTGGAGCCCCTTAATCCACCCTGTTGGCTGGTCTAGAAGGGTTGGCCATAGCATAAAGAGAACGGGTGAGGATTTACATAGGAGAAAAACTACTCTTCTTCTTGAAGTATATATTTTAACCTTTCAAATTGTTGCAGATATAATGTATTCCTTCCTTTTAAAGAGATTGGTTATTTGACGGTTTTTAAGATGATGAGAGTGTTTGAAATGTATGCTGTGGCAAATAAACTATTTTTAAATGGAAGAAGAAGAAGAATTTTCCTTGCCAAAAGATGACCGCTAACTAGCAAATTTGAGATGTCTTGTTTCACTCTTTCTTACTTTCAATATCCTTTTATATCTTTGCTGGAAGAAAAATCTAATGACATGGCACACCACCCTACCTTCCGGAAGATCTACTGTGATGCTGTTCCATATCTCTTCAAGAAGGTGGGAAAGGTTTATGGTCTCTTTCTTTTCTTTGGTCTCCAAGTGAGATGGGATTTGCACCATTTGGGCGATTGGTAGTTTATGGAGCTCTTGAAATCTCTCTCCTGCCTTGCAAGGGACTAGCTGTTGTAGCGCCCAAGGAGCTCAGTGTTGTATGAACCAGTCAGGGGGGGGGGGCTTCTCTGTGGTGGCTCTCCATAGAATCACTTTGCCCTGGAACTGAGACAGGCACCAGTACTGTTGGTGTTTCAGCACCTTCTGAAGTGCCTCTTCCCAGGCTTTTGCTGATGTTTAGTTCTTTATAGTTTAGTTCTGTATACCTGCAGGAGCGTCTCCACCCCCATTGTTCATCCCAGACATTGAGGTCCAGCTCTGAGGGCCATCTGGTAGTTCCCTCACTGCAAGAAGTTAAGTTACAAGGAACCTGGCAGAGGGCTTCTTGGTAGTGGCACCCACCCTGTGGAATGCCCTCTTGTCAGAGGTCAAGGAAATAAACAACTATCTGACTCTTAGAAGACATCTGAAGGCAGCCTTGTATAGGGAAGTTTTTAATGTTTGGTGTTTTACTGTGGTTTTATAATTTGTTGGAAGTCACCCTGAGTGGCTGGGGCAACCCAGTCAGATGGGCAGCAAATGAATAAAGTATTAGTAGTAGTAGTGGAGGTATTATTGTTAATTTGCCCTCAATTGCTGCTGCATTTTATTTTTCAAAGATTTAACACTGTTTTACTTTGCTTAATGGATTGCTGTCTTTTTTCTGTTGTGCTTTGAGATGCTCTTTAAAAGACAGTATATGAATAAACAGATTACAATGTTGAGCTATTGGGGATAGGGCACAGGACCTGCGTGAGTTGAAAGCAAAACAAGGATGGCTTGCAGCAAAAATATGGGGAAGACTTTCTGTGGTTGGAAAGAGTCATTCCACTATTGAAGGACTAGACCTTGGAGGAAGCTTAAGCAATGGGAGATGTTGTCTTTCCCTTTATCGTGCTTATCCTACTTGGCCTTCCAACCATGCTGTGACGTAGGTCACTGCTGTTCTCGTGTATCAGATAATTAACTGAGAACAAGAGTGCTGCTTCCCCAAGGCCAGCCAGCAAAGCTGGAAAACAATTTGAACTCCTACGCCCCAATCACCAAGGTCAGTCTTTCTAGTTACCCACACATGTCCCTGCCTGTGTTTTATTTCTTTATCACCAACTTCTTTCTCATCCGTAATCTCTTCCAGGTGCGCGCTGTCTACCCAGAAGGTCGCTGGTTTGAGGAAGGCATGAAACTGGAAGCCATTGACCCTTTGAATATGGGCAACATTTGTGTGGCTACTGTCCGTAAGGTATGCCAGTCTGAAAAGAAGGAGCGGCTGCTTCAGCCAAGCACAGCGTTTTCAAGGAATTGGGAGTTAGACTTTGAAGGGAAAAAGGAACTGCTTTGGGGTTGTTGTTTTTTTACAAGGAAACGATGTATGATTTTTTATGAAATAAAAAATTAAGCCTCTAATTTATATACCTTAAAGCCAACTGATTTGGGCCAGTGGGCAGATTTCGAATTTTGAGAAAACGTTGGAGGCAACAGTCACAAAATAGCGGCTATGTGCTATGAGTCTGCTTTTTAAAAAATCTAGTAATGCTTGTACAGTGTTGATGGGATGTTCAAATCACACACATGTGAGTGCAGATCTTGGTTTTTGAAAGAAAAGCAAGTTATGAATATTTTAGAAATAAATGAGTGAGAAAATTAAGAGGCAAGTATGTTATATTTAGGCACTTAACACCATAGAGTGCTCCAGCTCTTCTCTCTGTTGAGTTTAGAAGCTGCTATTATGAAATACTTTAGAACAACCTTCAGGTTCGCTTTCTCACCCCTGGCCTGTCTTTCAGGTCCTTTTAGATGGCTATCTCATGATCGGCATTGATGGTGCGGCCTCTGAAGATGGTTCTGATTGGTTCTGCTACCATGCTTCCTTGCACTCCATTTTCCCTGTCAATTTCTGTAAGCAGAACAACATTGAACTGACGCCTCCGAAAGGTGAGGACCCCAAGCTCTCCTCCTCTTTGCTTGCTTCCGTGGCAGATTGAGCTCCTTCCCTGCAAAATAGAATGCTAAGAAAGCCTTGCTTGTGTTAGACTATAAGTGTGAAGCCGACATACTCTGTTTCTTCTTTGCCATCGAGATGGCGATCTCTGTTGTTGTTCCTGCCCAAGAAAATTGGGAGTTTGGCTGGAATTCAGTTTCTGTCTTGCTATTCTCCTGCATTTGCTCTGAATAGAATGCCTGCCTCTGAATCTTGCCGTTTCCATGCTTCTCTTTTGGGGGCATCGGAGGGCTATACAAAAGCTGGTGTTCATCCTTTGCTGCCTCTGCACTCCTCTGGAAACAAGAACTACTTGGTTTTCTGAATAGCTATTGCATTGTGTTCTGTCTGAAACGTTGTTTTTGCTTTGCCCCACTGTAGCTGGCATTGGCTGCTTCTTGGGCAAATATGTGCAAGGGGATAGGCAATAACTTGCATGCTTCTCCTGCTCCTTCTGGTTGTGGTGTTTATGAGGGGGGTGTTTCATTCCAGTAACATGCCCCCCCCCAACTTCATACTTCAGGGCATGATGCCAAGACCTTCAATTGGACAAGCTATCTAGAAAAGACCAAGTCAAAGGCTGCACCAGCACATCTGTTCAACGTGGTGAGTACCATGTGGAAGGGGGCAAGTTCACAAAGGCACCAGCATCACCCCAAACTAGTCGCTCTGTTGTTGAGAATCAAATGGCCTTATGAGAAATGCCATTATATGCAGTGCAGATGCAAGCATTCTTATGAAATATTGTGTAAAGTGTTTCCCTGAAGCTACAGAAAATGGCAATCAGATTTATGAAGGGTTGTGAATGGCTTCCCTAAGTGGAAAGGTCCAAGTGTCTGGGATATTTTAGTCTAGATAGGGAAGTAAGGTTCATTTCGTACGTAGAATTTCAATGATCACCCTTGACAGTGTGCTTTGCTGAAAAGAGATCAAGAAGACTGCACTCTGCAGCAGAGTCAAATCTCTCATTTATAACTTGGCATTGGTACTGCTAACTTAAATGTGTAGGGCCCCCCGGTTTAAATTCCTTCCTTGCCTCATTACAAATATCATTTCTGGACACTCATACTGTCCCTCAACTTAAACTGCTAAGTTTCCCCAGTAGAATTAGCTATTTATTTTTTAAAATATTTATTTAATAATAAAAAATTACAGCTCGCTCTGTGTGTGTGTGCGTGTGTGTGCGCGCGCATACACTTAAAAATTTAAAATCAGAGCAGCATGCAGAATTTGGATTTCTGAGAACAAGAACGTTGAGTGCCTTCAATAAATAAATGGAAGGAGGGAAGGAAGCCCTCATGGATGTATATTATTATTTGAGGTTGGGTATATCGTGCTGCTCCTTTTCCCAGGATTGCCCTAACCATGGCTTCAAGATGGGTGCCAAGCTAGAAGCAGTAGACTTGATGGAGCCCAGGCTTATCTGTGTGGCCACAGTGAAGCGAGTGGTACATCGGCTCCTCAGGATACACTTTGATGGTTGGGACAGCGAATATGACCAGTGGGTGGACTGTGAGTCCCCAGATATCTATCCTGTGGGCTGGTGTGAGCTGATAGGCTACCAGCTACAGCCCCCAGTAGCACCAGGTAAGAGAATGTATCTTCTTTTCATCCATCACCACCAGTTTCACTCAAGGTGTGTTGGTGGCAATCTGACCTATTCCTTCCACCTGACCCACCCTATGTCTTTATTGCATAGCAAACCTGGACATGTTAAAGGCTGGGAACCAGCGTGGGCAGGTTCAGTAGCTGATGAGGAACTGAAGCTGAAATCAAAACAACAGGAGCTCCCTATTTTGAAGGAGGGAGGATGTTTTCAAGCAGAAATGGCCGTTAAACTGATTCTGCTCTCAACACCAGCTCCATATACATGCAGTTCACTCAGTGAGGACTAGAGCAGCCTTTTGGCTTTGTTCCTCTACCTTTGAATTACCTTACTCTGAGCCACTGACGTTCTTTACAAGATGAAATCATTATGAGGCCCCAGAATAAAATGTACAAAGGTAGCAAACTTGGGGGCTTGGGGGAGACTAGACAGAAAACTGTCCTCCTCTGTCTCCTCTACCTTTTTATACAAAGTGTTCTGAGCCTGTTAAACTGGGAACGAATCATGAACCCTCCTGCTTTGAAACCTTGTGCAGCTGTGTCTTTATACTTAGCTGCTGCTTAACGTCTCCTGTGTCCTGTGTAGCTTCTGATTGTAGATCTGTTTCCTCGGTGGCAGAGCCTGTGTCACCAGTGCCAGCTAAGGAGGTGCCGAAGAAGAAGCGAAAGCCGTATGGAAGGAAAAGTGAGTGGCAATTGGAACAACCTTGTCTCTATGATTCATCTTAATAACAAAGCAAATATTGCAAGGTTTGATACTAAGGCATAAGCCTGCTGCAGATAGTATGCTGCCCAGAACTACCAGTGCACATGCAAGGAACATTAAGGTACAGAAGATGGGGGTGGAACATTTGCCTGGACTATCTTCTGTGAGGATGGCATTGCAGAATAGAGTAGCTTGAAATGTGGATGATGGGACTGTCTGACAGGGCATGAAATGGACTGCCTCATTGTTTGCTTGGGCCTTGTCCCATGCATTCTTGCATATCACTCTAAGCTGTCACTATTGGGATTGGGATTCTCGATTGGATGGACCACATATATGACTTGGCTCTATGACAGGGATGATGAACCTGTGATTCTTCCAATTTTGTTGCACTACAATTCCCACCATCCCTTTTATCATCCCATTGTCCCTCTGTCACCCTGAGCCTTAAAGGAGCATGCCTTTCTTATGATGCCGATGAGGATGGCTTGCTGTGAGGTAACGCCAAATAGGGCCCTTCTCTGTAATACCAAAGATCCTTCTATGAGGAGGTGCCAGGTGCCTGCATCTGGGACCTTGTTTGTGCAGAACATGAGCTATGGCTCTTCAAGAATTGTGGCTACAACAATTGTGTTTGAAACCCTGAGCATCTCTTACTAAAAGGGTCTCTGTTAACTTGGCGGGAAATAAGCTCTGGCTGAATATCAGATGACTGTAGTGGACTAATTGAACCATAGGCCTGATGGCCAACGCCAACTAAATATACTAAACATAAGAGAGCCAGTGTGGTGTAATGGTTAGAGTGCTGAACTAGGATCTAGGAGACCGGGGTTCAAATCCTCACTCAGCCATAAAGCTCACCTTGTAGTTTAAACGAAACAAAAATGGCGATCAGTAGCACTTGTGTCAGTGTTGTAACGGTGTGTTTAGAGAATTGTTTGATTGTTCAGCATCCTGCTAAGTTCACTGAGTGGCCTAACCTATCTTGCGAGATTCCTATGAGTCTTAACTCTAGCTCTCTTTGAAGTAGTCAACCAGTGTCTGGAGTAACTTCAGCTGCACTGAGAGCTCACTTGACTGAATGCTGCTGCCATACAAAAAAACAACAACCCTTCACAACAAGATGTTAATAGAAAAAGCAAAACAGTCACAACGGTGGGTTTTCTTATAACTGCCTTTCTTCTGTATACAAAGGGAAGAAGATGACTGCTAAAGCCCGTTCCATCAAGCAAGCAGCAAAGAAGACGGCTGCCCCCGAAGTAAAGAAGAAAGCACAGGCTGCCAAGAAAAGGGCTGCCCCTAAAGCAAAGGACGGCACACAGACTGCAAGCAAGACCTCACTGAAACCAGCTTCTGATGAAAGTAAGTTAAAAGGGGTGTCACTTATTCCTACATTTTTGCTGTCCCCCCTTCAGTGGGATTGGAGATGGGAAGGTGGTGGTTGTGTGAATTAGCTATTTTCCTGCTCACCATTTCCAGTGCAGAATCTGCTTGCTGTTGTAGGAAACTCCAGTCACAGGTCTCCCAGCCTTGGAACATAGGGATGCAATTTACTACAAGCTTTTGCTATTGCTTATTTCTTACATGTGTATGTGCGTGCTCTGAGGCTTGTGTCCTGCGATGTAAATGTAGCCCCTCTCTCTGTTTCTTGCAGTTGTTGCTGTGGAGGTGAAAGAAGAAATTCTTGACGATTCAGCAGTGGAACTTGAAGCCCCACTGCTACCAGTACCAATCAGCTGCTTAAAGGATGAAGATATGGACACGGAATCCCCACTGAGTCCTATGCCAGGCGGCTGCTTAAAGGATAAGGATATTGAACCAGAAGCTCCAGCAACCTCTGTGCTGCTCAGCTGCTTAAAGGATGAAGTCATGGAACCAGAAACTCCAGCAAGCCCAGTACTGATCAGTTGCTTGAAGGATGAAGATGTAGACTAAAGCTTCATGCGACAAAGTGACTTGATGTTCTTTCGCCACAGTCCTTGAAGAAATCAGGAAAATGCTGGCCTCATTTGCGGGGGCATGGACCACAGTTTATAAAGCTGTAGTTTTTTTCATAGTTGATGGATCACCTCAAAATAAAAAAGGAAAAGCTCTCAAAACAAATTCCACTTAATTCCACTTTTTACATAAAGGCAAGCCCATGGCAGGAGCCAAGGATGAACTTCTCCATTTCAGATCTCTGTAGGGAGGTGCTTCCAGTCATTCTAAACTTGCATCAATTGAGCCAGAATCTAGATAAGTGCCAATACAGTAAAGAACCACATCCATTATATGCTACAGTGGTACCTCGGGTTACAGACGCTTCAGGTTACAGACTCTGCTAAGCCAGAAATAGTACCTCGGGTTAAGAACTTTGCTTCAGGATGAGAACAGAAATTGAGTGGTGGCGGCAGTGGGAGGCCCCATTAGCTAAAGTGGTGCTTCAGGTTAATCAGGTTAAGAACAGACCTCCAGAACGCGTTAAGTTCTTAACCCGAGGTAGCACTGTATTGGGAACTTCTTTCCCAAATTATCTCTCTCTTCCTCTGTGCTACATTGTTTCTTCCTGCCATTTTGGCCACAGAGTCTAAGAAGGCACAGGACACATGAAATCAAATTACATGTGAGCCCAATGCACTTTGGAGCATCCCATTTTCCTCTGTGAGGAGTAGGAGTATACAATTGCACACACCCCCTGTTGTACTATGAACAGAGTGAATCAATTCTTTGACAATAATGAGAGGAGAAAAACGTATTGCAACCCTTTCTGTAAATAAAACTGCATGTTTATTTTGCCCTTTTGTTGAATAAACTCAGTCAGAATACCTTGTGTTTGGAGTCTTTTCTGGTCTTCTCTGGTCAAGAAAATATGGGTACCAAGGGCATACAGAGGCAACTTGTGCATTGTTTGCTGGTTCTAAAGTACATCTGTCTGCAGGGGGGATTGCTTTGCCTTTTGTCTTCTCAGGCAGAATGGTCCCCAGGGTCAAAACCACAACACCAAAAGTATGATCCTTTTCACTTTTATAATACTATATATTAGAGAAAGTGTTTCCAAACCAGAACACACAAATCTTTTTAAACATATGCGCTATAGACATGTGCTAGGAACATAATGCATGGAATGACATTTAGTTTTCCTTTTCTGGCTCAACTCCTCTTTCTCTGCTGCCATTGCCCCAAAATTGTGTTTCTTCCCTCCTTCCCCTTTGCTATTTGCATTTATTCCCAAACTACCTAAAGTGTGACAGCTGGAATCTAAAGGGATTGGAATGTGCTATTATGGCATGTTGCATTTCTAAAGCAGGGTGGGTAGACTTACGGCTTGTTGGTTCTGCTGAGCCTTTTTCTTTCTGTTAGCTAGAACTCAAAAGACCTAACAACCATAGCCATGTGCAAATGACAGATAGGAAGAATTAAAGAATAAGGTCCCTTTGAGCACATTTTGAGACTAGGAATGTGACCAGAACAGGGCTGAGCTCTTTACAGAAGCTTAATTTAGGTAGAAAAATTCATTTTGTTGTTGCCATTGTTAAACAATTGGGAGTCAGAATTCCATGTCAGTCTTCTGCAAATCAGCCAGAGAGCTGTCTGTGGATTCTGATCTCACTTCTGCATTGCCCTAATGTAAACCATCTTTATCAAGCATCCTTGTCACTCTTCTGACTGTGGGCATTTTGATGGGCCCCAAAGTCAGCGTGTTTCTCCCACCTTGGCCTGAAATGAAAGAAGGCTGTTGGGTGGGGACCTGAAATAGTCCAGAAGTGTGGACCATCCCTGTCGGCCTCCTCATTCCCAAGCTTCTGGTGAGGCAGTTTTTCATCTCCTTCCTCAACATTAAATGTGTAGACTGTACGGGGAGAGTCCTGATCTAACCCTATGTTTTGTACAGACTCTGCCCATCTTCTACCAACTTTCTCCTTGCAGAAAGTAAGTCTGTGCTTTTTAACATCAGGAATGAAAGTAAATCTCATTTTTATAAATGTAAAAAAAGAATAAAAGTAAATCTACACACGTTAGAGCTGTAACTGAAGTGTTTATATTTTAGCTTTTTTTTTTTTGATACTTATATAGTCATATAAAAAGAGCTTGCTTCTAATTATATTTCACATACAAATAATGCATTGTGCATTTAGTTACATGTAGGAAACAGCCCTGAAGCTGTGGGGGAGTTTTTGTTTCGATTTCAATGCCATTAAGCTGTGGTACCTCCTGTTATTCTTTACTAGAGTGACATTTAAGATTTGTCTCTTACATTGCACTGGCAGTGCACTTCCTTCTAAGAATATGAATTCCTTCCTTGTTTTGTTGCTGTAGCTGCCAGCATCCCTGACCATACAGATGACAGCCATAGTCCAGCAATGGTCCCTGGTGTGGTTAAAAGTGGCCTAAGCCTGTGAGAATCTCTTCTGAGAAGTGAAGCAACAACTACCTGATTTACATTCACAGGAGCAGCCACATTGCCACTATGAACCAACCTTAAAATTCTCACCATGAGAGCAGATGGGCCGTGGTATATCTCCAGAAGAGGGTTGCCATTTGAGAAAATATTAATAATGACACTTTTCATTCTGCCAAGCTGTTACCTTGTGAAATAAATAAACTGGCCAGCCCCCTGTAATGGCAGCTTCCTGGGATTTAAATCATGCCTATTACTTATGCATGTTTTTCCATCATCCCGGTGTTTTGAAAAGCTCCTAGGAGGAAATCTCACTACTTCCCTGGGCAACTTGTTCCATTGTCTGACGCTTCTTACAGTGAAAAGGTGCTTCCTGATATGCGGCTTTCAGCTGCTAACTTTAGCATGGGCGCTTAGAAAGAAGTCATTTTGCAAGCAAAGGAACTTGCTTTTGAAAAAGGCTGTAAATCTGCTGTGCTGCAACTTGCCCCCACGGCTGCTTTTGTTTCCTGCTGTGAAACGCTTGATTTCATTTTTGTTTGGGGACATCTTGGTTCTTTGGAACCATCTTATCCCATGGTTCTTTCAATGCACATTCTTTTGCTATTGCGTCAAATCCCCCGTATTTTGTCTCTTGTGGAATGTCTGCCGCCTCCAGAGATAACTCCAGAACACACCAGAGATAAGAGGCAGTTTAACCTTGGGAAGAGCATTGGTTGCTTACAGATGGTGAGCTCCAATTATTGCTCCTCTGTGGTAAGCTATGCTAGAATTCACAACAAATTCCTCAACTCTGAATTGCAAAATTCTGTAAATAGTGCCAAAAGCTATTGGCATAGTAGGACATCAATGCATAAATTTGGCAAACTGAATACAATGAGTAGCCGAAGACAAAGACTTAGCCAAATTGTAGCTTAGCCCAAATATTCCAATGCTTAGAAAAAGCATCACAAGAGCATTGACTTTAATAACTAATATACTTCACAAAGTCAACTTTAACTATCTCCTCTAACAGAAACTGCTGTTTCTACTTCAACGAAATGCTCCTACTTGAGACTGGGGCTTCTTATACAATTTAGCAAAGATGCAGAAACAGCACACAGTTCAGATGTGGGCAAAAAATTCAGCGACCTTGAGAAAGCTTTACATTACGTATGTATGTATGGCAAGCTCTTAATACTTTTAAAACCCTTGTTAAATACAGACAGCCTGGAAAGTGTGCAGGACATGTCTGGCTAAATCATGGTGACAAGAGGAGTACTCAGTACCTGCCACTACTTCCAGACTAGCAGAATAAACTATAGAATATTTAAGTGTGCACATTTGCCTATACAATACAAGCATCTTGGAGATTTCAACCATGCTTAGTGCACGATTGTACAGGCAGACAGCTATAGCATAGTGCTCCACTTGCCTGCCTCTTTAACATCTAAGATTGACTTTTAGTATAATTATCAAGTACTCCTTTGAAAATGCACCTTTTGTAGTATGGAGGGATTTACAGGCCATAAAAATGTGCCCCCTCTCAAGCCTTTCTCCCCCTATTAGTGGAGAAGCGCATTTTCAGCAACTTGCTTTTCTTGCTTCTGCTTTTCCTGCTTTTCTTGACTCGTCTATTCCCAGTCTGCTGCTGCTGCCTCTTCTTACTGGAACTCCTTCCAGCCTTGGCTTTAGTTGAACTGGTTCGTTTTGTCTTCTTGGTATTCCAGCCTGGGCAGCTTTGGAAGATAGTGACGAGCTTTACCTTCTGGCCACGTACCTCTGCTGGGGAGCCACAGGTGGCTCCCACTCTAAGATTCAGCTTGTCAAGCCACCTGAAAAGGAGGAAGAAGTGAGGCAATATAATCAGCCTAAGTGCTAAGCCTTTGTATCTTCACAGTCACACACTTTCCTACATTTCTGATAGCTTGCTTCTTGATACAAGAGGACCTTCAGTTATTGTGAAACACAGAGGAGGAGAAAGGAAGGTATGGAGACTTGATGATTTCATTTAATGAATTAATTTAAAAAAGTCTAAGTCAGCCTAGGCAACTATAGAGCTCAGCTGATCAGCTTGATGCATGAACGAATGAACCATGTTTTCTGATTGTGTTGGGTTGCCTATCTCTTACCTAGCTTTAGTCTAGATACACTGCAGCATTTGAGGCAGCTTAAAGCATATTGGCTTGAAAGCAGATGCAATAGCATTTGAAGTGAATTGTTATAATGAAAGAGTTGCTTCGTATTTGCTGTTCTTGGGCCTTCCCCATCCCTTATTTGGTTTATTGGCAATAAAGAGGAACATGTTGAATTACTGTACAATTTGGTGACTAGGCAACAGAAACTAGAACAGTGCCCATAATCACTTTGCTGAGATGGCTGGCAAGAGTGCTAGTCTGAGCATGTTAATAGGATGCGTTTGA
Organism: Podarcis melisellensis; assembly: GCF_964234715.1. Taxonomy (NCBI): domain Eukaryota; kingdom Metazoa; phylum Chordata; class Lepidosauria; order Squamata; family Lacertidae; genus Podarcis; species Podarcis melisellensis. The sequence goes on along the minus strand of NC_138542.1, from coordinate 45,487,540 downwards.
AGCCCTGCCAAATAAGAGAGACAAATGTTCTGCCCACTGCTGCTCTACAAGCCCTTGTGCAGTAGTGGGAACTAGCAGCTCACTTGCGTAGGGGGAGAAGTTTGCAGTCACAAGAGAAAGGAACATCACTCAGGCTGATGACCTCCAGCGCTGTAAAGCTGTGTAAGTTCGGCAAACTGCGCACTTTGTTTTTCTCAAGGTACAGACTTCTTATCTGTGGGCCCAAGCCAGTGAAGGCACCAGAGGAAATCTGCAAACACAGAACAAGTTTGGCTGTCAGACGCTTAATGACATCAGCAGTAAATTCTACGCTAGCATCCTGATCTAGGCCAGTTATCTGAAACTTCTGGTGACATTGACCCAGTTGTTATGTCCCACCAGAACCCTTTGGAATGTGCTCTTCTACTTATCCAGGCAATTTGGCTTCCACATCCCACCCCAGACTGATTGTTCCATATGGTTGTTCCATATTACTATAAGGAAAAAAACTTGGATGGGGAAATGGAATTGCTCTACCAGATCTGAGCATCTTCAAGCTATAGCTGTAAGGGTGCTGGAATAATAGTTCTAGCTTTTAAATTTGCTCATCTGCCATGGTTTCTGCTTTGTACCTTCTCCCAGCCCCTTTCAGTTGATGGTGGCTTTTAATCAAAAGAAAATCAGCAATAACCCCCAGGATCATATTTATACATTGTGCAGGTAGTTTGGATGCAAGCCGTTTAGAAAGCTGACATATTGAGTCAGACCCCTGGTTCATTTAGCTGCGCTCTGGGGTTTTATTCAGGCAGGCATCTTTCCCAGTCATAGCAGGAGATGTCAAGGAATGAACCTGGGACCTTTTTTTGCACAAGAAGCCTGTGTCCTGATAACTGGGCAATGGCCATTCCCTCAGCCTGCAAGAGCCATGAGATGAAATGGAACAGCTGTGCAGCAGAGAGAGTTTGAGTAGGGACAGCCTCTCCTGTTGCCACTGCAATGTGTGGAAAAGCCACACCTGCTAGAAAATGCATTTCATATCTCTGTTAAAGGCCTAAGAGCAGATTTCGTGGTCCAGGGGGGAGGTCATTAGCTCAGAGGCAGGCACCTTCCTTGCATGCAGAAAGCCCTGCACTTAATACCTGGCATTGCCAAGTGGGGCTGGGGAAAACCCCTGTCTGAAACCCTTGAGAGCTGCTGTCAATTGGTTACTGAGCTAGATGAACCAATACAAGTCTGACTTGATTTCCCCTTCAGGTGAATCTTGTATTTGGGGAAGGTGGCAAGATAGGGCCTACAGCTTGGTTAGGGCCTCCTAACACATTTGTACAATTTCCCAAATTCTTCTTATGACACCTGAGAACTTGGTATTTAATCAAATTAAGCAAAGAAACATTTGCAAAGGGATGTTTTTGGGAATATGATGGCAAGAGAAGGCAGGTCTTAATTTCCAACCTCCCTACCCCTGCTTACCTGTTCTAGCCCCATATCATCCAAATACAGGTGTTGCAGAGATCTTGCCACTGGCAGGAAGGCGCCATCTCCAATGTACTTTATGGGATTCTTGGACAACTTCAGTTCACTAAGCGTGGGCAGCCCTCTGAGAGACTTGGTGGGCACTTCCTGCAAATGATTCTCATCTAGATGCAGCTTCTCCAGCAGCTTGGCATGTCCTAGAGCCTTGGGAGACATGTGAGTGATGCGGTTCCCTGTTAAGTATAACCAGCGTAGCTTCTCCAGCCCAGCCAGATCGTTATCGGTCAGCTGACCGATGGAGTTGTGTTGCAAGTGGAGGGCAAAGAGATTCGGCAAGAGGGTGAAGGAGCTTTTGGATATTTGGTTGAATCCATTGTGGTCCAGGTAGAGATATGCAAGCTGGGCAGGCCCTTTGAAAACATCAGCATCTACAGAATCTATGTTGTTGTTAGACAGGTAAAGGTAGAGGAGGTTTTTCAAGTCCTGGAAAGCACCAGGCTGCAGCCTTGCAATCTTGCAGTTCTGCAGATGGAGTGAGGTCAGGTTTCTCAAGCCAGGGAAGGAGTCTTGCGGTACCGAGTGGAACTCATTATAGCGCAAGTCCAGAAGTTGGGTGTTTCTTGGAAAGCCTTTGGGAATACTCTGGAGGTTTCTCCTGACACAGTTTGCATGCTGGGAATCTGGTGAACAAGTACATCCTTGTGGGCATCTTACAGCATCCTTCTCTGGTTCCCTGGTAACCGTGGCCAGGCTAGGCAGCAGCTCCTCACCCAATGCGTGACTTCTGCATTTCATATCTGTTGCCCTCAGGGATTCCAGGTGCTCTCCCCTGACGGCAGCAGGACCAGCACATACCACATCGGCGTGTATTCTTACTTTCGCAGCCCACTCCTTGAAGGGGCGCATTTCACAAGTGCAAAAGACAGGGTTCCCTGTTAGGTCAATTTTTTTGAGGTGGGCCATCTCCGTCTGTGGCTGCAACACGGACAGCTGGTTGTTATGCAGGTCAAGAGTGTGCAGCAGGGGGCTCTTGACAAAAGCTCTGTGTGAGACTTCCTGAAGGGCCATGTTGTCCAAGAAGAGCTGTTTCAGGGATGCCATCTCAATGGCCTCCTCACCAATATAAGTGATTGGATTATGTCGGAGGTCTAGCTGGGCTGTGCCAGACAATCTAGAGAGTGCCTCCTTAGGAAGGAACTGAAGTTCATTGTGATCTAGGCTTAGCCTCCTAAGAGTCGATAATCCACCAAAGGCCTCGTTGGCAAGCACATTGAGTGAGTTATGGGACAAATTAATCCACTTGATCAACTGAAGTCCCTGGAAGACCATATCTGGTAGGTAAACCAAGGAGTTTCTGGCCAGGTTAAGAAAGGTGAGGAAGCCCAGCTGACTAAAAGCCCCTGGCTTTATTTCCTCAATGCTGTTATTTTCTAGGATAAGCTGCCGGAGGGAGGAGAGGCCATCTAGAGACTCTTGATAGATGAATGCTATATTGTTGGAAGCCAAATTGAGGTAGACAAGCCGTCCTAATCCCCTGAAAGCCCCTTCCTCAATGCTTTCCACCTTACATCTCTGAAGTTTCAGGTGGGTGAGGTATGGAATAGGCAAGAAAGTTCCTGCAGAGATGACTTTGATTTCATTACCCCGGAGGTCAAGTCTTTGAGTGACCTGTTGATTACACAGATAAACATTAGCTTTATCCTCAACTAATTGTCTTGCTCACGGTCTTTTGGAACAATGTTGCCTCTGAATTAAAAGTCAATTCAGCACTCCCTGGTGTCTTTGTTATAACAGAGAATTAGCATAATATTAACTATTCCTTACTTGGAGTAGATATAGAAAATGACTTTTCCCCATAGGTCTCAACTTTTGAATCCACAACAACAGACTTCAATTTCAATCCCAGAAAAGATTGAGAGACCTTTTCAGATGGGAAAAGCATAAATGTGTAGTTGCATGGACCTGATACCAAATGGGAATTTGTCTACTTGAGACCAGAGTTTTGCGGAGTCTCAGGTCTGGGTAGCCACAGGGTATCAGTAGCTTCAAATAAAGCAGTTTGTACAAAAAGGAGCGGGTAATATTTTCAGGCCGCATCAAACAACTTATTTGAGAAGGTGGTTATAGAATACACTTTAATAAAGGGGGTACTTTCTCTGTTGTATAATCTGTGATATGATTTTGACTATTATAAAAATACCTTGGAACAGAGACTTGGGTTCTTGGATTTCTGAAAGTGCTTGGTCTGTCATAACTATACGATGCCTTCTTTGCCTTGTTCTGATTTAGGAGCATAAGAAGCTGCCTTATGCTGAGTCAGGCCAACGGTCTATCTAGCTCAGTATTGCTTACACTGACTGGCAGATGCTCTCTGGGGTTTCAGGTAGGGAGTCTCTCCCAGCTTTATCTGGTTATTGAACCTGGGACTTTTAACATGGAAGGCAAATGCACAACCACTGAGCTGTGGCCCTTCCACTTTACGGGGAAGTCCAATATAATATTGTGTTTAAGTGGCATATTATTCCAGCTAAAACCTCAGTCCAGCTGTAGGATGTGTGCAAGGAGGGCATGCCAGTTTTATCCATTTGGGGTGGAATTGTAATATGGTGCATGGGTGAGGTATACAGGTTTTGGATGTAGATAGGGCCAATCTTAGGTGCTAGTGCTATCGTAATTACTCACCTCACTGTCTGAATAGTGTAGGTAATGGATATAAAATGTATGTGTATTATTTTGACCTGTTTGTAATGGCTGAGATTGTTCTTTCTGGTAGTGCAAGGCTCAAGGTATATGATTGATTAAGGAATGTCTGATTCAATCCTTAGATATGATGTAAATGGATGAACTGACATATTATTAATATTAGAAATTTGTTAGAGGCAGCAGCTGTTTATTAAAAAAAAAGTCTCTGGGTCAGAGAGACCTTAGATGGCTTCACTAGAACTTTTAAAGAAACTGGAGCTGTTTCATAGACTCATAGAGTTGGAAGGGAATCTCAAGGCTCATCAACTCCAACCCACTGCTAATGCAGGAAACCCATTAAACATCTCTGATAAGTAGCATTGCAGCCTTGGCTGAGTAATATAGTAGCATCCACCACTTTACAAGGCAATTTCCCCCCCGCCCCAAACTCTTTTCAGTTTGAACTTTGCCAGTAGGGTGTCGGAGGAAAGGGCTCTGTGGATGCTTCGCAGAAGTGCACTTGCGCAAACCTCGTGTTGCACGTCCCTCGCTGCTTCCCGCAAACTGACCTGAGGGATGTTAATGGGCACCTTGGTGAGGTTCTTGTTCAAGCACATGACTTGATGCATGATGCCGTCGCAGAGGCAGATTTGTGGGCAGCGTTCAGCAACCGTCTTTTCAGTGAGCAGGGTTGACAACAGAAGAAGGCGCACAGAGGTCCACATCTTGGGGAAGCGGCTGAGTAGGGAATATGCAAGAAAGCCAAGTTGTAAGGCAATATTAAACTTTCTGCTGCTGTCGTGGACTGGCTGGAGGCAGAGGAGCGGTGGGAGGCTGGATGGGTAAATGGTTTGAATAAGGCAGCATCCTGAAAGGTGTTGGAAAACACAAAGCAAATCCTCAGCATGTGTTCCCAACATACTTATTTAGTAACAGTTAAACAAATGGACTTGTGCACTGGGTGTGCATGCTGAATGCACAAAACCACTTACAGTGGTACCTCGGGTTACAGACGCTTCAGGTTACAGACACCGCTAACCCGGAAGTAGTACCTCAGGTTAAGAACTTTGCTTCAGGATGAGAACAGAAATCGTGCGGCGGCAGCAGGAGGCCCCATTAGCTAAAGTGGTACCTCAGGTTAAGAACAGTTTCAGGTTAAGAATTGACCTCCAGAACGAATTAAGTTCTTAACCAGAGGTACCACTGTATTTTTTAAAAAATGCTCTACACGGATGACCTTAATATTGTCACTGTGATGTAATAAAAAGGGGTATAAACTGAGCAAGTGATCTTAAGATACACTGCCTCCCCCTACCCACCAATCAAAACCTTAATATATCCAAGACAGGCCTTCATTCTTCCTCATTTGCAATGTTGCTCCTGGACTGGAACCAAATCACAGTTCTTGCAAATTAAGACCAATTAAAGCAATCTGATGTTGAGAATACAACTTTAATCAATTTAGCTCTTTAATACTTCTGCTTCCTGCTTTTCCTTCACTGCTCTTCACTTTGTGTATTTTTTAATGGCTGTTTTTCAAAGACAAATGTTAAGGCTCCCGTTGTTAGAAGTGAATCTGACCTACCTTAGGGAGGCCCCTTAGCCAAAGTAAAGAGAACAGCAGGGGCTTTGGAGAGAGACCAAGAGAGAGAAGGAAATGGAGGAGGGGTGTGTGCACTTGGAATCACAAATCAACATAGTTTAGACAAAATTAAAATGGAGGAAGAAGTCCCTGAAGATTTAGAAACATTCATAAAAAAAGCCCAAAGCAAAAATCAGTAATTTTTCATTTACAGTGCAATAAAAATATAGCCCTCTCTTCTGCCCACCCCACCTCAACTGATGTTGAGGTTATTTTACATAATGCAACAAAATGAAACCATCACTTGATGCCAAGAGGTTCATTTCTTTGCTTTCCCTTCATTCGCCTTCTTTTTGCATGTCCTTCTTTGTGAATTTTCATTTTTCTTTGCCTGTTCTCTCAAATCGGCATGTCTTGGTTATTTTCTGTGCCTGTCAATTTTCCTCTATTGCCAAGGTTAAGATTTCACCCCTCCCTGAAGACCCCTTTCTCTGTAGAATACAAGAGTCTTTACATACATACACCACTTCATTTATTCATTCATTCCACACCTCACCCATTACAAGTAATAATACAAAAAAGTAGATTTCCTAATGGATACTCTTGCTAAGTGGAAATATAAAATATTTCTCCTTACTTCCGCTCAGTAAACTCTCAATTACAATACATTCTTCACACATAAAATAAACAGAATGTTTAATACCAGTGATGAACACAACTGTAACCTGGAAGTGTTATGAACTGCATATTTTTTTTAATAGAAAGAAGCTCCTGTACTTCAAGCGACTAATTACAATGAAAGTGGAGTTTACAAAGGTGTATGGTGCTGTTTTAAGTGTTGCATTTTTTATGGACAGTTCCAAACCTGGCTGATTCCACAGCCATCCTTGTCAGAGGAGCACAGTATGATTCAGATGTCCTTGGTATCTAACTCCCATCATCCCTCACCACTAGCCTTGCTGGCTGGGGCTGATGGCAACTGGAGTCCAGCAACATAGGGAGGGCCATAGATATGCCATCCCTAACCTAGGCCAAATCTAAGAAGCCTTGTCTTCTAATCCATCTCTCTCTTTGTTCCTTCTGTGCCAGCAGGCAGCCTGATATAAACCCGGCTGCAATATTTATACCCTTCTTTTACTTCATAGAATCATAGAATAGAATCATAGAATCATAGAGTTGGAAGAGACCACAAGGGCCATCGAGTCCAACCCCCTGCCAAGCAGGAAACACCATCAGAGCACTCCTGACATATGGTTGTCAAGCCTCTGCTTAAAGACCTCGAAAGAAGGAGACTCCACCACACTCCTTGGCAGCAAATTCCACTGTCGAACAGCTCTTACTGTCAGGAAGTTCTTCCTAATGTTTAGGTGGAATCTTCTTTCTTGTAGTTTGGAACCATTGCTCTGTGTCCGCTTCTCTGGAGCAGCAGAAAACAACCTTTCTCCCTCCTCTATGTGACATCCTTTTATATATTTGAACATTGCTATCATATCACCCCTTAACCTCCTCTTCTCCAGGCTAAACATGCCCAGCTCCCTTAGCTGTTCCTCATAAGGCATCGTTTCCAGGCCTTTGACCATTTTGGTTGCCCTCCTCTGGACATGTTCCAGTTTGTCAGTGTCCTTCTTGAACTGTGGTGCCCAGAACTGGACACAGTACTCCAGGTGAGGTCTGACCAGAGCAGAATACAGTGGTACTATTACTTCCCTTGATCTAGATGCTATACTCCTATTGATGCAGCCCAGAATTGCATTGGCTTTTTTAGCTGCCGCGTCACACTGTTGGCTCATGTCAAGTTTGTGGTCAACCAAGACTCCTAGATCCTTTTCACATGTACTGCTCTCAAGCCAGGTGTCACCCATCTTGTATTTGTGCCTCTCATTTTTTCCCCCAAGTGCAATACTTTACATTTCTCCCTGTTAAAATTCATCTTGTTTGTTTTGGCCCAGTTCTCTAATCTGTCAAGGTCGTTTTGAAGTGTGATCCTGTCCTCTGGGGTGTTAGCCACCCCTCCCAGTTTGGTGTCATCTGCAAATTTGATCAGGATGCCCTTGAGTCCCACTTCAAAGAGGTCAAAGCAGCTGAGGTCAGGCAACCGTTCCCCTGATTCTCTGGAATGTGAGCTAAGCTTGAGTCTCATGTCCTTGGTGGTATTGGGTCTCAATATCTCCATTTCCTGAGTCACATGTTTACTATGACCGATTTGTCTGTCTGTCTGTCTCTGTCTGCATGCAGCTGGCTAGACACAAAGCATCCCAAATTATTCATCAAATGTTGAAATACTTAAAGACTAAAAATACATCACCCACCCCATTGCACAATGCTGGCTTAAAACATCTGCTTCTAAGTTTATTAGACTTAGGAACAGATTTTACATCTTGAACTGTACAACTAATTCATAGGCGCCGACTCCATGGGGCCTGAGGGGGCCCGAGCCCCCTCAAAAATTCGTTTGGGGGGCTCTGCCCCCCCAATAATTTAAGAAAATTATTACTTCGTGTAAAGTCTGGCGGGCCAGCGCTGCGGCCGCGGCGACATCAAAAGGACTGGAGCTTGTCGGCCAGCTCATCGGTGGCCATCGTGAACGAGAGGCGAGCAGCAGACGAGCTGATCTGGCCCGAGCGCGCCTCCTCCCGCTCGCTCGCCCGCCGCCGGCTCCGACCCGCTGACTGGGCGCGCCGCGGCGCGGATGGGTGGCCGCCGGACGATGCCTGCGCAGGAGACGCCCAGACAGGCTGGTACGGCAGCAGCAGCAGCAGGAGGAGGGGGTTTCTGCTAAGAGTCTCAGTGGGAGGAGGGGACGCCTGACTCGGAAGCAGACCCCCCCCGCCCGCGCGCATCTGCCGCGTGGCCAGCCCGAATCCGAGCTGTCCCTACCCCGTGCCGCACCTCCATGGCTCTCTGCGCAAGGCTGGGAAGCCAGCCTCGCCGAGTCTCTCCCAGGAGAAGCGCGCAGAGAATCCCCGATCGCCGCGGGAGAGGGTGGGCGCGCGCACCTAGCAGCAAAGGGAGCAGACGCCAGTTCCTTTTGCAGCAGCTGCAGATCGACTTCCACGTGGGGTCTCAGCTTGCTCCTTTTCTTAACCCTCCGCCAGTCTCCTGACTCCACCGCCCCTTTTCGCGCGCAGACCCCCCCAATTTCGCACGCGGACCCCCCCCGTATGGCCCCCCCCAATATTTTTTATAAGTCGGCGCCCCTGAACTAATTCATACAGTCATGTTGTGGAGAAATACCCATTTAGGAATGAAGTGTCCCTATTCCTTTAGCCAGACAGCTTCCTATTATTTGGCAGCAAAAGGGTGTTGTAAACAAAAACTGCTCCCTTTCCCTTATGGGGTACACAAGAGCTCTTCTAGAGTTCTTTGTAGGTTCTGCATCTGTAGGGGAAAATAACAGCAGCCAACCAGAGAATATTGAGAAGTAAAACAGCTAGTAAGCCTGATCTTTATTAAAGCTGCTGCAACAGGGTGCTCCCTCCACATGCAGGAGGAGGAGGAGGTCCAGGACAAAGGTGTGGAAGCCCTTATATAGACTTTTGAACTGCCCACTCTAGAGCCCAAGACCACCCCTCCATACATCATACATACATCAGAGAAGGGGCGGACTACAACAGAAATCTGAGTGCGTTGTTTTTATCCTGTCTGCCAGGTTACCTGGTTGGATTACCTAGGCATCCTGGCCACTCTTTTGTTATGATAACTACTCAATTTCTGAATCCAGGTTACAGGTCACAGGCTCACCCTATTCATATCTTAAATGTGCCCTTAAGGCAGGACTTGTGAACAAAGAGACAATGGGGAGACTTCCCATTTCCTTCGACCTTGCAGAGAAATATTTGAGGTCATTTGGGAGAGAGAAAATGGTTTCAGGACTTTTTTCCGTGGGATTTCAGACATGTGGTTTATACATTTATGTATGTGCTTGCTTGGTACATTTATGAACATTTATTTTATATATATATAAGACCTTAAAATTCTTATAACAAGGGCTTCATAATTATCCCCGACTACAACTGACAAAATGCTTCCCCTTCCCCAAGGTGCCCACTAACATCCCTAGTTCCTTACCTGGATAAGGCTACGTAAAGTTGGGAAGAGTAAAAGAAATATTGGTGTGAAAACTTTCAGAACCTTGTAAACGTTCCTGGTATGTGCATTTGCAGTGAAAAGAGCTGAATGAGCTCTTGTTCACCAGTGGTGTGTGTGTGCGCGCTCTCTTACTCTCTCTCAAACACACACAAAGAGGGAGGGTGGAAGCAGGGAAGGCAGCAGCAAAAAGGAAGACCTGCAATTACCTTTAATTTATCAGTTGCTGCTACCTATAAATTTAGGAGTCAACTGAGGAGTTTTCTATGTACACCAATAAAATAGCATGCAGAATAATTTGAAAGCACATCCACATGTCTCTTGAGTACCTTCACAGAGTACCTTTTAAATTTTTACATTTAAAAATTGTACTTCTGTTTAGGAATTAATTTGAAACCAGCATATGGATTGCAAATTCAATAGGTTTGCTTATTGTTTGTGTGGATGATGACTTTACACACAGCTCAAGGGGGAGCACACTGGGTAAGACCTGTGTGTAAAGTCATCATCCATTGTTGTGATTAATTCACATCCCACACATGTTGCAAGGCGTTTTGTAGTCACATTAATTCTTACATGCAAGAGTCTTCCATGTAGGAATTGTGTCATATATGCAATGGCACTCATTTAGGAGAGCGTTTCAGTGCATTTACTCTACATAATCTCAGGGCATATTCTAAATCAGATATTTATATAAATATTCTAAATCTGAGAGCCTGATCTGTCCCTCCTAGCAAATTTTTCTGGACCCCTAAGACCCCATCAATTTTGGCAACGAGAACAAAAAACAAGGGAAACCTCTTGTTGGGTTTAAAACCTCTCTGCTCAGCCCAGCAGTCTGGTGGGAATGAGAATGGACTTGTCAGCTGATCAGTTATCTGATGATCAAGAAAGGAGTGAAGTGGCATCTGTTTTTGGGTAGTGCTCACGGAAAATAGCTAATAGTGTGGAAAGTGAATATCAAAAGTACTTGCAGCTTTCAACAGAATAACAGTAGGCTAGAAGTCCACCAGAGATTTATACCCAAATGCCCAGGCAAGAGCAAATTCAGAACTAAAGGTATACATTTTGTACAGCTCATCTTTCACACAGGCCAAGGACAACAGTCAGATAGCATTGTGGAATGCGGTGGGAGGCACAGAGCATAACACAGGCTTGGCCAGTCACATTGCACCCTCTTTTGAGGGGGTTGCACTGGGAATATTTATCTGCCTGATGAAGGCCTTGCTTTACCACTCATAAGGTAGATTTGGAAATAACAGTCCCTTCATTTAATTCAAACTACTCAAGTAACTCCATGTACATGAGGTAATTTGTTTTCTGTGTATAATTTCCTTCGCTGCTTATGGTGCACTGGAAAGCTAGAATTTTCCACAAAGTTTGGGAAACTGTCTTTATGGAGGGTTGTGGGACTGGAGAATGTTGGTTTATTTGCCATAGGGTTGAAATGCCTGTAAAGCTGCCATACTGTTGCTTTGAATGTCAAAAAAATAAGGGACATGGTTAATTTCAGAACACATCTCATGAATGCTTCTGCCAACGGAAACCCTGTATTCAGAAAGTCCTTTGAAAATGTCAGGATTTCAGCCTACAGAGGGAGAATTTATTATCATCACAAAAGTGACCCAAAGTGACTTACATTAAAGCCAATTAAAATAAGCACAACCAATAAAAACCTAAAAACACACCTATACAGATAAAAGACAGGTCTTACAGATCTGAACCCTCTAAGAGAGGCTATAAATACCTGAAAGCCCAAAATATAATGCTCTGCAGTCATCCAGCCTACAGCCGATAATAGATAACGGAAGTTAGTTAAGACTGTCCTTGTCTAGATATGAGCACAGCTGGGCCACCAGTCAAAGCCAATGGAAGGCACTCTGCAACATCAAGGCCACTTGAGCCTTAGGTGGCAGAAGCGAATCTGGAATTACCCGTAAACTACGTACCTTCAGAGGGAGTGAAAACCATCCAGGATTCTCATACAAGCTAATCAGTCCTTTTTTCTGCCTGCCATTGCAGTGGCTGGTAATGGAAACACACATCGAGAGCTCTTCATCCTTGCATTAACACTGGACTCTTTGTAATACCTTTAGACTTGGGCAAGCTGCAGCCCTTCCACAGACGGAAACAAGGAAGCTCATGGAGCAGAATTGCAGAGCGCCGCTTCCCCTATTCAGGCTGTCAAATAGGCCAACCTGTATTACACAGCCTCTCATTTATGAAGTCCTTGCTCTGCAAGCAGTTTCTCAGTGTGTGTGCGCACGCACATACGCACACACAGCAAGTTAAATTTCCAAATATCCTTATTGATTTGAATGATTTGCTCCAGTACATTAAATGCAAATTAAAACAAAGGAAAAACCTGTTGGATTCCAGGGTTTTGTTGTAAACAAAAATTGCCCTTTTCCCTTATGGAGTATCCAAGAGCCCATATAAAGTCCTTACATAGGTTCCCTATTGGTAGGAGAGAATAACAGAGGCCAACCAGATAATATTGAGAAGCAAAACAGCTAGTAAGCTTGATCTTTATTAATCTGTTGCAACAGGAGGGACCCTGGAAAATGGCGTGCAAGGCCTTATAAAGACTTTTGAAATTGCCACCCTGTGGATCAAGACCACCCCCAGAAACATCATACATACATCACAGAAGGGGTTTAACCTAAGACCACCCCTCAGATACATCACACCCACATCACAGAAAAGGTGGTCTAAAACAGAAATTTGAATATTGTTTTTCTCTCTCCTGTCCTTGTTTATCTCCTGTCTGGCAGGTTACTTGATTGGATTGCCTGGGGAGCCTGGCCATTCTTTTGTAGTGATAAATACTTAGTTCCTGGGCCAGGTCACAGGTTCACACCCTATTCATATCTTAAATGTGTCCTTAAGACAGGATTTGTGAGGAAAGAGACAATGGGGAGGTTTCCCACTTTGACCTTGCAGAGAAAACATTTGGTCATTTTGGAATCAAAATGGTTCCAGGTTGGCCTTCCTGTGCTGATCTATGTACAGTATGTACTTGGTTGGTACACTTATGAACATTTAACATATATCTAAGACCTCAAAATTCCTATCACAGTTTATTATTATTAGCCATCTCAAATTTCTGTCTGGGGCTCACTTCTAGCATGTTCCTGGACCACAATGTGTCAAACACCAAATTTTAGTTGCTCATCTTTTAGGTAACATGATATGTTGTTGTAGTGTTGAAAACTATATAAAATATATATTTTTAAAAAACAAAACCAACCAGATTTTAGTTTATTTGTTTGACCTTAAGAATTTGCCAGTGGACACTCCAGATTTCAAGGGCCCAATCCAGCAAAAGTTAGTTGCAACTACACTTGACTGACATTTTCTAAACAGGATAATTAAATCAGCTTCAAATACTAATTAGTTGAACTGTATAATTATTTCTTTCCATGCAGGGCTAAAACATGGGCTGGATCATTGAATGCATTTACAGTGGTACCTCAGGTTAAGTATTTAATTCGTTCCGGAGGTCCGTTCTTAACCTGAAACTGTTCTTAACCTGAAGCACCACTTTAGCTAATGGGGCCTCCTGCTGCCGCTGCGCTGCCGCTGTACAGTTTCTGTTCTCATCCTGAAGCAAAGTTCTTAACCCGAGGTAATATTTCTGGGTTAGTGGAGTCTGTAACCTGAAGTGTATGTAACCTGAGGTACCACTGTATTTTATTAGAGAATTGTTATTTTGTTCTTCAGCCAGAACAGGCTCTCAATAGAGATTTAGTGTTTAGTTCAGTTCATGACTCTTTTCTGTTACACAATCTTTGTTTGTCAGCTATGTTATAGTAAATATAAAAAATAGGTTTATTAGCATAAGGGTGCTTCATGATTTATTTAGTGAATTAATCTGGAGGGGCAAATGGCACACACTGCCTTCTGGATACTGTTGTCACAATCACAGTGAAAGTTAGAACAAATCTTCCATGGTTTACATAGCATTTAGAGTATTAAAAGCATAGTAAAAGCCTTGTGTTTATGAAACATACATATGTTTTATTTATTTACTCACATTTATATTCCATATCTCCTCCCACTCAGGGTGCTTCCAAATGAGTGTTTATTGTGAGGTGTTTTTTGTTTTATTTTTTGCAGTGCTCACATGTCATTGGTAGCCCAAATTTTTTGCTCTCTGAACCCAGATTTACTATTTGTGGAGGAAATCCAGGAAATTAATAGTTAAATAGAACCATTGTGAATAAACAAATTAGAACTTTCTCATTTATAATGTGATCCTTGGCTGTTCTCCTGTAGTCTTCAGTGTTTAGTTCAGCACGTGGCTCTTTTCTGTTATACAGTCTTTGTCTTTATAGTCTTTACTTTATAGTAAATATAAAAATTAGAATTTCTTAGAATAAGGGTGCTTCCAGGTAGTCTGTGTTGTAAATGGGTAGGGGGTCATTCAGGTATTGCAAATAAGTAATTGACAACAGTTTTTCATTTATCATACTTCCCCCAGAAAGGGTAAATCAATATTAAGGGCTTCCAGACTGAATCCTACCCATAAAATTGAGTCAAACAGATACCAGCAAAATTCAAATGGCACAGTTTAAAAGGATTTGGCACTCTACTGCAATAAACCTACTTTCCCCACAAAAATCATACTTTTGTGGTAAGCAAATGCACGGAAAATGATGGGATAACCCTGGTTTGATGCAATGTGATATAACTTGCCCCTTAACAAATCAGAATGAACATTCAATACACAACCCAGGCTCCCAGGCTGTGAAAACAAATCAGGTTAAATGCTCAATATGGAAGAACGCTAAAACAACAACAGGCTAACATGCCAATTTGGGTGCGTGTTGCAAAAATGTGCATACATGAAGTGCATTCATTCCACAATATACATCCACCTGGAAGCACCCTACCACTCTGGATGATTCCAGACCGCCATTTGTGGGTGGGATTCAGTATCGCAAATTTAAGTTGTGCAATGAAAGTTGATTCGTCTCCCTTGCCCGACCAGACTTATTGCCATAAGGAAAACAACAGGGACAATATGCACGGGGGAGTGCGCGATACCGTTTACTTGAGGTAATGTCCTGTAACAAATCAGGAGGAATGCTCAGTAAAGAGGAACATAGAAGTGGCCTCTATGTTCAGGGTAGCAAAAAGAGCTTTTCCACACTAAGCCCCATGCTTAAAAGAAAAGCCAGCAGAGGTGACCAGCACACCCCGACTCTCAGCTTTAAGGTTGTGGCCCTATTATGCACATTTACCAATACATCTCACTGAACACACTGGGTCTTAATTCCCAGTAAAGATATGCAGGATCGCGCTGCACATCACTTGCATCTAATGGCGTGAGACTTGAGGCGGGTCTGGGCTTACACTGCACTTTCCTCAAATAATTAAGAGCCTTCTCTCGCAAATATTATTTTTATTCGTGTATCAAATGGATATTTACAGTGCACGGAGCAGATATTAATATATACTGTACAAATCTGCTCCTGCACGCATGCACAGACTTCTCTGAGCGGAGGCAATTTTTCTTGAACAAATGACCTCATTCATATTCTCTTCCCCGCCCCATTTCTGTAAACTAGCACCGGTGGTCTGAGCATGCGCAGTGGCGATCATTATCCGGCAGCCTCGCGACAAGTGCAGACGTCACGTGAAAGCAGATCCGGCTCGGAGGCGAAGGCGGGGCTGCTTAATTTGCATATCCCATCATACATTGCGCGGAAGGCCATAGATGATAAATTTTAAATACTTTTATTAATGTTTTTGTTTCGAACCCGATTATTAAACTCGCCTTGTCACCTTGGAAATCTAGTGTTTACTCAAGGGATTACTTTCGACAGGTCGGTTAGGTATTCGCCCTCACCTGCGAGGCTGTTGACTGATCTCCGGTAGAGGCGCCCGAAGGTGTTTCCGCATACTCTGGTTTCTCTTCAGATCGTATAAATCTTTCGCCTTTTACTAAAGATTTCCGTGGAGAGGAACATTTATGAGTTTATAACTAATTTTTTGAGGCTCTGTTTCGGCAGAGCTGTCTTATGTGGTTTCCAAAAGTAGAATTAATTATTTTTGCGTTGAGTGGGTATTTGGCGTTACTCTTTTAATTTAATGTTTATATTTGTGTCCTCTGTGGTGTTTCTATTCTTAGGAAAGTGTGGGGTTAGAAGTGTCATGTGTTTCTATTGGTGTACCACTTGGAGAAGGGCATTATAAATAAATAAATAGTTTTGGGGTTTCTTTACTGCTTTCTACATTGCTCTTCCTTTTGGGGTTCTGTCTGAGTTTCCTGATCTTAAAAGATATGAATTATGTTACTTCTCATCTCCATGTTAACACTATATTTAACCCTACTCAAAAATCTAAAAATAAATAGTATATAACTTAAACAACAATGCAATGACCATGCATTTATTAAAAGCACCCAGCAACACTCACATTTCTGTTCTTAAATTTCCTGAGCAAATTCCCAGTGTTGTAGCACATTTGTCTTGCTTCTGTTATGGACAGAGTCCCTGGTCAAGACGGTTCAAGAATGTGAATCCCAAGATGTCACAATGTACAAACACAAAACGTCATGGTACTCCAGTGTTTGTTAGAGTTGATATTTGTTATGGTTATAGTATGTTTGCCTTGCAAGTGATCAATAGTGAAAAAATAATTTAAAAACAAAAGCACAAAGCAAACAGTTAGTAGATTATTCCCAAAATCTGAACATTCATGTTTAATACCATATACTTAAATAATAATCATATGACTATAATAACTGGTTGCAGGCATGTATCTGGGTGTATGGTAAGTCTCATGGAACTCAATAGGACTTCCTTCTGAGTAGACTAACAGAATCGTCCTGTAAATGTGTTCTTGAATCACTCTCCCAGTTTTTTCCTTTGCATCTTTCACCACATCTCAGTATTGTTTTATAATACCCAGTTCTGGTAATAATGTTTGTCACAGGGGTTTATGTAATACATGAATTGAAGGTAATATTGGTGTGGGAAGTGAGTGTAATATTGGTGGTAGAATCAATGATCAGTATTAGTTTTACTCATGATGTACATAGCTTGGGTCATGGAATAACATACAGACATAGCATTTTGTGATGCAAGTAATGCACAGTGTTACTAGAACCCCTGTTTTTTCCCCCCTTTTAAAAATTAACAAACAATAAGAAGTAGTATTTCAATTTATATATATATATATATCATTCTGATGGTAACACATGTAAAATGTTGGAATCCTATTTCATAAACATTTGCCTTTTTTCAGAAACTGAAAAAGAGAAATAAAGAATATTGATTCCACTCCGCCACTTCCTTTTTACTGCCTTATCTACTGGTGTTTTAAGACAGTATCTGGTGCACTGGGTCGCTTTTTAATAGGGTGGGGGGCTGCAGGACCATTTTCACTAGAAACAATAGAAGGAAACACTTGTTCAACCTAGTTTCCTATATCAGACTTTGTGGTTGAAGGGAAGCGTATGAAAGAGCAGTGAGAGAAGCCAGCTACTTGGCTGTACAATCCAAAAGCAGCTCCAAGACAGCTTAACAAGAAGCAACGCAGCAGGTAAGAGAGATTCATGGCTCAAATTGATGAGGATGCAGGAGCTGCACAAAAGGGAGCAGCACATGAGAATGATAAAAGCCTGAATCCAGTTTGTGCCCCTAAAGAGATACTTGTTTTAGCAAAGGTGTTTCCTTATCATAGACTATAAAATTTAAGTGGGTTTTGGGGTGTTTTGAAGGCTAGTGGCAGTGAGGATTGTTGAAGGCTATGTAGCATAGCAAAAATGGGAAGAAGTATCCAGATTTAATTGTGAAACCAATATGTATGTTCCAAATAGGTACAACCATCCCCCGATGAATGAGAGACTCTGATTGTGTGATGCAGTGAACAGACTGTTTTTACTTTGAAGGATCTCAGGTTTTTACATTGGCACACTTGCCTTGAATTTCCCAGCAATTGAGACCACAGTATTAGTGTTGTAACCCACACTGAAGTGTGGCTAAGAATAAAATAACAGTAGTGAGTTTTCCTCCCAGAAAGTGCATGATGCTGTATTTGAATTATTTTCAGGTTGACATTTGATGATGGTGTGTGCACAAGGACCATCTGCCCAAAGGATATGTGTACTGTGTGTTGTGGTTGTGCAAATGTCATTAGCATGTATTGATTAATGTTCATTACATCACTAATGAAAACTGACCCTCCATTCATACTGGGCCGTTTTGTATTTATGTTATTTTTATGTATTTTATGACAGGACACTCTCATCACAAGTTCTTTTATGGGTTTCTGATCTCACTTAAAATATATTATGAAACATATGAACAATGGAATCACTCTGAAAAATGGTTGCTATCCCCTTCCAATGACTGAGTACAAATCTAGAACTATGTAAAAGCATAACCTGGCTATTGCTTTGCTACAATTAATCAATATTCACCATTTTTGTTAATTCAAATGCTTGCTGGACTGAATCAGTCTTCCTAGTATTCCTAATACAGTCATACCTTGGATTACAGATGCTTCAGGTTGTGTTTTTTCGGGTTACGGACCCGCTGAAACCTGGAAGTACCGGAACGGGTTACTTCCGGGTTTTGGGGGTCGCGCATGCACAGAAGCACTAAATCACGCTTTGCATGTGCGCAGAAGCGCTGAATCACAACCTGTGTGTGCGCAGACGCGCCAGTGCAGGTTGCGAACGCTGCAGGTTGTGACCGTGCATCCCGCATGGATCACGTTCGCAACCCGAGTGTCCACTGTAATGGTGTCTGGTGCCCATTGGAACTGATAGGGTGGAAGGCATAAAGGTCAACACTAGGTAGAACTAGAGCCAATGACAGAACCAACTAATTTTCATTTTGCCCCCATCCTCCTGCCTGTTGAGTTCTGCAAGAGGCCACACTGGAAGAGGATGAAACTGCCTCCTTCTGGTCTGGGTGTAAGAAAGAAGGCTGGCAGGCAGGAGCTGGCTGAGGGCAGACTAAGGTTGGTGGGGCAGTGACACATTTGCCATAATAGACCAACCCTTTACTGATTCCTAACAGTGCAGCCCTGTGCACAGTAACCTCAAAGCAAGTCACGGTGTGAGCTTACTCACTAGTAAATGCATGGAGGATTTCAAGACCAGAACTGCCACTGATGTGAGTTTCATCTGCAGAAATCCCTACCCCGTTTCTGAGAGCTTAACTAGCATGGATGAACATTAATTAAGTGGAAATTAGGTACTGCCTGCTGCTTCTTGATCAAAGTTAGGGCTAATGTGGTACAGAGAGTTAAAAGCTATTTGCTTTTCCATCACTGAAAAGCCCCTTAACCCAATAGGGTGAACCTGTGGCTCTCAATCTGAAGTTGGACTCCAACTAGGTCTGATAGCTCAGCAACCTCACAAAGGACACCAGTTCTCTTCTAGAAAATGATCAGATCCATATAAAACCACCTAATGGGCATCACTGCTGTTGTCATTATGTAGACAGGGGATGTTTCATGTATTGTAGAGTCAGATAGCAAATATAACATGTTAGGACAGGAGACTCTTGGGCAATTTATACTCAATCACAGAGCATGCCTGGGGACTTTCCCGGTTCTTCTCCCTATAGCTTTTCCATGTGTGGATTTATATTTTACTCACATCCATAAAATCACAATTTGCATATGGTTTTATTTGAGTGGAACAGTATGTTTCAGTTGTGTTTTATTTATGCATATTGGCTGCCTTTGAAAGGCTTGGCCTGAAAGCTAGCATAGACAAAGGTATTTTAAAAATGAGTAAGAACCACTTATCTGATGCAGAATTTAACATCCCAAGAATCACCATTTTAATTTATAAGCTAGAGCAAGTTTCTACTCTGCTCTCTCAAATAAATCTCTTTTTCAGGGCAAAAAACAAACCCCCAACTTCCTGTGTTTCTTGGCCACATGGACTGAAGTCACAGAGCCCATTCATCTCATGCCCATGTAGAGAATAGTAGCTTATGCTCAAATTGCCACAACACTCATCAGAGATAATTTAAAAGCAGACACTTTTCAAATACCACCAAAGGGAGGGAAATCAAGGGCAAAGAGGTCTTATGCCAGTGTTTCCTGCTTTCCAGATTGCTGAATCAGTATATTTTTAGCTGTAAATTATACCCCTGACTGAAACAAAAGGAGGAAGCCCCAACACCCTCACTGTTTGCTTCCAGAGAGGCCAGTTAACTACTTTCTAGAGGGGCAGCTGTGCTACTAAGTTGTTTTAAGAACAGTAAGAGTATTTTGCAGCCTTTTAAAGACTAGTAAATGCATTATGGCATCAGCTTTTGGTGGAGAGCCTTCTCTAACCTTGTGCCACAAGCGGATTTAGGGAAGGAGCATGGCCGGTTTGCCTGCACTAGGTACCCAGCTGAGAGGGCGCCACAACGATGATGTAGGACAGAGGCGGGGAGCTGTGTGGATTTAGGTGTCGCACAGGGCACTGCTGAAATTTGGAAGCCTCAAATCTGCCTCTGCTGCTTGTGCCCTGCATATGGTTTGGACTATGGACACATCCACTTCCTAGAAGATTCTGTCCTGCACATGCATGGAAGTCTTCTGCAGCACCCACACCATAGCTGTCAACCGTCCCTTATTTGGCGGGAAACTCCCTTATCCCAGTGCCGTGTCCTGCTGCTGTGCCTTATTGATAATGTCCCTTAAATTTCCTGGGTTTCAAAGGAAGCAGCTCCTCTCCCTCCCTCCCTGCTGGCCAGGGAGGAGGGAGGCTCCAACTGTGTTGCTTGGCTGAGTTGCTCACCCAATAAGGAGTCTAAGAACTACTGGGGAGTGGAGCTTGCATGCCTTGTGCCGATCAAATCGGCCACATTGTCTGGGGACTCGCCTTTGCTCAGCGCTTCCCAGCGGAGAGGTGACGGTGGTTTTCCTTGCAGGATCCCCTTTGCCGGGTTGCTGTGCTGTGGAAACCACCACTTGAGGCTTCATTTGGCTGTTGGCTGGGCTTTCTGCCTTTGGCTCGGAGGGGCTCAGAAGTTGAACATACCTGTGCCCGGAAAATCCCTTATTTTGGCTGCTGACCCCTTATTTTCGAGGCTACTGGTCCCTTATTTTCAAATCTGTAAGTTGACAGCTATGATCCACACATCGCATCAAAATAGCAGCCCACACTTTCCTCCTTAATTCAGATGTCCCTGCTGTGTTGTTTTTAACTTACTGGATAGGATTAAGCCAAGAATGCCTAGGACTGTGGTAAGAGGGAATTGGAGAGTATGTCAGTTAGTGCTAATGTGGTAGGGGAAGGCCACGGAAGGCCAAGTGACTCTTGCTCTCCCTTGCCTTGAAAAGCTCGGTGGTTCAACAAGGGGTTCCCAGCAAAGAGACAGCAAGGATGGCTAGAGAGCAACTGGGGGAAAGTGTGATGATCAGTCTGAGTCTGCCTGAAGTGACAGTGTCAACTGCAGAGAAATCTCGTTCTACTATAAAAGCTTTTATGGGTTGTGAAGGGGTGAAGAGATTTGCTCCTTTCTTGTCCCGTCTGTCTAGGACACTGGAAGTTAACATGTATTGTATTACAACTCCCATCAGGCCCTGCCAGCATGGTCAATGATCGGGGATGGTGGGAGTTGTAGTCTGCTCGTCCCTGCCCCCCCCCAAACAACCCCACACAATCTGGAGGGCACCACATTGACCACCCCTGGTCTAGGGCTCAGATAGGTGCCAGAACAGCACACGGAAGCCTATTTTAACCTTAAGTATGAAGACTGAAGAGCATTAAGGTGACTTCACACATCTTTGCCAAAGCCCCTTAGTGCCCAACAATGTAAGCTTTTGAGCAGGGGAGACGTGGTGGGATGCATGTATAATTCTGACACATCTTCATCATGCAATTGATCAGAAAAGGCTCTGGCTGAGCAGAGCTGCATCCCAGACTACCTGCTGGTTTCTGAAGTGAATTTAATTATTTCAGTCTGCTTTAAATTACAGCATTATGGCTCAGCGCTGGTGTGTGGCCTTTACTCTGTCACTACTGTGGATCATTGCCAGCCCAGAGCTCCTGGACCGTTCCCAATGCCCCATCGGTTGCAGCTGCTCTTTCACAGACTGGTTTATTCGGTGCTCCAATGCCAGCCTCTCTTCTCTGCCCACTGGCATCCCACAAGCCACAGTGGAGCTTGATCTGCAGTTCAATCAGCTTGGCAGCCTGCTGGCAGCCTCTCTCCCAGATTTGCCCGAGCTCACCACGCTTTTCCTTGGGAGCAACCAAGTGCGCCGGATTGAAGCAGGAACCTTTCTCGGTGTGAAGAATTTATACCACCTCCACTTGGACAACAATCTCCTCGAAGAGATCCCAGAAGGGGCATTTGAAAACCTGACCAATCTAGTCTTTCTGCACCTGGAGCACAATCGGATTGCTTACCTTTCACCAGGTATTTATAGATGGGTGTTGCCCCCCTCATTGCTAAGGTAGTGATTGTCCCTCTCACTTTCATTCCCAACAGTTTTAGGGTATGAATTGTAGGGAAAGGATGCTTTTGGGATGAATGAGTAGACACATAAGACTTAGATATGTATCAGCAGCTGACCAATTTAGAAGCTGAGCACAAAGCTGATGTGGAGTAACTTCACTGAAATTGGCTAGTTCAAGCCCTCTATGAATTACCGTATTTTCCCATCTATAAGATGCTTCCATTTATAAGACGCCCCCTAATTTTTGACATTTTTAAGGGAAAAAACCTAGTCTTATACAGTACACAGAAAAATACGGCATTTCAGCAAAAATTCAATATGGATCTATTCAGTTGAGGCAAACATCTCCTTTCAACAGCAATAAAGTAGGCCCATGGTATTACTGCTACTGATAATGACACCTCATTTTTTAAGTGCAATAGGCCAGATTCTGGTGCCCTATAGCCTATTCTGGTGCCCTTCCTGTTGCCTTTTGTATTCCTTATGGCACAAAAGAAGATTCTTATTTCTTATTTTCCTCTTGGTTTGGAAGAAGGGAGAGAGCTCTTGACATTCTCTGCAAATTTTATAAAATTAAATTCTAACACAAACAAGGATGCAGTCCTGTAATTTTGAACTCTGCCCTTAATGGTTACCTTCTTTAGTTTGCTGCTTCAAAATGCATTTGGGGTTCCTGCTGCTCATTCTGCTGAGTTGGGCCCTGGATTTTTGCCTGAAAGTCCCGTCCTGATGACACCACTGAGCACAAGACCACATTCAGTGCCACAGTATTGCAGGAGGGACCAAGAGGTTAAATCTGAACATCTCTAGAGATTATACTTACATACATACACACACACACCATAAACCAGAATATTAGCAAACTAGTGCAACTTGCCCATGAGGAAAGGCGAGTTAACCTGGCATCATCCCAAGGTGTCAGGTGGGGGGAGACTTGGGAACAAACTAGATATCATGTGCACCATGAAAAGCAGAAACTGACCAGCAATATTCATTTTATTTATTAATTAAAATAGTTATATGCTTCCTCTCAAGTCACAGATCTGCAAGGGAACAAATGGTAGGCTAGTCTCTGTTGTGCCATGTTCAAATCCCACTGCTAGCACCATGTGATATCTGGTTCTCAAAAGTTCTGTGAAACACACTGAGTAAGGCTCAGGCCTCCCATATAGCAACAGCTTTATTCATTACTCTGAGCACAAGCAAGTATAAACACACACCACACACCCAGAGAAGGAACCCTAGACCTAAGCACTTGGTTGCTTAAGCACTTTTCACCTGTGCTGGAAAGCAGTTCACAGATGTGCTCTGCACATCATTACCACCCTGGGGAGGGCAGAAGTGGGATGGAGTTTTTAGCTCTCAGCTCAAGGCAGCTCTTACTTCCACTCTCTCTTTTGCCTAGGTGCATTCTCCTCTTTGAAGCGACTGAGTCTGCTAGACTTGAGTCACAACCTGTTGACTGAACTTTCAGACCAGCCCCTTGGTGGTCTCCAGCAGCTACGCAAACTTCACCTCAGCGCTAACCTTATTGCCAACTTGTCAGCCAGAGCTCTCCCGGGCAACATGCGCATCCTCTACCTCGACTGGAACAGGCTGAAAAGTGTGCCATTTGCCGTCCGCACCTCTGCCACTCTCTCCAGCCTTTATCTTAGTGGCAACCCAATCCAGGAGCTGACATCTCTCTCCTTTGGGAAGAAGCTCAGCTCACTGAGGCAGCTGTTCTTAGAAAACCTGTGCCTGGAGAACATTACCAGCTCAACGTTCAAACGGCTACGCAGACTCGAGGTCTTGAGCCTGAGGAACAATAGTTTGGAGTCGCTGTCACCTCTGTCGTCGCTGAAGTATCTCTCGACTTTGTATCTGACTGGGAACAAGTGGCGCTGTGACTGCAACTTAATCTGGCTTCGCACCTGGCAGAAGCAAGTGGTAAGAAAAGATCGCAGCCCAGTGGAATGCAGTTCCCCGGGAGCCCTTCAGGGACAACAACTGGCTAATGTAGAGGTAATGAACAATCTGAATCACACTGACAGACCCCAGAAACACCTTGCAAATAGAATTGTCGAAGAAAGGGGGGGACAGACACCCCTCTCCATCTGCCATCCAGGGTAGGAAGGGACATTATCACAGTTCAAGGGCAAAATTTTAGCCACCTGAGGACACTGATCCTTGATTACCTTGTATACCAGACAGAAAAGAGCCTAGAGATAGTCTAAAGCTGGGCCACAAGACAATTTCCTCAGACTTGAAAGTGGTATGAAACAGGAACACTTGCTTGGGGTGTGTCCACTAGTCTCTGGCAAACAGGTTTTGTAGGTTTTTATAATGCTTCAAGAATATGCAAAGCCTGTTAGCTAGAGGCAGACAACAATGGGGCAGAATAAATGAGTGTGTACATCATAGGCAATGTTGTCATCCAACCACATTCATTTCTCTTGAAGCATTCTCTGTCTGCAGCAAAATGGGTCACTGAAGGAAGTAGTGGCAATGCTAAATTCAACTCTGAAGTCATAAGAACTTTATTAGGAAGCTGTAATATTCTGTACGTGGCACTTAGTTGTCATGTACTAAAATGTAGAGCCTTCATTTAGACATTACAGTGGTACCTCGGGTTAAGAACTTAATTTGTTCTGGAGGGCTGTTCTTAACCTGAAACTGTTCTTAACCTGAAGCACCACTTTAGCTAATGGGGCCTCCTGCTGCCGCTGCTGCACGATTTCTGTTCTCATTCTGAAGCAAAGTTTTTAACCCGAGGTACTATTTCTGGGTTAGCGGAGTCTGTAACCTGAAGCGTATGTAACCCGAGGTACCACTGTATAAAGGAAAGAGCAAGTGTGACACACGTTATAGTTGATAATGGAAGATGACTTCTCTCATGTCTTATTTTCCCCTCCAGTTACAGAAATTGACTTGTCCACCTTTTCAAACCGATTCAGCCACCACCAGCTCCTCTACAAATGCCATGCCTGCAATATCTACTCTACCCAGTGAACGACTTTTGCTACAAGCTACAACCCTTCCGATCAATGTTTTCACTACTTTCGTTACCAGTAGGATGGTCTCTGTCGCAGGAACAACTACACAAAATAATCCCCCTTCAAGACCAACCACTCATGAGACCTATTACATACTGGAGAAATATGACCCTTGCCTCTCTGACCATATTAGTAGCATTCACACAAGAACAAAAGACCACACTGCCCTGGTGGTTACTTGGTCTTTCTCTGGAGATCATGATCAGTTTGAAGTGCGCTACAAGTCTTCTGTGGATCAGCACATACTGCGAGTGATTGGACGTTTAACTGAGATTGAACTTCACCATCTGCAACCAGGGACCGATTACAGGGTTTGCGTTATTCCCCAGAACGAGAACCTCCTGGAGTGTGTGGCTCCTACAGCCCAGCAATGTGCTACAGGGCGCACTGAAGCCCAAGTTCCAGCTCAGCACAACTTAGCTCTGGGAATTGGCATCACCACTGCACTTTTAGCACTGATAGCCCTGGCTCTCTTTGCCTTCTACAAGTGGCGGATCCGACCCTTCCAGTTCCAGCGCTACTATGATGATGGGCTGCTTTCCCGACGCCAAGGCACTGCCCAGTCCAAGCTGACCACAGAGCCGGTCTATGAGAACTTAGAAGAGGACAACCAGCATGTTTATATGACAGCTGCCAGCCAATGGCCTCAAGAGAAGATTGACTGCACTCCTGTTGTCCCATCCAGATTTTCATCCACACCAGCCTATGCAAGCCTCTGATATTTACAGAATATTAGTTATTTGTTAAAATGACCAGGTGTCGTGAATGGCATTCAAACCCTTCACAGCTGTGGATGAGAACGTTTCTTACATGATCACAAAGAAATGCTGAATCCGATGGAAGAAATCTTTTCTAACCTGTCTCCTCCTTTGTGAAGATTTTTTCAAAGAAATGAAGTCAGCTGATATTAACTTTTACAACAATACCAGGAAAGAAATATTATTTGGGTATTCATGTTAGCATAAACTAGTGGCTTTGTTGGCTGAACCTGAAAGGGGATCCATCTATATCACTTATTATGCAAGAGATTCCTATTTTTCTGAAGACCAGAGGAGGGAAAGCACACAAAGATGCCATCATAGCTGCTGTCTGACTATCTGGGATATGCTCCAAACAACTGCCATCTTTAGAAATTTTTCATATATATTAATGAAATAGTATTTGTGAAGAAACCCCTGCCTATAGTTCATGACACATTTGCTCTTTTGATAATCAACAGTGCATGGATAGATGTTATTCGCTTTATTTTTTAATGATTCAAGCTTGGCTTCAAGGTAATGTGTTTTAAAATAAATAACCTGGACAACAAAATTCGAACTAAAAAGTAATTAAAAATGGTGGTATTGTTGAATTTTATGAAGGGTTGCTTATTTCCATTTCTGCACTGTCCAATGAGTCAAATTTCTGCTTCTAACAATCCAAACACAATCACTTTCTTTACTCAAGGTATAAGACAAAATATGAACAGAATGATTCCAAGGAGAGTCAATATTGATTTTTCTTATACTGAACCAAACCTATTTTAATTGAGAGCGTTTATGCTTAGAAATATTACTAGCAGTTTTCTTGCAGGCCACCAGAATCAGTCATTTCGATGAGAAACATCAGTGACTAATGGGGAAGGCTCACTCATGATGATCCAACAACCAATGAAATATCCCCAATTAGGAATATATGTCACAGTCCACACAATATAATAACCTAAATTTCTGAGAAACAGCAAAAATAGTGACATTGCTTTATACCTGGTCCTGGCCTAGAGCTGGAAGAATTGCTTCCCCAAAGCTCATAGGACAGTGCAGTAAAAAAGTTAGCATCAAGATTTTCTGTTACCCCATGAGAGGTGGTCCTCTGACAAACAGTTCCATTTAAGCCATTTAGTGAGTCCAAAGCCCCGAATTTGCAAACAGAAGTTTCAGCTAAACAAAATGCAGAAAAGCTGAGGGAAGACAAACCTCAGAAAAAGGGGTATGTAGGAAAACAACAAAGTATTTACACTGGGAAAGGCAGAGTTCACTTTGGAAAAAAGAGAGCTTAAAAACACACAGCCCCCTCAAAAAAACCACGAACAGGTTTTGTTTTTTTTTAAAAGCACATGGCAGACTTCCTCAAAGCTTTAGGTAGCAGTAGGTGGCCAGACATCCTGGTGTCAAGAGAGGCAGAATGTTTTATCCGTAAGTCCCTGTTGTCTTTATCTGCTCTCCATCTCAAGCACTCTGATGGCAGTCCTATAATGTGAGGGAAACAGCTTCGTGTGTATTACAGCTGGTGGAGGGTTTGTAAGAGCAAGTGGCGGGCAAAGGAACAGGAATCCAAAGCATGATTGGGTCTGCAAAGATAAAATGGAAATAGGAGAAGGGATCAGTATTAATGAACTTGTACTTGGATCAACAGATAGTCTCAAAAGGGACAAAGAGTTCAGTTATGTAGCCCTGGAATCTGCCACAGGCAGCTGCAATCGCTAGGTGCTTTAAAAAATACTCAAGATTTCCCACAATGCAACAGTCAGATACACTTGTCTAAAACGGGAGGCGGGGACTAACTGGCTGCCCAGATGTCGCTGGACTCCCAGCATCCTATGGTCCATGCAGGATGATGGGAGATGCAGCCCAACAACATCTGGAAGGTCACAGGTTAGCCACTCCTGGCCTATCAGGATTATTCTGGTGTAACTATGGAGTACAGAGCAAAGTATACCGCAGGAAAATGGGGTTGTGGGGCAGAAACAAGATTCAATCTGTAGCAAGAGTGTGGCGTGGAACAAAGAAGTTCTTCACTGACAGAAGCCTATCCAGGACAATTCTCTCTCTCTCTCTCTCTCTCTCTCTCTCTCTCTCTCTCTCTCTCTCTCTCTCTCTCTCTCTCTCTCACACACACACACACACACACACACACACTATCTATCTTCATTTCCCATTGTTTAATATGACTTCAATTCTGCCACAATGTGGTCGACCACTAGGTGGTGCTGCAACAGCATGGGGGTACCGGTGATTGCCAAGAAAAGGACAGTGCAACTTTATTGAATATTTGTATTACTGCTCACTGGGGCATGGTCTGAGACCGTCTGACTGCCAATACCTGCTTGCATGATCTTATGAGGTTCAATGGAAGACAAAAGAGCAACATGGATACAACTGTACTGCTCATATGGGTGAGAACAGAAACTAAAGTCTCTTGTGGTCAGATGAAGCAAACACCAAGCATCAATGAAATTAAAGCCTTGTAGCACTTTGGCAAAATGCCTTGGCTTGCATTTTCATTTTAGAAGGCGTGGAACCCCTTCTATCCATGTGAACATCACAAATCCTATTTAAATCACCATCTAACATTATTGTACCTTCTTGAAAAGACATCAGTTTAGAAACAGAATTGTAGAGTTGAAAGGGACCCTGAGGCTCATCTAGTCCAACCCCTCACAATGCAGGAATATGCAGCTGTTGCTTATGGGAATGAACCTGCAACCTTGGCATTATCAACACCACATTCTAACCAACTGAGCTATCCAGGCTGAGTAAAAGGGTATTTTTGAAAGGGTATTTTTAGGAAGGGATGGTAAACAGAAGCTATAGTTAAGGTAGTAGAATTAAGTTCCCCTTTGGCAAAAACAAATCTGCCAGCATCGTCCATGCCATTTACAGTTAAGAAGTAAAATTTGAGCCCTTCAGAACTCCCCGTGGGAGGCTCTGTTAATGAAAAGTTCTCATGTCATTCTGCTCTTTGAAAGGCAGACCTCAGGGGGATTATTGAGACCTTACGATAAAATATGTGTTTTGATTAACCACACTATTGTAACAATTGTTAGAACACTTAACATTAAAACATCAGAACAAGGTTGTACTGTGAATGGCTCTGGAAAAGAGATCCTCTCTCAGGTCCCTCAGGCCATTCACATAGGAAACAAATGGAGGGGCATTAATAAATCAACCGTAATGAATGAATAACCCCTCTCCAGATGAGTGTGTGATTCCAAGGCTGGATATCTATCACCCTTAAAAAAACTAGCCAACCAACCAAAAAAGGCTTTTCAGCAAAAAAGTAAGCTGTCATTACAGTTTATGGCTGACGTTTAAGCCCTTTGCTATATCATGTGTTGTGCTGAGAGGTTTCTGCTGGATCCAGCAATACGATGTGTCTCTCTTCTCTGGGAGCAACAGGTGTTGCTAATTTTTCTTATTGAGAAAGGCGCAATACTCACTTTGTAACAAAGGCCAAAAGAACTGGCACAAGAGATTTAGGGAAATAATCCTGCTGGACCATGTGGTTCAGAGTCATCAAAGGGCCATAAAGGCTTGGTACAGCCTTGATCTTCTCTTCGCTCTGGAAGGTACAAGCAGACATGAATGAGATACAAATCTGGGATCGTTCAGAGACCACTAAGAGGCGGCAGATTTTTACAGTCAAGGAGTATATTTAAATTGTGTTGAAAATATAAATTTGCTGAGATGGTGCAGTTCAGATACCAGTGTCTCCTGTTTCTCTCCCATCCCTTCATGGCTGCCTACCCTAGGGCCTTTCAAAGCCCAGACAATTTCTTTTTGGCCTGAGAAATGAAAGCATGTGCCCAGTGTCCCTTCTGGCTTTACAGGACATCCAGCTGCCATATCATTTCTACCCTTTTTAAAGGACAGAAAAAAGCCCTCAAAAGGATGCATTTGGGATAGATGGGTGAGAAGGTAAAATTTCACACTTAGCTGTTGCTTGAGCACAATAGGTACTTGATCAAGGCCCTGTCTATGCAAGTGTATTATTTGCTTTCCATTCCTACCACATGCCTTCCATTTGCCAAGAGCAGAAATGGGTACTTCCATTTTAGAATACTTGGTATTGAGAACAAATTTCTGTTATCGCTTATCACCAGATATGCATAGAAGCCTTATATAGTCACAGAGAAAGAACATCTTCCACAAGCAGCTATCTTGGTCTTCTAAATCTGATTTTTGGAACAAGGGTGCGGTTTGCTTATACAGACCACGCCTCACAGTTGCCACAAATCATTTGCTTCTCCTCTCACCTTGAGCAAACCCATGTGAATCAGGAGGCTGGTAATGAAAGCATCAGAATTGAAGGTAGCTGATGAAAAAGCTTCTCTCATCATGGCATCTGAAAAAAGAGAACGGCAGGTTTCAATTTTTCAGGGAAAGAGGCTCTCAAGCTTTAGAGTTCTGAAGGCAGGTGGCCAAAAGAAAGACACTAAGAAGCTGGTGGGTCACAGAACTTAGCTGGTATCTTCATATGGTGGCTAATCTGCAGCTGCATATAGCTCTTCCTATAGCATTTTTGTGTCCCCCACAATATCCCTCACCCCCAAAATTGGTTATTATAAAAAATAGTTAATTTTAATGACTGCTTCCATAGGCACCCTGCTGTTATACCCAAAAAGTTTTTATGACCACATCAAGACCCCCAAAATGTGTCTTTTCTTACCAGAACTAATAATTAAAAATTGGTCATGGCCTCTTGAACCCTGTAGTCAATGCAGTTGACCATTGGCCAATGCAGCCCTTCAGCTAAAAAAAGGTTAGCCACCCCGGCCATAGCGACTGAGCCTGATAGCCTGCTCTTTTCCATCATTCTATTGGCCAAAGGTCCCAGGCTCACCTGTTGTTTCATTCACTGCTGATTTTACTGTTGGCTCATCTTTGAACACAGAAGATATCTTCAGAAAAACCGTAACAACTTTCTCTGTGTCAGATGTGTCTGTCTAGAAGAAACGTAATTCCAGAATCAAAAAACGCAGAATCAACGGCAAGGTATTTCTGCTGCTTGAAAGAACAACTAGTCCATGGCCATTATGCCTGGAATTGCAGCCCATGCATGGCACCTACATCCCTAGCTATTTCAACAAGTAGCAAGCATGGGAAACCCAGCCAGGGGTATAAATATTATTATTATTTTCAGGGGGAAGAATACAGATAAGTCTAATTATACTCAAGCATATTTTGTAGCCTTCCTGAAGTTATGTAAGTATCTGTACTCTGAATCCTCTGAAACACCTAATAAATACCAATCTCAAACTGTAGCTTTGCGAAAACAACCCCCCACGACTCATGAAAAACAGCTGTGACTTACCTGCTGCGCTATTAAGGTGGAGCATTTAGGGCCTAGTCGCAACAGTTTCTCTGGGGATGGAAAAGCAAGAAAAGTGCCAACATCCACAGGAGGGAGAGAAGGAGAAACCACTGGAGTAGAATCCTGGAAGAGACGGCCCTGAAAATTAGTGTGCCCTCGTAATTCCCCAGAAAATTCACAAGCGCCAGAACTCTAGTGCTGTAGATGAGAAGTGGAGGGAAAGGCAGGTCCCAAAAAAGAGTTGCGGCAACAGGGAAGGTCGTCATAAATAAATGAGTGGAGAAGAGCCTAAAGCTATATTACAACACCCTAAATCTGCCCTGCCAAGCCTTTCCATTGAACGTACTAAGGCCACAGCAAAAATATCTTCCTCTCACTGACGTCTTGTGCCTCAGAAAAAATGAGGGCCAAAGAAACCTTTCTCTGTTACAAGCCACTGCCTCAAGGCAACTGGACTCATTGAAACCTACAAGGGCAGCTCCCTCTTTACCACTGCTCAGTTGTGGGGGAGAATTGTGGGAAAGCAAGGAAAACTATGGGGTTTCCCCCACCATCCGCTCTGTTGTTTGGGATGAAGAGGGAGCTGCTTCAGTTGTTCCTGAATTATCTCTTCCAATGGACTAAAAAGGGATGGTGCACAGGGAAGAAACAAAGTGAAAGAAAAAGAGAAAGGGGTAGAGAGCGCGCTCTCTCTCTCTCTCTCTCTCTGTATGTGTGTGTGTGTGTATACTGTTTGTGCATCTGTCCAAGAGTGTGGGATGGTGCCACTCATTGACAGTCCTAGCCCTCTGAAGGCATGTGGTCCCCGGAGAGTTAGTCCTCAGACTAGAGTCCGATTTAGCATTTCTGCCTTAAATTTAGTAGGCTTTTGTTAGCCCCGTTCACATTAAACCACAATTTAACACTATAGTTTAATGTGAACAAGCAGAATACTGATGCATACTGCTCAAATGTTCCTGCAGTGCTCCTCTCCTGCCATGGCTGAAACAAGCCAGAGTCTGGCTTGACTTATCATCTGAACCTGGGCTTCTGATTAGGCTGGAAGATTGTGATACAGAAGCAAATTTAGAGCAGTCCACTTCAGCATGCTACTTGCTCACATTAAACCACAATTTGTTTTAACCTATGGTTTAATGTGACCTGTAAATCAGGGCTGTAGTGCTTAAAGTTTGTAAAAACAACTCAAAAGTTTCTCCAGTAGCTAAAAATATTTGAATCGAAATACTTGCTTAGCAGCCCAATTTGACTTGCATTCACTCGATACATTTTAATTAGTTTTGTGCAATGCTGCATTGTTGGAAATGGAAAAAATTACAATGAAAAATATGGCAGGGGAAATCTTACAGAACACTTTCCCACCCCATATCACTTCATCCACAGCTGTTTTCCCTCTATGTGAAAGTAACGGGATCTGTTCATACTTACATGTGCCTCCAAGATTTTTTTAGGCGTCAGTGATTCTTGCTCTCCCTGACCTCTCTCCTGCAACTGAGTTGGCTCTTCTTCCTCTTCCTCCTCTTCCTCCTCCTCTTCCTCCTCCTCTTCATCGTCGTCATCTTCATCATCGTCATCATCTTCTCCATCATCATCACTAGGTGGACAAGCGTGAGAGAGAATGTTATGACTATAGCTGCTTCATGCAAGCATTTTATTGCCAGTCAGTTTGTAACAATCAACACTAAATAATCCTAAACACAAATAAGAGGAAGATCTAGTGGCAAAGATGGAAGATGGTAGGAGTGGCTATTCTCCCTAGTGGTCCTTTCAAGGAGCAGCAGTTGGACCTCAGGAGTTTTGTATCTTTACACAAGCAAAAAGCAAAAAGCAAGTAAAATGGCTTATAAAATCTTTTTCTTAAAGGAGCTCAGAAAGGCAGAGCACAAACCCCTAAGCCACCAAAAAGAGCAGCAACAAGTGTTACCCGAAAAATATTTTCACACTCGGGAACAGCAGCTATGCATCCTGGCAATGGTTAACTCGCCAATCATGACTAACTAAAATAAGGAATGAGCCATTTCCAAAGAGGGTTTTAAGTTTTAAGGAACGAAAAACTCAGGCTAACCGATCAAGAGATGGGTATGTCAAGGGCTCCCGAGTCAGATTTATCCCGCTGTAACACTCCTAGAATGGTTGTTATAAAAACAGCAAAACCATTTAGGAGCCCGAGCTTCACTACTGTTGGAGAAATGGCCATTTCACAAGCAGCACAGCTTGCATGCAGCTTCACTAGAGAATCAAGGAATTCTAGCAGCAGATTACCATAGCTTCTTCATATATCTTACCTCAGAGATCCAAGCACTTCTGCCATGTTGAAGCCTTCAAGGATCTCTTGGAGCTGCTCACAGCCCTCCTCTCCAAAACAATTCCCTGTGGCAAGGACAGACATCAGCAAAGACTGTAATCCCCACAATGCACCTGCAGCCATCCTGTGACTCTCTCATACGTGTTACTGGGCAGATTTGGCAAGTAATTTGGCGCAGAAAAGGGCAAAGCTGTGTGGGTCGTGGGAGGAGATTTCAGGAACTGCTGAAGGCTATCTGTTGGGACTACGGATTTAAGGGAAGACTTTGAAGGTGTCTGAGGAAGAAGTTGGAAAATTGCCAGACTTCAGAACTCAGAGAACCCTATCAGTTGCAGGACTTTGCAGCAACCAAGCTTAGGACTTGGCTGTGGACTTTGACACAGCAATGACTTTGAAACAAAGAACCCTCTCTGCGTTGAGAGGGAGAAAGCTACTTGTACCATCTGTGTGTGTATGTAAAGGGGTGTATGTTGGTGTTGGCCCCATAAAGACCACTCTGCTAAACAGCTGTTTTCTTTTGTGAGCTTAACTACTTGACTGAGCTTCTTGTGCCACATGCACCCAACAAAAACTCTAGAGCTGCCATAAAGGCATTTGTCTAGCAATACAAACTGTTGGGAATGAAACAGTTATTGCTTCAGTATTATCTTTATATGAACAACTTTAATATTTAAATGCCTAATCATGGGATGTGCTCTGAAGGAAATGCCACTTCAGTTGGGTTTGCTGGGTCTATGTGGAATAGTGTTTAAAAAGCAAGTATATTGTACTTTGGTACTGAAGTCTCTGACACAAAATGGCTAAATTGTAGTGGTGATATAGAATATTCACGAATGTTATATATGTTAGGATTCTTGCTCCGTGTTTGCAGTCATGGGATTGTTGTCTATCACATGACGGTGTATGTTTTCATTCCACAGTGTGGCAAGTGACGGAGACAGGATGTTTTGTGTTACTGTGTTCCGTGATGTGGGACTATTGTCCTTTGTTCTCTCTCTTTGCTGTCTGGTGAGAAAGAAGAAGGAGCTAAGTCAGAATGCTCCAAGTGTATTATATGTAAATAAAGTAGATTAGCCAAAATGCTGTGCTACTGAGTTCTGTTACGTAAGCTGCTAACACTCTGCAGGATCCTAAAGCGTCCTAATGCCTTTTGGTATCAGTCACTGTGATGTTCAGGCTGGAGAAAGCTTTTGAAGCTCCCGAATGACTGACCAGGAGGGAGAGAACATGCCAGTCAGGCATGTGACTCTGCCAGGGTCCTACAAGCGAGTAGGGTGATCCTAACAATACATGCTCAGAGAACAATATGTCAGAATGTTTCCTATCCATCTTCTGGGAGAGAAAATCACTTTGGCTAGGACTAAGACCCTGCACAAGCTCTAGGAACTACAGTAGCATTGCACAGCCAACTGATATGAGATTCAATTAGTTAGTGAAGCTAAAGGACAGGAATCTCAGAGACAGGATTGGAGAAGCAAGTGTGTGGGGTGGGCAATGGACCAAGAACCTATGGGAAGGTTGGGTTAAACAGAAGGTTGGGGAAGAGAGGGAACTAAGGCACACAGTATTCACATGCTGACCTGAATGAACCAGGCAATTATCCAGCTACAGATTTCTAGTAAAACATTTTTGACACTGACACCATAAGCCTCATACCATTGAGATCCAGCTTCTGTAGCTCCGACTTGTCCTCAGTAGCCTCAGCAATAATTAAAGCAGCATCTCGCTTGATTTCACAGAAAGACAAGTTGAGTTCCTAAACAGACAGAAGCTATGGTTTTAGAGGAATATTTTAAAAAACTAGACATATATTATGCATATTCAAGCCAGGTATGTCTACAATTTACATTACGAAGTACCAAATCAGGAATCCAAAAAAAGCTTCATTAAAAAGGTAGTGATGAGGTTAGGGGAGAAATGACTGAATTATGAATAACCTTGTTTAAGAGATGGCAAATAGTGCTTGGTTTTCTTTTTAAGAATCACAGAAAAACTCAATAAAAAGAATTTTTTTTTTAAAAAAAAAGAACCACAGAAAAATATCCTATATGAAGGTTTATGTTGACTCTTTGTAGTTTTAGATTCAGTACACTACCTCTAAGCCAAATTTCATATTAAATGGATGCAAAACGCTTACATTTCTCTCAAACAGAATAAATGTCGATCTTCCATCACACCAAGTGGCTTGTGATATATTCAAGCTTAGTGGCTATGTTTTGGCATCAATTCATAATGGTGCCTTTTGCTTTAAGATGGATCTCAGCCATAGGCACGAAAATGAGTAGTCATGTATTTTGTCAATCCCAATTTCAGGGTTTTTTAATTAAACGGTATGGGGAGATGGACCAAAAAAAAAAAAAAAAAAAGGATTTCCTATTTGAAATCTCAATCACTCAGATTTCATACAGTATCTTGAAAGATTTAAGTTGTAGCCAATACCTTTAATTTATGGAGTCCTTCATTAACAGCTTCAGCAATGGCAACAGCACCCTTGGAACGTACTAGGCAGTCACCAAAGTTGATCACTTCCACTTGTCTGAGTTTCTTGAGGGTCTGAATGGAATAGAGAACATTATTCCACTCACTCTTCTACTTGACCATGCAAGACCACACAAGACCAACTTAATCCTAAGGAAAGTGTTTCCCCTCCTACACTTTCTCAGGATTTCCTGGCCCAAGTCACTGTTAGAATAAAGAGGGATTAATTTTAAGTGAAAGGAGCTCACCTCTGCCATAGCCACAGCTCCCTTCTCTGTAAAAGTGTTATCGTTCAGGTTGATCACTCTCAGCAAGGGATTGACAGCAAAAGCCTCAGCTAAGGCTGTAATTCCTGGATGGTTGATTCCATTTTGTGGCATGTGAACTTCTTCCAGAGTCCCAATAGCCTGAAGGGGCAAAAACAGAATGGAAAGCATATAAAGTTCATGTCATAGGTGATAATTCTAGGAGAGTGGCGTTTTCAGATCCTTTTCTCTCCATCTTCCACAATTGTTTTGGGGTATTTTGTCTGAACCCTTTGTATACTATTTAGCAATCAAAAGTGATTGGCTAATTTGAATAATGAAAAGCATAAGCGCATTCCTGATTCTAGAATGTTGAGACCCAGAACAACTTTCCTTTCTTGTCTCATTGCTTACTCATCCTGCTTTATTTACTTTTTTAAATATTAGTTTTTGTCTCTCTTTCTAATTTAGTTCAACACGTCTTCTTGCTCTTTCTCTTCAGAGTGAAATCATCTCTTTTCCCTCCACACTTCTCCCAAGCACTTTTACTCTGCATGTGGAGAGTTTCTGCTGTTGGCATTGGTCCAACAAAAATTCTGCTGCACAGCCGGAATGCAGGGTGGGTGAGTAAGAAGAACTGAGGCCCACCTAAAAGTGGAATGCAGTCCACTAGTAGTCCCTGGCCCACCAACTGTGAAATACTGCAGGTGAGTTGCTGTTGCTTACCAGGAGGGAGGACCAATGGAGTAGGGAGGTCAATGTGGTGCAAAAGCACCAGCAGGAACCCTAGATTGGCTCTGCCAGTGTGTTTGCTCCACATCAACCTCCTTTCCACTCTGCCCCTCCTGATAAACAAGAGCACCCATTTTCTGGCAAGCTAGCACAGTGGTGCCACTCTACCTGGCAAGCCGCTTCTTGCAGCAGTATCAACAGAGGTGACTTAGGCTGCCTCAAATGGCCTTTTCTGATGGTGCAACGAACTTGACCACTACTAATACCATTCAATGCAGGAGATAGTAGCATTGTAGCAAAAGGAATTCATTTTTTTAAGAGGCACCACAACACACTTTGGAGGAATGTTCATTAACACCAATGGCCAAGAGCATCCCTTCCCATGTAACAAATGTCAGGGCAAACTTCCTGTCTCAAAGTCCTGCTTTTTGTACTTACGCTGAATGCCTCAGCAAGAGCAGTTGCACCATCATTTTCCAGGCGGTTCCTGCCAGCCACAAATACTTTCAGAGCCAAAGGCTTGCCTTGAACACTTGATTTCCTGTGACACTCTTTCAAAGCTGCAGCCAAGATCTAAAATAATAATAATACCAGACTGTTTATGCTACTATAATGTCATTTTGGCCTGAAGGATTCCATTCCTATAAGGCACACATTTAAGCTACCATTACCTATACATACATACATACATACATACATAACGCAGGCACTCTGCAGGAAATATTACACACCACTGAAGGCTATTCCCAGCAATAATATCATGAGGGGGGTGTAGGTTAGTAAGATGCAATGACTCTGTTGTGTGTCCTCAACTCAGATTTCCATGTGTGTGAGATAAGGACACAGGTCCCCAAATTAGGGTCTTGGCTCTCCCATCCCTCTCAAAAAAACAACCCTTCTATGGCAGGCAGAGGAACACTTTAGATATTTTTAAAAATATCCATAAAACATTAGACTTTTTTTTACTAGAGAAAGAGAAGCCTGCCCACCCTGTTCAGCTTGTAGAGATTTTAATGCAGACAACAATCTGAAGCAATAAAAAACTTGTTGGCAAACAGAAGCCCTTCTGGAACTGGTTCTACTCAAGAGCTCTAAATCAAAGCTTCTGAATAGTCAACACTTGTCAGAAATAGGGTTTGAAGACAGTGTCAATCAACTAACAGGAAGTGACTTCACACAACCCTGCTGGGATCTTCCCTTTGCAGTACCACTTGCATTCAATTTCCACGTTAAGGGGGAAATGTGACATCATGGTGACATCACATGATGGATAGGCAGGAAGCCCCAATAGTGGGGGGTTTCAGGTTTCACCCTGCTGTGAAGATTGGATTTCCCACCCAGGAAATGCCCTTACCTTGCCACCACCAATGCCCATGCCACAATTGTTTAGCTTGAGCTCCTGCAGGGTGAAACAGGCAGGGCTTTTCAGAAGTGCCTCAAACCCACGCACTCCATCTGGTCCAAAGGCGTTGTCACTCAGATCCAGCTCTGTAAGCTGGCAGCCAGCAGAAACAATGGCCTCTCCAAGTGCGATCTGAAAGATGAACAAAAGGTAAATTTGACACAATGTCCCCGTCTACTGCAGAGGACAGAGATCTGCCCTGCAGCCATTTCTTGCCGTCTCTTTTCACTCATCACCCGCTAGCAGCCTTGAGAGGCTCCTTCATAAAATGGAGAAGTTGCAGGTAGGCAGGCAGCTGTCCTATGTGCCATGCCTGTGCCAAGCAGCGGCAACACAAGCAGCTGGGATGAGCAAGTCACACCCATCAACCTGGATGCTGTGTTTCTGTTTCCTCCTGGCCTTTTCTCCAGCAACAGATATGTTGTGGCACTGAGCAAAGAGGACTGAAGAAACAGCCACTGATGACACCCTGCCCACCTTATAATGCCTTAATGTTTTATTAATCTGTTACCATTATAATACAGATTCCATCATTACTCAATTTCTGCTCAACAGAGATCTCTCTTGGCAATTAATCTACGACATCTAATTTCAAAGCTTAAAATCAAACTCTTCTTAACCTTCCTTTTGGTCATTCATTAATCACATCCCTGTCTCTATCTGAAGCAGGGGTGGGGAACCGAAGACCCTCAAAGTTATCCTCCGGCCACACTCTTGACTGGCTCTGCTTTGCAGCCCAAGTGGTTCTGCCTGGAATGAGTGTGTCCTTGAACTCTGACAGTGCCTCTTGGTTGCATGGATAGAGGATAGCAAGGTGTGCATGACTGTGTGTAAAAACTAGCCTACAGTACAAAGGTAATCTTTAACTTTAATGCCCCACCCACTTTTGCCTCTGCCTCTACCTACCACTGGCATGTGGTTCCCCAGAAAGGGTAATAAGGCTTGGGCTGAAAAAGCTTCCCCACCTTTCCCATAAAGTCCCTGTAACAGAAACAGTGGGACGCAGGTGGCGCTGTGGGTTAAAGCCTCAGTGCCTAGGACTTGCCGATCGAAAGGTCGGCGGTTCGAATCCCTGCGGCGGGGTGCGCTCCCGCTGCTCGGTCCCAGCGCCTGCCAACCTAGCAGTTCGAAAGCACCTCCGGGTGCAAGTAGATAAATAGGGACCGCTTACCAGCGGGAAGGTAAACGGCGTTTCCGTGTGCGGCTCTGGCTTGCCAGAGCAGCGATGTCACGCTGGCCACGTGACCCGGAAGTGTCTCCGGACAGCGCTGGCCCCTGGCCTCTTAAGTGAGATGGGCGCACAACCCCAGAGTCTGTCAAGACTGGCCCGTACGGGCAGGGGTACCTTTACCTTTAACAGAAACAGTATATTGCTCCCACTGTTGATCATCAAGCTCAGAAGGCCATTCCTACACTTTAGCCTCAGAAAAATATAATGATAAGAGCATGGAATAAGAAATAATGAAAATGGCATTTGATAATATTAGCGACCTAGTCTTACACTTACAAGAGCAGGGGGAATTTCAGATCGTAGTCTCCCGGTGAACATATCACTCCAATGACACCTCTAAAATAAAACATATATATATATATTATATACATGCTTAAAAAGAAAAGTACACTGTAGTCTACCATGATTAGTCAAAGTATTTGTACTCACTTACTTGGTGTGCATAATGGAGAGCTACACAGGCTTTATATCAAATGTTTTGCTCAAAAGTA
Organism: Podarcis melisellensis; assembly: GCF_964234715.1. NCBI lineage: Eukaryota > Metazoa > Chordata > Lepidosauria > Squamata > Lacertidae > Podarcis > Podarcis melisellensis. The sequence continues at coordinate 45,447,324 of NC_138542.1, read as the reverse complement.
GTTTTTTTATAATAACAGGTTTTTGACAGCACATAGCAATAATACATACAGATTAGAAATTTGGTAAACTAATCCTTATTGTTGGTATTAATTATTCGTTAAATGTTTGTCTTCAACTGCTTTTTTTTACTGGTAATTTCATTGCTTTATTCCTCTGGGAAACTGCTTTGAGAGTTGTTGTTGCTTGCAATCAAGTGGTATATAAATTTTGTGAAATAAATAAAATCACCATGCTCCAAAGGAGCGTGGCAATTTGCTCCAATATCCAGTATAATCTTGCACACCAATTTAAAATCTTACCACATACACACACAAGCTTGGTAACTACAGCCGAAGCAGTGCTACATCAGAGTTCATAAAGAAGGCAAGAAGCAATGTTTTTTTAAAAAAAAATAATAATAGGGCCTATCTATGCAATCACCACCCCACCCAAAAAATAGTCAGACGGTTATTTTGTAGTCAGAGGGTTGAGGGCAGGAGAGAGAATGGCTGAAGAATTCATAACTGCTACTGTAAGACCTAGCATATTCCATTTTGTTCCCTTTGTTTGCTTGAACAATGGCTTCAACCAGTATTTGCTTCACCAAGCCAAACTTTTCCTTAAATCAAGAGTGGGGAGCCTGTGTCCCTCCAAATCATGGCAGAATACAGCTCCCAGCATCCTTGAGCGCTGGCCAGGCTGGCTGGAGATGATGGGAGTTGAGAGTCCAACATCTGGAGACCCACAGGTTCACTTACCAACAGAGTCAATCACAGGAAGCACAATGGTGAATGCCACTTATAATTCAAAATTGCTAAGACAGTTTTGAATTTTTTCCTTATGTTTCTGAATGTCACAAATCTCCCTGGGCCTGTTTTATCTGCTATTCAAGTTGCAAGATAATGAGTTTTATCTGCTATTCAAGTTGCAAGATAATGAGTTTTCCACTGTCCATCATCCACTGAAATGCTCACCTTGAGCTGAGATTTCTTCTCCAGAGCCTTGGCAATGACCTTTGCTGCCTCCACCCCCACAGTGTTGCCTTCGAGGCGTAGTGCTTCCAGGCCATCAAACTCCTCAATCTCTTTAATCACCTCTTCGGCTGCACAGAATAAGCAGAATATTACTTGTTGCCAAAACTGAGATCTAATGGTGCTAACAGTACCAGTTGTACATTTTTTTTAAAAAAAAATATTCTGGATAAAGGGGTGTGTGTGCAGCCTCGGTATGTACATAGGGTGGTTGGAGAATCTCTCCTGAAATCATTCTCCTTGTTTGGGTTTCTAGAGGAACCACCAGAAAGAATCTGCCTGTGAAGCACAGATACACATTCATCCTGCAATTCAGAATCCAAAATCAAGGAAGGATTGGGTTTCCTGCAAATCTGCCATTTTAGAAAGATTAAGGGGATGGGGACGGGACACACACATATATTTGATCAGGCCAGACTTTTCCAGGATCTAATGCTGGGAAAACATTCAAAGCAGTGCTATTCCTCTTACCATCTTCTGCGGTATTGAGTTTCAGACTCTTGCCTTTGAAGCTCAGCTGCCCTCCGCCCACCTGAGTTTTAGCTAAGGACTCTGCCAGCTTAGAAATGTCTTCTGATGCCATTTTGGGGGATTGTGTCAACCTTTACTGATTACCACTTGGGAAGGGTGCTGAAAAAGAGGAGAAAAAGCATATACCGTCAATGGGGTAAAAGCATGCTGTTCAATTATATGTAGAATTTATTGTTTGATCTATCAATATCTATAACTGCTTTCAAGGCTTAACTCCTTAAGTGCTCATGGAGAAAAGGAAACACCCAAGAGAAGAGAGCAAAGGGTTAAACCACCACACAACCTCCTGCAAAACAACTATTTCAGTAGACTAATAATCTTTGCCTACCTTATATTATATGCCATGAGAAAAGAGGTCAGAACAGGCTAACACTGGGATGAAAACTGCCTGCGAGGATAGCAAACAGGCCCTGTCACATGCAGGCGAAAATAAAAGAACAATAATTTACCCAAGTCACCACATACCAGTTCTAAGAGCTGCGGATTAGGAAATAGCTATTGAAAAGAGGCTACAAAGCATAGTTTGCTAGCGTGTACCGCCATGCTTCTGCTAAGTTCCACATAAATAATGCAGTTTGGTTTAATATTCGGCATCAGCACATTTCAGGAAAGGATTACTTGCATGAGGCTGACGATAAACTGGGGCAAGCATGTCAAACTCAAATTAGTAGAAGGGCAATATTCATCACCTAGCAGAACCCAAATAGCTATATCCATAATTTTTAAAAGTCAGCTGCACACTCATTCACAAAATGTTGATTTTCTGAAGTCCTGTTCCTGATTTCTGCGCACCCAGCAAAGCCTGAGCGAGGAAAAGCTCCAATGGGGAAGTTGGGGAAAAGACAAGTTTGAAATATAGGCAATCAGATTCCTCATTATAACGCCTGCCTACGCTTTCTCTCATTAGCAGTATCTGGAGGAGGAAGGAAGCATTTCTCTGACCACATACTCTGGCTGGGTTCAATCCCAGCCACTAACAAGGAACTCTGATACGGCCCAAATGTTACATACACAGCTTGACTATTCAACACTATGGATTTTAATGGAAATGAAAAGGAGCCAAAGCTAGATGACACAGATTAGGAGCCATTCCCAAGTTTGTTTCTCCCTACTTAAGGGCACTGGTTTCCTATCATCATTATTTGTCACATTTTTGCACTAAGGTGTCTCAAAGTGACTTACAACAATAAAAACAGTGTCTATGTAGAATGTGGCATGGGCAACGAAGGCTATATTGGAGACACACATCTCATAGTTCAGGACCATCAATGGTAAACACAGTTTACTGTAAGATACAAGCCCCTGCGAGTCAGCAAGAACCACGGAAGTTGGGCTCCCAGAATCAACATCCAACTGACACCATGTTACAATGTGGACCACCAGCATTTGTGTATGTTCATACACACACTGCTGAGAGGCTTAGGATCTTTTGCTGGAGTTACGAGGTGCGCTTGTCATGGATGTGTGTTAACCCTTAGTCTTATGCCTACAAGAAGCTCTTACACAAAGAAATAAAGAAGCTTGGTTTATTATATAATGCAAGGGTGACAAACTATATAAAAATGTAAAGTTACAGTCTAAGCAGGTAGCAAATGACAATATGTATACACTTCGATGAAAGAGCAAGATTCCCCAACTATTCTAAAGGCCCACAGGAGCATGGGCATGACAGTTTTGCTATAAACCCACACTAGAAAGGGGAGAGAGAGGAAAGTATACATGCCCTTAAAGTGAAGCAGACGTGTGCAACGTCCTAGGGATCGCTGGGTTAAGTGCTGTCCTGTTGGAGCTGTGAGAGCTAACTAACCTTTGCATCTAATGGTTTTTAATACCATTTTTGTCAAGGCATGCCAGTGGAGAAGGGAGGGGGTTGTGAACTATAATTTCCATAGTTACTTCTGGAATTTCCTGCCTAGTTCTCATCTTTGGTCATCCTGTTCCTGTCTGTTTAACAAAAAGGTGAAAGATTTGTGACAGTGAGCAATTACCTGAACCTTTACATCACCTTATCACTGTGTAGATGGATCTTACTGAGGAGCTGAGTATCCTGTACCTGACAACTAGTGTAAACCTGCCTGTGTTAATCCTTAAAATCAGATGTGTGTGTGAACTCAGGATATTCCTGATTTCAGGGTGCTGGAGTAAGGCTTGTGCCAGGTTACCATGGAGTTCATCATAGAGGGCCTCATTTCAATCTTATACTTAGGCCATGATCTACAGAGATAAACCGTATCATAAACTCAGATTCACACACACCTCCTTCAAGTACTGTGAAACCCCCAACTACGTAATAAAATCACTGGTTGCTATGTTTCCTGGCAATTTGACCATGTTGGGTAATTTCAAAAGTCCACTTTATCATGTAGCAGGGAGGGAAGTTACCCTAAAATAATTTATTTTATATTAATTTCTAAGCACAGCTGTAGGAATTGGCACCAAAGATGACATGGTCTGCAACAGTTAGAATTGTGCGAGCCACAAAACCAGAAAATGTGGAATGTGTGGTCTATCGGTCCAAAGTAAGCAAAGCAAACCTATTACTGTTCTATATTAATATCACTTTTTTTACATAGGAAGGAATAGCCACTTGTTTCTTATCTCAGCACCAGAACTAATGTCCACAGCACTGCATCTGTTTGCCACCTTCTAAAATGAAGATTACCTTCATGCTATTTTTAAACAAGAGGTGTCACATTTATCTACAGGCCTAATTATATCTCTTGGAATTAATATTTTGTTAACTAGCGCCCCCCCCCCCGATTTCAATCCAAATTCTTATTTAAAATGTTGCTTGAACATGATTTTTCAATTTTAAATTGAGTCAGCATGCCACATAACACACTGAATGCCAATCCAGTACACAAATCTTCCTGCATTCTTAAATAATATACTAAGCATCTGTCACATTCATTCCTAGGGAAGTCTCTCCATCTCCTTGATCATTTTGGTTGCCCTTTTCTGACCCTTTCCCAAATCTACAATATCCTTTTTGAGGTGAGGCAACCAGAACTGTACACAGTATTCCAAATATGGTTATACCATAGGTTTGTATAATGGTGTTATGATATTGGCAGTTTTATTTTTAATTCCATTCCCAATTTTTCCTAGCATTGAAATCACCTTTTTCATAGCCACTGCACACCAGGTTGAGATTTTCATTGAGCTATCTACCGGTACTTTCACCCCAGGGCTTTTTTCTTGGTCCCTCAAGAGTTCCACAAGGCTTCATCTTATGACCCATGCTATTCAACTCTGACATAAACCAGTGGGAGAGAAGCTCTAGAGATCTGGAGTGTGGTGTTAGCACAACCACTTTGAGGTGGGCTTTTATATTTTTCACAATCAAGTGGTGTATAAATTTTATGAAATAAATAAAAATAAACAAACCAATAAGCATGCTAAGGACACCCAATTTTCCTTTCCATTTGATTCTAAAGAGGTTACGGGAGATCTTGAATCACTGCTTGAATTTAAGGAGGGACTGGATGTGGGCTAATAAATTCAGATTCAATTCAGATTAAGACAGACGTGCTGTTGATCAGGAGACTCAATCCAGGGTTAGGTGTAAAGTCTGTTCTGGACAAGGTTGCACTCTTCATAAAGGAGCAGGTTTGCAATTTGGGAGCTCTTCTGGATCCAACTTTGCTCTTGGAGATCCATTTAGTAGCAGTGGACAGGACTGCTTTGTGCTGCTTCAGCTTGATGCACTAGCTGTACTCTTACCAGGAGAAAACAACTCTCCTCACTGTCATGCCTTTTTCACATCTAGGCAAGTTAACATATGGCACTTTATGTCGACTATCTCTGAAAACTGTTTGAAAACCTCAACTGGTACAAAACGCTGCAGCTAGAGTTTTGGCCACCTCAAAAAGGATATTGTAGGACTGGAAAATATTCTGTAATGGGCAACCAAATGGTCAATGGACTACAGTAACTCCTCTTTAGTTTAGGAGGAAAAGGTGAAAGGGGACATGATGGTATAGATGGGGGGGGCATGTCTCTCTAAACCCTAGGGATGAATAAATTGAATGAACTGAGGAAACTCCTGGACTGGCTTATACAAACCAGCCTGGCCAAGCTAGGGCAATTGGCAGGAGAACTCCTCCCCCCAGGTGTCAACAAAGACAGGGGTCTAATTTGAAGGGTTGTCAAGCTGATGGGGTGTGCTTTTGAGCAGAGGTTTCTGGGAGGAATGAGCAGGAAGAGCGGGAGAGAGATCCATCTTGGCCAGGGAGAGAGGAAAGGTTTACTACAATGCTGTTGGCCATGCTGTAAGATCTGGACTCCCACCATGCAGTCCGAAGGTGCAAATAAACCATTTTTTAAAAAGCACAACAGTCTCTGCCGTGTCTTCTATTCTCCAAAGGGACAAAGACCCTGTGTGTCTCCCTGTGCCCCCATGGGCTCTTGCCACGCTTGGCGGTGAGAGAGGCAGGCACTGGACTTTCGTAACAATATACTGGCATAAAATTATGCATAGCATGGATTTATTTAGTGGGTGGAGTCTGTCGTCCTTTTCTTTAGAACCTAGGATCATCCAAAGAAGCTGAATGATGGGAAATTCAGGACAGGCCAAACACATCATAGCTAAACTATGGATTCACTATGTAGTGACTGATGCCAATTTGTTTGACTTTGAAAGGTATTACATAAATACATTGAAGATAAGGTTATCAGTGGCTATTTGTCACAATAGCAATATTCTATCTCCAGTACTGAAGAAAGTATGCTTGTGAATATGCTAGGGGAAAGGTATGGCAGTGTGTTGTTGCGCTTATGTCCTACCTATGGGCTTCTCATCACGGGTTTCCAGTTCAGTTCTGCACTATTTGGGACCATGATATTCAAAAAGATAACTCCCTCCCCATCCACTGAGTTATCAACCGAGGCTTGGCTTCACATTTCACACTATCAGAAGTGTAGTTGGGGTGGGGAGAAAGTTAGCTTTTTGGCAATGGCTCCATGACTATCAAGCTTTCTAACTCATTTTTTTCTTGTCATACTTTAACTGGATTTCCCCATTAATGATACAGTATTGCCAGTTCTCTGTTCAGACTGTTGTAGAAGACATGTTTTTTTAAAAAAAAATACATAAAATGTATTTAATTTTCCACTCTTGTTTTGATAAAGATTTTAGTGACTATCAGTGCTGCTAAAGGCACATTATTACAATCTCTTCAGTTCCAAAACGCTTCAATATTATTACTAACTAGTGGTTTGTTACACAGGTCAAGAGACTGTCAACTTGTTTCCATTAGAATAATCACTTCCCAAACAAAAGTCCTGTTTAAAACCTTTTGTTTTTCTGCCTTTATCACCCTACTCCTGAAGCAAAAGGAAAATGCGTGAAGCTGACGTATTTCCTCATGTTGCAAGCTATTTCAGTCATCGAGCATTGCTCAGCCAATCTAGACACACCGCTCGCCTTCATTGACTCGGTTCCGTCGGCTTCCTCGCTATTCTACGTAAGCAGCCTCCCATGCAGATGCTCACTTTAAAAAAGTAAGTGGAACTGAGAAAAGGTGAGCAAAGAGGTGTCTCGAGTCCCTCGCTCCGTAATGCACGGGCTTCGCACAAACGCAACAGCACAACAAAATTACACAACAGGCTCACCCGAGTGGGCCCTAAAACTGCCAACGAGGGCGTGACGTCATACAGGGAAGGGACCGAGAGTTTTGGGCTGGTAAAAAAAGCACTCCTAGTGGGGAGGTTTGCATCCACGTCTCCGCCGGGCGAACCGAGCACGGTGTGTGTCCCGTGGGAAGATACGGACACGTGTATCTAGAGGGGCAACGCGCAAGTGCCTCCTCCTTTCCCACCACGCGCCGCGCCTGGCATGGCCGGGGCGGAAAGCGGGGAGGCGGCGCTAAGAAACCCACCCGGCGCCCTCTTACCGGCGAGCCTGCCTAATAAACCCAGCCCGCCAACTCCCGCCCCTCCTCGCGCGAAACCACCCCACGGCCGCTTACCTGCGAAAGCGCCGGGTTCCAGCCTGTCACGTTGCAGACGCTACCGCAGCCCCAAGCCTACGAAGACGATGGCGTTATGGGAGGCGGAGGATTTGAAAGCCGGCAGTTTTGTTTCCTACGCTGTGATTCGCTCTTCGCCTTCCCGGTCTTCCGCGCCTGCGCAGGAAGGGGCTTTCACGGCCTGCCTCCTCCTCCTCCCCTTTGCCCCCTCCTCCCTCCTAAAAGCGCCCAGGCAATTGTTAGTGCGAGAGCCGAAACGGAGGGGAGAGGTCACAATTTCGCGTCGCACGACGCGGCTCCCCCCCCTTTGCCGCAAAGTATCCTGGGAGCTGTAGTTTTTTTTAGTAGAAGTGTCCTCGAGCTCCCCCTTTAAAAAACAAAACTTTGCGGTGGAGTGAAAGAGGCTGAGTTCCCTACTATTTTGTTGCTTGGAGCGGCGGGTCAGACGTGTGTAACGGGTTTGGATACGATTATATGGTTTTGTTTTGTTTTTAGTACGACTGCTACCTATTTTCTTGAAGAGTTCCTGTGCCTTTAAGAACTACCTTTAAGAAACTCTTTTATGAGAAAAAAATTACAACGTTTGGAGTCTTTTAGTTTAGAAAAAGGTGAGGGGGAGGAAAGAATTTGTTCCGAAAATCCTCTGGTATAGTAGACACCCCCCCCCAAGTGTCCCTATTTGCCAGGGACGTTCCCGATTTAGAGAAGCCATCCTGATTTCTGATTTGATCCTGGAATGTCCCACTTTCCCTTAGGATGTCCCTATTTTCATTGGAGAAATGTTGGAGGGTTTTGAGTTATCCAACCTCTGAGCCACCTGAAGGCATCCTGTATAAAGGTTTTTAATGTTTTATGATGTTTTATACATGTTGGAAGCTGCCCAGAATGGCTGGGGCAGCCCAGTAAGACATGTAAAAGTAAAATTATCATTATGGAATGGGACGTCCCAATTTTCATTGGAGAAGTGTTGGAGGGTATAGTTTAGACTTTTACAAAGCGACATTATTGCTTCAGTGTTGTTGTGAACTAGGCCCAATCTGAACTATACATTTAAAGCAGTATCATATCACTTTAAACAGTCATGGTGTTGCAGCGTTTTCCCCAGTCAATAAAGACAGACACAGGTTCTCCGAGGAAGGTCAGAATTTATTTGGTCCGCCTGCAGAGAGAAGACAGAGCAGAGGCCAACATCTGCACTTCCTGAGTGAATGGCTTACCTAAAAGAATCCAGGGAAATGTAGTTTATGAAGGGTGCTGAGAGTTTGTAGCAGCTACAGTTTCCAGAGTGGTTTAACAATCAATCCCTCTTTGGAGGGAACTCTGAGAACTGTAGCTTGGGGGGGGGGGCAGTAGGGGTCCGTAACAACTTTCTCAACACCCTTAAAAACTGCAGCTTCCAGGATTATTTGGAGGAAGCCATAACTGTTTAAAGTGGTGTGATACTGCTTTAAATGTATTGCGCAGATAGAGCCTTGCTTTTTTGCATATGTTTACTCAACAATTTACAGCATCAAAATAAGGTTATATAATGGGGCTGTGGAGTCTTGCACCTACATTTCCCAACAGACTCTAATGTGATCTGCATCACTGACCTAGTGAGGTGGGTTGGTTTGCTATGAAAAAGAGGTAGAAACTGACCACAGTGCAGCTTGGTAGCAGATCTGTGTGGCACCAGTGGGGAGAAGTGGAGCAGAAAAACACTTAAATGAGCATAATCAAATAGGATACAAATCTGTGTCCACTTTCCCTCTTTATGATGTTTTAATAGCCACACTAGACAAACTGCTGTGGCAAATGCTACATGTGCCAAGCCTGCAATATTCTGCTATATCCAAAATACAGATAGGTACCACATATGCAGCCCACCAGTGTTAATAGGACTTTCCATATTTAATTTGTCACAGTTTATTGCCTTATTAAAATAATTTATTGGTTGCCTTTCAATCACTCCAGATACCCTAGAGTGAGACATAAATAAAACTAAGCAGAGCAAACTCAACAGCCCACAAAACTGGGGGGAAGCCCATCATCAGCAAGAAAAAGTATTGCTTGTTGATTTTCCTTCTGATTTGGGGGATAACAACATCCCCAGTTATTATGTTGACTAGCTTCACGCGTTCTTGTTTTTCATGAATTTACCTCTTTTTCCTCTCTCAATTTCAGTGTTGACTATCTCTGTGGTCAACTCTGTGAAGGACAGGATAAAAAATTTTCCCATTAAAATTGATAAATATATGTTTAATTTGACACCTTCCTCATCAGTTACTGGACTGGTTAAACATTTATTCTCTAACCATTTTTAAGTATCCATTATTTTATACTCACTCCTAAAATTGGTTATCTCTACTCATTGGGACACTATCAAAAGTTTGACTTCTATTTATATACTCTGATTTTTTTATCTATCTATCTATCATCATCATCATCATCTATCTATCACTGCAAGTAATCACCTTTTACAGGTGACTTAGTTATTAGATTACTCTGATAATTCTTTATTCATACACATTTATAGATGGATACAGTAGTTTACAGTACAGTCCTATACATGACTACTCAAGTAAGCGGGTCTAGAACTGTAGCCTTAGTCTGGTACTGTCTGTTGATAAATTGCCTGGAATATTCTTTACTGAAATGCCAGTTGTTGGTTGGACAAGCACCTGATCCCTTGCATGAGTAGTGCAAAGGCATGTATAGGAGTTGGACAAAGAGAGAGGGAAGACTGTACTATGCACAGCTAGAAAGGAGGGAAGGATCAAAAGAAGAAAAGGACAATGGATAGAGTGGCCAACAAAGTGTAAAAAAATGGATTACTGCAATGGAATGAAGTTAAAAGGATGGATGGGCTGAAGGAAAGGAAAATGATAAGCACCTTGGCCTAGTGCTGTGATTCCTGGCCCCTCAACTTGCTATATAAGCAAGTACACAAGTCCTCCTACCTGCATGGCTGGTTTATTACCAAGCCACGAAAGCCCCTCCTGATCAAAGGGAGCAATTATGGAAATTAGGGAGAGAAATGATTATTGATTGTTGTCATTATTAATATATTAATTAATAATGGGAGTAGCGGGAAAGGGAATGAGAGAAGCTACAGAAGGAGGAAGGAAACAATATCAAAGGAGCAGGAAGAGGAGGGGTTAAAGAATCTGGAAATTTGGGGCAATGATACAAATTAAGTATGAAAGGAGAAGGGCAGAAGAAATGACAGTTTACTAAAAATATTTTCAGACAAGTGAAACCTCATTTATCAACAGCACCCCATACTATTTTGTGGTATGTGCACCCCAAAATTTTTAGCCCTGTTAAGTTGGCCCTGGGGATAGGAAGTCTGACAATCCCTGATTTTTTTTTTTGTAACATGATGTCAACACTTGGCTCTTACAAGCATCTTGGCAGCTGTGATCTGTATCAGCAGAAGATTCTGAACTGTCTTTAAAGAGAGCCTTATATGTAGTGTATTATAGCAGTCTAGTTTGGATATAACCGGGGCTTTCTCCAGATGACAAATCAGCATGCAACAAAGTACAGTAAAAGGCACTTCTAGCTACTAACAGCACCTGTGCCGTAGAACAAAGTCCTTTAATACCAGTAGAGGATGCTCTATTAGCATGAATGGGGTCCAACCTCAGCTGTCCATCAGCTAACCCCACTCACCTGCCAACCTCCTTCTTCTTCTCCTCCTCCTCCTCCTCCTCCTTCTTCTTTGGTTAAATAATTTTTACACCTGCCAACCTTCTTAATCACAACCAGAGCAGGAGGTGGCCATGGCTGTCAGCTTCCTCCTCCTTAGTCTCAGTCCCATCCTTTAAGAACTCAGCAGGAAGGAGGACAAAATTAGAATTAGTTGGCTTTGCTTCTCATTGGCTGTTGCACCACCTACTGTTAGCTCCCTGCCTTTTGCTCTACCATTCCCAAGTGGGCACCAGCCACTACTGCTTAACACAATTCTGGTTCTGCCCCTCTAGAAAGGATCAGAGCTGCAATGAGACTGAGCCTCAAAGGCCCAGTCCCTATGGTGGATGGTCCTGAAAGCTGCTGGTCTCTGCATCTCCATCCCCCACCATGGCATGAAAGGTGGACTTAATTGTTATATCCTCTGAATTTGATTCAAACTAATCCCACAGCCTTGGACATTGGGAATAGCATATTAGCATATTGCTTGCTGTTGTTGTTTAGTCGTATAGTTGTGTCCGACTCTTCATGACCCCATGGACCAGAGCACGCCAGGCACTCCTGTCTTCCACTGCCTCCCACATATTGCTTATCTATAACTAATAGCCAATGGGGCTATTTTGCTGTATTTTGTAATAATAAAAAATTGCATTGTTTTTGCCTCTCAATTACCTAGTACCTGTTTAATCAAGGGAATCTGAACACTTTCAACAGATTAACAGAATAATAATTAGGGAGAGAAATAAGGGGGAAATGCACAGGTAGATTAAGCATTTAACTGTGTATTTGCAAATATAATAATAATAATAATAATAATAATAATAATAATAATAATAATAATAATAAATATTTTGTTGGTTTATTTCCTTCACTCATTTATTGTTACAGTGGTACCTCGGGTTACATAGACTTCAGGTTACAGATGCTTCAGGTTACAGACTCCGCTAACTCAGAAATAGTACCTCGGGTTAAGAACTTTGCTTCAGGATGAGAACAGAAATCATGCTCCGGCGGCGCGGCAACAGCAGGAGCTCCCATTAGCTAAAGTGGAGCTTCAGGTTAAGAACAGACCTCCGGAATGAATTAAGCACTTAACCTGAGGTACCACTGTATACATCCTTGCTCAGATGTTTATCATCATAGATTGCAATGCAGTTATAACCATATCTACTCAGAAGGAAGCCGTATGGAATTCAACGGGGTTTATTCTCAGGTAAATGAGATTAGGATTGCAGCCTAAATCGCCGCTAGGAAGGCTGGTGTTATGTGTTTGGTGTCGATGAAACAGTGGACTGTAGGACCTGGAGGGATCCCAAGGAAGCATTTTGCCTTGCTGGTGAGACTGAGCTGGAGAGACCTGGAAATGAAAGTAAAAAAGACCAAGAGGCACATGGAGGGAGCTGTATCGGCAGCAGCTCTAGGAACAGAATGTTGCCTTCTGTAATTAAATAGCAATTACTAGTATTATTACTAACCGTAATAATGCTCTAATAATATCTCTAGTAATATCATAGCATTTATCAAGGCGGGGTATAGGGGGAATCCCCAAGCAGAGGAGGTGAGTTGGTTATTTTGTTGTTTTTCTGTGAAGGAAGGAAGCTAGGAAGGAGGAGGGTGGCTGGGTTGGGGGTATGAAGGAGCGAAGATGGGCCAAAATAACCCTGAAGCAAAACTGCTCAGCTTTGCAGATGAGTAACGGAAATATTTCTCACTGCATATGTTGCTTAATCCCAACCAGAATTAAACAGGACGCGAAAGTCACACTACTACCGTCTCTCCGGGTCGAATTCTTAAAAAGATAAATGTCTTCTTCCTCCCTGTGCTCCTTCTTTTGAGGTTGGGAAGTTTTTTGGGGAGGAACTAGCGGGAGCTCGGAACTGAATGGCGATCCCAGAAACCTTTTGACTTCTCTCACGGTTTCATTTCGGGTCTGCGCTTCTAGAATTTTTATTTCATTTTACTGTATTTTATTGCTTTCTTGCTCAAAAGCACTGACACAGTGAAGAGAATCTTTGCAGAAACGCTCATCTTGGACGAGGGGGAGTTGAGTAAAAAAAAAAAAAAGGTTTGGCTGTTGCCTCATCTGGCATTTTATAATCTATGACTTGTAAAAGTTACGTTGCTTAGCAGAACGGAAATGTTTCATTTAAAATCATTTTTGGGCGGGTTTTTTTTTAGTCTGGAACCAGCCGTGACAGTTTGTTGTGAGCTTAGCAGCACCAAGTTGTATGTCGTGGCTTCCGAAGGCAGAAGGCAGGCGGCTCCTTCCTTGTCTGTTTCCGCGTTCGAGGCACAGCTAACGCCGGTTACTTTTGCTAACCGAGGCCGGGGATTTGGAGGCCTTGGGTTGGTGGGAATGGGGTCAATTCTAGAGGAGTTAAACCAGGAAAATGTGCATGTGTGTTTTAGGGCTGTTAATGGGGGTTGGGAGTGCAATGAAAAGGAGGACCGTATTTGAAGGAGCAGAGCAATAGAGGCAAACCAGCAAGACGGAAGATGCCGCCAATGCGCATAAACAGGGTACAATCCACGTCGAAAAGGCTTACGAATGTCTGTTATACGCCTGTTGCATTATAGTATGATAGCTAACCAAAATATGTTGAAAACTGGGAGAATGAACACTAGGGGAATGGGAAACGTGTTGAAACCGTTGCTGAAAAAGAGAATCTGTTCCCTCCCTCCCTCCTTTTCCCTGCATATTGCAGAGGTCTTTACGGTGCATGTAAATATTTGGGGAGACAAGCGCTAGGGAGATGTGTGCTATAAAAGTAATCTTACATTTGGGTTTGCAGCTCAATGCTATCCTGTTAATGTGCGATATTGAGGGCTGCAACTAAGCCTCACAGTTTTCTTTATGCAAAGCAAAACATCACCATTTGCATGAATGCAACGAACCTGTTGTGATTCTGCCAAGCCATTTGTACATTTTCTCGGTAGAGTCTCCTTATCGCATAATCGGTGAAACGTTCCAAACATATGGGATTATAAAAGCTTTGTATTACTGACTCCTAAGGTTCAGGGTTGGAGAGGAGTCTAGAAAACATGAGATTTGAAACCATGATAATAAATGTGTCCCTTTTCATTTGTTTTGTTTCTCATTTTAAGCTTTTAGTGCATGTTACAGCAGTTTTAAGCTTTTACTCTGCAGTATACCATCTCATAGCAGTTTGTAGATCCCGTTTAAAATACAAAAACAACCCAAAGTTTAAACAGTAAAAACAATGAAAACCAACAATAATACAGAACTGGAAATAAAAGAAAAGAAATCTAAAGAACAGTATACACAGCAGCAAAAAAACAAAACAAAAACAAAAACAATTTAAAACCAACTAGAGGAATAATTAGGTTGATCTTAAAACCCCATAAAATGACTATCCGTTGTACACAGGAACATAGGAAGCTGCCTCACACTTAGACCATTGGCAAAATCATTCTGTACCATCTAGTTTAAACTGTAGGCATGTCATGAGCAGCTATTGGCTAGTGCCTGTAACATCATATTAAAAGTGAAACATTTGTTTCCTGCTCCCTATTATGTTACCCCATTTGAGAACTTTAAAAAAGCCTAAGAAGCAAAATACTACCAGGTGCGCTACTCCAGCAGAAGTACTCAATATGATTTTAAATATTTGTGCAAAAAATAAAAACCAACCTCAGACTTCTTCCCACCCCTCACAGCAGTGTTGTTGTGTTGCTTTTCCCCCCCTTTCTAAAAATTAAGGCAGTCTAAAGGGATTGACAGACAAATAATGGTATAACCAACCGATATTAATGCAATGTTTACAAAATATATTCTATAGTTAAACAATCCCATGATGTTTTAAATTTAACAATAAATTGTTACTCCTTTGAGAAGGACCTTTACAAAAATGCATTTCCAGACAAGGACATCAGCATATTTAGATGACAGTTCTGTGGTGCGTATGTGGGCAAAGTTATATGTAAGATGCATTAACTTTTGTATCACCTGCCATATAAGAATCCCAAATACAGTTTGTTTATTTGGAAATTTGTGTAGAGTTATGACTTCCGATAGGATTATGTATTTGCTGGCTGATTTTATTAATAAATAATAGTAAACCTATGAATAATCTCTTACATTATCACAAACACAGCTTTAAAAAGTTTTGAAAACAGTAATAACCTTTCACAAACACACACACAGGTTTAAAAACAGTACAAAATGAACAGAGACCTTTTCACCCAGCTGGAAAAGCTTATTGAAATAACAAAATCTTCAATTGTTTCTGGAGAGTACAGATTGTAAATGCCTGTCGTATCTAAACTGGAATGCTGTTCCACAAAAAAGGGGTAGCCACATTGAAAGTCCTGCTCCAAGTCACTTTGGAACAAGTTTCTGCTATTTTGGGCACTTGAAGGAGAAACACTCTTGCAGAACACAGAGACCCACTGTATGTATAAGGGATAAAGCGGTCACTTAAGCAACCTAGTCCGAAGTTGTATGTGTTAGTACCGAAACCTTGAATTTGGCCCAGTAGTAGATTGGCAGCCCATGCAAATCCTGCAAATAAAGTGCTATATGCTGCTGGTGGTTTAGCTCCACAAGCAACCTAGACACTGCATTGTACATTAGCTGCAGTCTCAGGGCCAACTTCAAGGGTAGCCCCATATAGAGCGCATTACACTAATCCAACCTTGAAGTACCAATGCATGGACAGTCGAGGTTAGGCTCTCATCATAGACACCTGCATCTCTAGGGATAGAGCTATATCTAGCAGCACTCCACACTTTGCTGATGCTCTTTCAGGGAGTGTTTGGCCTCATCCTGGATCGGGTCACATTCTCACTGAACCTAGGAACCCAACCCCCACCCCCTACACACACTGTCTTGCCTGGATTCAGACTCTGTTTATTAGCCCTCATCCAGCCCACCACTGCTTCCAGACACTGGTCCATGGCCTGCTCAGCCATTTCAAATTCAGATATTACAGATAAAACGTTTTGGGTATCATCAGAGTACTGATGACTCTTCATCTTCTAATGGCTGCTCCCAGTAGCTTCATATATATGTTAAATAGTATTAGAGACACTATAATGCCCTGTAGCAGCCCATAACTCAAGAGCCAGGTGGGCTGGGAATCACAAATTCAGTGTTAACTTCTGGATGTATCCTTGGAGATAAGCCCAGAGTCACTGCAGAACAGTGCACCAATATCCATCTCCCATAGATGGTCCAAGAGGATTTCATGGCCAATGATACTGAATCAGGAGTTTAAGCAGGAGCAGCAGGGTCACAATCCTCCTGTCCCTCCCCTGATAGAGGTAATCTATCAGAGTGACCGTGGCCAATTGAGTCCCGAACCCAGATCCGAACTCAGTTTGGAATGTATCTAAACAGTTTCCTCCTAGAATGCCTGTGGGTGCACTGCCACAATTCTCATGAGTACCTTGTGACTGTGATGTATTTGTAGGCCCCATTCCCTCATGCAAAGGAGTGTTCACTGCACCCTGGACCCACCCAGTCACGCCCACCCCGCAGCTAGCTTTAATCAGTTTTGAAAAGCAATGGTCGAGACAGCACTGGAGGCATAGTCACAAATAACTTGTCAAAGTCCTCAGGCTTCCAGAACTGATCCCACAAAGTAAGGCTTGACGGAGCATTGCAAACTTCACTCAGAGCTTAGTCTTAATTTGTGTTGTACGTTATGGGATGTGCTGAATCTCACTTGGACCTTTACCCCTGTGTTGAACTTTCTCCTTTTTGCAATGACATTTTGGTTTCAGCAGATAAAAATACCCGGTTTCCAGCAATTTGGAATACTAATTCTGCTGCAGATTCAGCACATCTTGTGTTGCACCTGACCAACTGAAAAATACTTTTAAGTTTGCCTAGCACAGCTAAAGATAGCTGAGAACAAATTTTCCTGTTTTGTATTTTTAATATGAAATGTCAGAACAGCGCACTGAATCATGACATAATTTTTGTGTTCTGAATTTTTCTCCTGAACTGAGTTGGTTGCTTGGTTTCATCTTCATCTTTCATGTTCCTAGTTGTACCACCATAAATAATTCACAGCCTTCATTTTGGTTTGCATCTTCAAAATAGGAAAAACCTAGTGTAGCTAGATGGGTCTTAGAATCTGTGTTGCCATGAATTGTGTAGAGTAACATCTCTATGCATAAGATGGCAGTTTCTATGGTATCCTGGAAATCAAAGCAGCCTGCCTTTCAAGTTTGCATTCTAAAAAGTGGGCACTTGGGGATGTATGAAAATGGAATGTTGAAAAGGTAATGCATACATCTACCTGGAAGAAAATGTGTCAACAGAAAGCAGGATTTTGTTCATCTGTACAGACCCCAGTCCATTGATGTTCATTGAGGCTGGAATGGTAGCAGATCAGCTGAGGCCATTTTGGGGCAGTGTGGATCAAGCAGACTTTATCCTTGCTTTAAAAAAGGGGGGTGGCTACTGTAATATGCACTTACATGTAGTTATGTTTAATAACATTGTATTTGAACTCTTCTATTGGTCCCTAGGCCCATTTGAGGGTGGGATCTGTTCTCTATACAATTCTAAATGGGTTTAACCCACCACATTTGAAGCAGCAGCTGTGAGAGACCATTCCTCAGTGTTGGAATGCATGCTTTAGCAGCAGAGATGAGCAACTTGTGGACCTCCAAATGTTGTTGGACTTCTAACTCTCATCAACCACACACAGTGCTCAGGAAACATTGGAGGATTCATACTACATCTGGACAACCACAGGTTTCCCATCCCTTCTTTACTTGTACAGTCCCAGATACCTCTAGTTAAAACTATCCTATGTTATTGTTAAAGTTGTATCGTGGGGTACGCTCAAACTCTAAAGGTTTAATATATGCTTTTCCCCGCTGCAGTGACTGTAATGGAGAGACAAAAACGTAAAGAAGAGATAGAGAAGGGACTACAGTTCATCCAGTAAGTGAACTAGTTTGGAGACTGTGTTGTTTCTATCCTCATTAATCTGTGAAATCAAGCAATCCTTGCTTTAATATATTTATTTATATATATATATATATATATATATATATATATATATATATATATATGCAGGTTTTGGTGTCCTCGGGTGTCTTCCCGTGTAAAAGTTGGGGTGTCTAGGCGACGTTTCGACGAGGTCTCACTCGTCATCTTCAGGCTGGTGCTTTCGGCTTCTTGTTACTGGAACAGAGCAGGATCTCAGTGTTTGAGTTCCTATAAATACTGTTGAGGGGGTGTGGTGTATAGCCTCCAATGTTCTGGGCAGAGAGGAAGTTCCCAGGCTAGTGTGCCTTTTCTTCTTTTGTTCCTTAATTACTTGAGGGATATCCTGAGTGATTTCTTGAGTGATATCCTGAGTACCACTTAGGTGGGTCATTAGGTGTGGATTAGTTGCTAAAGTCTTTGTGTCTTGACCTCTTGAACTTTGTGAAGAGTTTTCTTTGTGAAGATTTTTTCCACACCTAATGACCCACCTAAGTGGTACTCAGGATATCACTCAAGAAATCACTCAGGATATCCCTCAAGTAATTAAGGAACAAAAGAAGAAAAGGCACACTAGCCTGGGAACTTCCTCTCTGCCCAGAACATTGGAGGCTATACACCACACCCCCTCAACAGTATTTATAGGAACTCAAACACTGAGATCCTGCTCTGTTCCAGTAACAAGAAGCCGAAAGCACCAGCCTGAAGATGACGAGTGAGACCTCGTCGAAACGTCGCCTAGACACCCCAACTTTTACACGGGAAGACACCCGAGGACACCAAAACCTGCATTCCTGTACCCGTGAAAATCTACGAAAGCATATATATATATATATATATATATATATATATATAATTTATTTTCCCTTCAAATGAAGACCAAAGCAGCTCACACAATAAAGCATAACTTTCATAAATAGCAGCAGAAATACGCTGACATAAAAATACCTAGTTTAAGAAAAACTTATAAAGAGTCAAACCACAATTCTTGTACAGCTTCCAAAATTGTGGCACCACTATAACATAAGTAACACTTGTTGCATGGAAACGTATACTTGGCCTTGAGTTGAGTGTACTTTGTTTTTTACCTTTGTAAGGGAGAACTGTGAAATACAGTGGTACCTTGGAACTCGAATGTAATCCATTCCAGAAGACCATTTGACTTCTGAAACGTTTGAGTTCTGAGGTGTGGCTTCCGATTAGCCAACAGCTAGGTTTTTGCACAGTGGAAGTCGTGTCAGACGTTTGTGTTCCGAGGAACATTTGAAAACCGGGGCACTTCCGGGTTTTTGGCATTCAGGAGCCGAAACGAGCAGTTCGAGTTCCAAGGTATCACTGTACCAGAAGTTTGCAGTGTTAACTTTCTAGAGTAAGGCTGCAGATTGGAAGGCTCTTACTTTAATAAGACTATTCTAGAGTAAATGGATTGTCATGGCAACTGTCTATGGTTATAGGGTTAAGACTTGCACTCCAGTCAATAGTCGCTTCTGGTTCATACAACTGTACAATAGTACAATTATAAGGGATAGAGGAGCCAAATTCCCTTCAAATCTGTGGCGCACACCCAGCTTTTTCACATACGTAGCAGCCCATGGAAACTGTTAACTAGCTACACTTGGGAACCTAGGCAAAACCTTTTCCATTTGTATATTGAAGAATGTTGATTCATTCTATTGAAGGAAAATACTTGACAGACATAATTTATTGAACTGTACACTATGCCTGTGATGTGGAAAACAAGTAGTGTTATCATTTCCTAGACAGAGAAACCAAAGTGTGTGTTTGGGTTGTTATGGCTGTGGAGAAAGTATTGCCTCCATGAGGCCACCTAGCAATGCAGGGGACATTTTATCAACACAGGAAACATTGGACTTTTGGATGGCAGTAGGCCAATTGCCACCCAAGCGAGTTGAAACAATTTATTTGTTTCCCTCTATTTAAGTTCCCATCTATGATAGTTCAGGAATGATGTTGTGCTGGCTAATACTATATTTGGTGGTATGTTACCCAGAGGGCTTTGTTTTCCTCTGTTAGTCACTTTCACTGCCTTGAAAGTCAAAAGAAATTTAAACTGGTACCGAAGCACAGCCAATTTTTTGATTATCTTGTCTTAGTAGCTTTCTGTTTGCTGTTACTTTAAGCCTGCTTTCTTGCCAAAAGAATCATTGTGTGTGTGTTATACACACACACACATACACACACACTCAATCAAATAATGTGGATTTTTGTGCAAAAGGTTTTGTGCATGTGTGTGTGTATATAAACATAAGCAAAGTATTCTTCAGCGACAGGTAAATTTGTGTGCAACGGCTGAAGCCAAAGAGATAATGTAGCTTCCTGTACACATAGTTTAAGGTACAGGCCATGAAAAACTTAAGTGCATTCTGCAAACTCGTCTCTGAAAAGTGAGCATACCAATGCCCACAGGTAAAAAAGAAGAGGTTCCCTATTTCTACTTATATTATTCATTTATACTGCTTTACATATTAGAGTGATGTATATATATATATATGTATATTTCTGTACTTCAGAAGCCCTTTGTCTTTGTTTAGGTCCACGTTACCCCTAAGCCAAGAAGATTATGAGGTAATTTTAAGAGTTTCTTTTTTAAAAAGAAGTACCAAATGACATTTTAATATACAATGTTATCTTGACGAATTAGTCCTTGTGACTGGGGTGGTGACGGCAGGGAGGGAAAGGGAAATAGTTGCTTCTTGCCCCTGGATGGGCAGAGTTGCTCATAGAACAAGGATAGAGAAGCTTTTTCAGCCCAAGGTCCATCCAAGGTACATATTTCCTTCTGGGCAAGTTTTTGAGGGCCACATGCTAGTGATGGATGTGGCTAGGATTCAGGAGATGCCATTCTAAATCGCATTGAGATTATCAGCTGGGTCTGTGTGGGTGATTTTTATACTTCTAATTTTATATCCTCCTGCTACCGAGATCTCCAATTGGTTCAGTTCTCAAAATATGAGTATGTAAAAAACTATCAACAACGTGGGCATTTACTTTCCAATAATATTTTTGTTGTTTGACTAAGTTACTTAAATACATTGACTTCAGTGGGTCTGAGTACATCTTAGCTTTGATACTGCCAAATTTGCTTTAATTGAACAAGCATGCTATGCATACTTGCCCGAGATATATATTTATTTTAAAATGGGAAACTTGAATTTACTCAAGCCCACTTACTTATTGAGTTGTTGCCTGGCTCTTAAGACTCCTCATTTGCGTTCTGCAGCCTCTGGCAGGGCATCTGCCCTAAAACCTTTGACAGATGTCCCCACTCTAACCATAGCTATGAGTCTAGGGAACTCCTTTGCTCTAAAAATGTACTGTGACTGGTCTAGGTCCTGTTTTTCTTGTCAAGTCCTGTCCACACTTTGACACTGGCACACTGCATAGCAGGTGCATAGCAGACAGTAATATTGTGAAGCACAATATCATTGAGATTAGATTAAGAAAAAGCAGGTGAGAGCTGTGTTCACACATCATGCTAAGCCATAAACCATGGCTTAATGTGCATGAGTGAATCTTGTCCATTGTATTCTTCCCCACTCCTCCAGCTGACACTGTAAGGAAACAAATGGCTTGCATAGACACATTCACCGTACCATGCTATAATGGAGCTTTCCAACCAAGGAACACTGTTTCTCTCAGCAGACAAGCTTTTTCTCATAAACCTGTCCACAGGGAATTGTGACTTTCTAGGATTATACGAATTATGTGCCTCCTTTATATTCTGAGAGAACGTATATAGTGATTTTGATTGAGGTTGAATCCTGACAAGACAGAAGTACTGTTTTGGGGGGACAGGAGGCGGGCAGGTGTGGAAGATTCCCTGGTCCTGAATGGGGTAACTGTGCCCCTGAAGGACCAGGTGCGCAGCCTGGGAGTCATTTTGGACTCACAGCTGTCCATGGAGGCACAGGTCAAATCTGTGTCCAGGGCAGCTGTTTACCAGCTCCATCTGGTACGCAGGCTGAGACCCTATCTGCCCGTAGGCTGTCTCGCCAGAGTGGTGCATGCTCTGGTTATCCCCCCTCTTGGACTACTGCAATGCGCTCTACGTGGGGCTACCTTTGAAGGTGACTCGGAAACTACAACTAATCCAGAATGCGGCAGCTAGACTGGTGACTGGGGGCGGCCGCCGAGACCATATAACACCGGTCTTGAAAGACCTACATTGGCTCCCAGTACGTTTCCGAGCACAATTCAAAGTGTTGGTGCTGACCTTTAAAGCCCTAAACGGCCTCGGTCCAGTATACCTGAAGGAGCGTCTCCACCCCCATCGTTCTGCCCGGTCCACCGCTGAGGGCCTTCTGGCGGTTCCCTCATTGCGAGAAGCAAAGCTACAGGGAACCTCTGCCCGCCCTGTGGAACACCCTCCCACGAGATGTCAAAGCGATAAACAACTACCTGACATTCAGAAGACATCTTAAGGCAGCCCTGTTCAGGGAAGTTTTTAACGTGTGATATTTTAGTGTATTTTTGGTTTCTATGGAAGCTGCCCAGAGTGGCTGGGGAGGCCCAGCCAGATGGGCGGGGTATAAATAAATTATTATTATTATTATTATTATTATTATTATTATTATTATTATTATTATGTCTTTTTGGCACTGTAGCAAGGACACTACAGGACGGCATAGTGTTTTTTTCTTCGTTTCTTATTCCTACAGGCTTTTTTGCAAAAGCTGGTGAGAAACTTATTTGCAGAGGGCAATGATTTGTTCAGAGAGAAGGATTTCAAGCTAGCGCTGGTTCAGTATGTTGAAGGGCTGAATGTGGCCGAATATGCAGCTTCAGATGAGGTGGCCATTCCGGCGGATCTCTTATGCAAGCTGCATGTCAATCGGGCTGCCTGCTACTTTGCCATGGTGAGTAGTCTTGGGGCTAGTTTGTGCATGTGTGTGCTTTATTTGATCTCTCCATCATTTGATGACTTGTGTATAGGCAGGTTTAAACTGCATTAAAGATATGTCATGGCTCACTTGCTTTTATTTGATGTTGCAGTCATCAGGTGATGATCATACTTATGCAATTCATTCCATTGCCTTTAGGGGGTGAGGGCAGGGATCTGACTACAGGCAATATACAGCAAGGGGAAGAATTATCCATTGTTGTGGGTATCAACCTGACACACTGTTCTTTTGCTCCCCCTTTCTTTTCTGTACAAGCAGAACTTAAGAGCAATGAGTTAGGTTGGACAGATCTTGCATGGAAGGAGACGTGTAGGATCCGTTTATATCAAGCTTCTTATGGTTATGATAGTCTTGTTTTCCAAAAGGGCCTGCATGAGAAAGCTCTGGAAGACAGTGAGAAGGCTCTGGGATTCAACAAGGAGAACATCCGTGCGCTATTCCGGAAAGCTCGCTGCTTGAATGAGCTAGGGAGGCACAAGGAAGCATATGAATGTAACAGCCGCTGCTTGCTCTCCCTCCCGCATGTAAGTAGTGGCTTGCACATTTACAGTCATTGACTTTTTAATGGAAAGTGCATAAATGTGTTAAAATAAATTGCAATCAAACTTGAGATTTCCATTCCCCTCCTCTATCATTGGCTCTCTCATCTTTTCTTTTGATCCAAAGAGCAATAAAAAGGAATCTACAAATCTTCCAAGCATTGAGCAAACTAATAAATAGAGCATGCAGTTTCCAGCACAAATATGAAAGCCTATTATTGTCTTTAGCACTTAGATTTGCAAATATATTTTTATATATGACAGTTTCTGGGGGAAAGCCCCTGCTCTCTCTTACTGCAAGTGCTGCTTCTCCCCCCGCCCCCCCCCCAAGTTTCCCTGCCATTATGTCCCCTCTTGCAGAGACACTGTCCCTTGTTCTGCTCATATTTCACCTCTAGATATTTTGGTCTGGATTGGAGAGACAGCACAAGAGAGAGCTTGGGAGCAGGGAACAATAGGCGTTTAGAGGATTCATGCAATTTCACTTATGAAATTTACACAATTACACTTATATGACGGGCCTGGAACGTAACCCCGCATAAGTGGGGGGGGGACCCTGTATTTGCAAAGAATTGAGTGAAATACTTTGTACACCTACAAAAGTGCTCATTGTCTTCTCCTTGAAGGATGAAAGTGTGGCACAACTCGGCCAGGAGCTTGCACAGAAACTGGGATTAAGGATCCGGAAAGCCTATAAGAGGCCTCAGGTATAGTATTCATGCCCCACATTTATTTCAGTTGGCATATATAGGGTTATATGATTGCATCCGCCCAACAATCCTTTGGGATACCTTAGACTGAGAGTGACTTGCCTAAAGCTAGCTAATGAGCATCAAGATGGTTGTGCAGGGATGTGAACTTGGGGTTCCAGCATCCAAATCCAGCACTCTATCCCAAGGTTGCACAGCATGTGATTCAGCTCACCAACAATGTGTGGTAACCTCTGAAGTGCTTGGTACCCTCCCATGTTTATGCAGTCCTCAAAGAGAAATAGGAAGTGTTGAGTTCTGGTGAACTGCTGTTCATGGCCAGTGCTCAGAATTGGGCTTGGTACAGTTGAGCAGGTCTAGTTTGGGGATCCTGTGTGGCCCTCCTGATGTTTACTGGACTCCATCTTTCTTTACTCCCAGACTTTGTGGCCAAAGGTCAGGGATTATGGGAGTTGTTGTCCACCAGCATATGAAGGGCCTCCATGTCTTTTTTTGGGGGGGGGGGAGTACTAATTGGTGTGTACAGTTGCGTGTAAATGTGTGTATAAAAGGCTTATGGCAAACCAGAAGGTTGGAATGGTGAGTACAGTGGTATCTCGATTTTCAAACGTAATCAGTTCCGGAAGACCGTTCAGCTTCCGAAACGTTCAAAAACCGAAGCATTTACTTCCGGAAAACTCTATACAGAAGCCGCGTGGCATGTTTGCCTTCCGAAAAGCGTTCAGAAACTGAAGCAGTTACTTCTGGGGTTTTGGCGTTCAAAAACTAAAATGTTCTACTTCCAAGACGTTCAAAAAACCGAGGTACCACTGTATTCTATTTTAAGAGCTCCTGCCACTATTATAAATGGTATTTAATTAGAAATGGCATTTAATTCAGCTAGCCAGCTCAGAACAGAATCATACTGTCTGGCTACCTATGAAGACCTTAGAGAGCATGACTACCTACCTCCTCTCCTGTCAAAACTTAGCACTATTAGTTTCACCCAGGATAAATCCAAAATAAGACTATCCACTTGCAAATGATGCAATATTCCAAACACAGTACTGTAGTCAGTTCTTGTTGTAACCTGCAAGTAGATTGTCCCATTTGACAATTATATAAGCATGCCTTGTACTGAATGTAGAAAACTGGGAAGTGAGGTTTAGCTGCAATTTCTAGTCTATGTACAGGGTGCATGTACAGTGCAATATATATATATATATATATGCTTTCGTAGATTTTCACGGGTACAGGAATGCAGGTTTTGGTGTCCTCGGGTGTCTTCCCGTGTAAAAGTTGGGGTGTCTAGGCGACGTTTCGACGAGGTCTCACTCGTCATCTTCAGGCTGGTGCTTTCGGCTTCTTGTTACTGGAACAGAGCAGGATCTCAGTGTTTGAGTTCCTATAAATACTGTTGAGGGGGTGTGGTGTATAGCCTCCAATGTTCTGGGCAGAGAGGAAGTTCCCAGGCTAGTGTGCCTTTTCTTCTTTTGTTCCTTAATTACTTGAGGGATATCTTGAGTGATTTCTTGAGTGATATCCTGAGTACCACTTAGGTGGGTCATTAGGTGTGGATTAGTTGCTAAAGTCTTTGTGTCTTGACCTCTTGAACTTTGTGAAGAGTTTTTCTGAGAAGATGGCTGTACTGCACTTAGTTGTGCTCTGGCTTGGCTTCGTGTATAGGGGCGAGCTGTGGTTTTGTGGCCTGTGTCAGCCAGATCTGTGTAGGGATTGCAGGGGGGTGCAGCATCCGGAGGTGCCACCATGGTTTGGCTACTGGATGGTGTCTGTAATTTATCTGTGGAGAGGGTCTGGGTTTGGGTCTGGTGTGGTTGATTGGTGATGGCGTTCTGTGTGCCTCTGGATCTGGTGTCAGTTTTTGTGGGGAGGGCTAATTTCCAGATGTCTGGCAAGCGGGATGTGTCGTCACGCTTGTTCATGTTGTGAGGGTGTTTCTCTATCTCGATGGCTTCCATGATTATTCTCTTGTGGTGATGTTCCATGTTAAAGAGCAATTTGGAATCTGCAAAATTAATTTCGTGTCCTGTTTCTTTCATGTGTTGGAAAAGAGAGGAAGTTTTTTCTTCTTTTTTGACGGCATTCTTGTGTTCTGCGATACGTGCATTTATTCGTCTGTTTGTTTGTCCAATGTACGTGGCTGGGCAGACTTTGCAGGGTATTTCATAGACCCCTTGGTTTTCCAACTGGATTTTATCCTTGGGGTTTCTGAGGATATTGGCTATTTTTTGGTTGGTGCAAAAGGCTGTTTTGATATTGTGTTTATGGAGGATTTTGCTAATTTTATCTGTAGTGCCCTTGATATAAGGAAGGAGGGCCATGCCATTGTTTTCTTCTGTGTCTTGGTTTTTGGGGGGTGTTTCTTTTTGGATTAGCTTCGTAACCCTGTTTTGCTGGTATCCATTGGCAATTAACACATTTGAGAGATTCTGTAACTCAGTTGTCAAGTGGTCTTTGTCAGCCAGGCGTTTGGTTCTGGAGATGAGAGTCTTGGCTACGGAGTTTATTTGTGCAGGGTGGTGGTGTGATTGTGCATGTAAGTAGCGGTTGGTGTGTGTTTTTTTCCGGTAGATAGTGTGTCCTAGGGAGCCATCAGGTTTTTTGTAGATTAGGACGTCAAGGAAGGGAAGTTGGTTGTTGGCTTCTATTTCCATAGTGAATTGTATTTTGGGGTGTAGGCTGTTGAGATGTGTGAGGAAGCTATCCAGTTTTTCCTTCCCGTGTGGCCAAATTACAAAGGTGTCGTCAACATATCTGAGCCAAAGTTTGGGTTTGTGTTCTGACTTGTCTAAAGCATTGGTTTCAAAGTGTTCCATGTACAGGTTTGCGATGACCGGTGAGAGGGGTGATCCCATAGGTGCTCCTTCTATCTGTTTGTATCTTTGTCCATTGTGGATGAAGTACGTGTTGGTTAGGCAGTGGTTGGTCAGGTCCAAGATGTATTCGGGGGGATTGTATTTGTTTTGAATGGCTGTCAAGGCTTCATTAATGGTCAAGAGGTCAAGACACAAAGACTTTAGCAACTAATCCACACCTAATGACCCACCTAAGTGGTACTCAGGATATCACTCAAGAAATCACTCAAGATATCCCTCAAGTAATTAAGGAACAAAAGAAGAAAAGGCACACTAGCCTGGGAACTTCCTCTCTGCCCAGAACATTGGAGGCTATACACCACACCCCCTCAACAGTATTTATAGGAACTCAAACACTGAGATCCTGCTCTGTTCCAGTAACAAGAAGCCGAAAGCACCAGCCTGAAGATGACGAGTGAGACCTCGTCGAAACGTCGCCTAGACACCCCAACTTTTACACGGGAAGACACCCGAGGACACCAAAACCTGCATATATATATATATATATATATATATATATATATATATATATATCTATCTCCAGTCAGTGCTATCTTGTATGTTTACTTGCTCCTTAATATGGAAGTGACTTTGTGTCAGAATCTTGTAGATTACCACTGTTCTCTCTTCCTTGCAGCAGGAATTGGAAACGTTTTCTCTACTTAGTAATGGCCTGTCTTCTGCCTTACCAAATCAGGTAGCCTTTATTGATAAAATAGTGCAAGTGAGACTTGAAACAACATTTTGCAGTGTCAAGTGCTGCTGTTCAGCATGCCAGCTAGCCAGGACCTCTTCGTGAAACTTCATTTCATTCTTTTCCCCATTTCCCGCTTAAAGAGTTTTATTGTTCTTCAAACCCTTGGATTCCACCAAGTATGCCGATATCTCCCTCATGTTTCTCAGTGATCCTGCTTGGCTAGAGTACTATTGGCACTCACTGCCTAAGTCCACTGTTGCAAGAAATGATGCCTCCTAGAAATGTTTAATTTTAAGTGCAATTGATTGCATTTCAGAATTTTAGCAGAATCTGAAAAACTGTAGAGATTGCTGACTGGCTAGCTAATGGCCCTTGTGACAGTCACGAAGTCAGTCAGTTGTGTAGAGCACTGATTGTCGGTCCAACTAGTCACATAATTCACATGGCCTGAGCAGTATTTCAAGGTGTTTTTTTTTTTTAAAAAATAAACCCAACAGGAAAGGGATCCAAAGAAAATTTAACCAGATGAACATATGCCCAAGTTTTTTGTGTTTTTTAATAGTTGAAAGCTTGCCTGAAGTTTGGCGGGAAGGGTGAAAGAGAGGAAATTAGTGCTAGTTTCAAAGACCAGTAAAGTGAATAAACACTTTGCAAGAGGAAAAAACGGCAAACTCCTGTAGTTAGGTACATCACTGTGTGCCCTGAAATAACTCTTTGTGAAAGTTGGAGAAAAGATTTGAATGCTGAGAGTAGCAACTCCCCCCACCCTACCAGAGGGATGACAATATTATATTCTTTCTCTTTGCAGACTGTTTCTAATGGATTGGGCTCTGTAGATGACATTGAAACAGGTGATTAGTTTTATGTTCCTTTGACTCATAGCAATTTTTGTCTCTTTGGTTTGCCACTAAGGACTATAACTTGAGTGACAGAAAATGTTCTGGTAGAGGGGAGGGCGGAAGTAAGTTTTACTCTTGCAACTTCCCTCCCTGAGCCAGCTTTGAGAACCTTGCACTGGGCTTGCAGCTGTTCCCCTGAACTGTGTGGATCGGCAGAAAAACCAATGTATGCTGAAGCTCCCAGCACATGTAAATGAAATCCACTGCAGGAAATACCCTTTTCCCATGACACACAGGGCGCCAGCATGCTATAAAATCTGAAGAAACTGTTAGAAACATGACTTTAGATTGTACTCTGCCAGATACTGAAAGACATATTTTGAAGATGGGAGACACAGTATAGTACAGGCTTTGAGTGCAGAAGGTCTCTGGTTCAATTCCTGGTATTTCTGTCTGTCTGTCTGTTTATGTAAGGATCACATAGTGGGTGATGAGAGGGGGGCGGGGAGAGACCTCTGCCTGAGACCCTGGACAGCCACTGCCCCCCAAAGTGTACAATATTGGGCTAGTTGGACAAACGTCCTGGGCTGGCATGCGGTAGCTTCCTATAGTTCAGAGAGCAAGAGTCTCTGAGCTTCAATTTCTGCTACTGGATTGGGATCTCTGTGTGTGCTGCCATCTGGATGTGATCAAGTAATTTGCCTTGCAGACAGCTCTCTCGGTCTCCAGTGTGTCACCCCTCCCAATGTCTCTGTGAGTGAGGACTCTGCCTTTCCATCGACTGACTTGGATACGAAAGGCACACCAACTTCGCTGCCTGCCGCCACCCTGCTCCCTTCTGCTGATGCTGCCTCCATGCCAGGGTCTGAGGGTGCTGATGACTTCACGGAAGGAGGAGTTCTGGGGCATGAACTGGACTCCATTCTGGATTCTATTGCAGATGGGTCACAATACCCTCTGGTAAGAGTGGATTTCCTAGGACTATCTATCCATCTACGTCTCTGCTTTCAGTCACTCCTTTTGGACTTTCCCTCACTCTTCTCCTCATGCACTGGAGAGTTCTGTGTCTTTCTCCCTCCTCCTTTTGGTTTCTCTTCCCTGCCCACAAACTCCTCCTTTTGCTTTCTAAGTATCTGACAAGATCTGAGCCAACCTGAGTATATTATACATTTCCATGTGGCACTGTTTATCACCTTGGGAACACAAAGGGTGTGTGCACATCTAAAACTCCCAACTGTCTAGCTGTGGTTAAGCAATTGGAAGCAGAGTTCTGGTCTCCCTGTCCACACACGTTGGCCTTTTGGAGTGCAAATTGTTCTCTACTAGTCTTACATGCAATTAAGTGATACAGTGGCATTGATGTTGACAGTGGCTGAAGTTGCCCAGGGTTTCCTCCCCAACATCCATTTCAAATCTTGGTTAAGAGAAAACTCTGTTGTGTACAGTATGCAGGAAATCCAGGGTTCAGTCAATACTGGTTGATAATGCTGCTGCCTTGGAGAAAGTAACTGTAAACTAGTCTTCAATTCTGTCTGTCATAGTGCCCTGTGCTACCTACCTTGTGTATCTGGTGTATTTCATCTCTTCCCCTCTAACTGTATCATGTTTTATCTCTCTTGCTGAAGTCCCTGGTCCAAGGTGCCATCCCTGCCAACCTGTCTAGTGAGATGCCCCAGCTGATCCCCGTGTTTCCAGGTGGCACTCCTCTGCTCCCTCCCGTGGTGACTGCCAGCATTCCAGTCTCCACACCGCTCCCTCCTGCTTCCTTTGGCCTTGTGATGGATGCCACTAAGCAGCTCTCCTCCTCATCTGTCCTGGACGCCTTTGAATCGCCTGTGGGTGGCAGTGGCAGCTCCCCTTTGGACTCACTGGATTCGCTAGACTTGCTCCCATACACAGAGTCCCGCCTCGATGTGTTGGATGCTTTTGGAACCAATAGGGGATCACTAGATGCGCTGGATTCCTTTACTGTTGGTAGGTGTGGGGCCTGTTAGAGTCACATTATCTTGTGAGAAAGGAA
Organism: Podarcis melisellensis; assembly: GCF_964234715.1. NCBI lineage: Eukaryota > Metazoa > Chordata > Lepidosauria > Squamata > Lacertidae > Podarcis > Podarcis melisellensis. Next base: position 45,416,595 of record NC_138542.1, on the reverse strand, counting down.
GGGCAATGCTGCATCAAAACTCTGTATAATATCTAGGCACATTTCTGTGAAGAATCAACTGCCCTAGGCTCATGTTACATGCTCCTCCACTTCCATCTAACTCTCTCCTTCTCACCACTCATATCAGTTCCTGGCCTATGTCCCAGCCTTGTATTGTCACTTTTAAATTGCAAATGTTTCTTTTTCTAACTAGGCCGGGTATAATAAATAAGCAAAGGGATAAATGTGTTGGTTTGTATAGTGCCCATCATGTGGTTTGCACCAAACTGCAGCAGTATTAGTTCATTGCTGCATTATAGATTAAGAGAAACTTAAAGAATTACTTGACTGAATAACAAGATTAACATGTAAGAGGATGAAGGAGCAGGAGGTATGTTTCAGTATGATCCAAAGCAAATTTGAAGAAAAGAGTCTTTTTCTAGCCAGTGATATCTAAACCACTAGAAAACAATTTTGGTGAGAACTGCCTCTTTGGAGTAATTTGAAACTAAAACTGGAAAGAGAACCCCCTGGGATATTTTCCTATGCAGACCTCATGGTAATGACCTGGGTGGCAGGGCTGTGCAAGAGCATGACTATGATTTTCTTTCATTATTATTATTATTATTATTATTATTATTATTATTATTATTATTTATTTGTACCCCGCCCATCTGGCTGGGTTTCCCCAGCCACTCTGGGCGGCTTCCATAGAAACCAAAAAACACTAAAAAATCATACATTAAAAACTTCCTTGAACAGGGCTGTCTTAAGATGTCTTCTGAATGTTAGGTAGTTGTTTATCGTTTTGACATCTGATGGGAGGGCGTTCCACAGGGCGGGCGCCACTACCGAAAAGGCCCTCTGCCTGGTTCCCTGTAGCTTTGCCCTCGGCACTGGACCTCAGCGTCCGGGCAGAACGATGGGGGTGGAGACGCTCCTTCAGGTATACTGGGCCGAGGCCGTTTAGAGCTTTAAAGGTCAACACCAGCACTTTGAATTGTGCTCGGAAACGTACTGGGAGCCAATGTAGGTCTTTAAGGTCCGGTGTTATGTGGTCTCGGCGGCCGCCCCCAGTCACCAGTCTAGCTGCCGCATTCTGGATTAGCTGTAGTTTCCGAGTCACCTTCAAAGGTAGCCCCACGTAGAGCGCATTGCAGTAGTCCAAGCGGGAGATAACTAAAGCCTGCATCACTCTGGCGAGACAGTCCGTGGGCAGGTAGGGTCTCAGCCTGCGTACCAGGTGGAGTTGGTAGACAGCTGCCCTGGACACAGAATTGACCTGCGCCTCCATGGACAGCTGTGAGTCCAAAATGACTCCCAGGCTACGCACCTGGTCCTTCAGGGGCACAGTTACCCTATTCAGGACCAGGGAGTCCTCCACACCAGCCCGCCCCCTGTCCCCCAAAAACAGTACTTCTGTCTTGTCAGGATCCAGCTTTAATCCATTAGCCGCCATCCATCCTCCAACTGCCTCAGGCACTCACACAGGACCTTCACCGCCTTCACTGGTTCTGATTTGAAAGAGAGGTAGAGCTCTAGTAAATCTAGGGTTTTTTTTAATTATTGAAACTATCTGCCTCAAGTGCTAAAAGAATGTGGAACTTGGTTTCTGTTGCCTCTTGGGAACTTAAGAAAAGAGAAGGTAGTTGAATGTGGTAGTGCTCCGTAGTTGGCAATCATGCTTGTAACACTGGCCAGCTGTCTTCATTTCTCTTGTGATTTTTCTCTCCTTGTTCAGAGGAAACCAGCACACAAGAACCACGACAGCCTGCTGGTATCCAGAAACCACCACCCTTGGTGAGTAGTGGTTGTTCTCTTTTTCTCTGGATTGGGACATGGAATAATCTGTGGGCCAAGAGCTGAAAATGGACCCCTTGGCATCATGTAAGGTGGCAAAACTTCATCAGGATTTTTTGAAAGGTGTATATCTTGGTTGCATTTTCATGTGATAGCCTGTTCTGGCAGGTTGCTTGAGCTCTTTATGCTGTCTTTAAGATGGCTGATGCCACCTTTTCTAATTTAATATATAATGTCAACAAAGTATGTGATTTAAAATGTTAGAACTGTGTTGGAAAGCTAATGAAATCTGTTACAAAACCCCCCTAATAATTTCACTGTTTTTCACAATTACCATGATACAGTCATGTATCAGGAAAAAAGTTAATTTTCCCCTCCTGAGCTATATATGACACTTTAGCTGAACCACACAGGCAACTAAAGTGTATTGGACAATTGTAGGATACTCTTTGACCTTTCCAATAAGCTTTCAAATAAGAAGGAAATAGCTTTTCAGGTGCACCTTCAGTGTAACAGTAATATAATTGATACCCAGATTTCATCCAGTCAATTCCACTAATGGCACAATAGGGCAACACTTTGACAGTTCTTCTTTGCAACGTTGCCTAGAATTCATGGGAATGCTCAATATTGTATTTTGGATTGACCACGAAAGTCAGAGTAATTCTCCTTGCATGTAGAGTAGAGTCATCAATGAGAAGGGCTTTAGTCTGCCCACTTTGGCTTGTTCTTTCTGAAATGCAGGTTGACCTGAAGAACTTCAGGAGAGGGGTTCAATTATTTTTTGTTGCAATTTTTCCCCCCCCTCTCTCTCCAGGCAAACCACAGTGGACCAAGTCACCCAACAGTACCCAAAGTGGTAGAGTTGCTGATGTGTCAGCCAGAGTCAATAATGCCCAACACAGCTCTGCTTGTGAAGAATCCGCTGGCGTCCACTCACATCTTCAAACAAGCCTGTCGCATCTGCTATCCCAAAACAGGTTATTTGCTTGTGGTGACTTGGACTAGTTGCTATTGGAAAAACTGGGTTCTTATTAATCTTGTCTCCCCTTTTGTAGGACCCAAGGCTGGCGATTATACCTATCGAGAAGGTCTGGAACACAAGTGCAAGCGGGATATACTGCTGGGCCGGCGCTGCAACTCGGAAGATAAAACCTGGAAGAGAATCCGACCACGGCCAACCAAGACAAACTTTGTGGGATCCTATTATCTGTGCAAAGGTGAATTGAAGGGAAAAGGTTCATGGGGGGGATGGGACTGCTTCATACAGAAGGAGGGTTCTGTGAAATATGGCGTGGGGAGAGAGAGGCTGCTTTCTGTAGCAATGACCTGTTTCCTACTGACCGACCCTCTCCTTCATGAATGTGTACAGACTTTAATTATTATAGGGATTTATACCTTTGCCTTCAATCGATTCCCCATCATGGTGGCTTACAAAATTTTCAAAGTTCAGTGATAAAACAAGATAAAAGATATACAAAAGCACACCCAAAGCAGCAAGATTTAAAAGGGCAGCATAAACACACAATTGCCATAGGCCCAGAAAAAATGATTAAATTAACATCCTAAGAAAATCAAATTTGACTTACGCCAAAATGGGCAGGTGTCAAGCAGGTCTCCTTGGGGAGATTCATTTAATCATTAGTAAAGATGACAGGGGCTTGAGTTATTATGATGACTAATTGCAACCTTGTCCAATGTGGTACTCTCCAGATGTTGGTGTTGTTCTACTTCAACTCCCATGAGCCACAGCCAGTATGGCCCATGGTTCAGGGTGATGTGAGTTGTAGTCCCAACAGCATCCAGAGGGTACCAGGTTGGGGAAGGCTGGGCTACACCAAGATGTGACATTTTGAACTCATTGGTTTATTTTTAACTGTTTGTGATCTTGGGGCTGTGTGGGAGGGGGGAGAGAAGGAAACAGAAGAAGGGGTAGCAAGAGAGCTTGGTTCTGATTCCAGCCTCCATTCCTTGTGTGGTGGTGTGATGTCTGTTGCTTTGTAGATATGCTTAACAAGCAGGACTGTAAGTACGGGGATAACTGCACCTTCGCGTACCACCAGGAGGAGATCGACGTGTGGACAGAGGAGCGGAAGGGGACTCTCAATCGTGACCTCCTCTTTGACCCGCTGGGTGGAGTCAAGCGGGGCAGCCTGACCATTGCCAGGATCTTGAAGGAACACCAGGGCATATTCACCTTTCTGTGTGAGGTATGGAGTAGAAGGCAGGCAAGATGTCCTTCCACTGCATCTTTCTCCTTGTCTAGTTACATAACTGGGCCATTGAGCCTTTCATCCAGAATACTGTCCAGTTCTGACATTTATCAGTTTTGGTTTTGCATAAAAACACCAAGATTCTGCTTACCCTTTCTCTCTCACACTCCATTCTGGGTTGCAGCTGTTTTAAAGTGACGGAAAATGGCGCCTCTCTGGAATTTACTGCCTAGTTGCTATGTGACTAGCCTTGAGCTGGCCTCCAGAAACCCCCAGTACTGCTGAGAAACATGAATTGGAAACATCACTGTGTGGTCGTGGCTTGATTACAATAAGCATCCTGTTCTCTCGCTAAGTAACTTAGCAGAAAGCCACTGTGTTCTAGTAAATGGAGCGTTAGGCTGGGTCCTGGAAGATCGGGACTCGTTGAGTGGGCAAGTTGCAACCTCCTAGCATTAATTCCTCATCCATAATAATAATTACCTATAATCACAAGTTGCCAGGAGCATGATAAAGGAACACAAGAAGCCGTCTTGCACTGAATCAGACCATTGGACCATCTTGCCCAGTATTGTCGATACTGAATGTCAAGGGCTCTCCAGGGTTCCATTTGGGAACCGTTCAGATTTCAGCCCTTGTTAGGCAAATATTACAGTGCACTGGAAGTGCTTTAGAAATGATTGTTTAAATCAATTTCTAGGGACTTAAGAGTCTGAAACCCTTTTCTAATGGTGTGCTTGCAGATCTGCTTTGATAGCAAACCCCGGATAATCAGCAAAGGGACCAAGGACTCGCCAGCAGTGTGCTCCAACCTAGCTGCGAAACATAGCTTTTATGATAACAAGTAAGTGGGCTGGGCTTCGTCATAGGAAGTTGCCTTGTACTAAGTCAAACCTTTAACTAGCTCGGTATTGACTCTACACAGACTGCTCTCCAGGGTTTCACACTAGAGTGTCCCTACCTGGAGATGCTGGGGATGCAAAGCAGTTGCTCAACAGTGAGCTGTGGCTGATGGTCTCGCCAATAATGCCCTACCCACACCCTGTTTGATTCTGGGAATACTCCTGGCCTATATTGTTATGATAAGGATCATTAAATCCATATTCATGCATTACCTTTAGCAGCACGGAAACAGTTGACATGTGGTTGTACTCATGCTGCTACAGTCATCTAGCAGATCATTTAAAGCAGCATTCCTCACCGTGGTGCCATCCTGTTAACCCCCACACATAAGCACCTCAGTTGTGGAACCAACCTTTTCCTATTGTTGGTTCTGGTGATTAAGAATTTGCCATGCTTCTTGAGTAATGCATAAATCAGGCCCAAGATATAATATTCTCTTTTGTCTGTCTAGCCCAGTCAATACATTACTCATGAAGCATTGCAGATACACAATTGCCAAAGCCCACATCCAGTAAGTGTGTGTTCTGAAACTGAGGTACGTACCCATGGTGGTCTAAACTTAGCACAATTAGCTCCCAAAGTGGCTTATAATGAAAATCCTCAAAAGGTGTAAATAATTAGGGACTGGTGGGCATGTTTTATGGCAGTCACATGACAGGCTAACATTGTAGTCCAGACTTGAGGTTCTTCTCTGTAGAATCAGGGGGCAGAAGGCGCTGCAAATGGATGGGCTGGCTCAGGCTGAGCAGTATTTTTCTATATCACTGCTGTTTTAAAACAAGCATCTTTATGAATAAACATTCCTCTCCTCGATGCAGGTGTCTAGTTCACATTGTTCGTTCCACCTCACTAAAATACTCCAAGATCCGCCAGTTCCAGGAGCACTTTCAGTTTGATGTGTGCCGGCATGAGGTGCGTTACGGCTGCCTCCGTGAAGACAGCTGCCATTTTGCTCACAGCTTCATAGAGCTCAAAGTTTGGCTGCTACAGCAGTACTCCGGTAAGTGTACCCCTTGGCTCATCCTGAGGATGGAGAGGGAGATCTGCAGTATCTATGGTTCCTGAGATATCTATGGTTCCTTTCTAGGGACCATAGGATTGTAACTTTAGGGTATTAAAATCTTACATATATGAATGATAAGAGTTGAGGGAATGATTTGTGGTGTTAGGTTTTAATATTCTACACTTTGCAGAACAGAAAAGCTCTAGAGTGGATCAGTGGATGCAACTGTCAACTTGGCAAGAGTGGCTGGAAATTGGAGGCAGCATGTCTGAATCAAGAACTCTTAAATTTTATGCCCTTTTGTTGCTATATTTCTGCTTCACTTGTAGAGTATTATATATATATGAAGGGTGGTGTGTGTGTGTGTGTGTGTACGCGCGCGCACACACACACACACACCACCCTTCATCAGAGATCTCAGGATGGTTCACAATGAAATTACTTGAATCTCCATTGGTCCATTGCCTTTTTGAAACGCTACAAGTAAAACCATTGTTTTAAAAAATCTGAAAAGATTCTGGAAGTTGGAAGCTCTTAATAGAAGACTTTATTATAATTCCAGGGATGACCCATGAAGATATTGTACAGGAATCCAAGAAGTACTGGCAACAGATGGAGGCACATGCCAGCAAGACTAACAGCAATATGGTAAGGAACTTCAAAGATCCAATGCCAATGGCTGTGTTTTATGAGAACACACATTCATTGATCAAAGGTAGACAGCATTAGGAACTTCCAATTCTAGGAGTTGTGCTTTACTTCTGTACTTGTGTACATAATGTACAGGAGCATTCCCTAATTTTTCCACCCGCACAGAAATTCCTAGAGAACATTGTGCATAGTTAAACTCTGGCATTCACTAGCCTAAGATATGGTGGTGGTCACCAACTTGGCTCTAAAGGGAAACAGACGTGTTTGTGGTAGATATGGCTAACAGTTGCTTCTAGTCTTGATGACTATGTTGCCTTCAGTATCGGTTGCTGAGGATAGGGCTGTTGTCCTCATGTCTTCTTTGTGGGCTTCCCAGAGGCACATGATTGGCTACCATGAAGAACAGGATGCTTGACCTACCAGAATTCTCTCTGTATTCTTTTGTGTGCCTTTGAGAGAATAAGAAGCAACTCTCTCTGTATAGTGGCCCCCCAGGAGAGGGGTGGGATTGGCTGCTACTCCAGTATATTCGTATTATTAAATGGTGTATGTATTCCTTCCCCTTCCTTGCTTTTAACTTCTCTCTCTCTCTCATTAGGAATATCATAGGGATTAAAACACGTTAAGGAGCTTCTTAAATGGAAATACTTGTTTATGCAAAAATAGCTCAAGGGTTGTTCTGTGTGTAAGACCACATTCCTAATCACATTTAGTGGCCAACAAGAGCCATTAGGCACAGTGGCACAAACTTCTCAGCAAGGATGAATTGGTATATATTACCCATGTCCAAAACAGGATCCAGAATGGAGCAGTTGGACCTTGAGGCAGTTTTCAAGGAAGGGAGGAGGATGTTTATGGGCTGTATGGGCGAGTGGCTCTTCATACTGCAGTGCAGCCCGTGGGGGGTGGGCTTATTTTGGGTGGAGATCCACGAGGTTTGTTGCAACTATTACTCTGACTTCTCTCCTTCCCACTCTGTTTCTTCAGCTGATCATGCCTGCCGGCATCTAGCATGACGCTGTTAGAGGCAGCACTATCTCATTTGTTCTTTGTGGTTGTTAAAAGTAACAGAAAAGAAATTATGCCCAGGAAGACCTTAGAAAAAATGTAATGAGTAGCTAAGAGCACTCTTTTGAACCATGAAGAACGGGGATCAGATTTGATTCTTGGAAGATTATGGCTCATGGGAGGGCTGTTAATCTGTAGGCTGAGGTTCAAAAGCCAAATGGCAGCTCTTTGTTTTTTTAATTTTCATTTATTTAATTACAACAATTATTCAGTCATAATTTTAACATTTAAAACTCCGACTCCCTTCTTCCTCTTTCTATGGTTCTTTACATTTCTTTTCATCTTCCTGCATACTCCAAATTATCTCAGTATATTCTTTTATATATCTATTCCCGGATATATCCCATATATAGAGAGATGGAGACAGACTACAGGTTTTTACATTAATCCTGCCAATGTCTTAATCTGTTTACAGTTTGTTTGTAAATACTCAGTAAACCATTTCCATTCCTTTCTTTTAAAAAATGTTAAATTGCTATATTGATTTCTTATTCTCTCCATAAGTTTTGCCATTTCTGCGTAGTCCATTAACTTCTGTATCCATTCTTCTCTCGTTGAGACTTCTTCTTCCTTCCATTTTTGGGCAAATAACATGCTTGCAACTGTGGTTGCATACATAAATAAATTTCTATACTGTTTAGGTAGTTCTGATCCCATAATTCCCAAAAGAATAGCTTCTGGTTTCCAAGTGGCAGCTTTGAAAGTACCACTGTGCGATAATAACCTGCTACCCTCCTCCTGGGTTTCATTTTGGAGTCCTGGAGAAGTGCCTAGCTGATGAGTAACAAAAGGAGCCCAGCCCTGGCATTGGATTAAAACAGCTCTTGAACTAGAACACTAAGTTCTTTGACCTTTAATGACTTTCAGAAGGTGTGGTTAGTAAGAAGAGAAAGGGAGGGGAGGGGAGACCCATCATTTAGAAGTTGTTAGATTAAAATGCTAAATAATATTTCCTACCACTTGGTGTCTCTTATTCCTTCTGTCAGTCAGTTTCAGCATAGAAGGGACATGTTATGGCTTGTCCAGCACATAGAGGATTGTGGCTTCATGCTACTATAACAATGGGGTCAAATAACCAAACTGCGCAGCTGCATCATACTTTTCAGAGAAGAGCACGGGTGGAAGGATTGAGGCAGTACAGATGCAAGGAAGGATCAGGCAAGAGCTGGGGAAGAGGGCAGTTGGGGCAGCCGATTAAACAAATTAAACTCGGTAGCCGATGAAACAAATTAAACTCTGGATGCTCTCCCACCACCATTTACTTCCATGGTGGTTTAAGCTGACACATGTAGCCATTAAGGAAATGAATGGTCTGCATTGTCCAGTCTCATGATGTGGGGCTGAGAGTCTTCTTCCCTTTTGCTTTTTTAAACACATCTCTGTTTCTGATTTAGAAATTGCACACACCCAAAACCATTTTCTTTATGGTGTGCTTCATGCACATCCTGGCAATTATCCATGCATTGGGGAAGAAGCAAGCTTGAGGACCAGAGGGATGGGAAGGAGCTGTCTGGTAGAAGGTGTTGACCAGACCTAGAGCCTTTTTTGGTTTGGGGAAAGGAGTGAGGTGTTGCTGTTTCAGCATTCTACCTATGATTCATACCCTCTGACATGCCATAGAGGAAAATTGGGATGCACATCTTTTGGTGACTCATGTGAGAGCACTGCCCCCCAAAACATGTGTCTTTTGGGGCTGCCCTCTCGCTGAGCCAAAACGGGACATCCCAGGATCCAATCAGAAGCTGGGATGGCTTCTGTAATTCTGGGGTGTCCCTGGGACAGTTAAGGGGTGTAATGATGCCCAAGTACTTCAATGCTGAAGGTAGAGGGGACATGTTCCCAATGAGAGGAGAAAGACCAAGTAGGAGTAGTAAATTATTAAGTGCCATGGTGGAGTAATGCAGCGGAAGCAGAACTGGGGCAGTGGAGGCATAGCCTAGTATCAGTTACCAGCTAGAGCAGACAGGGAGGAGCGGCCTTTTCATCTGACAAGAGAAACGGCCTATCTCCATGTCGTGGTGGAGGCATTCAGAAAGCATGAGGAACACATGCAGCTTATGAGACCATTTTGGAGGCTGGGCTATGAGTCCCCTATCCCCCATGGCTGGGTATACAAGGGAGAAGGTGGCCTTGGGCAGCTCACACCCTACTTCTCTGAGGCTGCAGCCTTCAGACCTAGATCCCTTCATTTCTAATATCTGCGGACATGTTAATATTTGGGGGTACATTCAAGCCAAGGATGCTGAAGAAGTGCTGGACTGTTTTTCTAATGAGTCTCGCAATCCCTTTGTGAAATAAAACATTCAACCCATCCTCCATGATGGGAGTTGGAAGTCCAGTAGCATCTGGAGGGTCCAAATTCCACCATCTCTGAGCCTAGTGGGTTTCTTGAACTAAGTCAGAAATGTTCAGTTAGTAAGAAATGCTGCTGTGAAAAGCACAGCTGATAGCAATGAAGATTTTAAAAAAATGTTTGTGCGGGCATGTTCAGAACATGCTTGTTGCTGATACCCTGCTAATTAAACAGGGTCCTGCATGACACTAATGTATAGCATGCTTGTAGCTTTTTTAATGGAAGGGGATTTCAAATATAACTAACCAGTCCCAGATGGGTTCATTGTGGTTTTGTCCAAGCTGAGGAAACCATCCTACCAGCTTTTAGCTAATTCTCAAAGAAAGTAGCAACAGTTCACTGGTGCAGAGGGCTAAGCAAGCAACAGTGGAAAGTTTGTTTTTGCCTTTCTTTTTCTCCAGTCTAAGCAGGTTAATTTGGCATAATGCTTATTCAGCTGTGCTTCCAGCTAAATAACTCTTGCATGGAGAGGGAGTGGGGGAGCTTCTGTGGGGAGAGGGATGATGCAGAGTCACATTAGGGGGGTGGGTTCTGTCTCCCCAGAATTCCCTTATTTGTGTGCACTCTGCTCTTGTGCTAAGATGACTTTGGTTCAGAAAAACTAAATAACAGGATGACATGCTGTCTTGCTACTTCCACAGATTGCAAACTCACCTGACATTTTCTAAGCTGTGAAGTTGTCTGGAAACTAATTGCACAATGCCTGAATGCGTTCATTTTTGGATATACCTGGAACAGCCATTCTGTATAGCCGGCTTCACTCTGGACTGCCAGTAAATAATGCCGGGCTGAGTTGCTTTTTTTGGCAACTAAATATGTGTGAATAATTAGGAACAGCTGGAGAAGAGTTAACAGAGTTAGGGAAAGGTTGCGAGAGAATAATACTCTTGCATATCTAAGTGAAATCAGACCCATCCCACATTTCTAGAATTGGCCTTCAACCATTGTTCTATCTAGCTCAGTACTGTTTACACTGACTGGCAGAAACTCTCCAAAGTTTCCATTGGGGGGCATTCCCAGTCTTCCCTAGAGATGCCAGGGATTGAAATTGGGACTTTCTGCAGGCAGAATGAATGTCCTGCTTCTGAGCTACAGATATTTCCCCAAAGCATACTCATTGACTACTCGGGGATGGTAGAAGAATGAAAACTAGAGGGAGGGAGAAATGGAATGGAATATCCTGAAAGAAATCATAGCTGGCTGGCTGGAATTCTGAAAGGAGCTCACCCTACTTCAACATTTTGTTGGTGATCTTATTCGCGTGCTCTGCCACTGATCCACTGCTCTCTTTCTCGTTGTGGCATGCCTTCTGCCTTACTTGGAATAACAAATCAAAGCATTGCTGTGCCAAAGCTTTTAATCATCATGTGGCCGGTATGGTTTAGTTGCCAACTAGATCTTGTAATGTTGGCCCCATAACAATGCAGCTGTTAATCTGAAGCCAGTTGGGCTGAGTTAATTCATGGCATGCTTAGGAACCTCTAATTTCCATGCAACATTGATTAATTTATTAGCAATCTGTCAGGTATGTGTCTTGCTGTTACAAATACAGTCATGCACAGTTGATGCTTTGGCTTCTTCTTTCAGTTCCTTTTACCTTTGCAAAGATTTACTTGGCAAGGGTGCATATGCTTCTCAGCTTTGGGCTACTCACCTGAAAAGACCTGTTCAGTTTGTGCTTGCCTCATGTTCTTGGAAGCTTCTAATGTTTAGAAGGAGCTTTCCAAAGCCTTTGATGAGGGTGTGAAAAGACTGGAGGCAGCGATTATTAGATAGATACCTAAGGGATGAATTCCATCTGCAACAATGACTTATATGGATTTATTTGGTGAGAGGGCCTTGATGGCAGCTTTCCACATGGCTAATTAACACTGTAGGAATAGGTGTCTAGTAGGCTTAGCTAATAAAGATAGCTGTTTTTGTTCCAGGAGTTTGTGTTTTATCATAGTTACTCTTTTTGCACCATACCTCCTGCACTAATCTGGATTAGCTCTGTTTTTCCATTTGTTCTTGCAGTGATCAGCATGGCAATTGGTACAATCTGTACTTATGTGACTTGTGGCACCAGCCTGGTGCCTTTACCCAGGGCACCTGAGTCTTTAGAAACTCCATCCAGAATTACACACATGCAAAACTTTAAACCCTCCTTCTAGGCTTGGTCTAAGGCAGGGTCCATTCTCTGTGGAGATTTCCTTGGCCTCAGTTGGTGTGCTCTGGCTACCTGATTCAGGTGGCTATCCTTACCTGAGATTAAGGACTCAGTGGAGTTTGTTTTGAGTTGATGGAGCATAATCCTACACAAAACAGTGTGGCTGAACAAATAGCTCAAGATCAGCGTTCTTTGCGTTTTGCACTCCTAAAGCAGTTGGCACCCAGAGTGACTCATTCGTCCCAGACCCCTGGTGTGTGTGTGTGTGTGTGTGTGTGTTTTATTTTAATTTAAGTTCCATGAGTTTGTTTATAAAGAAAAGCAGCAAAAAAAATTCTAACATTGCAGTCAAAGGAATAAGGATTGTATGTGAGTATTGTGTTTAATGTTCTTTTTTCCTATAGAGGTGGCAAGAACCATAACAATGTGAACCCTCTTTTCTTCCTCCTCCCCCAACCAACACACATTTTCTACACTAAATTACCACCACCAATTGCATGAATCTGTGATCTCCTGTCCTGGAGTAACTATCTCTCCATATATCTCATCCTCTGACTTCTCCCTCCTGCCACTGTTTCTTTCCAAATTCTAAGTTGGCACAAATTGTCTTTAAATTATTAGCAGCTCTTTTCTCTTCTACTCAAATTGTTAGTCATTCAGAGCTGAAGATGGTATCATGCTTAATATGTTGCTCAGGCAGAGAATTCCATCAAGTAAGATTTTCTGCCCCCAATGTTGTAAAAGATGATATAGTTTATATATGCACATGAAACAGCCTAACAGCGTCCACGTCACCCAGGTGCAGAGATAAGAAAAGAAGAGTTGTTCTGTTGTCTGAAGAGGTCCCTTCCTGGTTCACGTGGAGAAGCCATTTTCAACAGAGCTCACCAATGGAAGCACACAGCTGTATTGAGGCAGCACTGGGTGTTGAAATTTTGTACCCGCTAACAATTTTGTGTCCAGGGCAACCGCCACTGCAGGCTCCCCCCCCCCCAAAATCCTATGCCACTGCTATGTTTCTCAGGGACACAGGTAGCGTCTTGGGCTTGCCAATCGGAAGGTTGGCGGTTCTAATCCCCGCAACGGGGTAAGCTTCCATTCCTCTGTCCCAGCTCCTGCCAACCTAGCAGTTCAAAAGCATGCCAGCACAAGTAGATAAATAGGTACTATTGCAGCAGGATGGTAAACAGCGTTTACGTGCGCTCTGGTTTCCGTAACAGTGTTCCATTGCACCAGAAGCGGTTTAGTCATGCTAGCCACACAACCCAGAAAGCTGTCTGTGGACAAACACCAGCTCCCTCGGCCTGAAAGTGAGATGAGCACCACAACCCCATAGTCGCCTTTGACTGGACTTAACCGTCCAGGAGTCCTTATGTTCCTCAGGGTTACTTTGTGTATTTATGTTCATTTTAGATTGGGGGTGTCATATGCAATGTTTACAACCCCTGCAGGAAGTGAAGTGAGTCCAAGCCCAGGACTGTAAAGATCATATAGGCCCAATTTATGGCCTTAGAGCCCAATCTATTGATTAGATACTATGCTGAACCAGTGGCCAATACTGGCAAAAAAACCACCCCGTTCCTGTAGGAATGCAATTGTAAATTCAACAGCATGGATCATAAAAAGAGTTGTTTTTTTTACTGTGAGTTTTGCATTGTGTCATTTCATTATCTCCAACACCACATCCCACAATACTAGAAAACAGAAGAAGGTGGCTTATTAGCTTCTTCAATAGCATGAAACAGAGTCTGTGGAGAGAGAGAAAGAGAGAGCGCTTTATCTTTATCTTCAGTCCCTTACATATGATATCCTTTACCTTTTCAAATAACAGGATTTTTGTCTGTAAATTATCAGCAAAGGCTATTTACTTATATATCAATATCCATTCTAATGTAATTTTATCTTACTGTTAGGATCTGTTTTTGCAGTCTTGTTTTGTCGCTTGCTTTATTCTGCAGTTCTCATAAAAGAACATACGTGTAAAAATGTGTATTGTCTTAGTAAATCTAGCTTGTCCAATTTTGTGGATGCAGCAACTCCCTCCACCAACTTTCTTCCTTCCTCCTTCCTAATATCAGGCTTCTGCGAGGACTCCCACGTCAAGCACTTTCGACCTCCAAATGAAATTTGTTTGTGGCCAGTGTTGGAGGAATGGGCAGGTGGTGGAACCAGACAAGGACCTCAAGTACTGTAGTGCCAAAGCTCGCCACTGGTAGGTGCCCTTACCTATTCTGCTGCCTGTAGAATGTTTTCCTACCATAGATTTTGTGACGTGCTTTTATTTAAACGATTGCTGTGGTTTTCTAGGGTTTTGTTTTTATTCCTTGTAGACTATAAAATGTATTTGTGGTCATTTTTGAACTGAGTCAGTGCCAGGCATACCTACTCTTGTGGAGGAAGCTGTGTGGAGAAAAAACACGGGGAAAAGGGAGATTAAAAATGATGCACAGTTTATGGGCCAATTACTTATGGGTCTGTATTGTTTTAATACAATGTTTTAATACAATGTTTTGATAATGGGACAGGTGCCCTCCCCATTTTAAAAATAGAGGTATACTGAGGCGTTCCCAAAGTAAAGGAAGGCTTGAACTCTGATTAATAAGAATACACACAGAGGCTTGAACCAGCAAGACTCTGGGAAGGGTGTGCATAATAATCTCTCTCCCTCTACCCCACAGCCCAGGTCATTTTATTCACAAAAGAACTTTTTACAGAGTGTTCATAAGAACGAATCAGACTTCTTCTGAGCATTTCAATAAACCCCAAGCTGGGAAAATTTAAACTACCAAAACTAATTAAGCACGCATATTGCGATCATTATCACCTTCAGGTGAGATCTGGCCCTAAGATCCTAAGATAAACATATTAGAAAAGCTACATCAAAAGAAGCTGCCCACTATCTTTGATGACCCAGGATGCCTGCCTGCAGGACGTGACTTGTCAAGAAAGAGAAATGGAACAGGGATGCAGAGGTGTGGATTGATCAAGGATCATATCAAAATCGTTTAAACCCAGCCAACGCAATGCTTTCATTGCTGACACAGATGGCTTACTCTATATTTATAATTCCTCATAGCAATCCCACCTGATCACTACAGTAACTTCAGTTTTGCACTAAAAAAGATTACCGTATTTTTCGCTCTAAAATATTCTAAACGAAACAGTGGATGTATGATTTTTGTGGTTCATGCTGTGGCCACAGACATGTGATCTGACGGTGAGTTTGGGGTAGCCCAATGCAAAAATCCTGAGGATCCATGTGGATCCATGCTTTGTAACCACGTTTTTGCGCCATTGCGGGCCCATGAAACAGTGGGTGCGTGTGTTTTTTGGTGCAGGCTGTCGCCATGGACATGCTAGGTGATCTGATGGTGAATTTGGGGTGACCCAGTGCAAAAAATCCTGAGGATCCATGTGGATCCGTGCTTTGTAACCACGTTTTAAGTGGGGAGGGAAGGAAAAGCACTGGGAGCAAGCATGGGGGGTGTGGAGAAGGATGCTGCTAATAATGCAGGAGAGGCTCCTCTCTGGCTTTGCTCCTTTAGAACAAGCAGGCTCTGCTTCTCTCCCTCCTCCCCGGCAAGGAAACCACGATAGTAACCACTCTGAGACAAATCAAGAAAAATTGCAACCAACACTCCCCCCCAACAAGTGCAGTGAGGTCAAAACACACACACACACACACACACACAGAGAGAGAGAGAGAGAACTGGCCCTAAAGTTGCAGGGCGCTGGAAGTCGCAGGGGCGCTGGGGGAGTGAACGGGAAGCAAGAGAAGGAGAACGATGCCTCACACACATAGAGACGCACAGAGTGTCAATTCTAAAGTCGCAGGGGCGCTGGGAGAGCGCAGGGGCGCAGGGAGAGTGAACAGGAATCAAGAGGAGAAGGAGCCCTCACACGCACAGTGTCGATTCTAAAGTCGCAGGGAGAGTGAACGGGAAGCAAGAGGAGAAGGAGCCCTCACACACACACAGAGACACACACAGAGACACACAGAGTGTCAATTCTAAAGGCGCAGGGAGAGTGAACGGGAAGCAAGAGAAGGAGAAGGAGCCCTCACACAGACACAGCCCCTACAGTGGCTAATCCAAAATCGGACAGCAAAAAACTGCAGACAGGGACAGAGAGCAGGGGTTGTTTTAAAGCAGCCAACTCCCGCTCTGCTTCTCTCCCTCCTCCCCGGCTCCGCTAGCTGACAGGAGCCGCTTACACCCGCTTTGCTGTTTCAAAGCGAGCCACAGACTGCTCACGACTGCAGCAGATTCCCCCGCCATCTGTAGGCATTCGCTCCATAACACGCACAGACATTTCCCCTTACTTTCTAGGAGGAAAAAACTGCATGTTATGGAGCGAAATTTACGGTACTGTAAATGCTTGATTAACTTGTAAAGCAATGGGCAGAGAGGTTGAAGCCCATTTTGATTCTGCTTCCCAACGTCTTACCCTTTCCTTTACCTAGGAAGCACGGTTGCTTCCCTAAGTAGGCAATGTGTCAGGGATTCTCCCATGCCTGACAGCTCTAGCGCAAGTTGCATCTGGGGAATCCTTGTGCATTATTAGTCCTTCCTTCAGGGTTATGTCAATGATCATATTCTGGCAAAAAGGAGGAAACGGGTGCTGTCTGCTGCTTCCCCACTCAGAAGGTATGCACAGTGCCTCCACACACTCCTTCAATAAGCCTTCGTTATTCTAGTTGGTGCCTGTCCTGGACCCGAATGGATTGTATTTGTTGTTGTTTTCAACTGCTTTTATATTTATAGTGGTTGTTTTTCAGAATTGTTTACATACATAATTGCTTTTTAAATTGTTTTTATATACAGTCGTACCTTGGAAGTCGAATGGAATCCGTTCCAGAAGTCTGTTCGACTTCCAGAACATTCAGAAACCAAAGCATGGCTTCTGATTGGCTGGAGGAAGTTCCTGCAGCCAATCAGAAGCTCCATTGGATGTTCAGTTTCCAAAAACAGTACGCAAACTGGAACAGTTACTTCTGGGTTTGCAGTGTTCAGGAGCCAAAACATTCGAGAACTAAGCTGTTCAAAAACCAAGGTATACTGTAGCCAACTTTTATATTTGTCATTATAGTGTAAATCATTTTGAGATGCCTCTTGAGGAGAAGCAAGGGTAAACAAATAAGGATATAGTGAGACAGATGCTACCAATGGTTATTTAGATATTAGATTTATATCCCATCTTTCCTCTGTAACAGTTAAGAGATAGTTTCCCTCCCATTCAGGCATTGCTACTCTGCTTTAGGGAGGTGCCTTCACACACTGCCACAGACCTGGAAATGGTAGCTGCTTAAGTTTTCAAGGCCTAATTCTCTCTCTCTCATGGCACACTAGTGTGCCCAGACAAGCAGTTCTGAAAGCTCTTCCTTAGTCTATAAATTATACAATCTATGTGATACAGGACCAGATGATCTGATCTGCCCCATAAGGCTTTTCTTATCTGCTACTGCTTCGCACAGTTTATTTTGGCAATCAGTTGTTATGTGTTGTCCTCCCCACTCTGTGGTTCGTGGCTCAGAGCTTTCCTTCTTTCCAGCAGGGAATTCTGGATTCATTAGCTCAGTCTGTACACCAGTTGTCATGAAAGCCAAACTCTGTCATAATGGAACATTTTCTGAGCATCTTTTTTGGTTCCCCCTCCCCTCGTAGTTGGACCAAGGAGCGCCGTGTCCTGCTTGTGATGTCCAAAGCAAAGAAGAAGTGGGTGTCTGTCCGACCATTGCCTTCCATTCGCAACTTCCCTCAGCAATACGATGTGAGTAGCACTGTTGTTTTGCAGATGGCGCTTAACATAAGAACATCATCGGAGCCTGCAGGATCAGGCACAACTAGTCCAGCACTCTGTTCTTACAGTGGCTGGTCAGTTGCCTATTGGAAGCCACAAGCAGAACTTGTGTTTCCCAGGAACTGGTATACATAGGCAAACTGCTTCTGGCACCAATGGTAGACCATCACCATCCTGCTTATTAGCTGTTGATCGCCTTATCCTCCATGAACTTATCTCTTTTGAAGCCAGCCAAGCTTATGGCCACCACTGCTTTTTGTAGGCGTGAATTCCCTAGTTGTTGTTGTTGTTGTTATTATTATTATTATTATTATTATTATTTCTCCTCAGCTCAGGGCAGTTCACAGAATAAAATAAAGGATAAAAACAAGAAAACAATTTAAACAAAAGAGGAAGGTTTTCAGCTGGTGCCTAAAAATATATAATGTAGGTGCCAGGCGAACCAAGTGCTGTGCGAAGAAATGCCCTTTTTTTGGCTGCCCAGAAACTTGGATGCCTCTTGAATTTTGGTATTATGAGAGAGGGAGAAAACTTTTCTCTATCCACTTTCTCACTGTTCCTCATTCTTTATATCTGCCATGTATCTTACTCGCCTTTTCTCTAAGAAGCCCCAAATGTTGTGTGACCTTTTCTTATGTCAGTGTGGTGTAGTGGTTAGAGTGGTGGACTCGTAATCTGGTGAACTGGGTTCGATTCCCCACTCCTCCACATGCAGCTGCTGGGTGACCTTGGGCTAGTCACACTTCTCTGAAGTCTCTCAGCCCCACTCACCTCACAGAGTGTTTGTTGTGGGGGAGGAAGGGAAAGGAGAATGTTAGCCGCTTTGAGACTCCTTAGGGTAGTGATAAAGCGGGATATCAAATCCAAACTCTTCTTATAGGTGACTTGCCTTTTCTTTCCATTCACACAAGCTCTGTATGGAGTGAGAAGGGAGCCAGAATACAGAAGCCGAAGGAGGAAGAGCTCTTTAGACAGGGGAATGGCAGAGTTATTGTTAGACAAAAAACAGGTGCTGGTTGAAGGCCAAGATTAGTCAGTGGTGCAATAATGAAAGAATATTTTGACACCAGTTGAAATCACCCATGCAAATTTGGTGGTTTTAATTAAACTCCTTGTTCCATGAAAGACTGGTTGGCTCTTGAATTGGGTATAGCATTTCACCTTGGTTTACCCTCCTCTAATTCAGAGTGCTGTGTGTGTAAAAAGAAGCTGGTGACATTCCTCAGTTTGTTTACCGCCAGAGAAGGTGTGGCACTAGCTCCTGGGCTTGAAGATGAAGTGACTTCAAGTCAATTCAAGGATTTGGAAAGCACTGCTCATTCAAAAAAGAAGAAAACTATCAAGAGGAGCTCTTAATGTTAAGCCCAGTTGTGGGTGAACATATTGCAAAACTTTTTTGTATCCCTTTTTCCTAAGGGAAGGGAAGACTCAAAATGACCACCAATATTTGGTAAATAATGAGCAAGCAATACATGCATGTGCGCATATTCACACATGAATGTTCAGATCTAGGCTTTTTGTGTGCCCCTAGAGTCAAATGTCTCCTTGCTTTAGAAGAGTTTTCTATAAAAATCATCCAATCCCTTTTTTAAAAGACTTGTATTCTGTTGCAAAAGGAAATAACTGTGCTTCAGAAACGGTTGCTACAAGGAAGTGAATAATTTTACTGGTGTACTTCTGTTGTTTGCTAAGTGCATGGATGGGGAACTGTTGGCCCACCAGACGTTATTGGAATCCAGCTCCCGGCCAATGGACTCCAACTCTTGGCCAGTGGTCAGCGGGTGATGGGATTTGTAGTACAACAACATCTGGAGACCACAACTTCCCCACCCCTGGCTAAGGGAATAGTTTTTGTTTGCTTTGTTGGAATTGTTCATTAAATCTGTTTCTAATCCGAGTGTCTGTTGTCTATTTTCTTTGAGCACAAAGCCAACATCTTCTGTTTCCATGAGTGAGTAAGGATGAGGAAGAGACGTTAAAAACAATTGCTTTGGAAATCATTCTCCTAGAGCATAGCATGATTTTCACTGTGGATGAGGAATGGGCAGTTGTGCTGTAGCCTCCTCAGGTTGTGGTCTTTTCAAGAACTGAAGAGGCTTTGTGGTAGAAACAAGAACTGAAAAGTGAGATATGAGGGAAAGGAAAAAAGTTAGCAGTATGTCTTTGGAGGAGAAGCTTTTCTTCAGTTCTCCTATATTTATATATTAGTGTTTTCTATTCAACTCTGCAATCTAGGAGGTTCTTGGAGAGGTATTCAAGAAATCTGGCCTTGATTTGTCCTTATTTCCAGAAACAGAGAGAGGATGTGGTCCAGAGTAACTTTCTGATATGTTGGTATGGCAGGCAGGTCTCAGACTCTCTCCTCTGAGCTTCACTGTGATGCCAGACTCTTGCTTGAAAGCATGCTTGAATGTAGCATATTGAAGGTGTACTATTCTTAATTCCGTGATGCAGCCTTCCATTTCAAAGTAGATTTCTGTGTAGCTGCATGTGTTAAAATGCACCTGCAGTTCTTGGGAGTGCTTGTCCAACACAAGGACAGACATAAGGGCTCTGAGAGAGAAAGTGGACTTAAAGAGTAGTAGGTTTTCCTTTGTACCCTGTGTCAAAGGGAAAGATGGCAGTGTCTGAAGACCTTGCTTAACTGGCAAGTGTGAGACAAGTGGTGCGTGGCCATGGCAGGACTTCCAGGACTTGCAGAAAGCAAGTCTGTGGTGCTGATACTCTGGAACAAGAGGCAGGTGGGGAGGAGCCCATGACTCCAATCCCTGTGACACAGCAACTAGCAGTGTTCTGCACAACAGCTGCTTTTTGAGTGAGGGGAGAAACTATGCCACCACCACCCTAATCCTGCTATGGATCACACAACCATTCTGAATTGACTAGTAGTGATCCATAAGAAGAAATTGCTGCAGTCTGTATGGCTTATTGATAACCAGGTGCACTGATTGGCAGTGGACCTGAAGCTCAAAAGCCCTTCATCCGGAAAATCAGCAGAAAGGACAGGAACAATTCCACAGCAGTCTTTGCAGAATAACAGTGGGTTGTTGAATAGCCTCCATAAGCCCTCAGTGTATCAGTCGTCGTCTTCTTCTTCTTCTTCTTCTTCTTCTTCTTCTTCTTCTTCTTCTTCGCTTGTCATCTTTCAGGTGTATGTGTGGAGGTGGGTTCTATCACCACAGAGTCCTTAATGGCATTCAACATATATACAGTGATAAAAACCAGAATAAGCTTGTACCAAAAAAACAATAATTGAAAATTTAAATCCTACAGCTCTCAGGGCTTATCCACACTTACTTTTAACCCGCTCTTTCCAGCCACTTAAAAACTCTGTGTCTGAGCATGGTTTGTTGCAGTGAATACCTGCTCTTTAGCACTCAATTGGAGCAAACGTCAATTCAGATTTTCCGGAGATTGCTATTCGCTCTGATTGAGCTTTAAAGAACAGGTTTTTGTTGCCGGGGTGGGGTGGGGGTCAACTTCCTTAATGCTGGAAGGCTATCACCTGTCAAGCTGGAGAGACAAATCTGTATGTTGTTATCAGTGCCTAGTCACAGATTTGCAGATACAGTCTGAAGCAGAATTAATTCGCAAAGCTTGCTTATCCCCTTTTTGTTTGACTTGGCATCGTTCTTGGCTACTTCATCCTTTTTTCTTTTGAGGGTGGAGGGGTTTTTTTCTTCTTTTTTAAGGTTTGTGTTTGTGTGTTTTCTATCTCTTTGCAGCTATGCATTCATGCCCAAAATGGCAGGAAGTGTCAGTATGTTGGAAACTGCTCTTTTGCCCACAGCCCTGAAGAGAGAGAGATGTGGACTTTCATGAAAGAAAATAAGAGTGAGTGGAATGTATGTTTGGGAGCAGGGGGAAAACTCTCTTCCATTCTAGTTCCCCATTCCCCCCTTTTTAGGAAAGCTAGCTTTGAGAGTGATGGACACACTGTGGCTTAGTGAAGATGTAAGTCTGGCTCCCTGAAAAGCATAGTTTGCAAACCAAGGGCTGGTCTTGTGAAACTCGCCCCTTCCTTCCCCTCTCCAGAGCAATTCTCCCTTCCTTCCCTGTGCTAATTGAAGTACTGCATTATGAGGACACCAATGTATAAAATAATTGGGAATCTTGTCTCTTTCCCCAGTTTAGGAAGTTGAGTTTGGAGCTCTGGGGGAGCTTGGACTGAGAGCTTATATAGTAGCAGGAGACTCCATTCCTGCCTGGCTTTCTCTGCCAGGCCCTATTTTCAGGCACTTACCTGCCTCCTGAATAGCCAAACATGCTGTTAGCCAAGCATGTTCTTGCCTTGATTCTGTCTCCTCCATTATTGGAGCTCCAGAGGTGATGATTGGTGGAGGGATGGAATCCAAGAATTATTCAGGAATCTAGGCTACTGGTGTTATGAGCTCTGGTCCTGGGGCCAGGAGTTCTGAATCTGGCAGGGTAGCTGGCAGTGAAATCTGCTAGGGTGCTCTGCTCCTCTTTGAAGAGGTTTCAAGTCTGAGCAGAGCTAAACCTGGATAGAATTAAAGCCATGACTTGAAATTGGTTTACACACCATAGTTCCCTAAAACTACTGTTAATGTCAGGAAGGGGGTGCAGATGACTCCAGAGAGCAGAGGAGGGAGGAGTGCATGCACAAGACTTGACTCCCAATCCACAGATACCCGTAGTTTACAGGAGTCAGCTTTAAATAGGAACCACACCATTGTGGACTGGAATTGTATTCCAAAATGTCACACGCATATATAGCTATCTTCTTCTCTGCCGGCTGAAACTGTGTCCTGCACCTTGTGCTATTTTATTTTTATTTTGTTCATTTATTGCATTTATATCTCACCTTCTGGGCAGCCTTCCAGGGGCCACATTCCAGTAATGAGCAGGGCCAGAGGCAAAAGTGGCTTTTAACTTTGTACAGTAGTCTATAGTTTCTACACTCAGACACCTACCCCTCTCTGTTCTTCATCTAGACAAGGGAGAGCTATTATCAGAGTCCGGGGACAAATTCCACCCATCCAAAAACACCCGGGGTGGGGGTTGAAGCTGAGTTGGGGGGGTAGCCTAGGAGTGTGGGGTAGAGAGA
This sequence comes from Podarcis melisellensis, assembly GCF_964234715.1. Taxonomy (NCBI): domain Eukaryota; kingdom Metazoa; phylum Chordata; class Lepidosauria; order Squamata; family Lacertidae; genus Podarcis; species Podarcis melisellensis. The sequence continues at coordinate 45,393,609 of NC_138542.1, read as the reverse complement.
GTGTCCCAGGGCCCAGACAGAGAAACTTGGAAGTTCACATTTAGCCCCCATGCCTGAAGTTCCTCACACCTGCCTTAAAAGAAAAAAGTAATTTTGTAAGTCCTTTCAGCTGTGGTGGGGCTTTGGCTCAGTTGCAGAGCACGTCTTTTGCATGTGGCAGGTCCCAGGTTCAAATACAGGCATCTCTAGGTAGGGCTTCTAGAGAGACCCCTGTCTGAAATGCTGAAGAGCAGAGCTACAAGAATGCTAAGATAATACCAAACTAGATGGACTCTTGCTCTGACTTATTGGAAACCGCCCAGAGTGCCTGGGGAAACTCAGCCAGATGGGTGGGGTATAAATAAATTATTATTATTATTATTATTATTATTATTATTATTAAAGCCGCTTCCTTTGTAAAGCTTTCCTGTTGGATATATTGTGCTTGGTATGATGGAAAGGAGGCTCATCAGACTGATATTTCATTGCAGTTTTGGATATGCAGCAGACCTACGACATGTGGCTGAAGAAACACAATCCTGGGAAGCCGGGCGAGGGGACACCTCTGACATCACGGGAAGGGGAGAAGCAGATCCAGATGCCCACTGATTATGCTGACATGGTAACATCTTTCTCTTGCGCAATCTGTCGCTTGCCATCCATAAGGTGGTGGATGGCCCATTGGGTGGAATGTTGCTGCTCCTGAAGTTTTTGCTGTTTTTATGCTGGGTTTCTTCATGGGTTGTTGGAATGATTTTTATTGAGAGGTATTGTTTTGTACATTATGCCGTTGCTCTTAGCAGCAAGCAATTAAGTCAAACAAATAATAAATATTGAATCCCCCCTTGTTTTTATGAAGACAGTGTACCATTTTTTTAAAAAAAAATGGAGGGCCACTTCATTAATTGCATGTATTTTGCTGGAATGACATGAAGTCTTGGGAAGACCCAATCCTTGTATGAGTAGTGAAATATATGAAGGATTTAATGTTGACTCTATTTTATTACACACGCACACCCCTGTGCCCTTGCTCGCTTTTTCACTCACCAGTCCCCCTGCCATTCTCCCCACATTCACCCCCAAGAGCTTCTCCTTACCATCCCATGCAACTACAAAGGTTGCTTTTCACTTTCTCAGCCCCATTTCTGAAGTTACTTTTCTGTTCCGTTCTGCAGCCCCATTTTACACCTGTTTTCACCATCCTCATTGCCATCCCTCCTACTCCCTCTCTTTTTGCAGCCCCTTGCACCCAAATTTTCACATGCACCCCCTTTTTACCTCCCCCTCATCCTTTTCTCTCCACCACTCCCCCCACAAAACCCAGAAGATCTTTGGCACTTGCAAAACATTTTGGAAAGTGGATAATAAAGGAAAATCTAGTTGGTGATCAAACTATGAAACGCATCGAACAATGGATTTCTTTTATTTTTATCTGAGCTATTTCTATACAGCTTAATTAGTAGAAATGTTTAAGTCATGGGCAAATTGGTTTTGGAGGTGTTTGGAGGAGCCCTTTCTAACCCTTTTATGGAGCAGTTGTTCAGTGAAACAGCATGAAGTTAAAGAACTGTGTTCTCCTCTTATCTGATGGCTAGATGGGCTACCATTGCTGGCTTTGTGGGAAGAACAGCAACAGCAAGAAGCAGTGGCAGCAACACATTCAGTCAGAGAAGCATAAAGAAAAAGTCTTCACATCGGAGAACGACTCCAGCTGCTGGAACTACCGTTTCCCAATGGGGGAGTTCCGGCTGTGTGAAAGGTACTGTGCACAAAACTACCCCCTTCTCATCTGGGTCCATACACAGTCAATATGTAACTCCAGATTAATAAAGAGAACAGTCCTTGGCTTCAACTCTTCCTCACCCCATTGCCATCTAACTTTATGGAGAGTTCTGAAGGACTCAGAAGCTTATGTACTGTTTTGTCACGTTTTGGTTGGCCTGGTAGAGTTATTGCCCTAATATTGATTTGGTATTTTCTTATGGGGCAGCACATCTCGCTTTATTGGCCAAGGGAGCTGGTGTACAGCTTCCGGGTCATGTGGCCAGCATGACTAAGCCACTTCTGGTGAACCAGAGCAGCACACGGAAACGCCGTTTACCTTCCCGCCGGAGCAGTACCTATTTATCTACTTGCGCTTTGATGTGCTTTCGAACTGCTAGGTTGGCAGGAGATAATAAAAGTAACAATATATAATTTACTATAAAGTATAAAGGCATGATAGGTTTGCTGTTGTTTCTTTAAGACTTACTTATGTTTGCTTTAATAAGGTTATCATATCTTTAAACAACAGTTACAGTTTAGATGTTGCTCAGCTGCAGCTCCCATCATACCTGACAATTGACCCGGTTGGCTTGTTTGCCAAAAAAGTATCCCTCTTTTGCCTTAGGCCCTTGCTATGTTTAGTAGAAAAAACCCTCTGTAGTTTGAAATTAGTTTTCTGGTGTCAGATACTGAAGAACTGAGGGAAATGGTTAAAAATGAAAAAAAAAAAAAACCTAAAGTCTCTTAAGCCATGTGTTGTCCTCCTGCAGATTCCAGAAGACAAAATCCTGCCCTGAAGGGGAGAAGTGTCGCTCTGCTCATGGCCAGGACGAACTGACAGAGTGGCTGGATCGGAGGGAAGTCATGAAGCAGAAGCTGGCCAAAGCCCGCAAGGATATGCTGCTGTGCCCCAGAGATGACGACTTTGGCAAATACAGCTTCCTATTACGGGATAGCATATAATTTACTGAGGGTAGTGATAAAACAGGCAGGTTTTCAGAACCAGAGATGTGGGAAGGGTAGGAGCAGGGCAGCGACAAAGAGACCGGTAGTTGTTCCACAAACCTTTCTTTGATTGTAAGATAATCAAGATGATTTACTGATGTTGAATGGGATTTTGAATTGATTGATCTATAGCCAGGGAACATGATGCTCCTAGACTTTTGTTGTTCTATCTCCCCTGCTCCCTTTTTAAACATGATTTTTCAATCTACCACTTTTCAACTTAAAAAAGATACTGTTTTGCGGTGTTTGGTAAATAAGAGGGAGGGGGCTTCTCACTTTGGTTCCCAAGCCCCTGGATCCTTTATTTGGGGTGCCTGATTGCTGGAATATTGCAGCATCATGGACATGAGCATAGAGAGATAGTGGAGAAATGATGAGCAAGTGGGGTTTTGTTCAGTGTTGGTGGCTGTGCAGTGCTGTGTGCTTCTTCTCCACAGACACCCAAACTATTGTGTAGAAGAATAAGGAAGTAAAACAAGCCCAGTTCAACCTATCTTTAAAGTTTTGAGGTGACTCCGGTGGTTGCTGTAGGCAGTAGTAAAAAATAAGATATTTTTCTCTGTGTATTCTAAGATTAAATCTTACCTCCTCCTTTCTGCCCATTCCAATCCCTCTCAGGTGAGGGAGGACAATGAATTTCTAGTCCAGCCAGAAAGATTATCACTACGTTGCCTTTGGAGATTGAGGCAACAGTATATTCCCTGCCTTCCCATATAGCTTATTCTGTTACCCAAAAAGCAAATTGATAACAGATTATTGTGTTGGACCTTTGTTTGTTAAGCATAGCTGTGAAGATTCTTCCTCCTACAGTTGGAGCAATTGCACAATGCAGTCTTTACCTCTCCATAGAGACACCTAAAACCAAGATGCTCTTTTGAGGATTGACATGTGCTTAAGAAAAATTAATGTTTGCAGGTTGTGCAGAGAGCCTGCTCGGTTGTTACTGAAAGTTTGTCAGTTCCACCTTAGTGCCCCCCCCCCGCCCCCGTATTGGATAGATGTGTGCGTCTGCAAAGACCAAAAAGCAATGATAGCAGAAATGGACAGAAATTATGTAAAAGGAATCCAGTTGTTTAGATTAAAAAATGTTTGCCATATAAAAAGCAGAGTCAGGTTGGAAACCATTTTTTTTTGCCATGTAAAATATGTGGTACCACTCAGATAATAAAAAATGTAACTATACTTGAAATCAAAGATAGAATTAAATGCAGAGAGAGAACTTAAAAATGTTTCCACAAGAGAAACTGGTTAAACCAAGGTTACAAAGAAGGAGAATAAAACCTTCCTTGCATATGAATGTTTCATTTCCATAACTAATGGAATATATTATCTACAAATAGCCTCCAGCCACAAGAACACATTAAATCAGCTTTCTTCCCCCTCTCTGACAGTGGACAAGGTTCCTAGAAGTCAATACGATCTCTTCTATATCAGTACTATTTAACACACCTTTTGAAGTGAGCTTCCAGAGGCTATTGTCCAAAGCATGCTTTCTATGAGTTAAGTTCCATTGAACGCCATGGGGGCTGCTTTTGGGGTAAGCATGTTCAGCACTGGGCTGTAAACATTTGCAAAAATGATGAGAACATTAAACAAATCATTCTGTGAAATAGGGGTTGAAGAAGGGGAAAAAGTGCTTTCATTTTATGACACTTGGCATGATGTGTGTGTCTGGATAAGAATGCAGGTGATCTAAAATGTGCACAACTTATATTTTTGCAAGCTAAAATGCTCAGCACTTGTGACTGAACAAGTTGGCGCAATTCTATTTTGGGGTCTAAGAGGAAATGCACTAATATGTGTATTACAAATTAGTATGCAGTATTGGAATATTTGCTTTATGCTTTGCAAGCAGATGATGTGTGATCTGAATGAGGAGGTTTCATGCTGAGATGTATCTATCTAGGACCTGCAGTCTTGGTTATACTATCTATTTTATGAAATTGTCCAACTAAGAGTTTTTGATATTTAATCAAATTTTATAACCCTTTCCTACTTAAATAATATTAATTAAGATAATATAAGCTATCCCTATAGACATGAAGAGGCCCAAATAATTGTGATAAGGAAGGGGAAGTAGAGTGAGCAGGGGAACATAAGATCACTAGGTTAGGGTTTTCTGAAACCTTTTGTTGCTTTATTTTCTTTCTAACTGATGATCAGATGCCCCATTACTCATTTTTGTCAGTATCTGGCCTTCACACTTATTAACCCACTTGTACCTATCGTAAAACCAGTTTAAAGATATTTGCTCTTTTTATAAGCTACTTGTTTTCAAATAGGCTTATTTTGTTAGACGAAAAACTCATATTCCTAAAGAGGAGATGTAGGTACTTTTCATGTCTATCTTCTAGGAGAAGGTTATAGCTTTTTGTGTGTTTGACTCCCAATGAATGGTAGTCATGTACCCTGACCACCACCATTCCATGGCATAATCCACACATACTTTTCTTGAAAGCTATGATTCCCTTTTATTGATTTGATTATTCTAGAATTTGAAACAAAACCACTCATATCATGTTATGTGTCTTCCATTGGCCTAGATTTTGATAAAAAGGGAGTTGGCATTTTCTGCTGTCTTGGCAGTTTAGTAGTCTTAATTAATTTGACACTGGATTAAGCAAAGCCACAGAAATTCAACTGCAACTGAATGAGTCAAATCACTCCCCTTCCCACACATAAGCATTCTGTGTATTTGCTTGTTGTCTGCTTGGCCATTATGCTTTCAGTCTGTTGGTCCTATTTCTCAAAATACTGATGAGAACAATTGACCAGCTTCTGGAGTTGAAATGTTAACCTATTTGGGACAGACAGAGGAAAACACACATAAGAAAATGGATGTTTAAAATTCTTAAACTATCTGCATCTAGAAATGTAACTATGTAAGTGTATGCTCTACCATGAGTTATAATATGTGAATTTATTTAGATTATGGGGTGGGAAATGTTTCCTTTCCTCTTTAATTAAAAAATAAACTGCTTTGCAGCCTTTTTTACTCCAATCAATACTACTTTGATGGGGGAGAAAAGGGCTTTTGTGGTTTATGGAAGCAGAGTTTATAGGGGTGGGAACACATATTCCTGGGCATTGCAGTGAGAATCAACTTTTGTTTTTTCCTGATATGATAACCTGATATGTGGTGTTGCAGTATTTTGTCACTGGACTTGTTCTAGTGTGTATATATGTAACCCTTCCATAAAACATATATACACAGGTATTAAATATATCACTCTATATAATATTATATATGTATGTGGTATCGAAGGAATCTTTTTTTATTGAGGGTTAAGGAAAAGGACTCTAGCTAGGGAAATGCAGCATCTCTTATTGAAACAAAATGATGTTGGGGGGAGGAATAGTTCTGTTGCGTTGAAAAAGAATTATTTATGCTGACAGGGGATCATTACTCCAATTAGTGGTGAACTCACCCATGCAAATATCTGCCCATTCCATGGAAAGAAATGTTCATCTAATAAATAAGGTGCTAAAGAAAGCCTTTTGATTATTTTCTTAAGAAAATGGACGTTGTCAAGAGCAGGGGGTGGTACTTTGTCTTCTGTTTATCTTTTCCCCTTTGTCTTTATATAAATAGGATGGGATTATTTTTTGTGCTATAGCATCTCACTGTATCCATAGCACTAGCAGTTCTTCAGTAATCAAGGGCGTCAGCCCACTGCTCCAGAACAACTGAATAAAAGAAATAAGCATTTGGATAACTACCATAAATGACCTAGCAAGGGAAAGATTTTCAGGAGGGCAGACACATCTGAGAATTATAATGAATTTAGGTCACTGGTTATGTTTTTTAATACTGAACAAACTGTGCTACAAAGAGCTTGGCAATGCCCCTTTCTTAACATAAAATAAAGTTATTGGTTCAGTCACTGTATTATAAAATTCTCCCCAAAAAAGGAGGTAGGACTCCTTTCCCAGATCCTCAAAGTTGAGGGAAGGGTAGGTTTGAATGGGATAGTGATTAACCAGGCCTTCAACCAGGCCATCCCTAAGAAATTGAGTGATAGGGGAAAGCCAGTGAAGGGAGATGCTATATTTCTAAGCTGATCTTGTAATAAGTTGGAGAGTCCTTCAAAATGTCTTTGTATTACTATATTTTAAGAATACCACGCTTTACTATTACAAAGAAATCCATAGTACCTTTCAGAAGGTCTAGTATCCAAGATAATAATGTAGATGTTCTAACAACTTTCTTGTTCCTAATGAGACAGATTTGCTTCTTTTAGCCTTTGTAATAGAAAATAAAAGTGTGCACTTTAAACCCTCACCATGTGTGCTGTATTATTCCTTGGACGAGAATGGCAAGGTGGCTCATCTGTTTCTTCATGCGTGGGCAATATGGCTGGTATGAAACATGATCAAAAAGTGATTCATTTGTGGCCTAGGATAGATCTTTCTGTTTTAGCTACCAAGTTTAGGTACCAAGTCTCATGTCACACAGTTCCCATGATGTCACTACTCTCATTACTTACGTACTTCAGATGTGAGGAACCTCCAGATGCTGCTGAATTGCAACTCTTATCATCCCTGGCAATTGGCCATGCTTGCTGGGACTGTTGGGAGTTGTAGTTCAGCAACATGTAGACGGCCAAAGTTTCCCTACCCTTGATGTCCTTGGTCAGCACTCCTGATCAAATGACTGTTGATCCATCCCACTTGTACGTACCACAATGACATTGGCATTGCTTACTGAAAAACAGAGTGGCAAGAATTTACTTCTACACCACTGGTTTGTTACCCAGGTGAGGGTACACCAGAAATAAAAACATGGAACTAAGAGAATAAAAGCAAGTGCAACAGATCCAGGTTAGGGACCTAGTTTATTAACTAGTGCACATGAAGACAGAACAACTTAATAAATAATAATAATAAATTTTATTTATATCCCGCCCTCGCCAGCCGAAGCAGGGCTCAGGGCGGCTAACAACACTAAAATAATACAACATTCTAAAATCGTTTCATTATAAAATTAATTTAAATCAAATTGATGGCAACCATTGGGCTAGAGTTCTGTGAAGATTGCCAAAGGAGGGAGTCAGGCTGTGCCGTGGCCAAACTTAGCAGGGTTGTTCTTGCCAAACTGCCAGTTAGGAGAGTCTGCCCAGAGGCAAATCAGAACAAAGCTTATACAGCATAGTAGTTCAAGCACAGCACTCTTAAAGAGTCATAAAACATCAAACCTACTTACATCTACCCCAGCCAATAAGGCCAGTGGCCAGGGATGGTGGGAATTGTAGTCCAAAAGCATTTGGAGGTCCACAGGTTTTCCAACTGTAGTATAGACTGGCTAAATATGCAGATCATGCTTGATTTTTTAAAAAATGATAATCAGCAGGAGAGAAGTCCAGAGGAAGATCTTCTGAAACTCTAATTCTGCCTACATGCAGTAAAGTGTGTGTAAAGGAGAGAGAGAAGATGTATGTAAACCCTTAAACTTGCTGCATGGTTTACATTCATGTAAATCCTGCCTAATCTGAGAGGCGGTGCCTGTGCCATGCTTTATAAGCACATTGACAGTTCTTGTTGCTATTTAGAGATGTTAGCACATGGCCCATACATTCATGGGGCTTGTGGCCTTATTACAAAGAGTTGTGTACAGTTAGCTTGGTGTACTTCACTATACCTCAGGTTAATCGGCTCTTCAGCCTCCCAAGCTTCTATGGTAGCAAATTACCACAAAGCAAATTGCTGTTTGAAGATGTCAATAATCACAATTTAGGGTTATAAATACATGTAACCATGATTGGCACTTTTGGCCATAGTATTGTAGTGCAACATCATCTGAGACAATATTTCAAATATGTGACTTAAAGCATTTTTTCCCACCTGCTGCTGATGTGCAGGTGTAAAAGATGAAAAAACAACAACCCTGGAGTGAAAGTTCACAAAACGGCTTGCTGATGCCTTGTGGAAGAAGAAGAAGAGTTTGGATTTGATATCCCGCTTTATCACTACCCAAAGGTACCCAAAGGAGTCTCAAAGCGGCTAACATTCTCCTTTCCCTTCCTCCCCCACAACAAACACTCTGTGAGGTGAGTGGGGCTGAGAGACTTCAAAGAAGTGTGACTGGCCCAAGGTCACCCAGCAGCTGCATGTGGAGGAGCGGAGACGCAATCCCAGTTCACCAGATTAGGAGTCTACCGCTCTTAACCACTACACCACACTGGCTCTGTGGAGGGATGGAAGAGGCCTGTTACTTTGTGGTGTTGTTTTTTAAATCAAAACTGGTGTCAGATGATTATACCACCCACTGCTGATCAAAGTGAGGGGGGAAGTACACAGCCGCCGAAGAGAGGAAAAGGGGAAATGGAAGTCCATGGGATGGTGTGGGCCACAGGAAGTGCTTATTTTAAGATGTCACATGTACTGTTTACTAATAATTGGGACATTCATGCCATCACACACTGATTGGCATGAGGACTACTGAGGTCAGGCAAAGGACGTCAGACGAGCCCTGCCTGATCTCACTGTGGCCAGCTAGATGCCTGGGGGGAGCCACAAACAGGGCATGAGCACAAACGGTACTCTGCCCTCAGTCTGGATTCAGTCACTGGCTAGAAGCTCCAGAAGCTTTTCTCCCTCATAATATTAAAACCGGGGAAGATGGCAATGAAGCTGAGTGTTAGAAGCATAAAGGAAAGGAGGTACTTCTTTACACAGCACATAGTTAAACTACAGAATACGCTCCAGTAAGATGTAGTGATGTCCACCAAATTAAATGACTTTAAAAGGATTGACAAACTCATGGAAAATAAAGCTAAGTCCTACCTCTGCCTTCAGAGGTAGCATTCTGTGTACAGTGGTACCTCAGGTTAAGTACTTAATTTGTTCTGGAGGTTCGTACTTAACCTGAAACTGTTCTTAACCTGAAGCACCACTTTAGCTAATGGGGCCTCCTGCTGCTGCAGTGCCGCTGGAGCACAATTTCTGTTCTCATCCTGAAGCAAAGTTCTTAACCTGAGGCACTATTTCTGGGTTAGCGGAGTCTGTAACCTGAAGCGTATGTAACCTGAAGCGTATGTAACCTGAGGTACCACTGTATCAGTTTCCAGGAAGTGCAAATGGGGCCAATGCCATTGCACCCATTGTCCTGCTTATGGAAAAGAATACTGGGCTAGATCCAGCTTACGTTCTCTTAGGGCTGCAAGGGACAGGGTTCTACAGGCCCTCTTCCATCCAAATAAAAGGCTGCTTGGCTGTCATAAGAACGTAAGAGGCTGCTGGATCAGGCCAGTGGCCCATCTTGTTCCCACCGTGGCCAACCAGATGCCTGTGGGAAATCCCCAAGCAGGTTCTGAGCACGGGGGCCCTCTCCCCTCCTGCGGTTTCCAGCAACTTGTATCCAGAAGCTTTGCTGCCTCTTGACTGTGGAGGCATGGTCATTGTGGCTACTAACTACTCATGGCCTTCCCCAAGGATTGCCTTGTCAGTTGCCCTGAAACTGTAGGTAGGTGAAAGAAAAAACACACCGGCTGCAGTCATTGGTTAGTGGCTTAAGAACAGGTGGGAGGTTGCCCATCCCTCAGAGCAAGAGCAGACATAACAGCTACCATCCGCTCTCAGAGTCCCTGCCATGCGGAGAGGGTGGATATGCAAGAGTTAGGAAAAATCCAATTATATTTTTAAAAACAATTATTTACAAAATATTTGTACAAGTTGCTGAGAGCCTTAAGTGGCATGGGACATAAATTGAATAAATACATAACCGTTTGAAACTGTTGGGAAACTTTCTCAGTTTTTTGTTTTGTTTTCAATTTGTGATTAAGTGGTTTGCCATGTTTGGCGATGTATTCCTAACATGATCCAAATGCATTAGGCAGCTATGAATGATCAGGTCTGGCAAAGCGCTGGAAGAATGCTTCCAAGTCTCTGTTAATTAGCTTCAGTTTTTACTGGTTTTAGTTTCTTCATCCAAACGCATAGTTTTCTAGATGGGACTCAACCACCTGGTCACCATCTGGTAATTCTGATATATATTTTTTCTTTTAAGTGTATCATCACCATCATTCTATTTGACATTTTATTTTCTTCCCCAAAGGCAGCTGTTTCAGCTATTGGTGTATCATATCCACTGTGCCCAAGAGAACTGGCAACCAATCTGATACATTAAAGAGAACATTTGGCTGTGAACATGTTGGAGACTTGGGTTCAAATTCTCACTCGGCTATGGAGGTCTATTCTACAGATCTGGTGGGACACAGTGGTACCTTGGTTCTTAAACTTAATCCATTCCGGAAGTCTGTTCCAAAACCAAAGCGTTCCAAAACCAAGGCATGCTTTCCCATAAAAAGTAATGCAAAATTGATTAATCCATTCCAGACTTTTAAAAACAACCTCCAAAACAGCAATTTAACATGAATTTTCCTATCTAATGAGACCATTGATCCATAAAATGAAAGCAATAATGTACTGCAGTCACACAATCAATCAGTAGCTGAACTGGGTTCCACATGGTCACACACCAAAAAAAAGAGCCACATAAACACAAAATAAATAGCAAAAACAGACAGACATCAGCATAACTCTCCAAACAAAAGTGTGGCACTCAAATTGTCAGCGTAACACTCCAAACAAAAGTGGGGCACTCCAAACAGAAGTGTGGCACTCAAATTGGAAGTATAACATTCAAAACGGCGCATGTTCGACTTCCGAAAAAAGTTTGCAAACCGGAACACTTACTTCAAGGTTTGCAGTGTTTGGGTACCAAGTTGTTTGAGAACCAAGGCATTTGAGAACCAAGGTACCACTGTATTTGGTCTATTCTCTTGTGGTAACAATGGTATTCAGCTTTCAGGCTGCTAGGCTAATTAGGCTTGGCACACCCACAACTGTGACAGGGGTGTGTGTGTGTTGCAGGCATTTCAGTTCCTCGCACTGGGCAAGGATCTTGCAGGTAAGCCCTTCAGGCTCCAAGCAGTGTGTGGGAGGGACTTGTGTAAGGGGTGCCAGGGAAGAGCTGAGGCTTGTTAACATTGCTTCTGGGCAACTTGTCTAGGTGTGAAGCGTGACTGGGGGATGGGATAGCTGACTGCGCCCATTGGAATAATCACAGTTTTAAGCAGGCTTTGCAACACCTATCTCTAATGGACTGAGATGCTGACATAATCACACAACTGATTCAAAATGGTACCAGTCTGTCTCTTTGTATAAAACAGGCTGCATACACTCCACCCAAAGAACCCTGGGAACTGTAGTTTGTTAAAGGTGCTGGGAACTGTAGCTTTGTGAAGGGTTAACTACAGTTCACAGGATTTAGGAGACGCTGCCTTAAAGTATGTTATGATCACAGTGTGGTAAAGTATTTGAACATAATTAGGAACATGATGCCTAATAAAGCATGTCTTAAAACTGATGGCAAAAGTAAGAAGATTAATTAGCAGCTTTGGATGATCCCTCTCAGTATCAAGCTATATAGCATTAGGAATTAGAGTTATACTTGAGACCAGAAGGGCTCTAAACCTGCCCTGTGGGCCTCTAGATATTGCTGCACCTCTATTCTCACCATCCCTGACCACTGGCCTTGCTGGGTGGCGCTGAATGGGTCCGTCCAGAATCTAGTCCAGAAATAGCCAGAGCATGTTTAACAAAACTCAAAGTTTATTCAGATAGTGTTGCAGCTAATGAACTAGCCTAAGCTGTTAAAAGGCACCTCTAGCCACCAACGACACTTGTGCCCCAAATATAACGCCACCCCCAGACTATGTATAAGGTCACTGCTCTATTTTAGTTTTGTATAAATATGGCTTTTAGATAAACAGTACAGAAAGCTTCCTGGAAATCTTGCAACAGATTTTCTGCTGATGCCATAGAAGTAGAAACTAGATTACAAGTCTGGTGTTTTCCACACCCACTAACTCTGAAGCTTAAAGCAGCAGCATGGTGTGTCATTTTACTCCATGAGAAACAGGATGAATGAAAGTGACCCATAATTCTACGGTCTTAGCTACATTGGTGGCACATGCTATAACTTTGGTAGAGTGTATTTGACATCACATGTGCACCCAGTTGCAAAATCAAAAGCAAAGCAGTATCTCAAACAAGTTCTCCCCAACCTGCATTTAATGCCACAAATTCCCACCAATCATAGATGAGTATGCCCATGGCATCTTCAAATTAGTCATATGCAGAATGTGGATCTCTACACATGGCAATTAATTTTCCCTATGATTCCTTTACTCCACACCCAGGCCAGATTAAAGGACCCCACAGCGCAATTCTCACACACCATCAATCACTCCAAGAATTGCTGGAATTTGTGTGTGATGAACCATTTGAACTGCAGGTGGTCATCTTCTTTATGAAGAATGGGAGCACAAAATTAGTTTGTGGGCAGCAGTTGTGATTCCACCTGAAAGACTGCTTTGTTGCAAACAGAAGCAAGCAAGCCAACAAACAAACTCTACCGCTTCTGCCTTGCTTCTATTGCCAGGTCATATATTAGGTAACTGAATTAGGTACCATGGGGTTTTATCCAAGAGATAGAATTGTGATTATACTACTTAAGGTTTATCTAACTTAAGACTAAGAACTTTGATCCTATGGGTCATGACCCCACACAAGACACTGAGTAGCATATGAGAAATAAATATAGAATGTTGCCTACAGTATTCTGATGGAGAAATCAGAAATACTGGCCAAGAGGTGGCAGCTTCCAGGGTCACGCTGAGAACCCCTTCCTAAGAAGACGGATGATTTGCAAAGCCTCTCCACAGTCTGAAAACAAAACAACACCAGGAGGAACTACGGCAACTAATGCATTTATTCTGCCTGATCGAGAGAGCAACCTATGATTTACTGGCCCGAAGTTGGCATTGTACTTTATGGTTATGATAGACTTGTTGCGCCGACTGTCAGAATCCTCCTTTGATTTCTTGCCCGTCTCTTCACACTTGAGATTTAAGCCTTTCCTGCGACCGAGCCCATTTCCTCTCGCAAGTTAGGTAACCGGCCCAGTTCTTTAGGGCCTGATTGGCTGCAGCGGGCCCTGTAAACCAGCCCTGGCAGAGCGGCCCGGCCCTGTTTGCCATTGGCCAGCGGGGAGTGGGCGGGGCGGGCTGAAGAGTTCTGGGCTGCGTCCGTCTCTGATTGGCTGTTCCTCTGGCAGCCTCCCCCTGCCAGGAGTTGTTGAGCAACATCGCTCCGGGCTGCTCTTGTGACTTCTGCTGAAAGCCCGTTCTCCGCGCTCAGACACGCGGCCGGCCCTTCTCTTGGGAAGAAGAAACGGCATCGTCCTTCCCCAGCCCAAGGCGGGAAATGTCCAGCTGCAGCAGACTCGGAGCCCCTCCTGCCATGGATTTTCCTGAAGTGCTGAAGTCTCTTCTGGAGTACTCTGTGCCCTGGACGGGATCTCTGAAAGGTAGGGTGGGCTCCTTTTGCCCCCAAGCCAGATTGGGAGAGGGAGGGGTGGCGGCATAATATATATTGGCTTTGGCTCTTCTTTAATTCGACCTAAGCCACGAGGATCGGGAAAGTCGAGAGGAGCGACACGTGCTGAGAGCCACACTTTTCTGGTGTTGCTACATTAGGTGTGGGTCGGGGAGGGGGCGGCCGGAAGAAGCTGTCAGATACGTGGTGGGTGTCTTGTGTGGATGGTCCGGTTTGATCTCTCAGCTCAAGCAACTGCTGCTGCTGCTGGAGCCCTTCTACTTGGGCATCAAAAACTCCCAGGATTTCCATACCTTTTAATTCCGCGAGCTCAGCTCCGGCGGATCATGACCACAACAACTGTCTGATTTTTAGAAGACATCTGAAGGCAGCCCTGTTTAGGGAAGTTTTTAATGTTTGATGTTTTATCGTGTTTTTAATATTCTATTGGGAGCCGCCCAAAGTGGCTGGGGAAACCCCGCCACATGGGCGGGGTATAAATAATAAATTGCTACTACTACAACAGCAACGTCAAAGGGCTTCCAATGAGAGCAAGTCGGCGATCCCACAGGTTTAAATCAGTGTCACGTCGTTTTATGGCTCTGTATCTGAGGCATAAGTTGCTGCTTCTCTCTCCACCTCCCATATGAAATAGAGCCATCCGGGAGTAGGATGCTTTAACAAGTGCTCCGATGGGCTTTGGGATCCGTTGGCTGAAGCTTTCTCTTTCCCGTTATGTAGGCGTTTGTTTGGGGGTTGTTGTTTTTAAGTCGCTCGCTGTATTTCTGGCTATTGGCCAGGAACTCGTCTAAATGCTGTGGTGCCTATTTTAGATATGGTCCTGGTTACTATAACACAAGCTGGTGGTCGTTTCAGGGTCCCAAATATGTGCAATAAGGCGGATTTTTGTGGGGCAATGTAGTGAGTTGATGCAGTGGGGAAAGCCTGCTGAAAGAAATTGCCTGCTATGTGAACTGACTGTGGCAACAGGAGAGTGATGATGGCAAAAGTTCAGTTGGAATGTTGTGCCACGATGAAAATGGGACTAAAGGAGAATACGTGTTGTTTTTTAGGTCCCTCTAGCATCTTCCTTTTGTCATTGTCTTGTTCGTCTTCTACTTCTTCCTTTCAGAAACCTTTGCAGCAAGCCACTGGTATAAAAATGGAGCCAGATGTCTGTTTTGTGACATCCACCCCCCAGAACTATTTGATATTACGGTAAAAGATCATTGGAAACAGGAGGTCCAATGTAACTCTGGCAAAATAATTAGAACTGCACCCAAGAGAAAAAATTATGCAGACCAGACAGTTAATCCAGAATCAAATAGTACGTAATTGTTCTGATAGGTGGTTGTTTTGACAGTTTATATACTACCTAATTATAAATGTATCCAAGTGGTTTACATCAAGTTCAACAAATAACAATACAGATTAAATCAGTTAAAAACTATTAAATCAGAAATTACTTAAAATATCTACTGGAATAAAGAAAAGGCTTCAGGTTCAACAGGGGGATGCTTGATATTAGTTAGGAGGGAGTTCCACAAAATTGGGTCCACAATTCTGAATGCACAGCTCCTGATGGATTGTGCTTCCAAGACATTCAGTACCGAAGGACTGAAACTACCTAGCAGATTTTAGATAAACAACATGTGAAGAACAGAGGCGGGCAACGTGCAGTCTTCCAGATGTTGTGATACTGCTCAACTCCCATCAGCCCCAACCAGGATGGCTGATGGGCAGGGATGCTGGCAGCTGCAGCCCAGTAACATTTGGAGGTTACAGGTTGTCTGTCTCTGGTTTTGTTTGAACATACAAAGGAAACAGATCTTTGAGGGCGATGATTTACTTTTCACTGGATGTGGTTTATCTTGGCTACTCAGAAGCTGAATTCTTAGATTATGCTATCTTTGAAACGTTGTCAAGGGAACCTCCCTCTCCCTTAAGCAAACAACTTTCCATTTTTACTTGCGTTGTTCTTTGTAACTTAAATAAAGCAAATGCACATGAACACACTCAGAGAGGTTGCTACACATTCCTCTAAAACAGGAATGGGTAACTTTCCTCACGCCCAATGGCTTCCTTCACCTTGGATCACCTTTCTGGGGTTCACAAGCTAGCAGTGGGTGTGACCATCCACACACAGTCACACACATTCCTGGAACATACAAGTTCACAGCATCCTCCTATGGTTGATCCATGTGGTTCAGCTGTCACCCACTCTCCACACATCACATGATTAAGCTGATGAACAGGGAGGGACCACCCCAATGAGGGTGCTTAGCTCTACCTGCCTCAGTGCTGCCTGTTTTATTTTATTTTATTTTATCTGCTGCTACCCAAATCAGTGTGATCTTGCAGGGGCAGATTTTTTGTAGAGGAGGGCTAGATCAGACCCCCAAGAAGTGGGGCTCCCAAACATGCCATATATATATATATATATATATATATATATATATATATATATATATATATATATATATATGCTTTCGTAGATTTTCACGGGTACAGGAATGCAGGTTTTGGTGTCCTCGGGTGTCTTCCCGTGTAAAAGTTGGGGTGTCTAGGCGACGTTTCGACGAGGTCTCACTCGTCATCTTCAGGCTGGTGCTTTCGGCTTTGGTTCCAGTAACAAGAAGCCGAAAGCACCAGCCTGAAGATGACGAGTGAGACCTCGTCGAAACGTCGCCTAGACACCCCAACTTTTACACGGGAAGACACCCGAGGACACCAAAACCTGCATATATATATATATATATATATATACCACCCTTCAAGATCTCAGGGCGGATCCCAGACTTACATTGTATTCTATTTATGTTTTGCTGTACCTGCCTATTTTGTTGTTCACTGTCTTTTTAAAATAATGTTTTTCATTTATTCTTTATGGTACAGAAGATACATTTTGAGAAAACGACTGTTACAACAGTAAACAACAAATAACTTGTCATGATAAAATTACAGACTTTTGTCATGCTGTGTAATAAAGCTTCATCTGATTACTCTAAAAGATCACACCACATTTTCCCATGAGTGTTGGCTGGATTTCTGCCAGTCTGAACTATTTATGTATTCAATAAACATTTGCAATAAGTTATAAAGGAAACAGGGGTTGTGTTTGCCCTTTGCTGCTCTGACCTGACATGTTAGTTCATCTGCCAATGCTATTGACCGTACTTTGTTATACCAAAAATCAATGTTCAGTCCAGTGCCAGTTTTCCAACATCTGGCTATCTCCATACAGGCACCAGTCAATAGAAAGCAAAGAGGTCATCATTTGCTGTACACTGCATTGATATTTTAGATGATGGAGCCAGCTATACATATTTTAGTATACAGAATAAATGAGAACTGATTTTCCAATGGCCTGAATGTCTCCATATTTCCCCCTCAGACCCAATCACCCTCTTATTTGTCTTCCTTTTAAGTCAGCATTGACCTTTCCCATATCCAATATAAAATACAATTTTCTCAGACATTTAATTGTGGGCCAGTTATGAGACTCACTGAATTCTCTGCTTTTTTTCTTTTACTGCCCATGGCTAGTACCAAAAAGGGACTGAGTCTGAAGTTGTTAGACTTTAAGCAAACCAAGAAGGTGCAGCTGGTAGTCTAGGGTGCAGCATTTAGTCTGCTTGGCAGTCAGAACAACTAATTCCAAAAGAACTATAAGTCAAAAAGTGTAGTCCAGCAAAGCTGCAAAATCAGTTCCTATGCATGTTCCTAAATAATAGCTCATATAGATCCTAAATAATGTATGTGAAACTCCACTATGTGCCAAACCATGGGCCAGTAGTATGACACAATATGGATACTAGTTTAGAACATCAACGCTATGGATGTTTCTGCTATGCCAGAAGGTGACTCTTTCATTTGGTGAACTGAAGCCTGATTTAAATAAGTTGCCAGGCAAGTAAGAACGACCCTGTGAAGTGTCTCATGCACCTGGCGTCTTTTTAAAACTAGGTTGGCCTGCCTTGAGGTGCAGTGATAGCATGCCAGTGGACACCTCACTGGAGCACACTAGTATTGCATGCATAGAGGCTGGGGGGGATTAAAATGAGAGGTTGGATATGTGGAATGCCAGCTGCACAGGTAAATTCCTCTTGCTCTGGGCATAAAGGTACTATTTTTGGTTTGTGTGCATTGTGAGCCTTCTCAGTAGTTGCACGTCCCTTATGCAACGCCTTCCCATCAGATGTCAAGGGAATAAACATCTATCTGAATTTTAGAAGACACCTGAAGGCAGCCGGTACAGAGAGGTTTTTAATGTTTCAGTATTTTGGTGTTTTAATATTTCGTTGGAAATCACTCAGAGTGGCTGGGGCAACCCAGTCAGATGGGCAGGATATAAATACAAGAACAACAATTATTACTGACTTCTATTGGATAAATATAATATATATATTATTTTTACTGTCAAAAGGTTCAAGTAAAGTTTTGGAGATAGATTAAGGTCTAGGCAAATTGCCTAGGGGGCAATGCTGGAGAGAAGCTTTAGTCTCGTAAGTACTGTAAAGTTTGGCTAAATTCAGTTTTATTTACATTTGGGGCAGCTTCTATATGTATTTGCATGTTCTCTGTTAATAATAATAGGATTTGCCCAGGCTTGCCCAAAATAAGGTCTATGATTACAGCTCCTTCAGTGTGAACTCACTTGGAATAATTGTGCAGGGTTAATACACAGATTGGAAGCTGAACTGAGCACTGAATACTTGCTGGAGAATCACGCTTTGCTCTTGATTATAATCACACTGAGTTTAGGAAATTAAGAAAGCCAATTTTATTAAAGGGAAAACATACCTGATAGGAAATATCCTTTCTTCTGTCTAACTAAGATGGAGATACAAAGAACCATGCCTGCTCTTTGTTCTCAGCAGGAGAGACATACAAAGATGTCTCTTCTCCCAAGGTGAAGAAGAAAATGAGGAAAGCAAGCCTGAGAGTATCAGTCTAACCCCTGATGGAAGGTCAGCACAGTTAAAAGAACAGCTCTATGAAGTTTGGAGGTTCCTCTCTCTATATTTTCTCCTATGCAGACCCACCAGTCTTCCATACAAGCTGAGTTTCATCCTAAAACTTCCCACACGACTGAACACTTTTTGTCTGTCAGCCCATTCCCATTCTCTTTGTGACAACAGCTTTGATCTCCACAGCCCCCTCAATAATGGGGTTGGGAGAATGTTGCTTGTCCTTTTCCTGGATTCAGAGGAACATCCTGTGCAAGTGGTACTTGTTTTTCTTCCCAAGCTGTTGCAGTTAGCCTGCCATTCAAGGGTCACTAGAAAACACGAAGACCAACAAAATACACATTAGAAGCAGGAAAGTGGCTAGAAAGGAATAAGGGAGAGAAAGGTGTGCTAAGGGAGGAAAAGGAGAATGAATTCAGCAGAGAAGCTGAATGAATTATTTGCATCTATTTTCATGGTGGAAGATGTAGGGCAGATCTGATCACCTGAACCAACTATAGCAGGATGAGAGTCTGAGGAACTGAAGCAAATAGTACTAACAAGAAATGAAGTTCTAGGCCATATGGACAATTTAAAATTCACAAATTGCCGGGTGCAGATGGTATCCACCTGAGAGTTCTTTAAAAACTCAAATGCTGATCTTCTAACAAAAACATATACTTTGCTCCTTGCCTCCATACCTGAGGACTGAAAAGTGGTCAATGTGACACAATTTTTAAAAATGAGAACCAAGGGGTTTCTGGTAATTACAAGATAGCTAGCTTAACATCTGTTTGGAGAAAGGTTTATTAAAGCTAAAATTACCAAGCATATGGAAGAACAGTTCTTGCTGAAGCAGAGGCGGCATGGCTTCTG
Source organism: Podarcis melisellensis (assembly GCF_964234715.1). Classification (NCBI taxonomy): domain Eukaryota; kingdom Metazoa; phylum Chordata; class Lepidosauria; order Squamata; family Lacertidae; genus Podarcis; species Podarcis melisellensis. The sequence goes on along the minus strand of NC_138542.1, from coordinate 45,373,657 downwards.
CAAGGGTAAGAAGTCCTGTCTCATTAAGGAATATGACGAAACATATAGAGATGATCCAATCAGCATTATATATTTAGACCAGTGGTTCTCAAAGGTTGTGGTGCGCCACACTGGTGTGGCAGGAGAGGATGGCAATATGGCAGGAAGATTCAAGGATACTGTAATCAGTATTTTATTTAGGGAATGATTTGTGTTCTTATGTAGCTGCATTGTTTTATATTTTCTGGATGTCCCATGATCATATTATAAACTAGTTGTGTTCTATGTTACAAATCAAGCACTGCCATGAGGTGTCTCTCCCCATGTATTTCTTACACACACAAAAATCGCTGGTGCGAACAACTTTTTATTCTGAAAGTGTAGCCCAGAGAAAAAAGTTTCAGAACCACTGTGCTATGGAATTCATTCCCATGAGATGTGATGACTTGGGTGACTTTAAAGGAGGATAATGGCTAGTAGCCTGGATGTCTATGTTCTTCTACCTTTGCTGAGGTGGCCGATCTAGCACCACCTTTCTCACTTCTGAAGATAAGGGAGCTCAGAAGAGCAACTGAGGAAGGCCTTAATATCTGGGCAGGTTCATGCAGTCCTTCTGGTATCCCAGTACTAAGCTGTTTAAGGGCTATGAACATAAAAGCCATGTGCTTGACAATTGATTGTTAACTAGTTCAGTTGTTTTGAGACTGCTGAGATGTGATCCATTCAACCAGCCAATTACGAATCTTGATGTAGTATTTTGTACTAACTTAAGTTTCTAAGTATTCAGCAAAGGCAGAACCACATATAGTGCATTACAGTAGTCAAACCTGGATGTTTCCATAACATAACTATGGCTAGAAGTCATTTGGGTCTCTAAATATAAGACCAAATCTTTCGGCACTGCAGATTGTCGTCTGAGTACAACCCTGCCAAGAAAAGGCTCAAGAACACCATATAAGCTAGATGAACTGCCTACCAACAGAAACTGCACCTGAGTTTCAGTTTATTGGCCTTTATCCAGTCCGTGGCTATCTCCAAATACCAGCTTACCGCTTTTGCAGCCTCACCTGATCTCTGATGAAAACGATAAACTGATCTGGGTGTCGTCTGCAGAGTGATGACGCACCTTGTCGCAAATCTCCAGATGACATGTGCCCTGGTTATGATGTTGTCCTTGTGCACTAGAATATGCTAGGTGCTGATGTTGTGTAGAAATCTTATTACCACTAATCCTATTAGTCTGAACTCCAGATTTCATGTTGAGGGATAATTCCTCTCTCAGCCATTTTGTAAACAGTTGAAAACAGCAAGCCTTCAGTGGGATTTCAATGTCACCAGTCCCAGCAATGATGATGTCCAGTTGGACCTTCCAGATAGAATGCAGAAGTGGCTGATGGTGGAACAGTTCACTGGAGGAAATTGATGCAGGAGAAAACCATGGTCTAACTTTAGGGACCATGGTTTCTTTAGTAGCAATGTACCTTAGGACATGGATTCTCAAGCTTTCTACTCCCAGGGCTTACCTGAGATGGCTGAAAATCACTGAGGCCCACAAATTACAACATGGTGATGCAGGAGCCAAGCAAAATCCAAAATAGTGGCAGGTGGAGGTAAAGTTTGGCATAATCAGCTGGCAATTACTATTACTTTCTGCTGATATCTAATCCATTTTTTGAAATTGCTAAATTATTTGCCTTAGCTTTTTCCTTGTGGCAAGGAGTTCCATAATTCAGCTTTCCTCAAGCTAAGTAAGAACAGTTGCCATGGGTGTATTGTGACTCAGCCACTCCATATTAAGAAGAATTTGCTGATCCAGTGGCTTTAAGTGAAAAGGGTTTGTCCACACTCAACTTGTACCTTATCCCACCAGATTTCAAAATGTTCAGTGTCCTTTGCCCCTTCTCACTGATCCTTTGGCATTCACCTCTTCCTCTTCTAACAGCTCCCCTCTCTTACCACCTTCCATTCTAATCCCAGGCCAGTGAGGAGGCACTGGACAGGCTGTGGCACCAAGGGCCACCTGAAAGTGGCCCTTGACTCATTGCTGGGTCCCAGCCTAGTTTGAGAAACACACCGCCCAAGGAAATTCACCTGTCTCAAGGTGCCTCAAACTACCCTAGAAGCTTTACTAGCCTTAAATATAATAAAACAGCTTTCTATACTTAATTGTAATTAGGTAGACTGAGAGCAAGGCAATATTGTGACTCCTGTTGCAGACCAATACTCTGTAAGCCATACTGTACATGAACCAAACAGTACCCATTTGTAAAAGTAGCAAAATAACGTATTTTTCCGTTTATAAGACGCCCCCATGTATAAGACGCCCCCTATTTTGGGAGACTCTGATTTAAGAAAATGGGGGGAGATGTATCCATGTACAAGACGCCCCCCAATTTCTGACATTTTTAGGGGGGGACCTAGTCTTATACACGGGAAAATATTTAATTAATTCATGATTATTTACATTTATGGTGGCGTCGGGGTGGTTACATGCAATCCTGCTTTCAGTATTGCCCTGCAAAAGCTTCTGGTTGGACATAATGCAATATAGTTGACAAAAATGCATAAACATTACATATATTAGAAAACAAACTCACTTAAAAATGCTGGTCAATTTTCATGAGGACTTTTTTGTATGTGAATGTAGTGAACTAAAGTTAATACTGAAAAAAATGAGAAACAGGTTACATGCATGTAAAAAAAGTAGAAATTTAAAACATATATATTACAAGCAGGATTTTCAGTTAATCTCCAGTTTGCTTCTGCCCACTGGAAGAAGAGAGGCCTGCAACTATGAAAATAAAGGTCTTCTCTTGACTTTATATACCTCTGCATGCTTGCTTCTATCACAAGCAGCAGGTGGTTTTAGACTGTACTCTTTTCCGTTGTTTCTGAAAGGTCTCCAGGAAGCGAGTAGGGACACTTATGGCTGCAATTCTATACTCACTTTGGAGTAAATTCCACTGACCTCAGTCAGACTTACTTCTGAGTAGGCATAGGCTTTCACTGCAAATTATTTTAAAAACATTTTTTCTGCCAAACAACACTTAAACTGATTTACAGAAAGCAAATAATACAAACTAACAATACATATACTGTAATACATACACATAAAGCAAATACATATATGAAACACTAGGTACACAATAATAGCCACATAATAGTTCTGAACCCAAAAGCTTGATGAAGAAAGGTTTGCTTGAAAACCTCAGGTGATTTGGCCTGTCATATATTTTTGGCAGGAAAGTGCCATAACACTTAATGCCACTAAAGGTAAAGGTAAAGGTACCCCTGCCCGTACGGGCCAGTCTTGACAGACTCTGGGGTTGTGCGCCCATCTCACTTAAGAGGCCAGGGGCCAGCGCTGTCCGGAGACACTTCCGGGTCACGTGGCCAGCGTGACATCGCTGCTCTGGCAAGCCAGAGCCACACACGGAAACGCCGTTTACCTTCCCGCTGGTAAGCGGTCCCTATTTATCTACTTGCACCCGGAGGTGCTTTCGAACTGCTAGGTTGGCAGGCGCTGAGACTGAGCAGCGGGAGCGCACCCCGCCGCAGGGATTCGAACCGCCGACCTTTCGATCAGCAAGTCCTAGGCGCTGAGGCTTTAACCCACAGCGCCACCTGCGTCCCGACTGCCACTAGTGGGACCTAAATTCAAGATCTTAATTCCCAAAGGGATGGACCCAAAGGAAGGCATTCCCAGTTCTAGAAATTTAGGTCCGCAGACTTTTAGGCATGGTCTGAGATGAATTTTACAAGCACATTTGATGCTAGTGTGTCTTCCAAGATTTTAGTACAGTTCACAACTTCTAGATTATATTAATTTGTTTATTCCAACAATGGGTGAATTAAATCTTTCATTCTTATGTGAACTGAATTGTAATTATAAGAATTGTTTGTTGTTTCTGACTGTCAATATGTACCTATTATTGCTTACTTTGGCTCTAGTGCACTCCTACCCATTGGAGGCTGGGGTCCACTGGGATCTGCAGGGCGGAAGGCAAGGAGGCCAACAGTATATAGAGCCCAGAACCTTTGGCAGGCAGAAGCAGAGCCAGTAATAGGTGAAGGCAACTAATACTGGTTTCTGTCTGCAACCTCCTCCCTGCTAAATTCTACATAGGCAACACTGGGACTAAGGAGCAGAAGTCTGACAATCACTGCCACCCCCTGGTCTGGTTGTAAATGGACTAGCCTCCAATGTTCCCACCACTGGTGTTTAAAGCCAGGTGCATATAAAAGATAAAGGTAAAGGACCCCTGACAGTTAAGTCCAGTCGCGAACGACTCTGGGGTTGCGGCGTTCATCTTGCTTTCCAGGCCGAGGGAGCTGGTGTTTGTCCGCAGACAGTTTTTCCAGGTCATGTGGCCAGCATGACTAAGCCGATTCTGGTGAAACAAGAGCAGTGCATGGAAATGCCATTTACATTTCTGCTGGAGCGGTCGGTACCTATTTATCTACTTGCACTTTTATGTGCTTTCGAACTGCTAGGTTGGCAGGAGCTGGGACTGAGCAACGGGAGCTCAGCCTATCATGGGGATTTGAACCGCCCACCTTCCGTTCGGCAAGCCCTAGGCTCAGTGGTTTAGACCAGTGACACCCGTGCATATGGCATTAGCTAAATCCAGTCTGTTGAGAAATACTCCTGTTTGATATGCTTTCCTTCCTTGAACAGGAGTTCAGAGAATTCCAGGAACAAGGAAAATTAGGTAATGTGCATCGGGTGCAGACACTCTGGCCCCATCTCTGATGTGTGCAGCGAATAGCACTTGAAACACAGTGAGAAACGACTCTGTTGCCTTTTTAAGCCATGGGGGGCATACATACCCTGTTTTAAAAGGTTTTATTTAAATGGATTTTTGTATCGCTGTACTTTTACAAAATATTGCAAGCTATTTTGCAGGTAAATAACTCAAAAAGTGGAGAATAAATTATTTAAATATGACAGAAACTTCCCACTGACAACCTTCCTTGGAGGTTTTTAGTTGAATGGCTATCTGCCATGGATGCTTTAGCTGAGATGCTTGCATTGCACGGGGTTGGACTAGATGACCCTCCGGGTCCCTTCCAACTTTACGATTCTCTGACAATGGGTGGATGCTATTTTTAAACGAAGTTCAGAGGCGTATGGGTGGTGTGTAGGGTAGGTGAAAGAACAAACTGTGCGTGTTCCTGTTTTCCTGCAGAGGGTGTGAGGGGCTCCCTTTTGGAAGCCTCATTGTTGCTGCTGCTGTTCCTCCTGTGAATGCGCTTGCTGGCCTCCAATTCGGCGAGCTTTGTGACCTCTAAAGACGCCAAGCTCCTCTTTCCGGGGCTGCCCCGCTGGGCCCCCTCCTTCGTCCCGGCACCCCTTTGGTCCCCTCACCTTCCACTCCCACGCAGGTGAAAAGGGCTCCGCCGCCTCCCTCTGCTGGTTACCCTGGCGCGCACCCTTCGCTTCAAGGCTCACTTAAGGTCAGAGCCGCGGGTGCGCGTCGCGCGCAAAGCAATAGGGCGTCTCGGCGGCATACCCGCCAGCGCGTGGGGCGGGGCCCCCATGCTAATGAGAAACTCACCCCTCCGCTGCACGTGCCTGGCGGCCAGCCCCGCCTTCCCGGAGGCCCTAGCCAATCGCAGGGCGCAGAACGTGAGGGTGGCGACGCTGGGCTCATGAATAGTTAAAAGCGCCTCGGGGCCCCCCGGAGAAGCCGCCGTCCGGAGCGGCGCACGCGCAGTCGTCTTCGTTGGTGTCGAGTGGTGGCGGGTCGGCCCCTCCCTCTCGCTTCGCGGGCGCCCCCTCAGCTGGCCTCGTTCGCCGCCGCCCGCTCCTCTCAGGGCCTTCACGGGGAGGGTGGGGGTGTCTCGGAAGCCGCCGCCGCCGCTCGCCGAGCGCTTGGTTATAGTATGTCCAGCCGTGCCGTGCACCAGGAAGCGGCGGGGACCGCGGGAGCCGCGCAGCAGGAGCGGGGCCTGGCGGGCGCCTTCCCCTTGGTGCTGAAGAAGCTGATGGAAAACCCGCCGCGGGACACGCGCCTCGGTGAGGGCGGCGGCGGGAGCGCGGGGGGCTCCGGGCAGGGCGGCCGCTGCGGAGCGAGCCGGAGGGTTGGAGGGGAACGGCGCGCGCAGAGTCGCATCCATTTTGCGGCGCTCTGGCGCCCCGGTTTGTCCTTCGCCTGCCATGATCCGGGCGGCTTGTTTACGCGCCTGAGATGAGCAGCACCAGCCCCTCCTGCACGCTTACGAGGGAGCAAGCCTCGCCGTGCAAACGTGCCTCGGGTGGCACCGCAAGGGGTCGTGGCGGAGGAGGCAAAACAACGGCTCCTCCCGCAGCGTTGAGGGGCCGATTTGATCTCCCGTTTCCCCCATAACCACAGTGGCAGCGTGGCTGCCAAAACTACACACGGAAAGGCCAGGCGCTCTCTTCGCTGCGCCGCCCTTCCCGATCCAGAGAAACGATCTGGAGACCACAGATGGGGATTTCGTCAGGGCTTCAAGCGAATACTCTTTGCAAATATTCAAGGTTGAGTCGCGTGGGGGGAAGTGAGGGGGAGGCATTTGCCCTGGTTGTTTTGATGCTTCGTGGTATTCCGGAGATGGAGGTGTTCCTGATTAACGTAAGCATGCATACGTGTTCTGGAACCGCCCTTCCCAAGTGGCACACCTGCATGCACATTTCTCCATTAACATTCCAAGATGGATGTGAATGTAAATCTCGTTTTGTAGATGTGGCAAGGATGGCTGACCTGCATTTGTCTCTTGCAATTCACCTGGTTCCACAACACCTGTCTGAATCTGGATGGATGGTAGATTTTTACTCATGGTAGATAAGAAGAAAATCTACAATGGACAGTTTGCTAACCTCAGTAGTAAATGTTAGCCTTCCTCCAGTTTTGGACGTTCACTGGAGCCCTGTTTTTATTTTCTCAAAGCTCCTTGGTTTCTGGTCTAGGTGATAAAATTCCTTCCCTGTGCAGAAGGTCTGGAGTGCTGTAGATTTGACACTCAAAATAATGGACACCCAAAAGTATGTGATCTTGTGTATTGGGTGAAGCATGGAGTGTGGCTTTGTTTAAAATCTTATGGGAAGGTGGTTCTTTTATTACTTGAAATACTTAATGCAAAGTAGATGCTCCAGCATTGTGCCTGCTGCAGCCCTTTCCTAATTCTTGCCGTTTGTTTTCTATTACTGTAATAAAAATTTTTACATCTACATATGTTTTCAGAAGTCAACTGATTTTCCTAAGTCTTTTTTCTTTTCTTTTTTAATCATTTCAGTTAAAGCAAAGGAGAAAAACGTAAAAACAAGTATCATGCATACATACTGTTACAGGCTAAATATGGTAGCATAAGTGGCTGACAACATTTGAGCAGAATTATTAAAATTCTACTTTATGCAAACCCTCTTCTCCCCTTTCACCACCACTTCAGCCAGCCAAACAAGCTTTTTTAAATAGGTTGTCCAGAGAGGGGCATTATTTTGCAAATGGGTTGTTTCAGATCTAATGTTTGTGTGTGCACAGTTGCTATATAAGAGTCCACACACTCTGGGTTTTTTCAGTCACCATATTAATTATTGTTGCACTTCTTGATGTCCACACCAATGGGAAAAGTTTGGCAGAAAATATCCTGGGTTAGTTTGAGGACCACTGTATTATATATCCTAGAGCTGTCTTCCAGGTTTTCACAATTTCCTGTATGGCCACCACTAATAAAAAAAAAAGATAAGATCCATGTACAGAGCCTGTCTCCATGTCACTAAACATTGACAAATGTTTTCCCCCCTTTTATTGTTTTTGGACTGCAATTCTATATATTGAAAGTAGGTCCCAACACATTGAGGCTTATTTCTGAGTAAACATGCAAACAATTGCACTGTCAAAGAAACATGTTAAAATGCTTTGCCATATGTTGATCACATGTAAACTTCTAAAATGTAGCATGGCAGTAGTAACTGGGAAGTTAGAATGTTTATCTTCATGTGATTTACTAACACTATGTGGACATGTATTGCCTTTTAGGACAGTTACACTTTTACAGCTTATCTGCCACATCCTCACTGGTGACTGGATGTAAACATATAAAAGGGAAATGTATGTCTCCAAACATGCAGTGGATATGAGTCAGCCAGTTGTGGCTTCTTAGTGCATGTTTACCATAGCATCAAAGACAGACAAAGTAAACACTCACTTTGGTGAAACCATAGTACACTACTTAGAATCCAGGGTTTTAACGGTCTTGCTGTGAGTTGAGGGACTGGAGTTTGCTGTGAACATAGATATTTATAGTTATGTGCTGAGTGTGCACACCAACATTCATTCTGATAGTTTAATCTCAAAGTCCAGTGTTGCATTTTGTGCATAATTGCTACCCCCATTTGAAAAGGGATGTTTCTAATCTTAAATGGTTCTGTACTGGCACCTATCATGTGCCTTCTGATAAGTGTATTGGGCTATGATATTGTTGAGTAATTGAGTGGTGTATATGTTTGAACCACGATTATAATTCTCCATAAGATTAAAACCATCATTTCATTTTACATTTAGATAAAGAGAAGAAGGAAAAACTTGAGGAAGATGAAGCAGCAGCTGCTAGTACAATGGCAGTCTCTGCCTCCCTCATGCCTCCCATCTGGGACAAAACAATTCCTTATGATGGGGAGTCTTTCCACCTGGAGTACATGGATCTGGATGAGTTCCTGTTGGAGAATGGAATCCCTTCCAGTCCTACTCACCTGGATCTGAACCAGAACCCACTGCTGCCTGTGGCTGAGCTGGAAGGAAAAGAACCAGCCAGTGTTTCTGCTGCTACCACCCCACTCTCATCATCTTCCACAGTGGTTTTCCAGCCATCAGAAACTACCACAAGTGCAGGTATGGGTAATGATGCCAATCTGAATATTTCGTAATCAGAAAATCAATAGGATATATTTGCCTGTTGTGCTTTAATGCTTTTTCATTTAAAGTGGAGATGGATGGTTAAAACAGCTGTAGCAAATCGGCTTAAACTTGTCTGTGTAACTTGCATTGCTTCTGCAGTATAGCTCATTATCACTGCTAGTGCATTGCTTTTACACTACATCAACTACAGCGGCCCTGCCTAAGTGACTTTTTGGTGCCCCCCCCCCCATGAATGAAAGTAACGTTAGAACTAGACCTCCACTGCATTAATTGTGCTTCTGGATCCTTTGCACAGTGACATACCCTAACGTTGGGATAGTAGTGTAAGTCTGTTCTAAGCTTTAAGTGAGCTGTACTTTCAGACAGAGCATGCTCTTTTACAAAGCCTGTGTCTGTTTGTGTTTCTTGTCACAACAGGTAGCTTAATAAATGGTTGCTGGGAGATGTATGTGGAATATGGAACTATTATCTGAAAATGTGCAGAGTCCCAGTCATGATTGCTACACCCAAACATCTTCTGACCAATAGACATATTTTTTCACAAGTCCGAGTTCTCTTCTTCATAGATTACCATCCAGACAGCAAAGAATAGCAAAATGTTATCCTTCACATGAGGAAACAGAGCACATTAATACCCTGCATGTCTGGCTATCTGCTTTGGCAGACGTGATGTTGAGGGGAATTGTTTTTCTTGAAAGCATGAATTTGTTAGCTGTTTTCATAAGCAGTTAATCTTATTTGACAGATGAACAAGATCTGTCTATCTATCTATCTATCTATCTATCTATCTATCTATCTATCTATCTTAACAGGATTGTCTTTACACTCTTCCTGTAGTTTTACTGCATACAAGCTGGTACACAGTTTGGGGTAGTTAACACAAGAAGACTGCAGATGCTGGCTTCTGGGAATGACCCCATCTGTCCCGGATTCAGAACAAATTCTTAATGGATTGTTAGTAGGATGTTAATTGAGATTAATAGCCTCCTCCGCACTCACTCACAGGCGCACTCATACCCGTCTTTTGTATGGGACTCCAAGCAGGCTGGGGCAGTCCTGTGGCTTGACATTAGAAGAAGGAATGTACTTTTTTGTTTTGCTGTCAACCTTTCAATTTGCTGCTGTCCAGGTTTCCTTGCATATCTTAGGTGCATTTCTGAAATACCATGGATTGATGTGGTTATTATTATTTTTTTGGTGAGTTAAATTAGCTAGGTGACCTGTTAACTGACCTTAAATTGATTGTATCCCAGCTCCTGCTGCAAGTATCAGGGTGTTTTGGTGGGATGAAATGGGTGCACTAACTCCTGTCACAACAGCACAGCCTTAAGGCTGCTTTATAGTGATTTTATCCTTGTGGTCTTTTAATTACCCTAATTAACTAAAGTCAAGGGTATGTAACTAAAATCACACATTCTTCCCTTGCCTTCTTCCTTCCTCTCCCAAGGGTGTCACCTTTGTGTCTAGATTTAGACCAGAAGTCTCTTGGGGTGAGGACATGTCATATCCTCCTTTGTAAAGTGCCATGTACATGGGGGCGTTAAATAAAGGGGGGCTGCTTTTGACCCTTTGGTTTCCTTGTTGCTATGTTCCTCACACTGACTTCCTATTTCAAATTTTTTTTCTTTGCCAGAATCCTCACCAGATAACGAGAGACTGACTCCCAGCCCTGTTGATCCAGAGTGTGTTGAGGTTGATGTGAATTTCAACCCTGACCCTGCAGATTTAGTGCTGTCCAGTGTTCCAGGAGGTGAGCTCTTCAACCCTAGAAAGCATAAGTTTGCTGAAGAGGACCTGAAACCACAGCCCATGATTAAAAAAGCCAAGAAAGTCTTTGTCCCGGAAGACCAAAAGGTAACACCTCATTTTTATCACAGTGTTAGAATGTGAGTTAGAGAGCAGTGTTCATGTGTAATTTTTTAGAATGAGTTATTGCATAGATGGGAGGTAATAATGAAAAGGTTATTGGAAGCTGGTTTGTTCACTACTTTGCTGTTCTGTTTCATAGTACTGGTATTTCCTACAGCTCCCCCCTTTTTTTTAGTAAATCAGCTGACCCCTTTTGACCTATTGTATTGTTTGTTTGGTACAGAGGTATGAGCATACCTTCATCCTTCTCTAGCAACTACCGTGTGTGTGTGTGTGTGTGTGTGTGTGTGTGTGTGTGTGTGAACATACACATATACATGCTGTGTGTGTGTGTGTGTATATATATATATATACGTATTTTTAAGGGTTACCAGCATTTGGTCAAGCATATTTCTATATTTCAACAGAAGTATAGTGTCCTGAGAAGGGACGCAGGTGGCGCTGTGGGTTAAAGCCTCAGCGCCTAGGACTTGCCGATCGAAAGGTCGGCGGTTCTAATCCCTGCGGCGGGGTGCGCTCCCGCTGCTCGGTCCCAGCGCCTGCCAACCTAGCAGTTCGAAAGCACCTCCGGGTGCAAGTAGATAAATAGGGACCGCTTACCAGCGGGAAGGTAAACGGCGTTTCCGTGTGCGGATCTGGCTCGCTAGAGCAGCGATGTCACGCTGGCCACGTGACCCAGAAGTGTCTACGGACAGCGCTGGCCCCTGGCCTCTTAAGTGAGATGGGCGCACAACCCCAGAGTCTGTCAAGACTGGCCCGTACGGGCAGGGGTACCTTTACCTTACCTATAGTGTCCTGATCAAAGGAAGTAATAGAATTATTCTATTTTGCCTTGGTCAGACCACATCTTGAGTACTGTGTCCAGTTCTGGGTGCTACAATTGGATACAGTATTGACAAGCTTGAACTTAAGCAAAGGAGGGCAACTAAGATGATTGGGGGTATGGAAACCAAGTCTTATGAGGAAGGGTTGAGGGAACCGGATATGTTTAGCCTGGATAAGAGGAAACATGAGAGGAGATATGACAGCTATCTTCAAATATCTTAAGGGCTGTCATATAGAAGATGGAGCAAGCTTGTTTTCTCCTGCACTGGAGGGTAGAACCCAATGGATTCAAGTTACAAGAAAGGAGATTCCAACTAAACAGTAGGAAGAACTTTCTGATAGTAAGAGCTGTTTGACAGTGGAACAGACTCCCTCAGAAGGTGGTGGACTCTTCTTCCTTGGAGGTTTTTAAGCAAAGGTTGGATGGTCATACATCATGGATACTTTAGTTGAGATTTCTGCATTGCAGGAGGTTGGACTAGATGACCCTTGGGGTCCTTTCCAACTCTACAGTTATATGACTCTATGATCGAATAAAGCAAAATGACAGTATGTCCCACTAAATCCTGTTATATAAGTAAACCCAGCTGTTGAAGTGGATGGTAACCACTGGAGCTGTTTTAAGATGTGTTCTGTCTGTTGATCAGGACTGTTCAATCTAGCAGATTGTTTCCTGTGCCAGATTTCTTGAGTAGTCCCCACATATGAGACACAGCAATTTTCCTGGAAGTTGCTAGGGCATGGATAACTCTTGCTAGGCTGGGTTGCATAGCTGGTCATAAGAAGAGGCCATATGGTAGGTACTTTTTGATACCTGAAGTATTTCACTATTGAACTGATTATTTTCTCTCTAGGATGAAAAATACTGGACTAGGCGGAAGAAGAATAATGTGGCAGCCAAACGATCTCGTGATGCTCGTCGCCTGAAAGAGAACCAGATCACAGTCCGAGCTGCCTTTCTGGAGAAGGAGAATACAGCTCTGAGGACCGAGGTGGCAGAGCTGCGAAAGGAGATGGGGAAATGCAAGAACATTGTCTCTAAATATGAGAGCAGATATGGACCCTTGTAAGCAAACCCTTTTCCCTTACTTTGTTCCTTGGCTTGCTCTGTTTCAATAGAGACTAATGTTTGTAGCTCGGTTGTTCTGTAACCGTGAACAGGATCCACTTCTTCTGACACAACTTGGTCAGGCGCTTTCTGATCCTTGTGTTGCAATATGCCAATTTTTAATATTTTAAAAAACAAATTTAACACATTTTAAGAATTTGGTGTTTCTAATCAAATAACACTCATTTGATGACTTGAGGAATAAATCTGTCTATGTTACTAGACTGGCAGGTATTTTACTGCTGTCATGTCTGGAATGGAAGGCAAATGGTTCGAAAGTATTTTCCTTTAAAACAAATCATATAATGTGGAAGGAATCATGCTGAAATAATTTTGTAATTGCTCCCTTTTCCAAGTTATACATATAAAATAATATGATGTGCAGGACTGATAGTTTTCTCTTACTTTGAGAACAAGTATGAATCTTCTTTTCAGTTCTGGGCCTTTTGATTCTTTTGGGCAGAAATGAGGCTTTGGCTTCAATCCTAACCGTGACTACTCAGAAGTAAGTCCTGTTGAATGCAATGGGACTTACAAATAAGTGGGGTTTAGATTGCAACCTTATCAGCTGTGTATCTCTCCAAACAACACTGCTGTGGGGGTATTCTGAAAAAAATTATAAATTCCTTTGCATATTGTAAAATGGAAGCATTTCCTCTTAATTGATTTGGATTTTTTTTACTTTCATTTAAGCAATTTGTCTCCAAATCACTTGCATTAGTTTTTTTAACTAATATGAGTGGCTGTTGAGAAAATAACCATATTCACTTAAATTACAGGTTCAATTCATTATAGTAAATTCCTGCACTTAATTCTTCAAAGGAGTATATTCTTATTTTTATTAAAAAAGTAATGAGCCACAATATTTGTGACCTAGAGTTGTAGGGTAATATTAGTCCTGGGAGAGCTTGCTTTAGACCCATTAAAGTGATGCTTTGCTATAGTGTTGGTTCTGACCTGACCAATGTAAGAGGTGGGTGGGGCACATTACCTTGTTGCAAGCTATTTAATTTATTCATCCTTTTGGGTTGCCTTGCATATGGTTTCCCTGACAGCTGCATGTCATGTCTCAAGCATATTTTAGTGCTTATCTTGAAAAGAACACACAAGGCTTTCCCCATAGCTGCTATTAGCTGCTAATAACCTCCTCCAGCTAAAGCAGCATACATTGGTGTAATCCTGGAGACCTTCTTCAAGGCCATTGGTTGCAAGGATACATAAGAATGTCAGTAATACAGAAGTAAGTGGGCACCTTGAATTTTAGCAGAGCCAGTTCAGGTGCACACATCCCCTTGTAGCAATTTTTTTCAGCATGTAATACGCTTTCTTAATGATCAAGGAGAGAAAAATGTCTGAATGCTGAACTAGCTTTCAGGCAGAATGGAGGTTTTTCTTAAAGGCAATGTTTGGGACATTGCTGCTGTTTTAGGATAATATAATCTAGATGTGCTGCAGCCAGTAACAGACCTCTGTTGTGCCCACCCACCCACTTTTTAAAGGGAGGTCACATTAGTGGTGTTAAAAAACACCAGGTACAGGGTATGGATCAACAGTTGGGCAAGCTCTGCCATGGCTCATTGATAGAAATGGGAAGCAGTTTAATTTTGTGCAGTTAAAATACATTTCCTAGAATTGTTCTTCCCTCTCGTGATACCTTGACTCAGCGGAGTGGTTTTAATGCTCATGTAATGCTCCCCAAGTAGTCTGTTTCCTTTATAATGGGGAATTGGTAACATCCCTGAGAGTGAATGTAACAATATGCTGTTTTATAAATAGTCATATTCTTGCTTTGCTTTGTTTAAAGTGACTTATCCGATTCCGAGTGATGCAACTTTAAAGACTCTTAAAATCACAAAGAAACTAAAAACTACACATGAAACCACCTGCCATCAGAATGAATAGTGAAAGATGTGAGGTGTTCCACAACTGATGATGACCCTGCTTGCCTGCAAGTACCTCCCTCTGAACTACCCAAGGGCTGAGCATGATGAAAACACCAAGGTCTCTAAGGGTACATTTCTGTTGTACTGCTATTTTTCCTTGTACCCACAACATGCAGTACAGTTATTAACTCTTTTCAATGACACTTGGTGCTCGTGTCCTTGAGTTCAGTTTGAATAATTAGTGGTGATCCTTTATTGGGAGGAAGGGGCAAATATTAAGGGAATATAACTATAATTATTCAAGATTTCCTTCTGTGTTTCTTTTTCATATCTGTTCTGTGCTTTAGAATGGATATCAATATTGCAGCTAAATTCTGTTAATCTATTGTATCTTGTACTATTGGAGCAGAAACAGCATATGTGGGAAACAGATTAAAAAGAAATAGTTTTGGGTACACTATACAACCAACATATCAATTAAAATAGAAGTAATGGAAAATAACACGTACCCCAAGATGCACTATATCTTAACAAATGCTAACAAGTTAGATGCACCTTATTTTCTCGGCTGATTAAAGCTGACACTCACTTTCTGAAATTAGCACTTTTTCTTAAGCTTGCTGACTGACAATAGAATGATTGTGATGGCATGCTGATGCATTTTCACAATCTACTCCTTGTAATAATCCTAAGAGATTTCTATTTCCTTACTTTCATAAACATAGATGTGTAATGAAGAGGGAGCAGTATAATAAAAGGACAGGTTGCGAAAGTAGGGTGACTCAGTTATTCACTCAGTTACTCATTTTATCTGCTGTTGCCTATCTTCTAGAAGATGCAAGTTCAACATCTAGTTTACTTTTTCTTGCTGAACAAATTGCCCAAAGTCTCTTATCAAAATTGGGGTGGCCTTCTGATTGCCCCAACTGAATAATTACAGAATAATTGCTGAGTTTCACTTCTACCTGGTCCTGTACATGTTAGAAATAAAATAAGCAACGTTTATGCTGTTTTCCCCTACTATTTTTCCCTTAAAGATTTCTGAATTTCACTTGAGTGCCTGAACATAGTATGATGAGCATTGGACTCATTAATCTGAAGCATCAGACATAGCACAGTTGGAATATCCCATCAGATGCATGCCTATGTGGTAGCAGAACCTGTCGCTTAGACCCTAGGGACAGCAAAATGGCTTGTGGAAATAGGGCATTTCAATTCTGTAGAAGTTACACCCTGAACATGATCTACATGAAACTTGTAATGTGTCAAGAATAGATATATTTCACAACTGGATAAAACCCACACCAATTTGTCATAGGACTAATGACTGGGTTAGCAGGCTTCCATCAGTTGATTAGGAAAGCATAGCACAGAGGTTGCCAACTTTTTTAGGCTTGTGGGCACATTTGAAATTTTGGACAAGTGCACCATCCCTTCTGGCCACTTCCCTCAGCCAGATCAGCCTCCCCACAGAAAGAAGATCGCTTTTCCAAGTGATCTTATCCAGAATAATTAATCTGGGCCTTGCAAAGGACATGGAGCTAAAAGAGAAAGTGGAAATAAGCATCATGCTTCCAGTGCTTCCGATTTCCTCATTCAGCTCTATGCATTCCAGCTCATTAAAAGGGCAGAAAGTAAGAGGGGCTCATTTGGCCTGTCGGAACCATGGGAAGACCTCAGAGGCACTATTGTGCCTACAGTTCAATGCTTGACAATATTTTTATAATGTTATACTGTTTCAAAATTCATAAACAGAAAACATGTGCATGGATGTTCCATTTATTCAATTCTTATTAATTTGTGACTCCATGCACATGTTTTCTGTTTATGAATTTTGAAACAGTATAATGTTATAAAAATATTGTCAGTACATTATTAGCCAACGTGTTGCTTGTTGTTGTTTAGAGTGCTCTGTTGGCAACACGGGATTTTTTGGGTGTACAGTTCAATGCTGGCAATCCCTGCTTAGCACAAGAGGCTTCAAGATTGCTGTTTCAGATTCAGAAGTTGGACTTGACAGGAAAGTCCCAACACAACTATGCTAGTAGATTACATTTTGCAAAACACTGATTTTCTGCTGTTTTCAAAGCGTAATCCCCACAAAATTAAGAAATTGCCTGTACTATTTTAATTGTTTGCAATTAATGCACCAGTGTGCATATTACTTAGTAAAATTGACTGTGGGCTCTTTATAGAATCTCTCAAAAGTTGGAGAAGATTGGTATAACAATTAAATACACACAGAAAGAAAATAATATCAGAATTGTAGTACTAATCCAAATGATGTGCTGCATACCCTTATAACTTCCAGTTGGAGCCAGATTTCCAATACCTGTGTGTGTTACATTAGAAATGTAATATATGGCTCTTCATGATAGCTGTTAATAATTTTAGTTCTCCAGCCATTTTATAGCACAAAACAACTGAAATAGAATATGAATTCCCACATTTAATGTGCTTTGGTTAGTCACTTGGATGATTTGCATGTGTTGTACAACACGATGCACAGGTTATGTGTGTAACTTTACATGTACCTTAGTGTAGGAAGATGAAGTAGTAGTAATACTCTTCCCAGGAAAAACAAATGAGACACATTAAACATCATGTGACTTTATAACTTTGTTT
Source organism: Podarcis melisellensis (assembly GCF_964234715.1). NCBI lineage: Eukaryota > Metazoa > Chordata > Lepidosauria > Squamata > Lacertidae > Podarcis > Podarcis melisellensis. The sequence continues at coordinate 45,356,489 of NC_138542.1, read as the reverse complement.
CTTTAAAATGCATTATTTCTTAGTATGGGAGGTAGATAATATATCATTAGCATAACCAGGTCTTCCACCTTCCTCTTCATCTTGGTAACCAATATATAGTGATAACAGTAGAGAATAATGTTCTTAATTTGCACTAACGTTTAACATTAATTTGTCCAAAGAAATAGTGCAGGATGCCTGCTATAAGTATGCAAACTCTTCTACATACTGCTGTTTAATTATATAATGGAATGGCCAGAGTGTGATCTGTAGGATTACAGACCTTGCTGGGAACAGTACTCTCTTTATGGTTACCCAGTTACTATCAACATGCCACTGAAGATCCAAGGGTTAACACCTTTTAATTTTTTAATAAATATTGTGGACAAGAAAGAAAATCTTCAAAAGCAAATAATCTATATAATAGAGAATTTTGTTATGGTAATCTTAATGTACATGATCATCCCCTTGAGAGAGATTGAAATAAAATATCCCCCTAACTGAATTTCATCCATAGATGAAATTAATTGAATAATAATAATAATAATTTCTAAATAATAATTTAGAAGCTGATCTTCCTTTTCTTAAAGATTTCATTTTATTGTACAGGCTTAGCATAGGCATTTAACTCTGTTTATTGGTTTTTAATCATTCTTTAATAGTCATGTGAGATTTCTACTTTGCAACTAGAGCAATGATTTAGGTTTAAGGGATAATTTGTGGTTCTTTGTGATCAATCTCTGTGCAGGTTTCATGTGAAATTTTGGTGGAGTTTTCCCTTATTCATTACTTTTGTATCATTCATTCAAGAAGTAATGGAGGCATATATTTAGTGCTGTGGGTGCTGAAGCCTTTATAAGTTTTTATATTAAACCTGTGATATTAATCTTGGTTGCTGTTTTGTATAAATTCCCAATGTCTTTGCAGGTGGGTTTTTTTAAAAAAAGATATTCATTGGCACTTTCCCTTTCTGTGCTGTGTTGTGCTGTATTGTGCCGAATAACCAAGTATTCTAGATGTAGAGCTTGCTTCTAGTACTCCCTAGTGGGCAGTCCTTCTGTCAGGTATCAAGATAACAGGTGCAGTAAAAGAGAACCAGCAGCTAAAGCTTACAGAGATACTGTAAAATTGTTAAGAGCAAATATATTTTGAATAGTTAAGACATACTAGAATCTGTGGTGTTGTTTTTTTACAGAATTCCTAAACACCTCTGGGCCATAAGCATCTAGTTCAATGTTTTTTCTACCCCCCACCCCAAAAACAAAAAAACCCCCAGAATTTGGGGATGATTTAACACATATACTCATGTTGAGGCTGATTCACCCACTAAAGGCAGCTATACAAAACTGAATTGTTTCAACTTCTAGAGTAACAGAAATCTTTGCTAAGGAAAAAAAGGCGCATTATCTATCTTTTTGTATATGCACATCTGCTTTCCTGGAAAAATGTGTACACTGATTCACTAGTATTCATATACTCTTCAGCTAAATATCTACTTCATGTATTTCATGTGTGCACCCTTTTAGATCTGCCTTTTTAAATGCTCACCTAAATTTTGTGAGTGTGATAACCATGTGTTTGCAAACATACATCATGCAGACACACTTAATATATAATTTTATATCCTGCGTATACATAATAATAATTAGAATAATCTTATTATTTATACCCCACCCATCTAGCTGGGTTGCCCCCAATAGTCTCCCATCCAAATAATTGATCAGGTCCACACCTGCTTGGCTTCACCTGCAATGCTGGAGCCTCAGGTATCCATGGACACATCTCCAGGCAGCCTTGATTAACTGCACCTCATTACGGAGCACACAGTCTGTGACAGATCTGAGGTTTGCCTCTGTGCAGTGTGCATAGCCGTGACAATGCTGGCAAATCGAAAATTCTTAACTGATTACTGTCCCTTTTTTAGTTTGAAAACCAGTTAGAGAGAGAAGACAGATGTGACCTGTATAGAGCAGTGAGATTTGTTTGGAAGAAGCTTCACCTTGTTCAAGCATGTTCTTTAAAAACAAACAAAATAAAATACCAAAAAACTGTTTCGCAAGTTTGCAGCCCAAGCCAGGTGTGCATGTGGCCAGGGGCGGAGGAAGGGAGGTGCGATGGGGGCAGGTTGCCCCAGGTGTCTTCGCTCAGGGTGGTGACATTCGGTGTGCTGCCGAAGCCTACCCCAAGCTGTCAGGGGAAGGGGGGAGCTGCGCCACTTTGCTGGCAGCATTCCCCCCTTCCTCCTTCGTTTTGACAACGGGGGGGGGGGGGAGCGGCGAATGTCCGCCCTCAGTGGCTCCCTCCACCCCCAGCTGCAGGGCGCACGCACCGCTCTGTGCACCCTAGTGGCTATCCTGCGCCTGGGAGGGCACCCTCTGGAGCACACCCACCCTGGGCAGCGCAGGCATATGCTCCGCCGCTGCATGTGGCATTGATAGGATGGCAACTATAACAATACACACAGTTTTCCGCTTTAAAAAACAGTTTTGTCCTTTTTTCATTAACAGAATAAGGCAAGGCTGATTTCTGAGCCAGCATTGAATTCACTGGTATGCAGATCTCATTAAGCTGAGAAGCAGGGAAGAATTCACTGGATGTTTTACTCAACTAAGCTACGCAACTATGTTTTACTCAAAATAGACCCATTGAAACTAACGAACCTCACTTAAATTAGGTCCAGTAATTTCACTGGGTGTAGTCTGAATAAAACACCCTCTCTCCCCCTGTGGCTCCAAAACATACTCTATATATATATTACATCTGTTTTTTCCCAAATTTGTCACAGAACCTATAAAAATACTTAATGGCAACTACATTCCCTCACAATGGCAATGCCTGGCATGTCCGCCTCGCCTTGCTAAACATCTTTCTTATGAAAACAACACAAGTTTAAGCTCTCCTGGCTGGATGATGCCCAGCAAGGAAGATGCAACGTTGTAAGAGACAAGGCATTGCTGAGCTCAAAGTCATTCTCATTGTGAACTTTAGATACTAATTCTCTTCATTTGAGTTAATTTATAATGAGAATTGCTTTTGATGTGAAAGCTTGTCAACTTGATTATCTTTCTGGTGAACTTGTACTATCTAATTATAATGAAAAGAAGGTGAGGCTGAGGAGGGAATATAATAATTCTATTTTTCAGACTCTTAATAACACTTCTTTCCCCACACATAACCTCCCCCACTGCTCCATTAATGCACATGGTTCTTACTTGTGGTTCCTAGTAGTTCTTTCTTGTGAACTTTATCTGAATTAATCAGCAAGGCAGCCTCCTAATACAAAACTGAGGCTGAGGTGTTCTTTGTATTGTTTTGCTGAACTAGGATAACAATTAACTTGTGCTTTGAGGCATCAGTTGGCAAGGTGTTTAGTTGGGTCCAGAATAGCAGAAGTGTAGTGTTTTTCCATTTGTGTCTGAAACACAGTAATAACATGATTATTGGAATACTGTATTTTGTACGACAAAATATGTAAATACACTTTAATATTAATCTCAGTCCTCCTGGAGTAATAAGTGCTTTCATTGTAACCTCTGCAAACTCATTAAGATATTTTAATGTAGCATGGTTTGAGGATTTTGTTTCTTAGAAAACTGCAGAAATCAAGCAAGATTAAATTATTGTAGAGCTTTGGTTTGTGATGCTTTCTATTTACAAAATGTTTAATAAACCACAAAAAGCAGAGACACTTAGAATTGGCATGGGAGCTATTTCTGTGGTCACTGAGTTTATTCATAATCATGCTCAACTGGTTTTGTTTGGAGGCAAGCCTACCTTGCCAGTTAGCAGTATCCTCGTGCATTAATTCCTGTTGACAAAAAGCACATGATGATTTCAGAAACGCAAACTACTCTGAATGTTGTGTTGATACATGCTGTTTGCACCAGCCTGGTGTGAATTGTCATTCAGCACACTATCCATTAGGTTTATGGTAGCTTAGCCATAAAAAAATGGTAGATGAATTTGGAAATATATTTTTTTTGGTCAGTATGCTACATTGGCATCTGTTGCATGCAACATACTTCCCTTAGCATTTCTCCAGCTCAGTGACATTATTTCTGCTGTTAAAACTCCATTATCATTGGCATGGAAACCTTGGTCTGCTTATAACATAGCTGGATACAGTGTCCCTTTAAAAATATGTTCTCAGATAATCCTGCAGCGTAGCTATGTTATTTTTCCATAGTTAGAGAGATTAACTACTCAGGAGTTTCATTGTCTTTAGTTCATTCTGTTCATTTGGAGCAGCAGGTGAGTGTTTATCTCCATTTGTCATTAAACGGGAAATGTGACTGCAATATAAAATGTGACCTTTTTTGGTCAAAACTACTCTTTGTTTTTGCTGTATAACATTTGCATTTCTCTTTGATGTGTTCCAGTATGTACTGAGTGAAAGTGTGTAGATTAGTATATAAAATGCTTTTCAGTCATGGATTTTAAGGCACTACATAGTAGGATCGTTACCATTTATAAAAACATCAGGGTAAAAATGTCTATCCCTACCCATTTCTTTTCCTGTACACACAAATGAATAATGGATGACTGTTGAAAGGACTTAAAAATGATAATCCTGGTAAGAAAAAAAACATTTTCATATTCAAAGCCTACCTGGTATTCATTTTTATGACACTTTCTAAATGATAGAATTAAGGATATGAGCTCTCTGATTGTGGATTGTCTGGGTATGCAAGTCTCTCTGCTAAGTGTCTTTTTAAAAAGAATGCTTTTGTTTTAAAAATGTAAAGTTTTGACTGTATTGAATTGTTGGATTTTCCCCCCTTAAAAAAAATAAAGTGTATATTCTACTAAGTACAAGATATAGTCACTGCAGTATATTGTTTGCAAACTGTCACCAGAACATAAAGATGTGGTGCAGATCCTTCAGCTGTCTCTGATGTCTGTCTGTAGGAGTTGGTGTCAATAATCACTTTCAGAAGTCTGGCTGTACCCTTGCTTCCTATATTTACAAGCTAGTTCTGGCCATGAATGAACACAAAAGTTTGTTTTATTTATATCTATTTCTCCTCATGTTTTTACCTTGTGAGTGTATCAGAAATACAGGCATACCTCAGAGATATTCCAGACCACCGTATTAAAACAAATATCACAATAAAGGGAGTCAAACTTCTTTCTTTTCTTTCCCAGTACATATAAAAGCGTTGTTTATACTTTAATGCAGTCTATTAAGCCAGACCCCCTGGCTGCAGGAGTGAGAGGGGAAAACCCAGCTCCAGCCCTAGTCCCCACCACTCCAGCGCCCAGAAGAGAAGCAGCAGCGTCAGGGAGCGAGCTTTCCCTGGAAGCAGCCCAGCTTGCTGCAACTACAGCCAATATCTGTGGAGCGCAATAAAGCTGAACAGGGTTGCTTCTCCTGAGAAAGAAAAGCCATGCACTGCGCTTCTTAAAATGTGTGTGGGCAAAGTCACATCCTGAGTAATCCCGCCTGAAGCACTTAACACTCCTAATGTTTATGGAAACCACCTATTTCACAAATGGTCTCCCGCAGCCTTTTGTTGAAAATCTTGAAACAAAAGGCAAAAAATTAATCTGTTCCTATATACTAGAACTGCCTTAAAAGGGGAGTTGGGATGGGACCTTTTGTGGGAATTAAAACTTCACATGCTGTAAAGAATCTATCAACTGTCTCCAAAGCACCACTAATCAATAGTAAGTTAATCTTCTTAAGCACCAGAAAGGTTTGCTTAAAAGAGTACTAAAAGCTTTCCCTAGCCTAGAGCATAAGTACTGAAGCTAGATGCCAATCATGCAAGTCAAATTACATCCTATGCAGATGGGAAAAGAACATTAAATTGCCTACTGGAGCTAGTCATGCCACAAGTCACTTACTGCCTCCTTAGCAATGAAGTCAGTTTCCAGTAGGGTAAGAAGAGGGGTCAGCAAACTTTCAGCAGGGGGCTGGTCCACTGTCCTTCAAAACCTTGTGGGGGGGGGGGCAGGAAATGAACAAATTCCTATGCCCCACAAATAACCCAGAGATGCATTTTAAATAAAAGGACACATTCTACTCATGTAAAAACATGCTGATTCCTGAACCGTCCGTGGGCCGGATTTAGAAGGCGATTGGGCCAGCTCCAGTTCCTAGGCCTTAGTTTGCCTACCCATGGGTAAGAAGATGTGGCAAACATGAACAAAGAGACAAAAAAAACCCCCCACTTGGTAGAGTAGAGTTTGCACAACATGATACCTAGATTGCCTCCCCCCCCCTTGCCGGATACCTGCCTCTTGCCCTCTGAATGCTGATGGGCAGTAGGAGTTTTGTGGTAGTGTTTGGCATTAAGACAGCAACTATTGATCATAAATGTTCTCGGGTTTTTGTTTTTGACAAATGGGGTTTGGATATGGAGGTAGAAGAAAGACAAAAGATTCAAACTTGGCTACTTCGTGCAACTTGAGCTAAATATGGCTTTTAAATGACAAAGTGTAGAAATCTTTGGGACTCGGAGGTCTGTGAGGATGATAAGCAGTGCTGTGCCTCAAAAAACTAGAATTAATAAAAATTATTCATTCAAAAAACTGGTGATATCCAAGGTTGGTCAAACTCTTGAGTGGATAAATTGAAATCATTGGAATTACGTCCATTGATTTTGATGACTTACACATCATCCACAAGAACTGGATTAGACTGTCTCCTTTCCGACAAGAGTGCTAAATGTTTCCAAAGGGACCTTTGCGGAAATAGGGCTATCTTGGGTCAGATTAAAAGATGCTTTTTTCAAAGAATTGAAGGTGGTTTGAAAGATAGATTGCTGCCTCTGTGTGTGTGTGTGTGTACACACACACACACACACTATCCTCCTTTTGGCTCTGCTTAAACGGGTTTTGCAGGATTTTATATTGGTTGCAAAAAACCTGCTTGATAAGAAGCAACAACGGAATCAATGAAATATCTGTCTTTCTTGGAAACAATTTCTCCAACCACTTCCAGCTTTTAAACTATTGTCTTTCTCCAACCTTGGAAATCAGTCTCTATTTTCCACTTTCTTTCATCTGACATTTGGTTGTAATGAGACACCATGGTGATACATTTCAGCTCTTCACAGTTGTCCTCTTGCAACTGAAGGAGCTGTCTTCTACATCAACCCCAGTCATACCACTGGCCCTTCCTCCAAACCAAATAGTTTTATTTAAATTGTGTTTATATATTTGATCTATTTGTATGCTAGCTTTAAAAGTCAAACCCTGTTAAGGTGGCTTCTGTTAAATAATACAAATACAATATCATCAAAAAATTACAGACATTTAATAAGCCAGTAGCAATAAACATCTAGCCACCTCCCACCCCTATCACACGTATATAGCCAAAATCAACTGCAACAAGAAAAATTCAAGGAAAGGCCAGTGTGAGCAGGTAAGTTTTCAACCCTTTTCTAAAGTCCTGAAATGTTGTGGTCTGAAGGAGCCCAGCTGGTAAAGAGCTATGGTGACAATACAGAGAATGCCCTTTTATATTCATCAGTTTAATTGCTCTGGGTGTCAGGCAGGTGAGAATGACTTAAAGGTGTGGGCAGGCTGGAATGGGAGCAAGGAATAATAAGAGTTTCATTAAAATTTAATTGTGTGATGAGAAAATGTATTCCAGAGGATGTGCTTCAGAACTTTTGTATTCTGGAAAGAGGGGCAGTTGCCTATTATCTGTGTGCAACATGGTTCATGTTTTTTGTTTTGCATCTCACCTGTCAAATCTCTTTTTTGGTGGATATACATCTCACCTGCCCCATTTTTGCTGTTTCCCAGTTATTCCGATACTATGCGGTGTCCCTCCACAAGTCTGTTGGGAGACTTCCATGTAGTATTTAAGAGTTTGTACCTCACATATTGGAAAGTTTAGTGCTTTGTTATTTTCATGTCTTCCTAAAATTGGAAGGATTTTTTTTTTTAAAAAATCTGCCTCGTTGGGAGATGAGAGAGAGAGACAGTTCTAAGTAGTGGTTGTTTGAATAAAAAACGGCATCTGAACTACCTTCTGCATAAGGGGGAGTGACACGGAAAGAGCTAAGATTGGTGGAAGTGAGTGGGCAGCTGGAAGTAGCAAGGCTTTAGTGTAAAAGTACTGGCAGTACTCCAGGCATTGCAATAGGTGACCTTATGTATGATTTACCTGGGATACACTTGGAGTTACAATGCTGGAGGCGACACTGATTTTCTGGTTTTGAACTTTGCTTTGGGAGAGGAGAGCACAGTCAGCAAGACTGACCTGAAAGCAGCTTCCCTCACCAGTGGGGCCAGTGAAGTTCAGGGTTACTGAACAACTTCCATCCCTTCTGATTTTGAGGGAAGGGGTTTAGATTTCGTTCTCTGTTCTGCTTTGACCCTCTCTGTTCTCTATTCACCTTTCTAGCCCTTGCGTCCAACTGAGCTTCTTAGTCTGAACAACTGACCAAGTAACCATGCAATCTCTCTCTCTCCTTGTCTCATGTTTTCAACCATATATTACTTCTGGCCATTATGAACCTTGGCTGCTTGCCCCGGCATTGGGCTCTTCACATGAGGCCTTGTTAGATCCTGGCCAAGGTCTGAAACTGGGGCAAAGGAGTCCAGGGAAATCAGGGGAGGGAGGACTCATCATCCCTTTCAACATGCAGGTCCCCCCCCACATTTATACATGTGCCCTCATCACGTTCATCTTACCCCTTGTCCAGTCTTCTAATTTGGTTAAGAAACGTTCGGCTTTTCTAATGACTCGCCACCAGATGGCGCTGTTGCAGCATAGCAAGTGCTGTGACCTTGTCCCTTTAAAAATAAATAACCCTCCCGATGGGATTGCACAAGAAACTAAAGGTTATTGATATGAAATGAAAGAGAAAGAGAGAAGCATACTGTTTTGACACTAATCCAGCCAAAGCTTTGCAACCAGCTGTCTTGGAATGGTTTTTATTTTCTTTAACTGAAAGGCAGTTAAAAAAATGATTGTAAATAAATAAACCTCCCATTAGCAAACAATCACACTTTCTTTCCTTTTATATGCCAGTTGAACCAGCATGATGGATGATCAGGCTAGAGTCTTAAGACTCTACATTCTGGTCCACTTCTTCTCGAGTTTGTTTAGTATGGATGACTGAGCAGTTTCAAGGATAATGAATTATAGAAAAAAGTCTTTGTGCCACAAGTGAAAAGGATTGCAACCCCAGGGACTGCCAGTCTGGAGAAGAAGGATCTAGGCTTGTCAAAACCAATCTGCATGGGGAGCAAAATATTTTTTTTCAGAGAGATATGTAGCGGCAACATTGGGCGTAGCCAGGATTTTTGTTGGGGGGGTAGGCCTTTTGTTGGGGGGGGGCAGAACTTAAGTTAGCTATGTGTTTTCATTTATTTTTATTGATGGGGGGCAGCTGCCCCCCTCTCCCCCCCGGCTACGCCCATGGCGACAACTGCAAACTGCATTGGCAAAGGACCTACTTCCCTGCCCAAAAGGAGATTATTCTTCACTCTCCCATGCAGAAAGTGTTCTGCATTTAGCCCAAATTATATAAATGAGTGTTTTGACAGATAGTACTAAGTCACAGAAGCTTAAGTGCTCTTTTCTCCTGTATTGTGTGTTAATTTAAAGTGTAGTGAAAGGGACCTTTATCCAATTTATCACGCAAGTGCTCTTGTAGCCCTATAAAAAGAAGGAAAATCGTTCCAAGGCTAACCCTTTCCTCTACAGCAGAGATGGGCAACCTGTGGTTTGCCATATGTTGGTGCTGGTTTATGATTGATTTAAAGAAAAGAATGCCAGATTCCTAGATCCAAACACGGGGTAGAATACTTTCTGGAAAGAGAGAGCCTCAGGAGAGATTTTAAAATGCAAAACACGCAGCAAAGTGAAGCATGGAAATATAGGCTCTTAGACATTTTAAATATCTCATTCTAAGTTGTTTACGGCGACTTTCCCTTTCTACCCTCTTAGAATTGAATAGATTACACAGTTTGGTAAGTTTAAAATAAGTGTACTTACAAAATCATCAACAGTCATATTCATGTGTTTTTCCATACAGCAGTAAAGAAAGCCAGGTTACAAAATAATGGTAAAAGTTTCTGAACATGCAGTCAGGACTTGGAGCAATCCGCTCACACATCCTGCCTAGTTGGATTCATATGGTGGAAGAGAATGAACAGCAGAAAGAAGGCAAACAAAATAGAATAAAATAACTTTCCTAACTGCCTTTACCTTTACCTATACCTTAACTTTTACCTAACCTTGTGGCATTTTAAAAATTCAATACAAACTAAAAGATGAGGATTAGACCCACAGTCTTGGGGTGGTACTTAATTTAGCTTTGTTACTGGAGGCCCTCATGATGTGCTTTGCAGTGTCTTTTCACCACCTGGTGTTGCCATGCCAGCCATGGCCTTCTTGGACAGAGACAGCTTAGCCACAGTGATCCAGCTCTGGTCATTTCCAGACGAGATCACTGCAACATGTTTGGTGTGTAGATTACACACCTGCGTTACCTGTGTATATACAATATGTATGAACATGTTGCAGACTTCTCAAACTTCATTTGGTTCGGAATATTATCATTATATATATTTATTAAATTCCTATCCTGCCCTGCCTCCCAAAGGAACCCAAAGTGGAAAACAACAAAAGTAGTAAAACAAAAGAATTAAAAATTACAGTGGTACCTCTGGTTACGAATTTAATTCGTTCTGGAAATCTGTTCTTAAATTGAAACAGTTCTTATCCTGAGGCGCGTTTTCGCTAACGGGGCCTCCCACTGTGCACGCCTCCAGCACATAATTTCCGTTCGCATCCGGGAGCAAAGTTCACAACCAGAAGCTGCTACTTTTGGGTTAGCGGAGCTCATAACCTGAAGCATTCATAACCAGAGGTACCACTGTAAGTAAAAGCACGTCATACAGTCACCAACTGGCACCAGGCCTAGCAAACATATCATGGCTGCCTGTTTCCAAGCATAATTGCAAGTGCTGATACTATGATCTATGGGGCTTTAGGTCTGGTTGCCTATAGAGCTGCCTTTTCTCACATCTACCAGCTGATGTGTTAAGATCTTTGTAAACAGCTCTTCTCCAGGTGTCTCTGCTACCTGAGGTGCATCAGGGGACATGGGAGTGGTGACCTGTTCAACTGTAACAACTCTACTTTCCCCAGGAAGCTTAGCCTGGCACTCTGTGTCTTTTGGTGCCTCATGAACCCTTCTTATTTTCCTTAGACGTTTAAAAATACTGTATTGTGTTTCATCAACCTCTTGTGGTTGCTGCATTAATTCAATGCTGCTGCTGTTACCATTGTTGTGTTTTTAGTGCGTGTGCTTCCTTTTTATAGTCGGATTGTTTTCAAAATGTTGTAACAGCTGCCTGGGATTATTTTGTGCTGAAGGTGTAGGATATAAATACAAATAAATAATGAAAATGTCTGCCTGCCATTAGCTACCAACCCTAAAATCTGGTATCCTCTCAAAACCTCAGTCAGTTTTGTACCACAAACTCCATTGGCCACTGCCCCTTAAGTGTGTACCTGACATTTTGAGTCATTAACACTAAAAAAGCAAGTATTAACTACTTGGCTGTGGCCACGTGCTTTAAATGTATTGTGTGAATGCATCCAGAGGTGTGACTTCCCCATGTGAACCTGATTTTTAAATTATTTTTATACCTTGATTTATGTTTAAATGCCATTCATCTCGTAGATCTAAGGTGCTTTGCATTCCAGGGTCATGGCTGCTACTATGTGATTTTAACATTGTTTTGTTGAGCTTTCAACCAGTCAGCTGAGGCTGTAAGTTAAACTGCTAATGAATGTAACTGAAGTACCTTTACTGGACAGCGCTTCCAACCGCGAGGGACCAATTTTATAGCAAGGAAATGGAAACTGTTAACAATGCAACATCAGACTGCATCTGAAATGGAGCTGGGTTAGGACTGAGGAGCAATTCTCATTGATTGTGCTACTTAAACAGCGGTCATCAACATTTTTGGAATTTTGAGAGAATGTTGAACCCACCAGGCACAAAATGGCTGCCACAAGGCGCCATGTCTTGATGCAAAATGGCTGTCATGAGGGCATGGCTTGAAACAAAACTGGGAATACTCTTATTCCTATGTAGCAAAGCATCAACTAACTGATTGGTTGACTCGGGAAATGAAGGTTTCAATTCCCACTCAATGATGAAGTTCGCTGGGCAATTTTCAGCCAGCCATTCTCTCAGCCCAACCTATGAGGATATAATGACATGCAGGAAGAACCATGTATAGCACCTTGAGCTGCATGGAGGATATTATTATTATTATTATTATTATTATTATTATTATTATTATTATTACACTAAAAAATAAATATGCCCTTCTGGGCAGAAAAGAAATGAGACAAGCCTTAAGGCAAGTGGGTATGGCATCCCCTTTGCCTCTTCCTCCCCAACACTCAATCAAAATACAAGAAACAAAGGGAAGCCAGCCCTCTCTCCTCTTCTTTCCACCCCATCAAAATGTACTCCCGAGCGAGGAAAAGAAGGAAGGTAGAGCCATCCCTGCTTCACTCCCCACCCCATGCCATCCAGGGCAAGAAAATGGGGGGGGGGAGCACCCTCACCATATACAGTGGTACCTTGGGTTACAAACACCTTGGGTTACAAACACTTCGGGTTATAGACTCCGCTAACTTGGAAGTAGTGCTTCGGGTTAAGAACTTTACCTCAGGATGAGAACAGAAATTGTGTGGCGGCAGTGGGAGACCCCATTAGCTAAAGTGGTACCTCAGGTTAAGAACAGACCTCCGGAACGAATTAAGTTCGTAACCAGAGGTACCACTGTATTTCCCTCTCCACAAATGAAAATGATATCCAGTGCTAGAAAAACGAGGAAAGTAAACCAAGAGGCCAGTGGGAAACCAATCATGCCACTTCTCTGTCCCCCAGAGGAGAGAAGGAGTTCACTGCCCTACCAACTGGAGTGAAAAGGGAGGCCCTTTCTACTCCCAGAACTGCTTGGCATGCAGAGCAACACCTATAGTTTCCCAGAGCGTCACTGGATGCCCCAAATCTCTTTCATTTTTCACAGAAATACAGTAAATTAATATTTACTGTAGTTCTATTTATGAAGCGTCCCCCTCCCCTAAAACATTACTCCCTTGGGAATTAAGTTAAATTAATATTTATGCCTAAAACTGCACCCAGCACAGTGGCAGGATGTTCTGAACTTTTGTCAAAATTTCTGCTTCAGACATTAGGCTGTTTGATTGCTCTAGACCACTTTTGGTGTTTAGGAGGCATCTCTGATGACAACGAAAAGTCCCCTGCCTTCTTCTGCACCTGGTTGATCTGCAGACAGGAGCTAGAGCTATTTGCCTTGGTGCTGGTTGATTCAGCAACAGCCAGCCCAGGGAGTGGAGTGGATGAGCAGGGCTTTTGAGAGAAAGCTGGTCACATGTAGCCTCTTTAAGCAGGCATTCTCTTGCTCCTGACCATCTGTCTCTCCCTCTCTGTTCAGCTGATGGGGCGATTCTAGGGGTGTTAGATTCCCTATTCACTATGGCGCAGTTTCCACCAACATCCTGCTCTGGTCGCCCTGGGTGGGAATGGCAGTGGAGTGACCTTTCTAATATTACTACGAGAGAGAGGGGACTGCCAGTACTGCGGGGAATGGGGATTAAGGAGACGCACCAAAGTCAGGAAAGGGGGGATGGGTGGTGGCTGAAATGAGGAGGTGTACAACCTTTGGTGTTTGAGGAAAGATCTGCCCCAGCAGAGACAAGTGACAGCTCAGGCGACCATACTTGCTTGCTAGGATGATGAGGCACCTCCAGAGTCTGACCTGGACGTCAGAATCTCCAGGTTTACCTCAGCTTTTTAGTGTTGCTGGTTGTCTAACGAAGTTACAGTGAAGGAATTCTTGTACTCCTTTCAACAAAACTTTGCAATATCTTATTCCTCTGCTTGGCACTATGAGAAGAGCTAGAAGAGACGGGGGGGGCGGCGGCAAGAGATGAGCTATAAAAATAGCTTTGTCCGATGGCTGCGGCTGTTCCACTCACTGCCTGTAATCCACCCTGTGGCATCCTGGCTCCCATGTGCACTGTGTGTTACATAATGGGAGACACTCGGGCATCACTTCAGCCTCAGAAAAGGGAAAGGGAAAGAGTGACGTGACATTTACACCGCTTGCGCTTCCCAATATGTTCCTCCAGCTGGGCTTTCCAAAGCATGTCAATGCTGAGCTGCTTTCAGAGGGGTTGATAGGCACCCAGAGAGCGTGAAAATAAAGCATTTCCATTTTGCACCAGAGGGCAGTGGCGGTTGACGTGGGTAGGGGTAGTAGAATGCCTTGCTCAAGAATGAATATAATTTGAGGGAGCAGGAAGAGAGTCAAAGAAAAAGCTCTAAGGTGTCCTGTTAGGAGTATTTGCTGTGGAAAGATTAAGCCATTGGCAAGTGTCCAGGGACTAGATTGCTTTGAATGAACAAGCCATTTTATAGTCTATAAAACATAGTACTAACTGCCACATGCTCAAAATAGGTTTCAGTGTTTGGAAAGGGAGGGCTTAGTTGGAATAATACATGGGGATTTGCTCGTGTGGGGAGGTTTGCGTGCACCCCCAAAGGAGTTAGGGCTGTGTACATACCATACATTTAAAGCACATGACTTCCCCCTGAGATACCAGAGAACTGTGGTTTGTTGAGGGTGCTGTGAATTATAGCTCTGTAAGGAGTATAGTTCAGTGAGTGTGTGTTTTAGATGTGTGGTGTAAAATTGGGCCTTTCCTGGGTTAGAACAACTGGCCAGTGACCTGCAGAGAGTCCTGTCTTACACACTCACTCAGACACGCACACACAAATACACACACTCTCACAGTCCAAGCCTTCTGTCTCCTCACATTTTGCCATATGGTTTTCAGCTGAGTGGAGTACCAAAAAAGAAAAAAGAAAAAATACTGCTTCTCAGCTTCACTTTTGGCTGCTGTTGCCTCCCAATGTCAAGCAGCACAAACTTCTGTGAGGCTTCCTGCCAGGAATACTCAGCTGCAGCAAAAGGGGTTCCCTCTTCTGTGTTTCTCTCCTGGAAGTTTTTGAGCCACTCGTCCTAATTCATCCTTTGAAGAAGGATCTGGAACTGGTAAGTGCTGAGTAAAAAACAGGCCAGTAAGAAAGTTCCAGAAGTCCATATGGGGTGGAGAGATGGGGTTGAGTCCAGAAACTCTCCAACCATGGATCATGGAATATTTGGTCAATTAATATATAGAAGAACAGTACCAGAGTAGTATGAAAAGGGCAATTGGTGAGCACTCCAATATTCACAGTAGGGCAATTCCTTTATTAGGATCAACCCAAATGACCTGCTAAACACTGGCCTCTTCCCATGCAGTTGCAATTAATGTTTTGTTGGCAAAAGGTAATCCAGCTTGGGTTGCACGTAAATGTCTACGGCCAGACTCTCTTGGGCCTGCAGTGATGAATCATTTTATTTTAAAATTTAATATGCATGTGTTTGAACAGCATCTGTGGAATCAGACCCACACGCATACCATACAAGGAGAAACAGCAGGGCTCTGTCGATGGCAATCAAAGGACCAAATGCTGAGTGTTTACTTTGTCCTGGCTGCCTTGTCTGAGATCAACAGTGACTGTAGATTTTCTCATTGTTCCATTGGAATAATATCTATCGATTAGTCAACAGAAGTGAGTCCAGTGTGCATATAGTTCAAGTGGTTTTGTTCATTTCATTTAAATCCTCTGGTAGTGTTGGGTGGGAAGCGAAAACACAATTTGCAAGTAGGCCAGTCTTGGTTGCAGTCTTTTTATCCCAGAGTTGATCATTTACATTAGTGGGGAGGTGAAGACAGCTTTTTCAGGGCTGGGGCCACCTTTAGGCCACACATACCTCATGGGGCCCACTTATTAATAGCTTAATATATATTTGTATGTGGTT
Organism: Podarcis melisellensis; assembly: GCF_964234715.1. Classification (NCBI taxonomy): domain Eukaryota; kingdom Metazoa; phylum Chordata; class Lepidosauria; order Squamata; family Lacertidae; genus Podarcis; species Podarcis melisellensis. Next base: position 45,340,625 of record NC_138542.1, on the reverse strand, counting down.
GTGTTGTTTTTGCAACCTGTGTAGTTCAAGCTGTGACCCAGTAGTGGGTTCCAAACCTGCAGCAATTACCTAACGACGTTAGGTAATTGGGTTGGAGTTGCAGCCCTAACTTCTGAAATAGGTAAGAGGAGCCTATGGCCTTCCAGTTGTTGATGGACTATATCCCTGTCCATTGGCCATGCTGGCTGTGGAAGATGGGGAGCTGCAGAGTCTGACAACATCTGGAGGGTCGTAGCTTTCCTGCCTCTGTTCTAGAAGGCTTAAAGGATGAGGACTGGTGACTCTATAAGAATGTTTCAGCCCTTCTAAAGTAAATATTATTTAGTGATATAGTTAAATTACCCTGGCGTAGTGCTTTACAATAACCTTTGCTCTGCTCTATTCTCATTGGTTATGACAAGGAGAGACTCACATGACTGGAGAAACTTTCCTGAGCAAGTTGGATTATGAGCAGCTACTTCTTAAGTTTTCTTATGTTTAAATATTGCTTTACAGAAACAGCTGCCTCTGAGAGGACTTTGATGAGGCCCCAGAGAAGGGAAGTGGGGGGTGATGTAGGATGGTTTGTCCCTCCTGAATATTGTTGCCTCATTGGATTTATAAATAACATTCTCAATACCTTGGTTGCTAATTGTTTGTTAAGTATTTCCAGAAAGAATGAAGCAATTTCCAAGAACTATCATCATTGGCAAGGGAGATAGTTTGCTATGGAAGCCTTTTCTCCTTCCATATGCCAGTTGTTCTCTACATTTCCAGTAATTTTTATTAATTGTCCAAGATCCTCTCTAAGAAGAAAAATAGGCATTTACAATCTTAAGTAGTGCCATGGATATGAAATGAAGTGCTCCTCATAGGTAGTTTCAAATGCTTGGGAACAGTGACCCCAATCAGCAACTGTGCATGGCAGAAAGGCTGCAGTTACTGGAATGTCTCCAGGAAAGAAGGGTAGTAAGATATGGCGTTGGGGTGTCAAATGCAACAGTCAAATGGCAATTCCCCATTAATTCAGCACTGAGGTTGCCAGCCTCTTTTTCCAGCAAGGTTTTTCAGCCTTTATCAGATGCATTAAAGGCATAAATTCAACATTTCAGCCTTTTCCTAGTATGGAGATACAGTATTAGGAAATCTCCTCCTCCTCCTTTTTCCTCCAGGTTAATGTTTTATTATTAATTCAATAAATATGTTAAGAGCCAGTGGCTTAAAAACTTCAGCACACAACAAAGATACCAACAAGTCTCAATATCTGTAGACCCACCTGTCCTCCAGTTATCTGTTCCCTCTCCATGCTCCAGTAACAACACGATTGAAGTTATGCACAAGCCACCCTATGCTGTGCTATTCAAGAGAAACCAATGTGAGAATAAAAGCAAGCTAAAATAAAGGGGTTGGAAGTAAAAAAAAGCTCTATTTTCATTAGCTATTCCTCAAATGTTTAAGGAAAGACTAACATGTACAGTGGTACCTCGGGTTAAGTACTTAATTCGTTCTGGAGGTCCGTTCTTAACCTGAAACTGTTCTTAATCTGAGGTACCACTTTAGCTAATGGGGCCTCCCGCTGCTGCTGCGCTGCCAGAACACGATTTCTGTTCTCATCGTCAAGCAAAGTTCTTAACCTGAGGTACTATTTCTGGGTTAGGGGAGTCTGTAACCTGAAGCGACTGTAACCTGAAGTGTATGTAACCCGAGGTACCACTCACTGTATTACTAAAGCTTAGCAGACTGCTGTTTTTGATAGGTCTCCCATTCTTTTACCGCTTGGCGCTCTCTGCCTCTAGGGTGGGGGGAGATCAGAAGGAAAGCTGAGCAGCTCTGCCACCACAGAAGCATCCCTTACCTGGATTGCTTCTCCAGCAGTGGTGAGAGTAATGGGGCAAGTGGAGCACCAGTGGGGGCACCGCCTCTTGTGTTTCCGCTGCCTGAGGCTGCTGCTTCACCTTGCCTCATGGGTGGGCTGGCTCTGGTTTCAAATGTGATTTAAAGGTGTAGTGTGAATGCAGCGTGTTCCATACATGTTTTACTTCCTAGGCGGCAGTCTGTGCTAGCTGTGGCTTTGTTGTGGTCCTTGGATGACCCAGTAAGATGGGTCTATCCAGATTTCCAAGAAGGCTGAGCTGCCTCTCTGGACAGGGATCAAGTAAGGGTAGAAACACAAAACAGATGACATGCAGGGAACGAGTTCTTTCAAGTATGTGCTGGGCACAATCCTGTTATGAGCTCTTCCAAACTACTTTTTCTTTTGCATGATCTGTTACAGATAATCTCACAATGGCTCTTTCAGACTGCATCTGGTGAACTATTGCTGCTTAGTACTCTAGATTTTTTTTTCTTCCTTACCTGCCCCGCCTTGTTCACAAAACTTGCACCTCAGTTAGGATACTCCTGTAACATCAATAGTAGTTGTATAGAAGAGGACATTTTGGCAAGAGACAGCTTTCATCTAGGGTTGGGGGCAGGAGGAAAGGGTGAATTTGATGGCATTTATTCCAACTTTGGACCTGGTCACATTTGCATCATTAGTTACAAACCTTTCTATTGCCTTTCCCCATCCACAAACCCACCCACCTAAATAGCAACAATCTCGAAGTGCCTTTGAGTGACTGCTCCTCTTACTGTGCAATCTTAGGCGTGCTTACCTTAGAACCAAAGGCCCTCTTGGAGCCAGAAAGATGGACATTGAATTGCAACCTTAATGTAAAACAAGTGTATTTCTTATTCCCTTGATGAATTGTATGTTCTTTGGCATCCTGGCTAGCTAATGTTTCAAACTGGAAAAGAGAAAACAGCATCTCTTCTATGTGGCAAAAGTATTTTCGCTTGGGAATCCACAGGCTGTTTTTAATTTGAACACATTGTCTTGCTTCTATTACATGAAACACTTCTGCTGAAGAATTGCCTTTATTCAGTATGTGTGACCCTCTTAAAAAGCTTTTGAATGGTCTTTTTTTGGGGTGGGCAGAAGAGCAGGTGGGGGAAGAGGCAGAAGTAGTAAATCGGCTGCTAAATCTTCACCTCTGTAAGCCAACATGACCTTTCAGTTGGCCAAGTGTGCAGAATAGAGGTCACAGGACTCAGCCAATATTTGGGCAAAATGACACCAGTCAAATCTGATCCATTGGGCAGGTATGTATTCTAAAGATTCAAACCGTGGCCACGAAATATATCTCTGTTGAGAAGACGACAGGTGAAGGGTTAACTTGTAGCAGCCGCCACATGCAGCAAAGGGCTCTCCTCTCTCTGCCTGCCAGCTCCTGGAGACTAGCAGAGAGTTAAGGAGCTGGGAGTCTGACGTCAAGAGGGCCAGAATAGAAGACTCTATTTATAGGGCTGTTCCAAAGGGAATGGGAGACGCACAGAGAGATTGTTCACTGGCTTGTGCTTGCAGGGTTGTTTTCTCTGTTCTTAACAGTGCAGGCAGCTGCCCCACTAGCTGGCACAGCTGCCTTGTTGGGAGGGAAATGGGCTCTCTCCACTGGCCACATTTGGTCTGTATGTCCTCCCCATTCCTTTCCTACACTACCTCATAGAATGGTTACACATCCTCCTAATATAATTCATTTAGTGTCCAAATGCAGTACTGGTACTTTAAGTATATGATAAATCTCTTTCAGTGAATAATTCCTAGCATTTTATCCTGTGACCTACAAGTCTTTAACCCTTTTCCCAAATGCATGGGGGCTGGCAGTGGTGAATGAAAGGTACTCTGTTTAGAATCCGAGGTGTTCCTTACATGTTCTGAGGCTGTGATCTGGTACTGAAAACAGATACTTGCAGGTAAATCCATCCCGGTCTTGACTCATGTCAATATTTGCTCATATTCCCAGGAAAGAGTTGCAAATTCTTTTGGGAACTTAAATTACCTGATTGAATGTTGTTGCCATGTTATCTGTTTCCTTGTCTCCATGGGAAAGGATTGCTAAAAAAGAAAAGAAAAAAATAGGGGCGGAGGAGCCCTCAGGCATAACATCTGTGCAACCAGTCCTCTCTCCAGGTTATAAGATTTATGCAAAAGCAAAACACAGAGTCCTGTGCCCTGTGATACCACTGTTGCCATTTACTTCCAAGCTTTCAGTCCTATCGTGGAGGATGGCACAACTGCAAAATGCCCTAGCTTGAACACAATGCTCCTTTGATATTTTTCCCCACAAAGTTCCAATCCTAAAGATATATTTACTTCTTTAATCTAGGAATAATCACTGTGCTACTTTCAGTCTCTCCTCTGCAGCATTTTGAGTATGCATAATCATTGCGGAGTTCCGTTGTTGCATTCCCTTTTGTGCTTTTTGGCAATGGAACAAAGAAGTCTTTCTTCTCTCCTAGTTATCTGACGTATGAAGCAGAAATGTGTGTTGTGATCTTCGTTTCCACCTAGAGATTGTAGTATCTTTTAACTGGAACATAGCATATCTAGCCTTTACACACACACACACACACACACGGGAGCTTATAATCTCTGCAGCAATCTGTAATACCAGCATCTGGGGCTGGATTTGGGGCACATGCAGCAGCATTTGTGATGTCAGTCTAATTTGTGAATGAGCGTAAAATGGTTGCAAAACCATGAATCCTATAGGCACCCTTGTCAATCAGTCATGGTTGATGGCAGCTCCCTTTACTTCCTGCAGTACAGTCATTACACATTACAAAACTCAAACTGACACCAAAACCAGCATCCCTCTAGTTTTTGGCTTAGCCAGGGTCCAATGTCATCACAATGTGTGAATACCCATCATTGGATGGTGGGGACAGGAAACGCACACTGTAATGAAGCCCATCCAGGTTGGCCAATGGGCAGGGATGATGGATGTTGCAGTCCAACATTTGAAGGAACACAGGTTCCCCACCCCTTCCTCAAGGACTAACAAATTTATAAAGACATTATGCCAAGCAATTCTTCGTTAGCTTTCCTGCAAAACATGCCTATCCTCCTGAAAGAATGAGGAGTACACAGTAAATCAGAGACAAAGCTCAGAGCTAATCAGAAAAATATATAAGAGATCCATTCTTCTATATGCTCCCTAAAATTCACAAGGAAAGCTTCCCTTTGCTTTACCTGTTGTGTCAAAGTCAGGATCTGTTTGGGGGCTATTTTGGAGCCTTTCTTGATTCCTTTCTACAAGACTTTGTGCAGCAGAGCCCATCGTTTATTTAAGATACAAAACATTTTATCAAGGGAGTGGATTGTATGCCTCCGCTTACATACTGATCTAAACACTGCTGCTGCATGCGTTTGACATTGTGATGTGATGGCAACAGCAAGCTGAGACAGATTCCTGTGGGTTGTTCATCCTCTGCCTCCTGCATAAGAGAGGTAGAAATGTGACTTTCCTTGGAACTCTGGAGACACATATTGTAGATATGAAGCCACATGCACACCACATATTTGTAGCGATATTATGCCACTTTAAACAGTCATGGCTTCCTGCAAACAAAGAATCCTGGGAAGTACAGTTTGTTAAGGATGCAAAGAGTCATCAGAAGAGCCACATTACCCCTACAGAGCTACCATTCCCTGGGAAGGGATGGACTGATTGTGCTGTAGGGAATTGTGATGCTGAAAGACTACATGGCAGCTGTCGAGACACATCATTCCAATCATTAGCCAAAAGAATTGGAACAACCCAGCAGCTTCTATCCCATTTGTGGTTGCGTTTGCTGAGCACAAGTTAAACGTAATAGTATTGCTTGCCGGGATATAAAACACTTCTTCTACTCATGATTTATGGATTGAAGTTTTAAATATTAACACAACATAAATAGGCCAAATAGCTTTTATCTTCACTGACTCAAAGGCTCTTCTTTAAACGAACATAAAATCCTTCCTTTTGTAGATAAAGATGCCCATCTGTATTGCTCATGAATCAAGTCTCATTTACTTTGAAAAACTTAAATCACACTTGCCATGCTGGGAGGACAGTAACAAGCAATGATACTTTTTTCTGGAGTCAGATACAGAAACCTGAAGGTTGAATTGAACTTTGCTTATTAGCTCTTGTTTTGTCTTTCCTGCCGCACACTTCCCATTCTGTCACTTGTTGATCTCCTGGGGCGGGGGGCAAAGCTTGGCCTTTTAAAATTAACGGTTATATCCCACCATTCCTCCAAGGAGCTCAAGGCAGAATACATGATTTCTCTTACCTGTCCCCCCCCCCCCAGTCAATTTAAGCCTTGCAACCACTCTGTGCTGTAGGTCAGGCTGAGAGACCACCAGCCCTAGTGTTTCACGGCCAAGTAAGGATTTGAATCTAGTTCAGCACCAGTGGACTCTCCTACTCCTAGTCCAGCATCATAACCATTACACCACAAGAAAAGCCCGCTGGGCCAGAGCAGTGTCCCACCTAATTCTGCACTGTGTTCTCAGTGTGGCCAACCAGATATCTATGGGCAGCCTGCAAGTGGGTTCTGAGTGCAGCTCCTGCGGTTTCCAGCAACCGGGTATTCAGAAACATACCGCCTCTGGCAGTGGAGGTAGAGCATAGTCATCAGGGTTAGTGGCCACTGGTGGCCAGCTTTATTCTCCGAAAGCGTGTCTCTTCAAAAACCATCCACGTTGGTGGCCATCAACTGCCTCTTGTGGGAGCAAACACACCAGCTCTTGGTAAAAACAGGGGGCTTTATGGAAGCAGGCCTTAATGAGAACATTGCTCTTTGGACATGAGTACCCCATCCTCATGGGACGCGGGTGGCGCCGTGGGTTAAACCACAGAGCCTAGGGCCTGCCGATCAGAAGGTCAGCGGTTTGAATCCCTGCGACAGGTTGAGCTCCCGTTGCTTGGTCCTTGCTCCTGCCAACCTAGCAGTTCGAAAGCACATCAAAGTGCAAGTAGATAAATAGGTACCGCTCTGGCAGGAAGGTAAACGGCATTTCCGTGCGCTGCTCTGGTTCGCCAGAAGCGGCTTAGTCATGCTGGCCACATGACCCAGAAGCTGTATGCTGGCTCCCTTGGTCAATAAAGCGAGATGAGCGCTGCAATCCCAGAGTCGTCCACGACTGGACTTAATGGTCAGGGGTCCCTTTACCTTTACCCCTCACAATGCTGAGTTAAAGAAAAATAGAACCTTGCTGCAACTGTGTTACATCAGTGACATAATTTCACATGGTTCCTAAAGCTAAAGTAGAGCAAGCCATCTCAGCAAAGGAACACATTGGCCTGCTTTTCAAATATGCTGATCCTTTCAAAGGCAATGAGCCCTGCAAGTGACTCTGTGCATTTGCAAATAATAATCAGCAATTTTTTAAACATGCAATTGCCCCAGAACCTACAGCTGAGTGTTTTTGCCTTATTTACAGCCCAGGTTTTGTTCTCACTGGGAATGACTGCAATATTAATTAATGCTAGCCATTCATTACGGAAGTCAATGAAGTTAAAGGAGAGAGAAAAACTAGACGAAATTGTTTCTGATAAGCACAAAAGGTTGTCTAAGGTGACCACACTGTGAGGTCAGCACAGCAGAGGTGGGGAGGAGCAGGAGGCCTGGAAGCGTAACTCCTCCAGCGAATTAGTGGAGGCGTCAGGGTGAACGAGACTCATTCAGCTTAAGTTGGAGAGCAGCCAGAAAAGCAGAGGTAAGAGCACAGACAGGCACTTAAGGTTTTAAGGCTGCCTATCCTTGGCCCAGGCCTTTCCTACTTGCCTGTGTTTTTGTTGGCAGACTTAACATCCCCAAACACAAACCTGCATTGTAGGGTATAGAATTATCACACTCCTGAGCAAGAAACATAATGTACAGTGGGGAAGAGGAAGGATGTTATGGAACTTATCTTGTTAACTGTTCATTTATACAAGAGTCATGAAATGTGTGCATTAGCCTGAACCATAACCCTTGAAGGTGAGGCCTGATTCAGAGGGACCATGTGTATTCTGCCACTCATCCAGCCTATGACATGCCATGGCGTTCAGGAAAGACAAAACTAACTTAGATGTGCCAGGAGACCAGCTCTGCCATAGGGAAAGGGAAAAGGAACATTAGATCAGGATCCCAGCATGTAGACTGAATTGGTTGGGGGTCTTGCACACCTAGGAAGCCTGCTTTCCCTCCCTCAGTTAATTGTTCTGCCTTTACCCACTCCATACTTCCAACAAGTCCAGCCAGCAAAGTTGGCATTGGTACATTTTGAATTGGAGAGATGCAAAGGTTTACACTTTGTGGAAGCCACACCACCTTTCTAGTGCCTGCCTGCTGTTACAATGATGTAAAGGGAGGGATCAGTCCGATTCTGATCTGTGTCAGTTTCACATATGCAACTCAGTTCCACCCAGTTTTTGCATCAGTATGCAAATTATGAAACTGTACCAATTCATATTTAAGTATACATTCTTGTCTGTATTTTCTACACAATAGGTGAATTTCTAAATGCATCTTCCCTAAAAAATATTTCATTTTCTTATATTTGGATTCCACCGTGACATACATGAAATTCTCAGAAAGCCATGTTCGGTCTATCAATGAAGCCTGTAGGAACGCATTCTAGATGGCAGCTTTACAGTTGCAAAAACTCCACATGGTGGAAGCACAAAGATAAAATCTGAGCCTCTTCCTTAACAGGGCAACTGACATTTTTACTCTGGTTTTTAATTAGTGGTAGCTAACTTGGAATTTGGTATGGATCTTGTTATGTTTTGTAAATTGAAAGTTTTAACATGACTGATACTGCTAATATGTACATAAATGTAAAAGCCAGCAAACTTAAAAAGTAAAACCAGTAGATAGCCTTATTACTATTTCTCTGGGTTTTTTACACCAGCCCCTGTACTGTTGGGGAACAGCTCAAAAACCTTAAGACATATTACTACATCAAACTCTTCTAGCTACAATGGATTATTTAGCAAAATCTGGGCTTGCAGTGCTGTAGAATGCAAGGCCCTCTGTGAAGCTGTGATTTTCCAGCTGCTATTGTGTGTGGGAAGCATGTATCTCTTATTTAAATTTAATAATCTAAATAATTGAGGCTTCAGCAGTCCTACATTCCAATTCACTTTCTCCAGGCCTGTTGCTCTGTCTTCACATCTTAAGCATTGCAAGATCAGCCTTCTTTTCAGTTCTCCGACAGCCCTCCCTTGCCCTTCATGGATGACTCATGCTGTAAGTTGTTGTTGCCCTAAGAGGGAATGACAGCAAGCAGAAATACCAGTGCTGTTGACATTATAACCCATGCTCAGGTAGGATCCCTCCCTCTCAAATGACTCAATATTTCAAATTCTCTTAACATGGGAGTCCCCTGTGATGAATGTCTAACCACCACCCCACACCCTAGCTTGGGAGAAACTATCCAGGAGTTTCTGGAGACATGTTAGAACTTGGTGCTTTGGCTAGGCTACCAAAGCACTATTGTGACCAAACTTGGTATAGTTTGTTACTTAGAGGAAGGCACTTAACTTGAAGAAAACACTTTTCCTTTTTTAGGTGCTCATAATGGCGGCTTCTTAAGTGCTGCATGACAAATACTATACATTCTTTCCAAAATACTGGCTTTCTAACCATTGCATGCAGCTACAATCAACACTCAAGCAACGTTGAAACCATCATAATACTATTTGCACATGTCAGGACACCAAATCCTGAAGCACTAGGCCAACTGAACACTTAAAACGGTCTGCCACAAGAAGCCCCTAGTGGCGATTGCTACTGCTACCCAAAAAACCTATTTTGTTTAATCCAGGAATAAGGGCAGTGTGTTGCGGATCCTAGTTGATTTCTGGACATGTCTGACCTTACAGGGTAGCAGGGGTAGTAGTATTACAAAACTCCAGTGAAACATTATTTTCTGAGTTCTTGGTTGGTATAGCATTATGTAGTAACATGCTTTCATTTTATTCATATAATTAGGGCACTTTTCGAAATTTTGTTACGGTTAACTTTGTATGCTCCGACAATCACTAGCACTCCTCATGCTGCCATGTTTTAAACACTATTTGGAAGCAAAGCGAGTATTTTCGCAAAGCCCTCCAAATGCATTTACCAATAGCATTTGGAATAACCAATACACTTAAGGGTTTTCTTATATAAGGCAGAAATTTTAGAAAATGTTGGTATCCTTTAAGGTAGGTGTTGTCTCATACACCCCGACTTACTTCTAATACACAAATGTTAAGTCGAATCTCACTGAATTCAGTCAAATTTACTTCCACATAGAAACACTGTGGTAGAAATGTAGTCCAATTAAAGATGTAATAGCCAGGAAAAGGTCATGGTGCTAAACAGCATTTTCTGCTTTATATACGGCATTCAGTGGCTTCCAACCATACTTTGGGAGATTTCATTGCTGCAACATTTCCCGTTATCATCCAGGTGGCTTTCAGCAGGTATCAGTCACGTCTGGTCAGTGCTATTTCTGCAACGAGCTCCTCGCTCACCCTAGAGATGTCTCAAAAGAGCTGAGCCTGTCTTCAGGACATTTATGTTCTGGCTTTACAGTACTGCACCCATCTGGAGAAATGTTCCTCCCAATCCCCCCCCAAATCTATTCCCCACCCTTACAAACCCTTATTGCCCTTGCACAAACAACAGGGACAAGAGGCTATTATATATCATGCTTTTAATACAAACTTAAAAAAATCTGGAACAATAGAAACTGTACAGATTTGATCAACCTTTGTTGTTTTTAACTAAATCTCTAGACACGCCAATGTCCTGTTCCAAAATATTGCACAACATTCTGAATACAAAACTCTGATTGTATTCCTCCTTCGCTAGAGAAAAAAGAAAGAAAAAGAACGAAACCCCCTCTGGATCCCTACTCAATGGCCCCCTGCATGTAAGAACCAAAAAACCAAACAAGAACAGCATGGACCTCTGCATTAAAAAACATACATAATTCTGTCCTCTTTGTGTCCATCCATACTCCAAGATCACACGTTGCTGATTCGCTCTTCAAAAAGGGTCAGGAAGGAGGGAAGCGAGGGGAGAAAAGGAGCTTTCACTGCTGCTTTTTTAAAATTTTCCTGAAAAAATATTTTTTTCTCTCTCCTCTAAGAAAAAATCTTGAAAAGAAAAAAGTTCAATTTTTTTTTACGTTAGAAATATACATATATTATATATACCTCTTACATTTTACAAATGTAGCAAATTATTCAATATAAACGGACAACAAAAAAATTAACACAAACCCATAAAAATAAAAGTTAAAAAAAATCTCTTTTTCTTCCTAAGAAACCAGGTAAATTAGTGCAGGTTTTAAAAATAAAATTGAAGCTGAACGTCTAACTCTTGAGACAACAAGACCAAAAAAGAGGCCGTGAGTTTCATTGTCGCCAGCACTGGAAATGCTTCTGAAGCACGGTATGTGTTCCTTTAGGAAATACAGAGGTTGGTCCTTCCCCTTTTCCTCCTTATGAACGCAGACTTCTTTTCAAAAAGCAGTTAACAGGATAAAGCAGTGTTTAACATCACATGTTGCAGGTGCTAGTGAGGTTCTCTCCCTCCCTTCAATATACTTAAGCCTGAGAAGGGTACATAACCCCACCCAAGGCAGTGGCTCAGGGCAGCGTTCTGCTGCATGTGGAAGTTCTCGGCGGAGATTATGCTGGGCAGATAGGGAGCCAGCAGCTCTCCTAGGGAGGAAGTCCAGTGTAAAAGCATGGCAGTCTACAGTACATGTTGAGGGGAAAGAAGTGGGTGGCAGTGGTAATGTTGGGAGTGGGGGTGGGGTGGGGGGAAGACAAACAAATGTGTTTACTGAAGAGGTCTAACGTGTTTTGTTCAGGTTGAGGACTTCTAGCTTCATGAAACTTCACCCATCACATTACTGCCCAATAGTATCTTCCCTCCTCAACCCCTTAGTGGCTCACAGAAAACAGGCAGAATGCAAATAAGTTTTTTCTTTTTTAGTGTCCTTTTCCTCAGCCCAGCAAAGAGGCAGGGGTAAGAAGGGGTACAAAGAAACAAAAAAAGGGCTCAACTTGGGGATACCTAGAGAAGAGCTCATGCATAAGCCACATCACTGTGGCCTGGGCAGGAGACATTTCCCATCCATTTCACCGAATGATCTCTAGTGCATCAGAGTTAGGCATCCTTCACAGGAGGACAGATGCTTGTAGCAGTTAAGGCTCATATACAGTCCTACAGGGAATCCTCAGTTTAGCTTAAGTGGAAACGCAAGTCTCCAGGTCAAGTCACCAGAGAGCTCTAGAATTGTAGCTTATTTATTCAATATGACTTTGCCAGAGAAGGTGCAAAAGCAACACTTTATACACAGTCCAAACCATGCTGTTTGGGTGTGGGGAGGAGATAGTGATGGTAGAGAGAATATGCCTAGAGTATGTAATCCACAGCCACATCTATGTTATCTCCTCTAAAGTTCTCTCTCACCCCTTATCGCCATAGATAAGTAAACGTTTGGACTCAGTAATTGTCTCACAAGGCATAGATGGGGAAAGGTTTGCCAATCATCTGCCAAAAGAAAAGAAAAACTCACTCTTGAAGGCCACTACTGTCCCTGTCTTCCAGGCTGTCCTCTCATGACAGAAAAGGGAGATGCAGGGAATACCATTAGGATTCCTAGTTCAATAGCAACAATAAGGAAGGAGAGACTCTACATTCTTATCAGAGAACACTTTCTTCTCACCACATGTTGAGCAACATTCTACAGCAAGCCCACTTCATTCCTCATGCAGAGTCTCGAAATGGAACAAGTCCAGACTGGACCTGATATGTGGGGCGCTCTTCCGTACAGGAATGCCTGCTTCCTTTCAAATGAAAAATCATAAGGTTTTTGGTCAGAAGTCTTAAGAGACATGAGATTCAAAGTGCAAACCCTCATGCTATTCATCCAGAAAGCAGTCTGCACTGTAACTCCCTCTTCCCTGCCAAAAAGTAGTGCTATCATAGTCAAGAGCAGGAAACCATTCTTTCCATGAGAATTAGTAACCAAATGCTCGGCTGTCAACAGAAGAGCTCAGAACCCCATAAACCAAGGCAATTGGTCCAGAGGAACATCAATGGGGGCTGCTCAGGCACAAAAAAACCCTGGAAGGCCAGCTCTCACTCCTACCCTTGAAAGAGAGTGCAATATACATGGATCAATTTTTCTCACAAGTCAGAAGTGTTTGCATCTAGAGTCCTATTTATACATCATAGCATTAGCAGCTGACACGGGATCTAAGCTTCCCAAAGAGTACATCTAACTCCAGACTCTTAAGGGGGCTAAGGGGAGAGGAGGTGCTTATAATGGAAAACTGTAGGGGGGATAAACCTGTCCCAGATGCTACAATGCTGCCCCTTCCAGCATTCCCCTGAAGCTAGAGGGGCTAAGGCCTTGCCATCACGTTAGCACAGGAAGAAACAGAAGCTGAGAACTTTGTTCTACTCCCATTTTGCAATAGGAATACAAAAACTGAGTTATGAGAAATGAATACATTTGCTCCACTGTCTGGGCCTCTCATTACACATTGAGAAGCCCAGGCCTACCCTAGGAAGTGCTTGAGACTTCACACATCCAGAAGCCATCTAAATCATCCCCCATCACTCCAAAACAGGGAGGGGGGAAATCAAGGTATCTGGCTGCAAGGGACATGACAGCACCCTGAAAAATGCCATCCTTGCAGTAAGAATATTTGAGAACCAGTTCCAAGAAGCAGCATGGGACATAATATAAAGTGGCTCTGGCTCCCACCACTGCTGGGCCGGAACAATAACCTTCCTCATTAAGTGTACAACAACGGATAGGAAAGAGCACAGGAAACAAGTTTAAAAAAATAATCAGTGCTTCAGCAGCGCTTCCTGGCATGACACAACGAATCAGGATTTGTCTCTTTCCAAGAAGCTATATTTATAAGATTTCAAATATTTCTAATTATTTTTTCTCTTTTTTTGGAAGTTATTTTCCCCAGAATACTCTCATGGTGGTCAGTTGGCCAAAACCACTGGCTGGAACGACTGGCTGGGATACTGCATGGCGTTCAGATTGTAGCTGAGTCCTTCCACGAAGGGTGTCTTCTCCAGAAAGAGGCTGTTGGTGCTGCCCCCAAAGACCTGAGCCATGTCAAAATTGCCGCCGCTGCCACTGGCACTGAATTGGGATGCAGGAGGCATGCCGCCGGCCTGGTTTTCGGTGGCTACACCATCAAAGAAGAGGCTGCTAGCTCCTGGCGATCCACCATTGTAAACAAACTCCTTGGCATTGGGGGAGAGCTGAGATTGAGGGGCCGTACTGCCCCCGATGAAGTTCAGAGAATGCATAGACAGGGAGAGACCTTTGTGCTTCAGCAGGCCATTGGTGGGCGACCTGGCCAGGCGCTGCTGCTGCTGTGGTGGAACCCCTGTGCCATTGGTGGCTGCTCCAGCTCCTCCTCCTTTCTTCATCTTGGTTGAGCCAAACTTAGTGGCAGCAAAAGTGGCAGTGGTGAAGGTAATGGGCTGGGCAGAGCGAGGGATGAACGTGGGGCTGGGTGACTGGCCAAACGATGGGGATGGAGAATTGGACAAGGAGTTGTCCTGGCTGCCAATGGGGACGAACACCTGAGCGTCAGGATTGAAGCTGCTCTTGATCTCCTTGTCCAACTCGGCTGCACTGCAGCCCTCGCTGTCATCTAGATATAGGACCTTGACAGACCCTTTCTCACCAATCTGGTAGGAGACCTCAAATGGGTCAATCCAGACACTCAGTTCTTCAGGAACATTGGCCCGCACATCCTCTACAGCCAGCCCACTCCGCTTGGCTGCCATCTCGACTACGGGGTCCACCGTCTCCCCAATGTGAACACAGCGGTAGCCAGAACCCTTCAGGGGCTTCTCTGGGTACCAATGGCCTTCATATTTTTTCTTCAGCAGCCGCTCTAGCTCTTCACCAAACAAGTCGGCCCGCCTCCGTGGAAGCTTGTTGTACAGATATGAGATGATGAAGTTCAGAGCAACTTTGATCTCCAGATGCATACTCCCTTCACAGCAAGCAAGGTAGGGCAGTATATTAAAAATAGACAGCGGACACAAACATAGACGGATTTTGGCTCCAAACAATTCTGAAAAAGACAAAGAGAAATGAAATGTAAGGTGGAAATATTGTATCTTTAATACTGCTGCAGCACAATAGTTAAGACTTTTAGTTGCAGAAACTGATTCCTGAAAATTCAACATCTTAACTGGCAATAATAAATAAAAGACTGTGCAAAGTGCATTTGCACCTTGACAATTGTAAAGAAGAATATCCCTTTATGTGTTTAACACATATACATTTATTTGGTTCTTTGTATGCTGTCAAACATTATTATTTATTAGTTTATCTCTAGACCACTCACCATCCAAAAATTGCAAGGTGATATACAACATAAACAGCTGTAAAACTACACAATAAAAAATACGATAGATCCTTTAAAAAATCACAGTAAGTTAAATGTTATAAAGTAGATCAAACCAGCAAAATATATACACCCTTGGAGTGCCTAAACTTCCTTCAAGAGCCTCAATAAATAAATACGTATTTTTTAAAGTGCCTAAAATTGCTACGGAGACCAACTGCACCTCTAACGAGAAGGATTCTCATAACTGGGGTGCCACTAGAGAGAGGTGTTGCTATCTGGACAATGCCATTGATAGCACCACTAGCAGAGCTTTCAGGTAGTTGCTACAGTCTTAATGAGTCAAAGTTTCATTTTAAGACACTGGAGCAAGGCAGATCAATACATTTCAAAAGACAGAAACTAGTTTAGTAGTGATTCATCCCATTGTGATAATAGCAGCGATCCTTGACATTGTAATATTAAATAGATAACAAAAAGCTGAAAATGTGTTTCTTCTGAAAATAGCTTCAGAAGGTCAACTCAGATAAACAGAAGATAATCCTGGATGGAACTAACAGTAGCTTCTGATCCCAAGTGATATAAAAACAAGGCATACGTTCATCAGGAAGACTCAGGAAGGTTAGTACTATGTGGCCTGGAAGAGAACTTTAGGTCAGGCTTTCCCAACGTGCTGACCTCTAATATTTTGGTGTACAACTCCCATCATCACTGACCACTGGCCAGTGATGAAGCCCAAAACACCTGAAGGACACTAGATTACGGAAGTCTGACTTAGGTTCCCAAACACCAACTTTTCTTCTTCTCCCCCCCCCTTTTTACTAACATTCTAGGAGATCTCCAATCATCACTCATTCTATTAAATACAACTCTAAATGCCCCAGAAAAAAATAATAGAAAATGAAGGATATTTCAAAAGAAAGCTATATGCATTATCTTGGCAGCTTAGAAATATAGAGACTAGCTTTTTGCTTCCTTAGGATCACCTATAACAAGTGGCTACTAAAAAAGCATGGGCAAAGGACACACTCCAAACTTCAGGCATATATGTCAAACGGCTTCTTCTGGTGTGGTGTTTGGAGCTAAGAAGAAATCTAAGCTTATCCTGAAGAAGGAACAAAGAGACCTCTAACTACAGCATTAGGAACAACAAAGGAAGCTACTGGATAAGTTTCCATCTTACACACCATTTCTGAACACTTGTGTCAGCTTATCTGCCTACAGTGTTCGAAACTGCCCTGGTATATGAACAGCTAGAATTAGACAAAATGGTGTGAAAGAAGGAATTAGCACACAATGACTGTACAAACTGTACACAGGTAAGATATTGAATTTGCTACCAGAAGATGTAGTGATTATAGGTGGTGATTCCTTAAAACCAGGGTTGCATTCGCCAAAAAGAATGCCTAGTTGCCATTTTGGGGCCAGACAGCTTGAAAGTTATATTTTTCAAAATGACTTTTTGGTTCCTGAAATTCATTCTGATTGTGCAAATAAAATATAACGGATAGAATTCTACAGGATGTGTTGCATGTGTGTGAAAACATTCAAGATCCAAGGATTCCCAGGCATGCATCTTCAGATGGTGAAGATGGCAGGCACCATCCTGGCGCCCGGGCATCTTCACCTGGCTGTAAGTGGCTGATAGCCAGCTGCAAAATGCACCTGGCGAATTTCAAACACTGGCCACCACCAGTATTTGAGAGAGTAGACAGATTCATGGAAAGTAGCCCTGTCAATGGCTACTAGTCATGATGGCTGTATGCTGTTCTCCAGGATCAGAAGAAACATGCTTCTGAAAGTTGCTGGGGTACAAGAGCAGACTATTGGGCTTATGCTGTATTTGTTCCCATAAGCATCTGGTCGGCCACTGTAGGAAACAAACTGGATTTTATGGGTCTTTGGTTTGAACCAGCAGGACTTTGTGTTACTGTGTTTCACTAAAGCGATAAAAAACTAAACTCTGCATTAAGTATGTCCACAGAAACCTATGCCTGCTGTATTATCAAGTTGCAGCAAATAACAGAAGAGCTCTCTAAAAAACTCCTCTGAATGCAGTCTTATATCGTTGACCATGGCCTGACCGCTAACAGCACAGCCCAAGACCTTGGAGCTTGTTTTTCAGGAGTTACTAAACCGTGAGAAGTTTTATCACAGCTATTTGAATGTGCTTCTTAAAATGGAAATTGCCACAGGAGAAATTTGAGTAAGGCAAATTTCTGAAAGGTCAACTAGAAGCAGAACATTTTCAAGCTAGGCAGTCAAACAAACTCTTTAAGATGGAGCCTTCCAATGGATTTCTGGCTAAAGAACTATTGTTAAAGCAATGATCCTCAAATTTCTCCCCCCACAGAGCCCCTGCGGGTCTTGGCAAACCCCTAAATTCTGTTTATGCCTCTTGCAGCAATTATAATTATTTGTAATTTTATTATTACATTCGTATACTGCCATTTATCCAAAGATCACAGGGCAGTTCACAACAGAATGCACTGTGCTAAATACTATATGATTTTTAATTGTATTTTTATTGTTCCTTCTTTTCTTATATTGTTATTTTGTTGTACTACAGTTTGAATTTCATAGGATTCTATAGAATTCCTTCACCAGCATGCTGTGGAACACCTGAATGATACTCAGTTTGGGAACCCCTACCATAAAGCACACAATCAGCTTGGAACAGAAGCTCATGTGCAAGTTCAACCCACACCACCCTCAGTAAACAAATAGGCTTACTTCTGTGTTTATTCCACATATAGCAAAGTTTCAGTCTGCTGTACTGAAAGCCTAGCAAGCTTGAGAGGGTAATACATGACTGGCATTAAGAGACCTTTTATTTCTATAAGGATGCCACATTTTGGAAACTACTATAATTCAGATCTGATAGTATTTCTTTCTTTCTAAAGGGACACAGAGCTGTCTACAAGTATGTTTTCAGGAAATAAACTGTTTTTGCTTATGTACATGCTGGATGCCTTGGTCAGAATATTAAGTTAAAGCTCACTTCAGAGTAATTATGCACAGGAGTAAATACCACCAAGTTGAAAGGGACATACTTGCAGTTAAGTGTACAAAGGATTGCAACCTTCAGACCTAAATACCATTGTCCTGATTGAGGGGTGCTCTTTCCTAGTATAGCTTTAGGACAGGCATCTACAGCTGGAGAATGGAAAGACTGTCTCTCACAGGAGTTCCCTTGTCCATCTGGCTCTTTCTCTCTCAGGGAAATGAAAGGAATGTATTACTTTTCTTCAAGCAGAACTTTGATGGTTGTCAGTCTTCAAAGATAGTACGAAAAACTACAGATATCTAATCTTCTACTCTTTGGCTATACCATGCTGCATTTATCACTACAATGATAAATTAAATGTTTGTGTTACAGCATCTATACAAATAATAATAATCAAACACTAGCTGACCCCACATAATTTAGCACAACAGTCTAAATTATTTTAGAAAAAAGGTCCACCAAGGAATATAAATCTAGCTTACATGTCAACAAAATAAGCTTTATATCCATCAGGATTCAGTAATCCCTAGGCTGTTAATATGGCAACCTACACAGGGGACGACTGCAGGTGGCAAAGCATAACAGTCAATACGGAATCCCTTGTTTTCTCTGCAGAACTTCATCAATAAAGGTGCACGTTACCTCAGGACAGCCTATGGTTCTGAAAATATCAGAGGCAAGTAGCAATTTATTTTGCACGAGACAATTACAAGCACATGACACAATGTGGAATAATGAGCTACACAACATTTGCCTATGATTCGATGCAAGAACAATCTCCGGCATTAGGGCATAATGTCTCAGTAATACAGGCATTGTCAAGGTACATCACTTGCACATGAGGAAATTCTACAGTGGTCCAATCATACTGAGTAAATACTTTAAATAATGACCTTGTCAGTTAGGTTTCTGACCCGTACACAAAATACGGCAATTATTGGGGGTCAGAAAGCGGTACAACACTGGCTTCATAAAGCCATCATTGCTTTATCCCAATACAGTATAAGCCAGAATCTCATAATAGTCTCCTAACATTTGCTTGCAAGCCACACCCAAGCAAAAGAGCAACCTTAGATTCAGTTGACCCCACCTCACCAATGCACCCAATTTCAGAGGATAATCTGAATTAAGTACAGATGCAATACAAAGCGACAGTGCCTGGGGAGGGGCAAGCCCGAGGAAGACACGTTCTCGATCCACGATTGCACAACCCACTCCCTCTTCTCCTGCCAAAACCTCCTGCGTCTGTGGGCGTTATTTGCACAGGGCACCTCCCTCCCAGGCCTCCTTGCGCACGCAAAACTGGCATTGCCGTCCCGCACGGGGACCTGCTCTCCGCCCGCCTCCTGCCCCACAACTTCAATAATCGCCTGTGCCAAGGTCCACGGATGAATGACCCAGCCAGGGAAGCCTCAACACCCATTAGGGCCGGCCCCCTCCCCTCCGCTCTGCCTCGACTGGAGTGTCCCGGGAGTTGTACTACGTAGCGAGCCCTGCTTTTCTCCTACACGAGATGCAGCGCCTGGGCGAGTGACCTACTTTGCCTTTTAACTACCCTTCTCAATATGCTTTGCGCCAAAGCTGGCCCAGACAGCGAGCGCCTGCTCAGTGGAGCACGGCACAAAATTTTCCAAGGCGCATGCGCTCTCTGTGCTCGATTGCTCAACGCTTCTCCCCCCCCCCTTCATCCCCCCCCCCGCCCGGCCTCAACATGCCATCTTGCATTGTTGGATTTCTATGTGGAATAACTAATTTCTCGGCCTCTTTCTCCCCCGCGCGGAGAGGCGGCTTGCGGGGCGGGAGATGGATTAAGCGGAGGAAATTTCAATCAGGGCTTATTGTTACGGTTGCAACTCACATCTGCTCCTGCTGGGTAGCTCAGAAGTAGACAACACCCCCCCCCAAAAAAAAGACACACCAACACACACACACAGGCAGAGCTGCTAGGCCTACGAAAGAGAGACCTGGGCCAGGCGTCCTTGCAATACTCGAAAGTAAATCCCCGCTGGTTCAAGTGCGCCTTGAAACTGACAGCCAAGGCACCAAGCCGGGAGATGCGGCCCGCACTGGGGGGCGAGGAGGGGGAAAGGCCGCTTCCCCTGTTCCCTCCCCAGCCAGCAGCCGGCCTCCCCCCTTCCCGAGGGAAGCACGCACCAAAGAACCGCTTGCAGCCTCCTCTTCCTACAGGGAGCCCCCCCCCCAATATGGGCGGAGGCCGAGGAGAAGCGTAGGCCGAGTGAAGGTGATCTGGCCCTGACCTTTGCCTCCAGGCTCTGGGCTCTCCCTTCAGGGCCGCCCAAGCTTCTGGGTCACAGGCGCCCCCGCCCCATAGCTGAGAGCCTCCCGAAATCCCCCTTCTCAATAATGGGGGGCGCGGAGGTGACACCCCAAAATTAAATTCGAGGGCAGTGCAAAAATGTGGCTTTGGGCTCCAAGCCGCCCCAGGCCCGCACCTGCAGGGCCCTCCGAGGCAGATCCCTGGGCCTAATTTACCTCACAGGGTGGCTGTCACGATGAATGAGAGGAAGAAGACGGCCAAAGGCCCTTCCCACACCGAAAGCTGCTCCCCAAACCGAGTCCAGTGCTGCCGTTTGGTTTTCCTGAGCCTCCCCTCCTCCATCCCATTATTAAATCACTGCGGGAAGGAGAACAAGTTCATCATCCCACTTAAGCTGTGCGGCTGCGGGAGGCTGGATTTCTCCCCCCCCCCTTTGTAACCCCGCACTATAATATAAATATATCTGTATTTGCTTTGTTTTAGGTCTGCGTTTGTGACATAAGGAATCCCAAAGAGGCCCCCGGGGCTCTATTCCGAGGAGGGAGGGGGAAAGAAAGTTCGAGCACAAAACGGGCTGGAACCATCTTCTTTCCTGACAAAAGCCGAGCTTTTGAGTATTGATCCGGATTAAGCGAAACAGAAACCATCTTCCTGGCTCGCTCGGATCCCAAAGATCCCCCACGGCCACCCCTTTCGCTCCAGCCCTGTTGGTGTTGTTGTTGTTACCACCACCACCGTTTACATTCTTAAAAAGGATCGAAATTTTCCTCCCCTAATTCACCCGAACCTGGGAGGAAGGCAGAGAGGAGGGTTTTTTGCACGATAGGTGCTCCAAGGACTCGATCATCGCGAATTACCTGAGGGATCTGGGGTGGCTGTTGTTGTTTTGTTTTTAATCCACTCCGGTAAAATGAGTAAAAACAAAATGGTGAACCGGGGACATTTTTCAATCGTTCAACCCAAATGACTTTCAACCTCCCTTCACGATGAAATGAAAAACATTAATCGCTTTTTGGGGGGGGGCAAAGAGTGCCGTGTAAGAGACACAGCGCTATTAAGACTAAGGCAGGGATTCATTTTTTTCCTCCTTTCTATTAAAGGGGCAGAGCAGATCTGCCTACGATGATTTGAGCAGAAGCCAGCCCTTCTCTCCTTGAGAGAACCAGAAGCGGAGTTGGAAGACTGGCGGCTTCTGAAAATCTTATTAGCACAATGCGATTAATTCGTTCCTTAAAGGAATATACGAGGCGCAGCAAAACCCCAACGAGATAAGCCGGCGTGCGGAAGAAAAACATCGTTCAAGAAAATATTTAAATGGTGTGACTATGGAAATCGTTCCTCTTCCTTTGCCCTCATCACCCCTCAATTCTAGCAATAAGCCGTCACTTACTTCTTTTTTTCAGCACCAGGTGAGATGGTTTGGTGGCTTCTTTTTCTTTCCAGGGTGTTTCTTGGGAGTTCCTCTCTCACAAAGTGCTGATATGGTGGTGGGCGTTCGATTTTTTTTATATAAAAAAATTAAATGGATGCTGTTTTAGATAACTTCTCCCCCTTCTACAGACCCAATCAGAAGTGGGGTGGGGGGATGTTGACTGGGGCGCCCCCTACTTCCTTCCTTCCCTCCCTGCGCAGGGAACCTAAAGCCACCCTCTCCCTGGCCCAAAGTGAGCAAAGTAAATGAAAAGTTTCACCCTTAGCAACCCTGCGCATGGATATTCCCTTCCACACCCAGGGTGACGCGTCCTGCAAAGGACAAGGAAGGGGAGGGGAGGGAGGGCAGGCTGGAACTACTTTCCCAAACACTGGCTTTAAGTTAACCCGTTCTGCGCCGAGCGCGTTATATTGTTGTTTCAGATGCTTGGAAACGCCTCCCGTCAAGAAAGTCCGTCATTTGCCACGGATATTTATTTATTTTTTTGGTACGTTTTAATGAATTTCCCCTCTTCATTCTGTGACAGGCAACAACTTGCATTCAACCCTTCAGAGAACCCTCCTGAGAACAAACCAAGGAAATTTTAAATAGATTGGACCCCTTTACTTACTTCCGAGTAAACCTACATAGGCTTAGGCTGCATGAGAGATCAAGCTTTTATACTGAAGACTTTGCCCCTTGTAATCTGAGTTAATTAATCTGCAATAACTACCAACAAGCTTTCTTCCACACACACAATCATTTATGGAGACAGAAATGCTCCCCGCCCCTAAGGATTTGCTGAAGGTGGGAAAATTCCATATTTCCCACCCTTAAGCCTCACTAATAGTGTGAGTGGGTGGTTAGCACCTTTCACCACCAATTAGTGAATGTGAATATAGAGACAAGGGTTGGTAATTATATTTGATTCTACTCTGCTACCTTCAGTTAGGGCTGAGAAAGATTTCAGACTAAAGCCCTGGAGAGCTGCCAGGCAGTGTGGATAATACTGAGGTAGATGGACACATAGTCTGATTGGATATAAGGCAGCTTCCTGCCTCTGACAAATGAAGCAAGAAATATTGCATAGCCTAATGGTATCTAGGCATGTTTATTTGGAAGAAAAACCCATCATGTTCAGCGGTGCTTCCTTCTCCAGTAAGAACCATAGCTTTGAACAAATATACACCTCTTCTGTACCTCCTACTTTACTCCATTAAATGTTTATAATGTTTGTATGTCATCATACCAATGAAGGATATTTGACTGAAACTGAACAATCTCTCCCACTGAACATTTTGGTTCACCCAGTCCTGTAACCCTCCAGCCTGGAGCTGTCAGGTGCCAACTCCAGCCTCAGACGGCACAGCCGACAGGGGTGATAAGTGATGTAGTCCAGCATTAGAAAAATGCTCACTGCAGGGTCAGCCCAAGACATTTTGCAGCCTGAGGTGCAGCACAAGATGGTGTACTTCCATTTGATATACACAATGCAACTGGGCTGGTAGCTGGGTTTTATTTCATCACTGGCAATGGGGCAGTGGCCTCCGCCACACCTGTGGGAAGCAGGTTCATTTAGAGTGGCCAGGGCCATGTGGCAGGCGGAGCTCTGGCATCCAACAGCAAAGAGTGAATCTTGGAGCCAGGAGGAATGCCTGTGAGGCTGCCTCTGCTGCTTCCTAGCACCTGTTGCCTCATATGGCTAGTGGTAAGTGTAGGCCCTGTACAAAAATTGGGTTCTGTGCTTATATTTTTTTAAAAAATAAACATGTTGCAGAAATAACATTTTATAAAATGACAAGCTAAACATGTTTAGGATGGATTTGTAGATGAGGGCAACAGTGCTTGTACCACGGAGTAGGACCACTATTTGCAAACACATATTCAGTTTAGTTAAGAACTGCTTAATGTAGGTTAATTCTTATTATAAAATATGTCCATAATTTTAGTCCACTAAATCAAAATCGTGTTGCTTCCCTCATTTTCATAAGTGATGGGCTTTTTTTCAACCAAGACAATGATAGTAGCAGCTGGCTTAATTATGTCATAAAAGTGTTTCTGTGAGCTGGTTCAGTGAATGGAGGATTATAGTCGAAATTTTGTTCGTATCGACTCAATTGGCTCTTAGAACTTGTTTATATTACATTTACCTCTCAGGAAAAATCCACCTGCACTTTAAACATACAATATTTTGACAGGTGAAATTGACACTCTATAATACTTGTCTCTGTAAATCAAATTAAATACCCTGCACTGCAGATTTCACTCATCCTTTCCCATGCATTGTTCCCAAACCTGAAGTGGGTGTAAGTGGGGTAAGCTTTTTAAATTCCTTGTGGCCATTCTAAGGAGAAACCACTCTGAGGAGGCTGGGAGAGCAGTTTCAAGCCATCTTTTCTAGGATCTTAATTATGAAGTTCCTCTCAAACCTCTGCATGGCGAGAATCTTCTTTAAAGAACAGTAAGATAATTTCCTTTTGAGGGTGTTCTGCAGAATAGGCTTACCAAGAGAGAAATCCTATACATCATGTATACTCAAAAACAAGCCCCATTAAGTTCCATGGGACTTACTCAAAAGTAGCGTTTTCCAGACAGGTAGCTATGTTAGCTGGTTGCTGCAAAAACATTGAAGAACCCTGTGGCACATTAAAGGTAAACACATTTATTATGGCATGAGCTTTCCTGAAAGAGAATCGGTTTCATTAGATGCAAGAGTCCACTTCTTTGGTGTGCAACGGATGACTTGTCTATATCTAGCATTGACAAAGTGGTGTTGGTGCGGAATCGGAGACAAAAACCTATTTGGCTGTTGTTCCTGTAGCTCTTTCGCGGAGCCATGCCCTGCTAAAATAGTCTTGTCATAGCAGGAAATTGGATCCCCGACCATAGGATCTTTCAAAAAATGGCAGCTGTTAAGTTTCTTTAAAAGGGAAAGAGAGAAGGGAGGGTTTGCCCTTGCCTGGAAACCGTGGGCTACGACTTCACAGCTCTGTGGGAAGCTTAAAACTATCTGCTTTTTGAGTGCATGAACTTTCTTAAGAAAAAGCTCGCTTAAAATGCGTGAGGTAGTCTTGGCCCCTTCCCCTTCAATCTATGGAGAGGGCACTCAGAGACACATTGCGCAGTCTCAGGATACGCTCTCGCTTCACAACAACCCAGACCTTTTGCTGGCATGGAAAACAGATCCTGGGGCTGAGGGATCTCTGCGATCCATTCCCCAAATACTGTCCACCCCAATTTTCTTGGGAGTTATCCCCGTGGTTAAACCAGACTATTGAGTTCTGCGTGTGCGTGAGCGTGTCCTATTCGTCGATCGACAAAACCAATTTTATTTTTTTCATTGGAATCCGAGCGTAGAATATACGTATTTATTTGTAACACGGTGGCATAAGGGGTTGGCGTGCGCCATCAGATCTCCCCACTGGCTGCCTTGCGTTAAAGCACGCGAACTGCAGGCTGCACAGAAGCGCACCTCTATTTCCCTGTTTATTTTCATCCTTCAAATGCCGGAGGGTATGCAAATCAGCTCACAGCCCCTAAACAAAACCCCACAAGGCACGGATGTCAGATGGCATTTTAACTATTCATGGAGCACGTTTCCCCGCTCTCAATTGCAGGTGCTACTCCGCACGATTCAGGGACTACTTTTTCAGCACTGCGCCTGTGCATTTGACTTCGTCGACGTAACTTCAGACGCAAGCACTGAGATAGGCAGAACAACCTGCAAGGTGTAGGAGCGCAGGCTGTTCTAAAAATAGCAGCACCATGCTAGCAACAGCCTTCCCATTGGCTGGAGTCGTTAGGGGGTTCTGCAGATTGGTCTGCTGCGTTAACCAGTAGGCCTAAAGCGGGGAGGGGTCGGCGTGTTTTGTGTGTAAAACTGGAAAGGCAACAAGGTTGCTGGGAAGTGTAGTTTTTTGCCTGTAGGTTCCCGAGGCCTGAAGTTGCCAAACGAAGGTTAAAAACAAGACTTAAGGAACGATGTGAAGCTGTGCTGTTCAAAATAAAGGATATGTTGTATTGTATCTGCTCCCATGGACAAATGTGCTGTTTAGTATGTGTCTCCATAGAGCATTTTATTGGTTGTTTATAGGGAGGTGTAGAGACACATTCTGTGCATCTAAACCCCTATTAGCGCAACTATGGAAATTCTATGTTTTTCTTTTGCCTGTCTGCATTGTGCTCAAGCAGGAAAGCAGGACAGGTTTAGACTGCCCTGTACGAACCATTTAAGTCTTATAGTAGATAAAGTGTCTCTCTACTCCTTATTTCTCCTATTCAGAGTTAAGCATGCAAGAGCTGCATTTACTACTTACAACAAAAGCCAGGGGCTTTGGCAAAGTCCTAAAGCCAATAGAAATATCTTCTACAGCATTCATGTTACTGATTTTTATTGTATGTTAATATTTATTTATCACACCTCTACTAGAAGCTCCAGAGATGTAAACAAGCATATATATATACAATTTTGCCAGTCACATAACCAGTGTAATCCTAACTGCGCTTACTCGAAAGTCCTCATTTCAATGTGGCTTGTTTACTCAAAAGCACAGTTCAGTATTGAGCTGTAAGGCTGCATTCTTAAATATACATGCTTGGAAGTAAACCTCACTGAAATTAATGCACCTGCTGGGGGCATACCATGGATGATCAATTAATATGAAATGAAATATTACTTGTATCAATAGGATAATTTGCCATATATTATTAAAAATAATTTTTGACATGTTTTAAATCTGGATTACTATTCCTGTTGTTCATTGTGCTGCTCACCTCCATTCCACTCAGTGGGACGTTTGTAGTTTCCTATGCATAGTAGGAAAACTTGGTGGATTGTGCCCAGAGTGAACATAACAGCTCCACCAGTTAAAATAACAATGCATTTGTCCAACAGGAAGTTAGAAAACCTGCTAATCCAGACAACAGAAAAGTAGGACAGAATTAATATACAATTATACCAATTTGACTTAAATGAGACTAAATATTATGTCCCTATCCTAAACACACTTGATGCAGGTCTTTTTAAATTCAAATCTCATTGTCCAGAAGACTAAATGGAGCGCTCAAAAGGATATGTTTTTCAGATTTCATATCGTCAACTCAACCTACATCTAGTAAAATGAAATTACAGCAGCATTTCTATATACATTTACCTGGAAGTGTCTTATTGAATTCAGTGGGACCTCATTTGTTCCATAAAAGTAAATGGACCTTAAGCTCATTTATAGCACAGTTCTATTAGAACTACTGTATCTTAAATCCTGGAAGCTCATATAATTAGAATGTAATAAATGTACAGCCCAGTATGCAATCTAGCATAACAGGTTATGTTCTATATGTAGGCTATATGATCATCATAATCATTATGTATATTAATAGCAAACTCAGTTGCTGAGTTACAACGGCTATGTAGCCAAAACGGGGCTACTGAAAATACAAGAAGTAAAATATCAACATGCTTGAGAGAACCCAAAAATAAGCAAAAGTAGGGGGAAATAATTATTTAAATTGTAATAACATTTTGTTGTAGGCCCCACTTGTAATTTCATATTCTTTTGCCAGCATATTTTATTGTTTATTAGGCAGACAATGTTCCAAATGTTTAAATAAAGGCAATGAATTTCCCGACACACCCAGAACTGTCCACTGACATACTATGTAGAGATGCCTCAAGCATTAATTTTTCCATGGTTCATATGCTCTTTTTACAAAGGTGAAATATAATATTCCAGTCATCTATGCTATACTTGAAGGAACACATGCACCCTGAACCACTATGCATGTTTATGAAAAAACAGATCCTTATATATTCAGTAAGGCTTGCTCCACAATACATTGAAATGCAGCACACACGTCTATTCTCAGATATATCCGTCAATGATTGCATCTATATTTCTATGATCTTTTCATCATTTGTATCCATTAGGAACCAGTCAGGGAGAATTAGGAAGACAAACTGAAATAGAAAACATTTTCAGCAAAGACACACAATTTATTATTAAATCCAGCTATTCCTTCTTTTGTTTCTAGTAAACCAGCCTTACATTAGACTGACCAGTCCAGTTTCAAACTCACACTGCAACTTATGTAGCTTTTCTAACAGTGCAATATCCTATACATGTCTACTCAGAAGTAAACTCCACTGACTTCAGTGGAACTTATTCCTAGGCGAGTATAGGATTGCAGCCTAAGATTACATTTTAATTGATTTTAAATTGGATGAAATTGTTTTGCAATTTTTTTTTAATTTCCCAGGCACATGGACAGTCCTAATGGTATTTTATTATATTATTAAATCAGTTTTTAGTATTTAGTAATTTTATGATTGTATTTTTTAATCTGTAAATTGCTTTGGAACTTTTTAGTGGAAACTACCACACACATTTAATACACTTTAAAAATAATCCAGAAAACTTAGTTAATATTGCTGCCGATGACTGAATAAATCCTATTCATAGGAGAGAGGAAAAACATTCCTTCCACCATACTAGCTTTGCTGTGAGTTTTTAATACCAAGAAAGACCAGTCAGTCTATAATTAGGTGTAATTAGCACTTACTCATTGCCCAGCATTCTTTACCTTTGCATCACCTGACACTTACAACCCAAGGAAATTAGTTCTTTCCTGCCTTTCAAATGAAGAAACAGTTTGACAAGGAGCAGTTACTCACCATGAAGGTGCAAAACACAATATATACTACAAAGTCAGACTTATTCATCTCAAATCATCCTCCAATTTAGTTCTCTATATCTTAAGGTGAGAGGTGTGGACTTTTGTGAGGGGAGGAACAAGCCATTCTCTTCCATCCTCTTCTTGATTTATGGCATTAATAGGGCACCTGTGGCCATCCAGATATTATTGGACTACAAATTCCATCCCTCCGGATGATTGATCGTGCTCACTGGGGATGATAGGATGTAGGCATCCAACACCATAGATTCCTCATCCCTCCTTTATGTCCATTTCCCTGAGTTGACTTACCAAGCTGGGAATCTTGGGGGCAACTCTGTTTTTCACAGTCTTTATGCCTTCCCTCAAGTGCTCACCTGACTTGGGAAAACTTGACCAGGTAAGATAATTGCTCCCTTGACAAGAATAGTCTGAGAAGCCATGAGACAGAGAACTATTGAGTTGTGAGTTGATCACACCCATTTTATGATGGTTACATGTAAGACTCAGGAAGATGACCAGGCATGTGATACACATGATTAAAGCATATTACTAATGGGCTATTATGGGCCATTCCAGGTCTCCTCACATGAGCAAATTTCAGCTTAGTAGTTATGACTCCTTTCTAGGCCTAGACAAAACATTGCAAGTTTTATTTTCATAGAACTTGGCCAGCTGTGCATCTAATGGGACACAAAGGCATATATATGAACATAACAATGCATTTTAAGCAGGGCTTAGTTGAAAGGTACATAATATATTCTCAACACCAAAGAGCACAAATTACACAGACCTTCATGCAAGTTTTGTGTGTATGGTTGTTGTTTTTTTGTTTTTTTTTTACAAATTGTATTATTGTAGGACCAACATGAGTACAGCATCCATACCATAAATCTTTGCTTCATTCTTTCTATACAATAATCTCACAAGGCAGGCTTTGGGCTCCATTTTCAGAGGAAAAGCCAGGCTGAAATACAGTGACTGGATTTAGGATTGGTAAATGCAGATTTGGAGAAGCTATTCTCCGTAGAGGCTGCACTGGTTTTTAAATCTTTTAAAAACACTCTTTAAACTTTGTAACTGAAGGATAAGGAGCCTATGCCATTAGTGACTACATCAAGTGGTACAAGCTTTTGAGTGCCAAGGTCGCTAAAAGTAGTGCACACTGTATCTTGGTAACATTGGTTTCCCTGGAGATTTACTAATGCAGGCCTGTATAATTTGTAATTTTCAAGTTGAAAATAGCCCACCAGCCACATTATTGTGGCATGCCAAGCACTCCCCCATTCCAATTTTGCAGGTCTAGGAAGGAAGTAAAATCAAGTTTATTGAGCCCCTAGATGGCTGCCACATGCGGCTAGTGGAATTAATCCAGCTTGGTGATGTTTAGTCTCATAACAAAAAGTTGCAAAGAAATCAGAATAAATTTCTTATCTGAGCAGCCTGCTTTACATTGTCACTTTTGTTGGACTCTTAGGCATTAAATCAGTCTCTCAAACCTGGGTCCCCAGATGTTGTTGATACCAGGACCAGTGGTCAGGGATGATGGGAGTTGTAGTCCCAACAAGTTTGAGAAAGGCTACATTACACAAAGACATCAAATTAAAGATATCTGTGCCAAGTAGAAGCAAAACTCCTCATTAACAAGACAGTAAAGGTAAAGGGACCCCTGACCATTAGGTCCAGTCACAGACGACTCTGGGGTTGCAGCGCTCATCTCACTTTATTGGCCGAGGGAGCCGGCATACAGCTCATGTGGCCAGCATGACTAAGCTGCTTCTGGCGAACCAGAGCAGCACACGGAAACGCCGTTTACCTTCCCACCAGAGCAGTTCCTATTTATCTACCGGTACTTGCTCTTTGATATGCTTTTGAACTGCTAGGCTGGCAGGAGCAGGGACCAAGCAATGGAAGCTCACCCCGTCGCGGGGTTTCAAGATAGTAGCTCATATTAAACAAGACAGTAGCTCACATTAAAAGGAATGTCACTTCTCTTTTTATCAAATATTTTAGTCTATAACATAGACCAAGACAAGATCCACAAATCATGTCACAAGTCATGTTCTGAACACTTTTCATGCTTTTTCACATCATCTTCTTTTTCTTGCCATTTTCAACCATTCCACATCATATACCCAATGTGGGGAACCTATGGCCCACCAGTCCTCTCCATTTGGCCCATTAGGTCATTTGGGCTAAGCCATGCCTACCTGCTTTATACCTGATATGATGTCTGATGCAGGACAGATGAAGACATGGCTGTGCCAAACTGGGGTTGCAAGCACTACCAATCTAGAGTACAGAGTCTTCATTTTGAGAATTAATTTATCACAGAAGCATAGAATTGTAGAGTTGGAAGGGACTTCAAGGGTCATCTAGTCCAACCCCCACAATGCAGGAATCCTGCCCACAGCCATCCCTGGGAGGGCTCAAACCATCAACCTTCTGGCTAACAGCCAGACACACTGCCCCATTGTGGCACTGGTGGCTACATGACTGGATAGATTTACAATATTTTGCGTCTTGAGTCTTTCCATTCTGGGCCCATCCTCCCATCCAATTGCTCCCCAAAGGTAATATATCTTATTGGTCCCCAACACTAGCTCAGTACTGTAACAGCCTAGAGCCATTACCATTTTGTGTAAAAAGAATAAAAAAAGCTTCACCCGCATTAAAAAAATAGGAAAGACAAGAAATATTACGAACCCAGCTATAAAAATCAAAATTCCAAAAGTAAGCTTATGGAGCTAGTACAGAGTATACCGAGACCTGTTCTAGTTATAGCATTTGAGAAACAGTGTTATTCATGGCTATGCTGTAGTGGTGTGTTAATATGCTTTGCCTAACAGGCACAATGGACTATGGAATTGAATAAGGTCAGTTAAGAGTGACCTGTTTTCAGAAACCCTGGAAGCAAAGGCTGAGGTCCAGGGTTGCGAGTATGTAGAAAGCTTGCTGCTTCTCTTGCTGAACCTGTTCTGTGGAGAGTAGCTTTCTACCATGTAGAGGCACCTTGGTGTTTAGAAGTACACGTTTATTACCACACCTTTTACCACACCAACTATTTCCCTTCAGAGACGACAACTTGTGCACAATGTCTGGCTGTGATTTGGAATCTGGTAATCACAGCTCATAACAATGCCATTTATGGGATGGAAGAATAATCTGGGCAGGGCAACACCCATCTTTTTATAGTCTGCTTCTCATGGGTCTTTGTCTGTAGCAGCAGTAGCATGTCATTTTCCTGCTGCTGAACTAGTTCTATGTGGATAATTGCACTAGAACAAAACTGGGTAAATCTCAAATGGCAACTAGACTTTTTCAACAGTAGGCAAGAATGGCGATTTTACAGCATAAGCATTTCACACTGATGCAAGACACATGCTAAGACAATATGAACTGCTGTTCTTTAAAGCCTTTCAGTGCTGTGGACTTCAAACTTGCCACTGTTGGAGGATATCATTTTATACATATCTAACAACAGGAGCCCAGAAAGAACAACATGGAGAGATTTAGAGACAGGACCCTCCTTTAGAAGACTACTATAAAACTTTATTGATGCATAATTCACAAAGATGCTGTGGCTTGGCTTACGTCAGAGAAAATATAGGCACGGTCATAACACTAAGTGAAAGGATTCAGTCAACAGAAATTTAGGCTGCTTATCTATAAAGGGGTAGATTGGAAGTCACAGGGGCTGAAATGTAAATCTCCTTCCTCTGAGACACAGATGCAATAAAAATGCTCAACTCCCTTGGTAACATTAGGGACCACTGAGGAATGGCAGGGAAGACAGCAACCTCCAAATTGAGTTTTACATACTAGTTTCTGCAACAAATTTTAAGGACTAAGAACAAATGAGCTGCTTTCCAGTAAGATGGCAGTCCTTTTTTAAAAAAAGAATCCTTGCAGTCTCCAGCAAATGTACCATGGTGGAGATGGGATCACCTTTTCTTAAAGCCATACTTCTTTCGCTCATAGAAGAGATCTGTTTTTGAGCTGCCCAGATTGACAATCTTGGGACAGCCATCTCGCTGAAAAGGAACAGAAAAGAGATATGGTTAGAACAAGGGTAATGCTAATAAATGTATCATACAAGTTACTTCACAGCTCAGATAGGGTGTGCAAGAAAAAATGAATCATCACTCAACACTAGACCCGATTCTGATACACGTACTGGCTACAGATAGTTATGCCAACCTTCCATTTGAAGTCCAACAGTGATTCTGCCACAAAGGCTGCAATTCTACATACTCTTAATTATTTCTGAGTACACTATTTTAGGATAGTGCTGCAATTCAATTTTCTCTACCAGGGGCGTATGAATTCTACATCTAGAATAAGTTGCACAAAGTTCCTTTATTTAATCTGGCCTTGGTGTTTGGGGCTTTGCGGAATTTGGAGTGTTTTTGCAAAGACAGAGGAATTAAAAGATCAAAGTCATACTCTGTAGACCCATGAAAATCAACATATTTAAGTTAGTGATGGCTGACTTACTGAAAGTCCATTGATTTAATGTTTCTACTCTGAGTATGACATGGCTACCCAAAGAAAGCAGGCATGGACAGTAAAAAATATTAAGAGCTGTACAGGGCAAGAAGATTAAGCACTTTGCAAGCCCGACTCAAAAACTTTGCTTCAGGTTTCTGTGGATACATCAGCATATTTTCAGATTTATCTAAACCACCAAAAGAGCTAGAAAATGAAAAAGCAACAGAAAGCCAATATGTGAGCTCCTCAAGGAGTCAAATAGCATGCTGCTGTTCGACTTACAGAATTTGATGGCTTATGGTAGTTCCTGAAGAAAGAATTGATGTTCTGAAGTGCGCTGAGCTGTAATGAATCTCAGTTGGCACTTTTGAGAAGCTTCCCCATTTTGCATTCTTTCTCATTTCTGTGGCACCTTACAGACTGCTACTGGCATACAGTGTTCAAAACTCCCTTTGTGACAGGGAATTTCATTAGCACAAGCAGTTTCTGAGCTCTGGGCGCAGTACTGTGCCTAAGAGTTCAGATTAAAAACTGCAGAGTGGAAGGAAAGGAGGACCCTTTTCTGCCTCCCCACTTCCAGCTACTCTTTGAAGACTGAAGAAGAGACCCTCTGAAAAATATTAGGAGGGTAAGCAGGGGAAGGACTAGAGCACATGAAAAATGAACATAATATTTTAGCTGCAGTTCATTTTCAGCTTTGTATGCTTGTTACAAAAAAAGCGCACCTAGACATTCTGTTGCTGCACCCGTAACATAGGTTTAAGGTGCCATTTAGCTCCTAGCTTTCATATCTCAGTTTCTAACACTACTGGCATGGCAGCTACAGGGTTAGGCAGGTAGAAGATCATTTGCTGTTGAATATGCCAGGGTAGTTTGGATTCAAGGTAGGCAGGGACTGCCTATTGTTCCAATAGCTGCTGTGAAGGGATGAAGAAACAGAGCGTGGTACAGTTACAGTTGGAGGAACCCACCTTACAGATAATTTTCAGTTACATTTAAGCTGATAGATCTGTGAACTTTTTGCAGGGTGCTGCATTCTGTTCACCAACCTACCCGCTCAGCAGATGCAATATTTTCCTCAGTTTACACTTTGACACAGGAAATCAATAAATACCTCCCCAGTCTGAAGTGACACATTTTGTGTGTGCCCTATGCCACGTTTCCTGGAGGGGCACTTTCACTACTGTGTGATCAGATGCAAAAGCAGACAGGGCGCCCACACAACTCTTAAAGGTGAAGGAGCCCTGGCCTCTTTTTCACCTGGCTACCCTATTGTATTCACTGACAAACTTCCCACAAGTATAGAAATAGCTTTGAAACCAGTTCCAACTGCACTTCATGGCCTTGCCATTTCAGCATCTGTCTGATTTGGAGAGGATCCTCTTCATAGAATTCCATCTTAACCTGGGTGCAGCAGTACTTTATGCTAAAAGAACCCATTGTTACTGACCCATTTTCTTCATACTGTCTAGCAGCCCTGGTGCCTTCTTTTCTGTCTACAGCTGAGACGAGTTTATGCACACATTCAACATGCACTCAACTGTGGAATCCAATGTCAATTTACTCATAAAGCATCTATCACACCATAGATGGCTCTAATGTCACAGCATCTCAAACAGTACTTTTAAATGGAGGTTGTCAATACACATTCAACTGCAAATCATCAAGTAATGTATATGCAAATTCAAAAAGCCTTTCCTTTTTAAAAACCTCCTCCTCCCAAGCTCTTCCTACACAGTTAGTATCAGAGAGAATGAAGCTAATTGTCAGCTACTCCATTTTCAAGAGCCACACTCTCTACTTCTGCTTATTTTTCAACTCAAATGCGAGACGGCTGGGTAGGAACAAGGTCACTTCTATTGTCCCTGCGTAGTAACCAGCAAAACAGGTGCATTTCACTTTATAGATAATTGCATTTCTGTGGTACAATTGGAGCAGCGAGGTGAAAAAAAGAGAGCACAGGAGCTCCTGCACCTTTAAAAGATGTACCTTCCCTCTTCTCTACAACTATTAAAGATGCATGAGCCCTGACCTATTTTTCACAAGGCCACTTTAGAGTCAAGGCATTTTTTCCTGTACTCATTCATTGTTAAAACAGTCTGAATCTGCTCTTACTGTAAGGATTTCTGGTACAGAAGAACACCAGCTCTACTGTTGCAATGTTGTAATACCCATCCTCAGACAAAAATATAAGGTGCCCCAAATTCATAGAAGGGACCTTGAGGGTCATCTAGTCTAACCCCCTGCAACGGAGGAATCTCAACATGTGACATTACAGAGGAATTTGTAGGACTGTATCACTGAAGAGAAAATCTGATACCATTGCTACTTACAAACCACCCCACCCCAAGACCGCTAACCCAGATTGCTGTTTAGAATAATACTACACTACAACGGCTAGTAGTTGATTCTATAATTTTAAATTAAAGGTTCAACTGTCAATGCTGATTTTTATTTTTTAAACCCCTGTCCTTGATCTCTTGTAATCTAAGGCATGAATGAAATCTGTCTACTGGTTTGCAGCCATATGTTATTTTAGAAGAGTTTGAAATTATAAATTATGTTCGTTTTAGGGCCCTTTTGAAAGAGACAAGTGTGAATAAGCCTTTATTGAAGGTACTGGACATGAGAGCATATAGATATTAGAATATAAGCATCCCAGGCTTCAGATGTTTACCAACACATGGGCCAACGATAATATTTAAGAACAAACAATTGCAACTTAGAGAGCGGAAAAATGCAAACCCCTGTAATAATCTTACATCTTTCTCCTGGATGGTGCATTCTTTACAGTAGTATGCATCAGAGACACCAGGACCTCCACATATCACACAGCGCCCTTGATAAGACCCATAGTTGCACTCATCACATATGCGCACCAGTGTGCAGGGCCGCACATAAGAGTCACAAATAACACACTTGCCATCACCTGCAAAATAAGTACACGTATTTCAAGCGAAAGAAAAGATGCAGACAAGCCACCCACAGAAAGAATATACACAGCTTATTAGATTACCCACAGAACATGCTACAAAAGAAAGGCGTTAACTGGGTTTGCTTCCGGGCAGATGTGTTTAAGGTGGAGTTGCCACACCCCAAATACAATGGCTTGAGTTGTTTACAGATAAAAGTCCAAAGCAACTGGCATTTGATGGAACTTCCCCATAAACCAGTCTGCCACATTTTTTGAATTTTTTAATCATATGTAACACCAAATCAGCATCTCTGTGCAGGGATGAACACAGAATGCAGCATCACAGATACATCAATCATATAATGCCAATGCAATCTTCTACACTTGAAAGGTATATTCAGTGATCTTCTTTTCTTAATTTGGCTTTAGGAAAGGCTGAACGGGCAAGTGCACACATACATAATTGAAGCCATTATTGCTGTAGATAGCTCTTGAGGTATTGAACCAAAGTTAGCAAGTAAGTAAATAGCCAAGAGATGGCAATGACAAGCACTGCCAGCCTGGACCATATCCAAGCAAATGACCTAAAGACAAAGAGCTTCATATCCCATTACCCTCGTCCATCTAATCTTTATTCCTACTAAGGATTTGTTTAACTTGCTCTTTCTTTTGGAAGGTGAACAAATTCTTTTTAAGAAAGCTGCTGATAACCTCCTGGGTGACAGCTACAACAGACCATCTCATAGTTTCCCCCCAGTACTGCTTTATTTCTAGTTTCGAAGATGGGGCAGGAGTAGGGAGCCATTTCATTTGTGTGGCAAGTAGCCCTGGGAAGCACCCAAGTGCAGCACCTTCTACTCTCTTACTCTGCATCCCTGGGCTGAAAAAGCATCTCTTTCCTGTCTGCAATAGCTTGTGCTGTTATCCTGTCCTTTTATGACCAGGAGAGACAGCCTATGTTACTCCAATAGCGATATTAAGAAAAGCCATAATCTGCCCATAACTTCACCCTTTCTGACATGCTTTTATTCTTTCTGACATCTTTTACTTCTGCCTAGTTTCACCTCAAAATGGACACTAGCTAGCCTGGTCATTATGTGGCCTGAAGTTTTGCTTTCACTTTACAGGTACCTGTGCTTTTTAAGGACCAGAGGAACAGGTGCAATAGTGCTTTGGAGACTCCGGAGTGCAGGGGTGTGTGTCTTTTTTCAACCCAAGGGCTGCATTCTTTTCTGGGCAGCCTTCCTGGTACTGCATGCCAATGGTGGGTGGGGTGAGGTGGGGCAAAAAGTGGGCATGGCACCAAATTTAAATTTTACCTTTGTAAAATAGCCTAGTTTCTATGCACACTCAATCAACCCTCTCTATCCTCCATCCATGAGTACAAGAGGAATTATCAGAGTTCAAGGACACATTCCAGCCAGGCAAGAGCTCCTGGGGTGTAGAGCATGGTCAGTGAGGTGTGTACTGGGGAGAATTCCAGGGGCCAGGCAGAAAGGCCTGGAATTTGGCCCCTGAGCCTGAATTTCACTGCCCCTGATTAGCACACATGATAATGCATGTGTGACTGTTGTGTCTTAAAATGCCAGTAAAGACAGCTGCAGCATATCAGGAATGCTAACTGTGTTTTCTGTGGGCTGGATTGGACAAAAGTCCAAAGCGTGATGTGGTGAATCAAGAGGCCTGTGGCTGGTGCACATCTTCCTTCTTTTCACAGGTGCCTTGCTGTCCTGGTCTGCTTCCTTGAAGTCTTAAGTTGCCAGTGTCAAACTATGGTTTAACGTTACATCTGAAACAGCCCATGGTCTCTTCAGACATTCTAAAAATGTAGCTACAGTAGTACTGGAGCAACACAGACATCCCTGCTTAACATTGCAAAGCTCTTAGGAAGCATGAAGTTAGAGGGCTTGGACGGAATGGCTGCCATGTTTTGATACATTTTTCAACCCTTTCCTTTCTTCTCTTAAACTCTTACCAACTTTTTTCACACACACCCCTTACAATCTATACAACTTTGATCCACCATGACTACTTTATTTTTAAATTATCTAAAGTAAACATATAGGTATGTTGCCAATTTTTATATTCCTTCTCTTCTCTTGGGTTTAGATTCCAAAGTGTTTCAGACAGGTTTAGGTGAAAAGGTGAAGTTTCTCAAGTCTATGGCAAGTCTTGAACATCCAAGCTGCAGTTCTATACTAATTTGCCTGGGAGTAAGTTTCAGTGAACATAGTGGGGAAATTCTGAATATGCAAATACAGGATTATACTACATGTGTAGCTAGAATTTTAAACTTAAAATGGCATCATACTCAGTGCTTGTTTTCAGGGGGTAATCAAGGGTATGCACTATCAACACCTCTTTTTGTTGTTTAAAAAGTGTGGCACTTACTGTAACAACTTCATGGTGAGGACTGGCACCTATTTTTCTAGAAAAAATGCACTGGTTATACCTATAGGTTTAATTGCATTTTAGAAGACAGACTTTACTCAGCTTGGAAGAAATCCTGATTTACTATATTGGGCTCCAAATCACAGAAGACACACAGTATGTAAAAAGCTATACTCACATTTTTCACATAGTCGTCCAATAGCTGCAATAAAAACGGAGAAAAATGAATAACATTCATTTGGAAATTCCGAAAGTTCCACATTATTTCTAGAATCTGTACACTTCAGGTTACAGACTCCGTTAACCCAAAAATAGTACCTCGGGTTAAGAACTTTGCTTCAGGATGAGAACAGAAATTGTGTTCCAGCAGCGCGGTGGCAGCGGGAGGCCCCATTAGCTAAAGTGGTGCTTCAGGTTAAGAACAGTTTCAGGTTAAGAACGGACCTCCAGAACTAATTAAGTTCTTAACCCGAGGTACCACTGTACTACTCTTCAGGATTAACCTCATATTCAGGTGGGGATGGGTGAACTATGAAAGAATAATAGGTTTTAAAGGCAATTAACTAAAATGTTTAATAAACACTTAACTTTTGGTATTCCGTAAGAAGATCCTATCCAGACTGATATTCGGGGCTGATCCTATCCATGCTTAGTCAAAGGTAAACTGAACGAACTTTAATCAGTGAGTAGCTAGATACAGTGCAGTGGCAGCAAGGCCACATGGCACAAAGTACCTGAGTATATTTTAAAAAGCAGCCTTTATATTTTCCTTCAGTTTCAAACAGTGGGACCTGTTTCCAGGCAACCGTAGGCTTTCACTGTTAATACTGTATTGGCAGGACTAAACTTAAAGCAAACATAATCTTTCCTCACTCTGCCTAACGTGTTTTGCCAAGATTAGAGCTTTTCAAAACAACAGTAAGAATGTAATACTCATAGGGAATGAAGGCAAAGAATGCGCCATTTTGATGAAAATACAATAACAAAGCCTTGTCTTATGTACGTCACAGGCCGAGAGTGACGCAGCATCATGTAAACTTACAACTTCCAAAGGTAAATAAGAGGGCAGGAGGCCCCAAACCTGTAGTTGTATGGTAGGAAAATCTTGTAGCAAGTATGATTAAAAAATAAAAATAAATCCTTGCTGCTAAGAAGCAGTTAATAAAATATCAGTTAAAAGCAGGAGGGAAGGGGACAGGGGACAGAAATGTAGGACGTTACATATGACTATGTGACTCATGTAAAACTGTTCAGAACTTAAGTGTGCAAATCATGTTCTAATATTATACAGCAGGACCTAAATGCTTCCATCTACAAGCCACAATGATGCAGCAGATATACAGTACAGTACTTGTTTTTCCATCTAGGTCTGCTTATGACAGCTGCAAGGTTGGCAGACGAACACTGCACTGTGTTAAGGAATATCTGACGGGGGAGGGGAGGAGAGGAACAGTGATGGGCTCCAGAGATGCATTTGTATGCAATATAAACCATCCTAGGGGCCAGCTGGCAACCTGAGGATGGGAGAGCCATTAAGGAGCAACTACTTTATACAGAACTTATGCTCTGAATTCAGCTGTCAGAGCTAACGGTTAAACGGACTAGACCTCGGCTGACTTAAAGCTCCTTCTAAAGCCTGCGACTATCACTGCATCTGAGGGCACGGAATCCCCCGAGTTCACTGCCGCTTGCGAGATGCGGAGAATGAGGTTTCGCCGGTCCATTTCTGAATCTCCCGCCGGTCGATTTCATTGGGCGGCTACGACTTCAGCGGCAACGAGTGAGGCCCAAGCGCGCCGGTTCGCAATTCCGTTTCAGACATAAGGCCTCGCCGCGTTTTGCCGTTTGGACCAGGGCAGAAGTCAGTCGAGCCTCCCGCCTGGGAGACCCGGCCGGTGTGGCCTTCCCGGCCGCTGCTCTCCGCCCGCCTCCCGCCGCGCGCGCAGGCCAGGCCCCCCTAGGCTCCCGGTCCGAGGGAAAGGGGGAAGGAAGGGGGCCTCACCCACGCCCGCCTGCTTGCGGCAGAAGATCAAATCCGGGTGGTGCTTGGCCATCCCTGAACCCCTTCGCCTCGCGCCGCCGTCGTTACTGGCCTTTCACCTTTGACCCCTTCAGGTCCTGGGGAAAGCGCAGGTCCTACACACTCGCCCACCTCCACACAAACCGGCTTTTAATTTCCTTTCGCGCGCTACCGCGTCGGGTTAGCACACTCGAATATCCTGCAAATAAACAACAACGTGTTTCTTCGTAGCCCTTAGAATATTTTTAGAAGAGGGGAAATGTCGGCAATTTACAACTCTCTCTCTTTCAGGACCTGGCAGAGTACCGCCCTCTCGACTGACGTCATTAGCACGCTAGAGATTGGACCCATTTTTCAGACGGGCAGCGTTGAGTTAGACTTGAAACGCTGACAGTGGCCTCAACTTTCGTTTGCTTTCCCTCTCTAAGGGCGGAAATGAGAGCTGCTCATAGAAATTTGGGGAGGAATTCACGATGCTAGCGTAGCAACCCGAGGCAGAAATAACATAATACTCCTAATGTTGCTACTTTTTTTTGTTTCTAAGTGAACGCGCTGCTCCTCCTCAGTTAGCTACGCTAAGCTAATAGACTTCCCCATTGATTTGTACAGGCAAGCCTTAATTTCGGTACTATTGTAGCGGGACAGGGAATACGTATGCCCACGTAAACCCGGAAATTTCCATTTTTTTTAAAGGTGGACTTCTCTGCATTTTCTTATCACTATGTACTATTATTGACGAGGAAACCGGTTTCCTGTGGAGAAGTCATGCCTCCGGAAGTACTTTGTTTCCACGTGCCCGCTTCTATTTAAAAGGAGACTTGATGGGCGCGGCCTAGGCCCCGCCTACGAGGCACGTCCTTTAAAAGCTCCGTGTGACGCTATCGCGCGGCGACTTCATCTTTGTCAGTGAACAAAATGGCGCCGTACTGTGTCCTAGTCAGTCGGTTACAGGTGAGTCTGGTACCCGTAGACTCGGTTATGGGCAGAGCAAGCGGTAGAAGCTGAGTGTAGCTGGCGGAGTCGGCAGTGGGGGTCGAGGCCTGCGCGCCCCTCGCTGCTCTTCGGGCTCGGCCTTCCGCTTCCTCGCTGTAGGTCAATGTGTCCCCCATGCCGGTCCCGCCTGTGACTCCCTGCAAGCGAGGAGGGATGTTTGCTTGGCAGTACCGTAGAAAGCCCTGGCATGCCAACACGTGTACACTAGCGAAGGCTTCGTGCTGTCTCCGGGGCTGGTGTGCTGTCTGGTGGGGCCCCGCTCAAGGTGAGGGCAAGGTTACTGGGGTTCTGCGCCGCTGCTGGCTTCCCTCCACACTCGGCATTTATAAACGACGCATTGTACCGTTATGCATGCAGCCGTATTGATAGATGGATTTTTACACACGGTAGGTGGCATAGGAATTCACTTCTCAGCAATAGGCCTCTTCCCTGTGGCTCGTTTCACACAAATAGTTCCCCAAATTTTACGCTACAAATTGTGCACAGAACTTCTTTTGGGTAGGTAGGACTTAACCTCTCTAGCCCTACAATCCTGTATACACTCTTATTTGGGCGAGCCACTCAATGGGGTTTCCTTCTGAGTAAAAATGTAGAAGATTTTGCTGTAAAACCTAAGCACCAAATAGTCAAGCTGTAAATGTTAGATGTATTGCTAC
Organism: Podarcis melisellensis; assembly: GCF_964234715.1. Classification (NCBI taxonomy): domain Eukaryota; kingdom Metazoa; phylum Chordata; class Lepidosauria; order Squamata; family Lacertidae; genus Podarcis; species Podarcis melisellensis. The sequence goes on along the minus strand of NC_138542.1, from coordinate 45,298,565 downwards.
TTTTTGTAATGTTTTGTAATACCTTTTGTTAAAAAAAAATTGGTTTGTTTCAATCAACCAAATAGCTCAGGCTTAGGCAATAGATGGACATGCATAACTTTGTTTGTATGCTGCCTTTCCGTAGTTCAAACCATGCTCAGGACAGTTTGCGACATAAAAAATACATAATTACACACATAACAAAAGTAGACACAAACAATAAATACCAAAAGTTCACAAATTAAAACAATTTCCACATAAATAATATTTAAAATAAAGATACCAAAAAAAATTGATTACAGCAGCAACCCCACTCAACAAAACCCCCTAAAAAGTACCCCAGTCCAAGAGTCTGTTCAGCACCCTCAACTTTTGTAGCTGGAATCAATCAGGATCCTGCCCGCCCAGGCCAGGTGGGTAAAGGCCTGCAGGGCAGGGAGCAGGTCTTCCAGGACTCACAGCCAAGATGGACACCAACACTGCAGACAGGATGAACTTGAAGCTAAGATTGTTGGTTTATGAAAGAGATACCATGTGCATAAGGGAATACAGTGGTACCTCAGGTTAAGTACTTAATTCGTTCCGGAGGTCCGTTCTTAACCTGAAACTGTTCTTAACCTGAAACACCACTTAACTAATGGGGCCTCCTGCTGCTGCCGTGCCGCTGAAGCACGATTTCTGTTCTCATCCTGAAGCAAAGTTCTTAACCTGAGGTACTATTTCTGGGTTAGTGGAGTATGTAACCTGAAGCGTATGTAACCCGAGGTACCACTGTAATACTTACATTGGGGCCTGAATGGTGCTTGTTAATGGGTTCTGAAGACTCAAGAGATACTGTTGCTGATACCAGCCTGTATGATACCAGCTTTTATTTTCCCCGAGTATAAGTGGGACAAATTGATTTCTCGGCTTCATATAGCCCTACTTCATATAGCCCTCTTCATTCTCTCTACTTGTTGAAAAGTCTGCCTGCTTTACCATAATAAAGAACGTTGCCCAATCCACATATTCAACATTCATTTTCCCTGAAACAATATCTTCCAATATCTTCCATTGATATAAAGTCAGGTCATATTAGGGACACTGAAGATCCAGTATGCAGCATACTGGAAACAGTTATTTTCTTTACCAAAACTAGCTCCCTGCACAGTGATGTTTTGTTTCCCCCCACTCCATTTATCCCTTAGTCACTTACATTGAGTAAGAGTGTATGGAGGGGACACACTGTGATTATTTCTACTCAAGAGGGCTTGCATGCTACTTCTGAACAGTCAGCCCCGAGGGAGGAATTTGTGCTGGATCTTCTAGCTGATTGGTCCATCAGCTGCCAATCAAGTATAAACCCTGCTGCTGTAGGTGGTAGATCATCAATGAGCACACTCTTATACTGTTAATGGATACAGGCGGTGACCATTTCACATGGGAGTTCAATTCCTAAAATCCATGCACAACAGCAGAGCACGTATAAGCTCAAAAGAACCCGTGTCTCAGTGATCTTGCATCAATTGGACATTTCTAAAATGGTTGCCGCCTGTACAGAGTTCCCTTTAAAAGTACTGGGAAGCTGCTAGAAACTAGCTGTATTGTGACTATACTACACAGTCAGAACTATACCATATATAGTAGCAGTGTGTGGGAAAGCATTTCTGTTTTGTTCTGGACAGTTCCAATTTTATTTAAGAAGCAAGATACTGTGGAGGTGGCAAGCAGAGAATAGAATTGGAAAAGTAACAGCTGTGTCAGAGTTTTGAGAGGTATATGCTAACTTCAGGTAGAAGGAGACATTGCACACCGATAAGCTAACAATGGAACGAGGCTTTCAAGACCAACTCTGAAAGGCTGCTGTGGGGACTGAAAATTCAGTGAAGTTTTGGGTTGCATCTTAAGATTAAAAGCAGTATTTAGAGTAAGGGTGGCTAACCTTTGGCCTTCTAGATGTTGATGGACCACAATTCCACTTATCCCTGGCTTATTGGACATGTTGACTGGAGCTGATATGAGTTGGAGTTCAACAATATCTGGAGGTTAGCCACCCCTGTTTTAGGAGGCTTTATGTACAACTAGGGGAAAAGTTTGAAGAGGAAAAGTAGAACACATACTTGTGGGGGTGTAATGTTGACATGTTTACAAAAATGCCACTGTGGTTGGCCAAGGACCTATGACTGAACTGAGACTTAATCCTGTGACCAGTGGTAATGGTGCTGCTTAAACACCTCTTTCCCCTCATAATTAAGCTATCTACCTGGAATGTCTCATGTGCAAATTCTGTTAACATGAATGTCACACTAATTTCAGTGGGATTGTGCAAGAGGCATTCCTCATGTATTGTGCTTTTAGTCATGATGGCTTTGAGGTAACATGTGAACTGCTCACTCAAAATGCCAATAGGAGCAGAAAAATGAGTGAAATCACAAACATAATGTTGCCTAGATTTGTATTTTGGGTTATGAAGTGAACAGTTTTCCAATTGTAGTTCCATTTAACTAAAGCAATAGGCAGAAAATCTAAAGTAGAGTCAGTGTTTTTAATATTCCGCACAAAGTGATGAATCTCAGAGAAGTCAAATTGAGGGTTGGAGTCTTGAGTCACATCCTTTCTCAGTAGAATTTTGTACTGAGATTTTTCAGGACAGATTTATGCAAAAAATTGTGAAGGTGGATGACCATCACTTGATCAGATTTGAAACTGAAAGCTGTTTAAAGATCTGCTGACTTCTTCAGTCATACAAGGACATAAAGACAGCTTTGGCTACAATCCTAAGTACCTTTACTAGGGAGTACCATTTGACTAAACAGGATTTACTCCTGAATAAGCATTATTAGGATTGCAGTATTGTGTTTGTCAGTCTCATATTAAAAATAGTCTTAAAATTTGAAAGCTGGAAGCTTACTCGGGGATAGTGACAGCAACTGACAATGGTGCTAATCTTTGCTTGACAAATAAAGTTTGTCTATACACGCAGTGGTTGCCTATCTCTTACTTGTGTGCATGGTGCTGTTGCAATCAAAATTCTGACACTTCTTTGCTGTGAACGGTGTTTCTAGATCTCCAGTGCAATCAATTAACTTTTCCCTGAAATCATCTCCCCTCACAATTTTATAATTGTTCTGTTTTATATTTGTATGTGCATTTTCACCTCACTGTGACCCTGTAAGGTAGGCTAGTTTTCAAGAGAACTAACTAAAAGCTGGCAGCCTAGCTTTATATTCTGCCTGAACATTTATGATTTTAACGTGGTCTATCTACACATGCAGCAGAAGATGATAGTAGTAGTAGAGCATTAAAATGGATTGTACTACTTCAGATTGGAGATGGGGAACATATTTTTTAATGCTTCCCCATGTTAGGGGTGGGAGAAACACTCCCCACAAGTAGAAAACTAGGCTATGAGTATTTCTTCCCCTGATTTACCAGTTTTTCTTTTTGCTGGGACATTTTATTTTATTTTATTTTTTGCTATTCTGCCACTCCTCTCTCCTACCTTTCTCTTATCAGCCTTTGCTGCAAACTTTGAAGTGTGGACTTCTGGCAAGGATTGGCACTGGGTTGGTCAGTGCTGTTTGGAAAACTGGAGAGGTGCTGTTAGAGTGTGCAGAGGTGTACTTACTGCAAGCTTGAGATGTTTAGGGAATGGCTTAGCATATTGGGCCTTGAAAAAAGAAATTATTCGCAAAGTGGTACTTCTAGTCTTGTAGCTGCAGGTGCTCCCTAATCTCCAAAATCCCTTTTGGAAGCAGCCAGTATCCTGTTGGCGGTAGCTGGTGAAAGCTGCTGGAGTTATCTTGCATTTGACATTCTGTGGCTTCCAAGTATTTCTCATATTTCTCATTGTAAGGTCTGCATTTCATTGATGGTGACAGCTAAGCACTCCCTTGTCTGTTTATTTCAGCAAGCCTTGAGTAAAGGTGTTCGGAGGTACCATGCCTCTCGTGTCCTGTGCCAGAGGGCCAAAGTGGCCATGAGTCAGTTTGAACCCAGTGAATTTGTGAACTATGAAAAGCTTGAGAAAAACATCAACATTGTCCGGAAAAGGTAAGAGTTGAGCTTGAAAAATGTCTTATTAAATGGCTGGGAGGAAAGTAGTTATTACAAAAATATATTTGTATGCAAAATCTTGTAGTCGTAGTGGAATACGGAATATTTCTGAACAGCTTTCATGTATTGAGGCTTGAATGCATGTGGTGGCAATTTTTTTTAATTTCAGTTTCTTTCCCCTTTTCCTTAAAAGTGGTTCAGTTCAAAATATCAGAAAAAGATTTAGGCTTAAAGTCTTAATTGCACAGGTTATTTTAAAAAATGCTTGCTTATTTCTATTACTTCATTTTAAATGCTGCCATTTTAACTGAGCACTCTAAAGTGGTGAGTGAACTTGTGGAATTCTGTTGTGGGGGGCATATATTTAAAAATATAAAGCTTCTAGAAATACCTTCTATTATGGATAGTCATTTTTGCATCTTTCAAGCTTTTGGTAACCAATCTGAGTATGAAAATAATTGCATTAACTGGTTCCTCATGAGTAGTCGTGGCTGCGAAGCTTTTAGGATCAAAGCAAAAATGACCATTAAGTGCTCTCACCTTCAGAGCTGTGAGGTAATTATCGCCATAGATCCCATAAGTCATCCCACCCTACCTGTAGCATCCAGGAAACCCAATCAATTCATGCAAGCTGTTATCATGTAACTAGTTGAGATTTTAACCCAAAATAGAAGGTGAATACGTGAATGAAAAACCGCTTCAAAAGTCATACAAATTTGTATTTATTTTACAAAAGGGGAAACATCTCAAATGAGAATTAGAGATGCTAAATAGAACAATTAAGAGTCAGTTCTGGTATAACACTCCTGCTTTTTAAACCCTGGTTGAGCAAGCAATTGTGGGACGCAGGATTCTCTGCTTTCCGTCATGCCCTGAATCTTCTGGAGCAAAATTTCTCTTGTTAGCTCTAACATTCCCTTGTTAGCTCTAACATTAGAGTGTATGCAGCATCAGGATCGACTATTTCTGGCCATTAGCTCCTGAAGCTCTTTCCTCTAGCAACATACTTGCGTGTAGCACCTGACAATGAGCCTTCACCTGTGACGGAACTGGGCTAAAGTAATGGGCTACAATGGGGTGGAGAACTTTTGACCCTCAAGTTGTTGGGACTACAACTCACATCATCTTTTGCCCTTGACAACACTGTCTGGAGGACTGTAGTTTCCCTACACTGGCGCTGCAGACAGGACCTTTATGAGTCTCATGTTAACATTTTGAAATATGTGACGTGGTTACAATGAAGGAGCTGAAGACATAAAGTTCCCTGTTTCCTTCCCAACAGATTGGACCGTCCCCTTACCCTGTCAGAGAAGATTGTATATGGCCACTTAGACGATCCTGCCAAGCAGGATATTGAGAGGGGCAAGACATATCTGCGTCTGCGGCCAGACCGTGTAGCCATGCAGGATGCCACTGCCCAGATGGCCATGTTGCAGTTCATCAGCAGCGGGTTGCCCAGAGTGGCAGTGCCCTCGACCATCCACTGTGATCACCTTATTGAAGCTCAGTTGGGTGGCGAGAAAGATCTCCGAAGAGCAAAGGTCATTTATTTATATTTTATACCAGCATTTTATTTCCTGGAAGCTTGCAGCCAAATAATTGGCTTGTTTAAATCAATATGTGAAATTTCTTCCTTTTTGTCCTATGGGTCACAGTGCTGCAGTCTTATTAGCAGTCACTGGCAGAATTCCCGTTTCAGACCTAGCAACCATTTTGCATGAGGTTGCATCTAAAATGGAAGTTGGGACTAAACGGATGTGGTGATATAGAGCAAGAGCCTCTAAACTACCATTAAACTAATGTTAAATACAGGGAAAACCTTCCTAGATTCCAGCAAGCCATGAGGATCCTGCATATTTTAATGTTTTCCAGTCTTGCCCTTTAAAATAACTTTCCATCTTGTCACTTCTTCCTCTGAAATGTTTACCTTAGTTTCCCAAACAGTAAGACTTAGAGCAATACTGCTGTAGTAGACACTGTTGTAGTTATGATAAAGGTACCTCATGTGATTTCTTGGGTTTGAAATGTTCCAGCTCAAGAATCTTTTTGCTCTTTAAGTCAGCAAAGTAATATCTGGAGAGTAACCAAAAAACCATGGGAAAGAAGTGATTTTTTATTATTTGTTCTGCATTTGGACTATTGCATATCAGGTTGAATAATATAACAAATGTGCCCTCTTGATTCATAGAAACAGATCACTGCAGGATTTATGGAGACAATCATCCTTCATGCATTATAATCTTTGGCGTTGTTTTTAATTGGCTCAGCCTATTACATTGGTGGGATCAGACACAGCATCTCATTTTGCATGTGTCTCAGAAGAATGTACATACATATATATGTGTATTCTACAGGAAGAGCATGCAGTGTTTGGAAAAGAGTCGATTATTATACAGTTGTTTATATTTGCCATAACAAAATTGAAAAGAAAACGGAATAGATTTGTATACAACTCATGCAAGCTATACAGTTAATCTCTGGATGCAGACCTTTTTTTTAGCACACAACAGACAGGTTTGGGTTATTTATCATGCCTGTCAACATATGCCTAGGAAAATTATAACTTATTGTAAATTGCAACCAGCAGATTAAATAAATACCTAACTGCTTGGTATCTGACTGGGATGTCATTCTCAAAATAAAATATCTGTCCAGAGTAAAATCGAGGAATTAAGGTGAAGAGTGGGGTGGCTGGCCACTTAACTATTTGGGGTAGAAACCATACCAAGATCTTTACAGATGCACTTCATTTTTGTCTGTGTACAAACAGGACATTAATCAAGAAGTATACAACTTCCTAGCCACAGCAGCTGCCAAGTATGGAGTGGGTTTCTGGAAACCTGGATCAGGAATCATTCACCAGGTAAACTCTCTCTTCCTTAGCAGCAAGAACAGAACTTTAGTACATATGGTTTAGGAACATAGGAGGCAGACTTGCATTGTTTTAGACCGTTGGTCTGTCCAGCTCAATATTGGCCACCTTGACTGGCAGTGACTCTCCAGAGGTTCAGGCAGAAGTATTTCCCTGCTCTACCTAGAGATGCTTTGGCATAGCCCATCCCCTCCTTGAGAAATAACTCTCTCTACTTTGTGACATCCTTTGTGTTGGCGATTTTCAATCTTTCAATATGAGAAGAACATGCAACTTTTTTCCCTGGACATGTGGTCCTGAAGGGTGACTAATATGTGTTGCTCTGGACAGATTTTCCAGCTGTCCATTCAAGGTCATGCCGATCCGAGTGTAATTTGATATTTTGTTTTCTAGAACACCATTGGAAGGTGTGTTTTTTTGGGGGGGGCGGTTCCAAAATCCAGTATTTTTTTCCCTTGTAGTCTCAAATTTATGAGAAAGTTGACAGGTTAGAATTGCAGAGTTGGACACTGCACCATGTCCCTTGCATGTTTTTTTCCTGCTGAAATTCATTGTTGAAAGCAGGGACTTGAGAAGGGGCAGCAATGGATTTGTGCTCTCCACAATTAAACTGTGGCATTTTCTGTGCCAGAACTCACCCACTCTCTTAATGTAACATTAGTTTTCCTTTGGCCTGGTAGAAAGGCCTTTAATATATCCCATTAGATTTGACCTTGAGGTTAACTGGTCACAGTATTTTTTGAGCTATTTGTATTCTTATAATTAACTATGAATTTTTAGAGAGCAGGAGTTCAAGGGGAAGCTTAGGAGCTGGAAGCTTTTAAATTCATCTGATTGTGTCAGCAAGCTCCTCTTGTGTCCCTTACTGATGGCTTCTTTCTTCCCTACCCTGATGAGCATGACTCATAGCCAGCCCAAACTGATTGACCCTTCTAAATCTGCTTTAGTACTAGAAAAGTTTCCAAACCATTTTGGTAGTTATTACGTCACCTTAGAGTTTGTCTACATAAATCTCTCCTCCTTTCTCAGATCATCCTGGAGAACTATTCCTATCCTGGTGTTATGCTTATTGGCACAGATTCCCATACCCCCAATGGTGGTGGTTTGGGTGCAATCTGCATTGGAGTTGGTGGAGCTGATGCAGTTGATGTCATGGCAGGAATCCCCTGGGAGCTCAAATGCCCAAAGGTGAGACAGTGGAGCATATAAATGTTGTCTCCATGCAGACAGTTGGGATAGGTGAACAAGAGGGTTATTTCTAAAGGAAAAAAGGGGGGATTTTACAATATCAAAATATGCTGGTGTAAATGTATATATCTATTGCTTGCAAGTGGAAACTCTGAATTTCCACTCTTCCCTTTTTCACGCTGATGCCACTAACTTTAGTTAAGCATACCTGAGCTTAATAGCAGATAATGAATGTGAATCTCTGCTCCAAGAATCTCTCTTATATTTAGAATAAGGATTTTAGGAAACAGCCAATTGAGAAACTGAATCTGCATACTTATTTTTGGAAGTGACTCTTTCTGCTAACTCATTTTATTTGGTTCTTCAGGTAATTGGTGTAAAACTGACAGGTTCGCTCTCTGGCTGGAGCTCTCCTAAAGATGTGATCCTGAAAGTGGCTGGCATACTTACTGTGAAAGGTGGCACAGGAGCTATTATAGAGTATCATGGGCCTGGTGTTGACTCCATCTCTTGCACAGGTAGGAAAAAAGCACCTTAGATCTAGAAAATTTTGGACCATGAAGGTTTGGGAGCTGGTGGTAATGGTCAGATCAGTGACTGAGGATGGAAATAAATTGTTGGTCCTTGGGAGTGGAATTGGAACACAACAAGCAGCCATTGGCTAAGTAGATCAGCAGTGTGATGCAGAAGAATCTGTGTATTAATCCTTAATTTAAACATTAAACATTATCGGTACAGTAGTACTATAACATAGCAGTTGTAGCAATATGCTAAAGGTAAGTAAACATTTATCAGTTTCAGAATTAGACCCATAAGTAGTAGCAGTTGCCAAGACATTGCCATGTCCACCTCTACATAGCTCCAGGAATTGATTATTTCAGATACTGTATCATGATCTATTGAAATATTGCAGTGTTTAGCTGTGATATATCGCGATGTTGAAAACCAGATATCACCCATCCCTAGCCAGGAGTGGCAGTTTCATAGGTCTGATGCCTTCAAGTGGCTTAAATGAGGCTTGCTTTTCTGTAAATTCATGTCGTCATGCCCAAAAGGTGCTATCCAGAAGCGGTACACAGGTGGTTCTGTTTGGTCACTACCTGGGTCCTAAAAATACATGTAAATCTATAGAATATATTTTTTTAATAGTCATTGGTAGTAAAATGTGACTTGTTTTCTTGGAAAAGACAGTATTACTGCTATTAGAAGAGGAAGGAATTGCAGTAGAACTAGTGTATTATTCAAACTATCCAGTTTTTCACTGCATAGAAAATCTCTCTTTTTAAGAGAGATTTTCCTATCTAATGAGCAGTAATACCTGGCTCTTTACTCATAAGTAAAATGGTGGACTGTAGCAGGGCAGGTCAGTATACTGACTTGCGAATAGCTTTAATTACTTGGGTTCCAATCTCACTTGTGGTATGGATCACTTCTTTCAACCACAGGAATGGCAACTATCTGCAATATGGGAGCAGAGATTGGTGCCACCACTTCGATCTTCCCTTACAATAACCGGATGAAAACATATTTGTCCAAGACTGGACGAGCAGGTAAGAACTTGTGGAACAACTTCAAGAGGTCATACAAAACGGAAGGCATTTTTTCCTTTTCTTCACTGTTCTGCCTTGTGTGATATTACGTCTTTCATTTGTTGGCTGTTTGTCTCTTATTCTAATTAAATGGATTTTAATTTCCAACATACTGCAAAGCCAAGAGGACTTCTGGGAAATATCTAAGGAAATGAAGCTCTAGAAGACATTTCATTTCATGAGTTAATGGGATAAAGCAAATCATGAATTCAAAGGGTTGCTCCCTTAAATTGTTTAACTGAACAGAGATGGTAGGCTATTGAGAATAGGATGAGGGGTGGGGAGAAGGAGAATTGAACTGTGTCATGTCGTTTAACTTGCTGCAGAGTTGCAGCTTGTGTCCTTTCCTCAGTTCATGTTTGTTTTAGGCAAACATCAACTGGTCAGGGCTCTTGTAGAAGGTAACTTATGCTATGCAATTACAATCCTCTTAAGTAAATGTAGCTAGAATGAATTAACTTTATTGTTGATTAAAACATAACTGTGCCAGTTTTATAAACCACGACTCAGAGCTACATTCTCCAACCTGATGCCTTCCAGCTGTTGGTGAACTAAATCTCCCACCAGTCCCAGCCAGCATGAACAATGATCAGGGGTGATGGAAATTGTAGTCCAACAACATCTGGAGGGCACCAGGTTGGAAAAGTCTGGTTCAGATTATTGGAAATAGGCCATAACATATACCTGGTTTGTGTGGTTCCTCTGGCATGAGGAGAATGGAAATGTCCTTGTCCCCAGCCCTTTTGGGCCTGGAGGCACATTTTACAGAAGGAAAATGCTTAGAATCCCCTCCCCCCCCCCCCGAACAAGCACAACATCTACAGTCCCCTAAACAGATTTTAAAAAGGGGAAACACTCTCCCAAAATAGGCAACCCTCTCCCAACCAAATAGCTCCAGAAAAGCCCACAACTTAAATTTTAAAAAGAAAATGGGAAGGACAGGAGGTCTTGTTGGCTACTGAGAGGTGTGTCCAAGGGTTACAACCACATGGGGGATCTCAGATCAAACTATAGTTCCATGTTGTGGAAAAGCTCCATGAAGCTTGTTTCATTCAAGGTACCCAAAATAATGAAATACAAAGCCCAACTCAAATGATGAACCAAAATGCAAAATTGGGTACGTGCATATAAATTTCCAAATTAATATGCAATGTGTATAAATGTATATAACTTTAATCTCTTTACATAAGTTAAATGTACAAAATATGGTGAATAATTAATATCAGTCCAGTCCTGGAGAGCCCAGTCTAGGGACCTGTTCTTTACTGCTGACTGCCTTTTGGTTTATCTCCACTTGACCTCTGCGTTCAGCTTTCTCCCTCTCTGATTTCAGCGATTGCTAGTTTGGCAGATGAATTCCAAGAGCACTTGAAGCCGGATCCTGGATGTCCTTATGACCAGTTGATTGAAATTAACCTCAACGAGGTAGGATACACTTGTTATTTTTAAAGAAACAGTTCATGTAGGAGACCTAACAAGGGCATTTTAGATGATATATTCAAATGACATTGATCAAGAGATTTGACATAATTCCTTTCTAAAGTTTAGTCTATATATCAGTAGGGAATATTGACTTGGAAAGAAGACAAGTTATTGTAGCAACTTGAAATAAGGAAACTGCATATCTTGCTCACCTTTTCACTCCTAAAATCTAGCCTAGACTTAATTTTTTCATTTATTCTGCTCTTCATGGTCCATTCTTCCTAGATTTAGATTTCTCTTTTCAACTAAAAGTGCCTATTTAAGAAAAAAACATTTTAAAGTGCTTCTTCATGAAAATTTCCTGTCTTGCCATTGTGTATAAAAATTGTGTTCTTGCAATGTAGTGGTCATTATTCAGAACTTTCTCAACTACTTGTGACATTTTTTTTCCCTTCCTCAAGCTGAAGCCCCTTATCAATGGGCCCTTTACTCCAGATCTGGCACACACTGTAGAAGAAGTTGGTGCTGTTGCAGAAAAGAAGGGCTGGCCAGTAGATATCAGAGTTGGTGAGTAGCACTTTTCCCTTGTTGATGATTCTCCAGGTAGCTTTTCTCTCCACCTTGAAAACTGAGGTAACATTACTTCAGCTGCCTCTAAGCGTGATCATCATCATCATCATCATCATCATCATCATAATTTATTTATACCCCGCCCATCTGGCTGAGTTTCCCCAGCCACTCTGGGCGGCTCCCAATCAGTGTTAAAAACAGTACAGCATTACATATTAAAAACGTCCCTGAACAGGGCTGCCTTAAGATGTCTTCTGAATGTCAGGTAATTCTTTATCTCTTTGACATCTGATGGGAGGGCCTTCATAACTATCAAGCCATTTCCTGGAAGGAATGCTCTGTCTATCAGGTATACAGGTAGCTCCACTCTTGCATGTTGGGACTACAACAGAGCTTGAAGGTCCTCATTCGCTGTGGTCTAGAATATGAAGAACCCTCTTGTGACAAACCTGTTCTGTAAATATGAACATTCAGTATCCCACTAGGAGTCTTCATCCTAGCATGCTTGAGCTATTTCACTCTCAAATTTAATTCCAAGGGGAAGCCGGCTGTTTTTCTCTTTTAAGTGTTGCTCTAAGATACTAGAGGTTAAGCAGAGAGCCTAGCTTGGAAATCTCTGGCAAAATAAGTGCTGATATGTTACACATTTCTTTAATTTCTTTCTTTTTTTTAACAGGACTTGTTAAACATTTGGAGGTCTGTTACTGACTTTTCCATCTCATGTGCACAGGTCTGATTGGTAGCTGCACCAACTCCAGCTACGAGGACATGGGGCGCTCTGCCGCTGTGGCAAAGCAAGCGCTTGCTCACGGGGTGAAGTGCAAGTCTCAGTTCACCATCACACCTGGATCAGAGCAGATCCGGGCCACCATTGAGAGGGATGGCTATGTGAGTACTCTTGTGATGGCGCATCATAGCCAATGTATGCCTCCTGAAAGAGTTAAGATGAAGACCGCCACGTAGTTTTCTATTGGCTAATTCTGTTCTTTACCTTCTTCAGTCGAAAATCCTGCGTGACGTTGGTGGAGTGGTTCTTGCCAATGCTTGCGGGCCGTGCATAGGCCAGTGGGACCGGTAAGAGGGAATGCATTAAACTGATTTCCCATAAGAAACAAATCCTTTTACACTGGAAATGAAATGAATGCAGATAAAGCAAAAACTTGCAAGCAGAGATCATTCTCCCAGATCTCAAATGAACTGGTTAGGGGGAAGAAGATGTTTTAAATTGTTTTCAGCACAGCTTTGAGAACGCTGGTTGCAGAGCAATACAAAGCTTTGCACGTGAGCAGTGAACAGCTAGCTTCAGGTCTCACATTTTCTGTAGATCTTGACAAGCCTTTCTCGTTTGCTTGACTTTGCAGAAAGGATACGAAAAAGGGAGAAAAGAATACAATTGTTACCTCCTACAACAGAAATTTCACTGGTCGCAATGATGCCAACCCAGAAACACATGCTTTTGTAACTTCACCAGAGGTATAGTATGCATCAGGTTTATTCTACAAGGGGAGAGGTAGGCATCAGAAATGACCTGCTGCATTTCCTTTGGGAAAAAGATAAGTGGGCCTTTGAAAGCTCCAGAGCTCAAGCGGGGGAAGTATAAGAATTGTGGATAGCTTCCTTGTGCTTTAAAACCTAGTGGCCTACAAGTCTTTTCGAAATGAGACTACAAATAGTTGTTCACTTGAAATTAAGGTGAGGAGATTATGCAGTCAGGGTTGGTTTCAATCTTGAGCAGATAAGTCTTCCTTGTACCCTCACATTTCATGCTAATAGTAGGCTTTCCCTAACAAGTATTTCCTTGTGAGACGTCTGAATTATGGTAAAAAAAAAATAGATTGGAATTTTTAGAGTGACATGGGCTTAGGAAATGGGCTTCTCTCTCACCCATAACAGATACTTTTTTCAGATTGTAACAGCCCTATCACTCGCCGGCACTTTGAAATTTAACCCGGAGGTAGACTTCCTGACAGGTTCTGATGGAAAGAAGTTCAAACTTGTGCCACCTGATGCTGACGAGCTGCCCAAACTGGTAATCTTCCCACTTCTTGTCAAACTTGCTTCTCATCTTACATCACCAATTGGTAGGAATATTATTAAAGGCTGATGCATTGGAAACAATGTTTTTGCCTCAGTATAGTTGTTAAATATGAAAATGCTCTTAAGGTAGTGTGCAGAGCAGAACACGAGTAGTAATCCCACTGGACAGAGACTGTTGTCTTATCTGAGTGAGATAGATGTGGGAGGTGGGAGCAGGCGGTCAACAGCGATGGCAGAAAAGAGTTGAAACTAGGGAAGATCACATGATTCAAGGAACACCTGAAGATGGCCGAGCAGAGAGATGACTGATGGGGGAATTCCTTGAGATACCCTTTCTTTGTGATCCTGAAATACAAAATATGTGGCCTTGCATGAATACTATGAATTTGGGGTTTTTTCTCTTCTGGATAAGGTTGGCTTCCTCCTTACATCCCTTTGCTTTTAATAATAATTTCCTTCAGGAATTTGATCCAGGACAGGACACCTATCAGCACCCCCCCAAGGATGGCAGCAGCCAGCATGTGGATGTGAGCCCCACTAGTCAGCGCTTGCAGCTGCTTGAGCCCTTTGACAAGTGGAATGGCAAGGACCTTGAAGACATGTTAATTCTCATAAAAGTAAGGAGGGGAGGGAGCCTGGGTAGGGATGGGAACTATTAATTGTCCACTCACAGCTGGAATTGGGAATGTCTGCTTCCAGGGGTCCAGTGTCACACACTTCAGGGATGTTCTGAGGTATTCTGCTGGAGAGCTCCATACACACTGCCCAGGCTTGCACCCCGGGAGGTCACTTCGGTGCTGCTATCGCAGCAGTTTGGCTTCACCCCAGGAGGCATACACCTTTGTCTCTCGGGACAGACAGATGCCACCAATGTGTGATGCCTAAATTTCCCACCAGCGGAATCAGTCTTCAGGGTAGATTTAAACAGTAGAGCTTTTATTGGAAGATTTTTTAAAAAATGTAATTGTGTTACATATCCAAATGTTCTTGGCAACTCACAGCCCGTAATTTATAAGGTGGGTCCTTGAACTTTATATCACAAGCGCTACGACCCCTAACCACAGTATACAAGGATTAGTTCCACTGATAATTTTCAGCTAATCTCTTGTGATTATGAGGTTTAACCGTTTGCCAATTCAGTAGCTTTTAATGGAAGATCTAGGCAAAAGTTTAGTAAGTTGGGTATGGACGGGATTAAACATATGGAATCTCCACATTGGCATGAGAATCAAAGGATGCTAAGAATACGAAATTGGGGAACTGGAAACCCCAAAGCTTGCGGTGGTCCTCTATATAACTTAAAACAAATCAGAATAAAAAAAATAACTCCTTTTGATTGTATAGGGTTGTATCCAGTGTTAGTTCTACTCAGAGTTGAACCCTTGAAAATAATGACCATGAATTAGGTACCTTAATTTCAATGAGTCTGTTCCAATTAGAACTTAGTTGGATACTAGCACAGAAGGCAGCAGCCAGACTCTGACAGGAGCAGGCTGCTTGGCAACATGTCACTTGATGATGAGATAGCTGCACTGGTTGCCAATTTGCAGCCAGGCCAGGTCCAAGGTTCTTGTGTTAACCCACAAAGCCCTAAACAACTTTGCCTTCAAATACCTTAAAGGACCATCTGGTTTCTGATGGTGCCCAAGGGCTTCCGACTGGGCAATCTGGTGGTCCCACATACCCCTGAAGTTCAGCGAGCCTCTGCTGGGGACCAAAACCTATAGTGCAGCACACCCTGTCCTGTGGAAACCCCTAGCAGTAGAGGTTCAGTAAGAGTCATCCTTGCTTTCAGGCATCTTCTGAAAGCTATTATTCAGGCACGCCTTTCAAATGTGAGATTCTTTGCCAAGCGGCTTGTACTGATGTGTTTATTGTCGCGTTCTGTTCTTAAGTTGCATACCACCTTGCAATATTTTATATGAAAGTGCAGTTTTAAAATATATAACTAATACAATACACAATAAGCCCTTGAAACTGAAACATACCTCATGTTGTCAAAATTCTCATTCTTTATACCGAGTTTCTCTTAACTTGTATTCCAGGTGAAAGGTAAATGCACCACTGACCACATTTCAGCAGCAGGCCCATGGCTCAAATTCCGTGGCCATCTGGACAATATTTCAAACAACCTGCTGATTGGAGCCATAAATATTGAGAACGATAAGGCCAACACAGTGAGGAACGCATTAACCCAGGAGTTTGGACCTGTTCCTGACACAGCCCGTTACTACAAGGTGAGACTTCTCTAAGCACCACAGGGGTATGAAGGTGAATAGTTCCTAGCCACATTCTCACAAATAGCATTGCTTCCTTCTCAAAACTCATTTCTGCACTTTAAACACCATAAAGCAGGAATAAAATCTCCTCTCGACTGTCCTGCAATTGTATAAAAGCCACCGTATACTGTAGCTACTGTGCTTCAGGCACGATGTCCTGCAAAAAAAGGCTGCTGTTCCACTTCTAGACACTAGAGGATGCTCTGGAGCCAAGGACTCCAGTTGGTTTGGTCAGAACTTATATCCGGGGCCAAACTACCATCAACTGACCTGTAAGAAGGATCCCATGAGAGGAAGGAGAGGAGTCTCCTTTAAGAGGGAGGGTATAGGGTATAGGAATGTAAGTAATAATAAAGATTGCAGCTGGACTGTCCCCTCGACAGGGCTATCTGCTACTTGCTGCCCTGTCTGATGGCTCCATATGGCTTGTCACATGTTGGTTTTACTCATTGTGTGTGTGTTTAATGTACTGAAATTATTTGTACGTTTTATTGGAAGCATTGTACCCTGAAAAGCGGGATATTAAAATAAGAACCTGAGAAGAGTTCTGCTTGGACCAGACCAGAGTCCCACCTAGTTTAGCATCCTGTTCTCAGTGGCCACCTAGATGCATGTGTGGTCAGCCTGCAAGCAAGACATGAGTGCAACAGCATTCTTTAATGAAATATTGTTTGTTACAATGGAACTAATTAACTATGGTAGAATAAATTAACCAAACTAAATAAAGGCAACATAGGGAAAGGTCTGGGTAGGAAAGGGGCGTTATAAGTCCTTGGGTGCCCCCCAGTTTTAACCACAAGAACTAAGGAAGCATGTTTAGCTCTTCCTTTCTTTCTTACATGCAAAAGAAACTTAACTCTGTCCAGTAGTTTCCTATTCTGACTGCCTTCATGTGACTTGCTGCTACGATTCATGGCCTTCAGTCTTCTTTTCCTTCAAAAGGTTACATGACATCTTACTCTTATTCTCTGGCAATCATTCATAGCAGAATAAGATTGTCTTTCATGAACATGGTCTTAACAGTGAGTCTGTAAATGACTGTGGAGGCCAGTTCTGGATCCACACGTCCTTCCACAGTGGGGACGTAGGTTTCCAGGTGGGAGTTGATCATGGTGAGGGTTTGCCAAATGTTTCTTCCTCTTAGCACATTTCTCCCTTTTGTCCTGAGTTCGAGTGTCTGATAAGCCCTGGGATAAACCTTCATTCCTGCTTTGCCACAGCAGTCTCTTCTTTCTGACTACAGTGGTACCTCAGGTTACATATGCTTCAGGTTGCATACGCTTCAGGTTACAAACTCCGCTAACCCAGAATTAGTGCTTCAGGTTAAGAACTTTGCTTCAGGATAAGAAGAGAAATTGTGCAGTGGCGGCACAGCGGCAGCAGGAGACCCCATTAGCTAAAGTGGTGCTTCAGGTTAAGAACAGTTTCAGGTTATGTGTGGACCTCCGGAACGAATTAAGTACTTAACCCGAGGTACCACTGTACTAAATGTTTTGTGTGTGTGCATCTGCTTTGTTCACAGAAAGAAGGTATTAACTGGGTAGTGGTTGGGGATGAAAACTACGGTGAAGGCTCAAGCCGGGAGCATGCAGCACTGGAACCACGACATCTTGGAGGAAGAGCCATCATTGTCAAGAGCTTTGCCAGGATTCATGGTGAGTACCCCACTTTTTACAGAGCCAACCGAAGTGATACGGAGGTTATACGTACAGTTGGGTTTTTGTCCAAATCCAAACATTTGCTCCCTTAGGAACTTGTGGGTGCATACATGCTTAGATCCACATCTATGCACTAGTGGTTTTCTGTAAATGTGTATCACCTCTGTTTTACTCAAGATCCTTTCACCGTATAAGTCAAAACTTACATGTCCAAAGTGGAGAGTAATCAGCTTAGTTTTTGTTCTTTAGTTACATCAGGACAGTTCAGAGGGATTCCCTGGAGCAGAGCTGGTGTCACTGTGAACAGCCAGCTGTGGAAACCCTGGCGCATGTAGTGTGGCATCTGTCTTTGTGGTTGCCCTAAACAAAATTTAATAGCAAAGTGGTTGGGGGAGAAAGGGTATAGGATGATAATAGGATGTACTGGACTTCTTGCTGACAAACCAGACCCATAGGATTATGTATGATCTAGCTAGTTTTCTAGTTGTGGTTTTGTCTAAAAAGGAATGGGATGAATCCCATAGGGTGGACTGCCAGCACAATTCAGAACACTGAAAGTGGATAAAGTGTGCCAGATAATAGGGGGTTACTAATTTTGTGTTGAAATATTGAATTAAATTATAAGTAGTAGCATTTTATCTCTTTTGCAGCTTGCTGTAGTTTATTATTATTATTATTGAAGTGCAAAATGTTGGATGCTGCAACAGTGTGATTCTGTTTTAATCATGCTCTGAGTCATCTACTTTTTATGGCATTTGGTAACAGATTTAGACCTCTAAATGCTTATATCCAAATGGCTAATGGTACCGTCTGTGTTCACTGATCTCATGTATGGAATCCAACAATATAGAAGTTATTATTTTTATCTTCTCTCTAGTTTGTTGAACTCTTATTTCAGATAATTGTGTACACGTATTACGAGGAAAGAGGACCCTTCCATGATTATTTTGTTGTAAAGAAATGGTCCCCAATTCAGGGAGTTCCTAATTCTGGTGTAAACTCCTCAAACTATAATCCTAGGCCTTTAGACTTAAATTCCTTCTATATACTTTCTCCCTGAAAAACTGCTCACGTGTTCAGTGGCATGTTAAAGTAACAAAACTATTTCTATTGGCTGCACATTTAGAAAGCTGGAGTAATGCATACAAGCGGGTTAACAGTTCCAGTTGAAAATCTTAAATGATTTGCCTTTGGGATATAGAGACTTGCTTCCCTGTGTTTCTTCAGTCACATTTAATAATTTTGCTTGCTAGGATATCTGTTACTGCTTCTGTAGATGAAATATAGACTACATTGACAAATCATTCAGTTACTTCTTGCAAGAGGCTGCTAGAATGTGTCTTGAAAGTGTTCTGCTGACTGTTTAAGTCCGATGTTCTTAACAGAAACCAATCTGAAGAAGCAAGGTCTCCTGCCACTAACCTTTGCTGATCCAGCTGATTACGACAAGATCCACCCTGTGGACAAGCTCAGTATTGTGGGTCTGAAAGATTTTGCTCCTGGAAAGGTAATGGCCACAGTTTCTCGGCAATAGTCCTTCATCTCCCTGCTTTTCTGCTGCATATTTGTAGTAGACAGCTGTATATATCAGGGCTGTTGTTCCATTTGAGTAGATCAGCTTCTAAAGGAGGTCTAATTTTTTTAAAAAATGCAGTTCAGATATCCTGGATTTCTCAGAAGCACCTGAACAAGCAATATACAGTAATACCTTCAAGAACGTCCGCCTTGTCTAGTGTCCATTCCGGCGAACGTCCATGGCAAACCCAGAAGTACCGGAACAGCTTACTTCCGGGTTTGCCGCTCATGCATGCACAGAAGTGCAAACCGCTCCACGTGCATGCACAGACGCAGCACTTTGCCCTGTGTCCTTTTCAGCTAGTGGCCGGGGCTCCGAAACGGATCCTGGCTGCAAAACAAGGTACTACTGTATTAGAAATCTAGAATCTTGGCTAGATTGAATGGATGGACTTCCTTATTTTGTAAGGTATCCAAGTGCTTTTCTGTGCTTATGGTTCCAGCTTCTTCTTTTCCCATAAAATGGGGCAAATACAGTGGTGCCCCGCAAGACGAAAAACCCGCAAGACGAAAGGGTTTTTCGGGTTTTGCGACGCTTCGCTAGACGATTTTCCCTATGGGCTTGCATCGCAAGACGAAAGCCCATAGGGAAATCTCGGGGACCTTTTTTTAAATGCTGGCGGTGGGGAGCAAAGCCTTTTTCCCCCCTCCGGACTTCAGAAGAGGTCCAGGAAGGCCGGCGGGGGCGAAAGGCTTTGCTCCCCACCGCCAGCATTTAAAAAGCGGTCCGGGATAGCAGGGAAGCGCTTCCCGCTATCCCGGACGGCTTTTGAAGGCAGGCAGGGGGCGCAAAGACTTTTGCCCCCCCCCCCGCCCGCCTTGGGAAGAGGTCCTGGACCTCTTCCCAAGGCGGGCAGGGGGCAAAAGTCTTTGCCCCCCCTGCCTGCCTAACCGGGGGCTTTTAAATCGCCCCGGGACTGTCCGGGGCGATTTAAAAGCCCCCGGACGGCTTTTGAAGCCTCCCCCCGCCGCCCGGCATCGGGGCATCGTCCCGATGCCGGGCGACGGGGCGAGAAAGCCTCCCCCCGCCGCCCGGCATCGGAACCATGTCCCGATGCCGGGCGACGGGGCGGGAAAGCCTCCCCCCGCCGCCCGGCTTCGGGGCATCGTCCCGATGCCGGGCGACGGGGCGAGAAAGCCTCCCCCCGCCGCCTGGCATCGGAACCATGTCCCGATGCCGGGCGACGGGGCGGGAAAGCCTCCCCCCGCCGCCTGGCATCGGAACCATGTCCCGATGCCGGGCGACGGGGCGGGAAAGCCTCCCCCCGCCGCCCGGCTTCGGGGCATCGTCCCGATGCCGGGCGACGGGGCGAGAAAGCCTCCCCCCGCCGCCCGGCATCGGAACCATGTCCCGATGCCGGGCGACGGGGCGGGAAAGCCTCCCCCCGCCGCCCGGCATCGGAACCATGTCCCGATGCCGGGCGACGGGGCGGGAAAGCCTCCCCCCGCCGCCCGGCATCGGAACGATGTCCCGAAGCCGGGCGGCCGGGCGGGAAAGCCTCCCCCCGCCGCCCGGCTTCGGGGCATCGTCCCGATGCCGGGCGGTGGGGCAGGAACGCCTCCCCCAGCCGCCCGGCTTCGGGGCATCGTCCCGATGCCGGGCGGTGGGGCAGGAACGCCTCCCCCGCCGCCCGGCTTCGGGACATCGTTCCGATGCCGGGCGGCGGGGGGAGGCTTTCTCGCCCGGCCGCCCGGCTTCGGGGCATCGTCCCGATGCCGGGCGGTGGGGCAGGAACGCCTCCCCCAGCCGCCCGGCTTCGGGGCATCGTTCCGATGCCGGGCGGTGGGGCAGGCACGCCTCCCCCAGCCGCCCGGCTTCGGGGCATCGTTCCGATGCCTGGCGGTGGGGCAGGAACGCCTCCCCCCACCGCCCGGCATCGGAACGATGTCCCGAAGCCGGGCGGCCGGGCGAGAAAGCCTCCCCCCGCCGCCCGGCATCGGAACGATGTCCCGAAGCCGAGCGGCGGGGCGAGAAAGCCTTTGTCCCCCCTGCCTGCCTTCCCAGGGGCTTTTAAATCGCCCCGGACAGCGGAGAAGTCCTCCGCTGTCCCGGGCGATTTTAAAATGCCGCCCGCCAGAAGAGGTCGGGGGAAGGCGTTTTCCATAGGAACGCATTAATTGATTTTCAATGCATTCCTATGGAAAACCGTGCATCGCAAGACGAAAAACTCGCAAGACGAAGAGACTTGCGGAACGAATTAATTTCGTCTTGCGAGGCACCACTGTACAGTACTTAATTCGTTCCGAAGGTCCATTCTTAACCTGAAACTGTTCTTATCCTGAAACACCCCTTTAGCTAATGGGGCCTCCCACTGCCACTGTGCCGCCGAAGCACGATTTCTGAAGCAAAGTTCTTAACCCGAGGTACTATTTCTGAGTTAGCGGAGTCTGTAACTTGAAGCATATGTAACCTGAAGCATATGTAACCCAAGGTACCACTGTATTTTGCTGCAGATCAAAGCGTAAAATCTTGTAAAGGCAGACCTTTTTGCCCAGACTTTCCCTGACTCATAAGACTGGACCCTTATATTGCCGAATTCTGTATTTATAATGCTATGTTTGCTGGTTTGCCTTTTGTTTTATTGACACTGTTTTACTATTGTAGTTTTGTATACCACTTGAGAAATTTTGAAATATCCAGCGGTTCATAAATGCTTTAAAATTATCTGGAAAATGCATAATTTATTTTGGGACAGATTTTTGGGTCTTTTGCATAGAATTCTTGCATTTGAGCTCTGATCTTTACCCATAACGTCTAGCTAACGTTAACTGGATACATGATCTGCAATACTGTACAGATAAGTAGGCAAGTCATGTTTTATGTAGACCTGAGTTGTGAATTATGTTACCTAAATGGATAGTCCTTTAAAACAAAAGATATGGGTATCTCACCTCTTAGACTCAATTCGGCTTGCAAAAAAACTGGAAGAAAAATCAAATGCATTTTTTGACCAGAGTAACTGATAAATGATGCCTTTAGCAGTCTGACGGAACAAACTGAGATACTTAACCTAGTCCTAGACTTCTAATCACTCTCCTTTCCTTCATAGCCCCTGAAATGCATCATTAAGCATCCTAACGGGAGCCAAGAAACAATTGTTCTGAACCACACCTTCAACGAGACTCAGATTGAGTGGTTCCAAGCTGGTAGCGCACTCAACAGAATGAAAGAGCTGCAGAAGCACTGAACCTAGACAAGTACACACATCCAGTGGACCTGATGACTGTCTCTATAAAAGTGCAATTCCACTACGATTCTTGACAATTAATGTCTGTGATCAAATGTTAACTTAGCTTCCCCTTTATTAGAGTACTCACTTGCTGACATTAATGGGAGTACTCATTTTTGCATTATCAGGTTCTGGCTTCCATAGCTGCCTATGTTTGGTGCATTTCAGTTGTCCCATATTGCTTTGTATTTATATTTCCTGATGATTTTTCTGCCCGATCATTTCAGTGATGGCAAAAGGATAAAACATTAGAAGATTATTGTTCTTGTGGAAAACAAAATAAAGATTGTGACTGACTCATCTAGTCTTCATTTAGTATTCCTACTAGCACTCTGCTCAGCTTCGTAGTGGATATAGGCTGTAATATGTGGCTGAGGAGTCCATCAGGAGGCATACTATAAATCCTAGAATGTGGCCTCTATGTAGAGTCAAGTAGCTTTTGTGGAATCTTTAGTTTAGTTAGAATTTTGTTTGTCTTAAAGGTTTCAGTAAATATCTTGATATAGGGCGCAGCACCTGTTGCAATATTGAACCAATACAGTATTAAGATTTCCCAATTCCAGGGGATTTTACTCCCATTTGGCAGGAATTTCCATACCTATCCTTGTTTTACATATCTCTCTGCTCCTCTTCATGCTTTCTTATTTTGATACTTTCTTCAATATCTGGTTTTAAAAGGAATAAACAATTATACAATAAAATTGCAACATAATATAGCACACTAGATAAACCCGCTATCGGAGTTGTCCCCTGGCTACAACTATTTAAAAAGGGGAATTAATCCCCCTAGGTTAGAAATCTAACATACTTGCTAGACCTCTGCTGGAACACCCATTGGATACTGTAGCATCTTGGCTTTGGGATAACTGTACATTGGGGTGGCTGTAATTTCCCATTGAGAAAATAACAAGTTTGCAAAAAATCCCCACTGACAGCTAAGAATGATACCCATCCCAATTCTTCCTTCAACTGCAGTTAAATGTTTTAAAATGTAATGCAATTTTGAATTACTGCACAGAAAATGACAAGATTATAAAACCAGTACTGTGTCTAAATCATCTCTGAGGTCCCTCATGACCTGGGTTTAAGCCATCAAAAGCTGATTCATGTACAACAGCAAAAACTCAGGCTTCCTCCAACTCTGCCCTCCAGATGTTTTGAGACTACAATTCCCACCATCCCTGACCACTGGTCATGCTAGCTAGCGATCATGGGGAGTTGTAGGCCAAAAACATCTGGAGGGCCGAGTTTGAGGTAGCCTGCTCTAACTGACCCAAAGACTATTCTGGAGTGACCCATGTAGTTGTCATATTCAGAATTGCTCTGTGGCAGTTATATTAAAATCGGCCAGCTTTCACAATAGTTGCCACAACCTTACTCCTTCTGTAGCCAAATAGAAATAGTTCCAGGGTGTACGTAGATAACTGGATTGTAATTGATGCAGTGCACATTTCTTGAGTGACTTCCTCAAATTCTCTATACTCCCCTATGATCTGGGAATACTAGTTAGAATGCTATTATGGCTTTCTGATATGCAGGACTTAGATGCTCCATGCTTTTGGTCAATCTCACATTCAGTTGTTGCAAAACCACAAAGATGAAGTGCTCAAAATATAATACACACTGGGAAGCTGCCTAACTACTATATTATTCTTTTCCTGAGTTTTCAGAGGCCTGCGATAATGTGCCCAACTAATGGAGTAGGGATATCCCCCCCCCCACTGCAGCACTTAAATACAAATTATTCACTGCCATATTAAAAACAAAATGGTGAGCGTGAATGAGTCGATGCTCACTGTGCACTTCTAAGAATGGGTTTCCCTGCTTAACTAAAATGAACCTGTTCCTTGCTTCATGGATGGAGGATTAGTACCCCTCCAGATATTTACAGGGCTGCACCTCCCATCATTTCTGACAATGAGCAATGATGGCGGGGACTGATGGAAACGGCAGTCTGGCAACTGGGGGGGGGCACAGGTTCCCCACCTCTACAGCAAGCTTCCTTCCACTCACTTGTCAGTCAGATACACTGCTACTCTTCTGCATCTGGAACAGGAGAAGAATCCTCCTAGATCTGGCCAAAGGTCCATCTAGTTCAGCATCTGGTTCTCACAGTGGCTAGTCAGATGCCGATGGGAAGTCCACAAGTAAGATTAATGCAATGGCATTCTCCCTTGTGATTCCCAGCAACTGGTATTTATGTGGAGTTGCTGCACTAGTCCACTGGAGATAAATGTGGTTGGGACATAACTGTTAGTTTTAAATTGATATTCTGCCCTTCATCTGAGGATCACTTGTAGCCGAGTAAGATTGTCTTCCATGAACACATTCTTAACAGTGAGTCTGTGAGTGACTGGAGGCCAGTTCTGGATCCCCATGTCCTTCCACAGTGGGGACATAGGTTTCCAGGTGGGAGTTGATCACAATGAGGGTTTGCCAAGTGTGCCTTCCTCTTAGCATATTTCTCCTTTTCACCCTGAGTTTGTGCTTCTTCAAAGTCCATGACACCTTTAGTAAAGGCTGTTCTCCAACTGGAATGCTCACAGGCTAGTGTTTCCCAGTTATCCGTTCTTACGTTACCTTTTTTTTAGATTTGCCTTGAGAGCCTCTTTAAACCTCTTTTGTTGTCCACCGGTATTTTGCTTTCCATTCTAGAGTTGGAAATAGAGTAGTTGCTTTGGAAGATGATAATCAGGCATCCGAACAACAGGACCAGTCAAACAAAGTTGATGTTGAAGAATCATTGTTTTGACACTGGTAATCTTTGCTTCTTCCAGTACACTGGCATTAGTTCACCTGTCTTCCCAAGTGATATGTAATTTTTTTCAGAGACACCGTAGATGGAATCTTTCAAGGAGTTGGAGATGGTGTTTATAAGTGGTCCATGTTTCACAACATACAGTAAGTTTGTTAGTACAATAGTTTTGTAAACAACCATTTTGGTTTCCCTGCAAATGTCCCGGTCCTCAAACACTCTGCACTTCAATCGGAAGAAAGCTACACTCTCAGAGCTCGGCCGTTGTGGAAAGATAACTGCCCAGATAGGAGAAGTGATCACTTTCCAATGTTACACCACTGGGTTGGATTTGTGGCACTGCAGAGGGGTGGTTTTATGCTTCTTGATGCAGCACTTTTGGTTTTGTGGATAGTGAGTGAAAGGCCAAGTTTTCTGTAAGCTTCTGTGAAGACATTTAGGATGGTTTGAAAGTCATCCTCTGAATGTGCAGACATTATGTTGTCATCAGCATACTGAAGCTCTACGACGGAAGTTTTGGTAACCCTACTCTTTGCTTTCAGCCTTCTCAGATTAAAGAGCTTTATGTTTGATGATCACAGGGCAGTTAACACTATAAAAACACAAAAATTATCACATAATAACAAAACAGTAAATCCCACCCCCAGTTTAAAAGGCCATCGTTTGTTTAATTAGCCAAAGGCCTAGGAGAAGAGGAATGTTTTTGCCTGGCAGCTAAAGATATGGAAAGGACAGCATTCTACACATGGAGAGCCATTACAGAAAATACCCATTCTTGTGTTTCTATCCTCTGAGTCTGAACCTCCCATGGAGGGGGCACACAAAGAATGGGCTCAGATAATGATCACAGAGTCTGGGTTTGTTCATATGGAGAGAGGTGGTTCTTGAGGCATTGCAGTCCTGAGCTGTTGAATGCTTTATAGGTCAAAACCAGCACTTTGAATTGGGCCCAGAAATAAATTGGCAGCCAATACAGTCAGGAGCATATTAGTGTTATATGCTCAAACTATCTTGTTCTGGTGAACATCCTGTCTGCTGAATTTTGCACCAGACTGTTTTGTTCAGAACTGATCTTCAGTCTCTGAGTAGGACTTCCAGGAGCCTTCAGAATTTTTTGTGACCTTGCACTGCCATTATTCATGCTGCATGTGCAGAAATGCCAAATGTACACTCAGGTGCTATAAAGTCACTAATGTTGCTGTTCTCACTTCAGGTCAGCAGAATTGTAGCCTTCTAATGTTGCAGTAGCAATCTTGCCCATAGAGCTGGTGCAAGAGCCTCATATTGTACTTCATTCCAGTCTTGTATATATTTGAATTGAAAAAGGGTGACACCATTTCCTGGATTTGCCACTGGAGAGCAGGAAACAGCATGGCTACATATTCTAGGCTTTCTGTACATAAATGCAGCACCCAAAGAGGGATAGATAAGGGTTTTTTGACAGGAAGATTGGAACGATTGCTGCCTAATACAGGAAGCAGTCATGGTTATATAAATTCCTCCATTATATCCAGCTCTCGTGGATAGTCTGGATTTCTGAAGTGCTCCAGTCTTATTTAGATGTGTGACTGTGCCCTTCCAGTATATTTCAATGGAACTTGGTCTGTTTTGCACAGCAGAATATAGCCCACCCACCTCACCAAACTGAAAACAATAGCAGCCATTTTCTTTCTCAGGAACATAGTAAAGGATTAAGGAAGGGCAGCTGAATTGATTCCTGTTGCTCTGTAACCATTCCAACCTTCTTGCAAACTGCAATCTGGAGACCATTTGGACAGCACAAGGCCCATTCATTTGGTCAGGACTTGTGCCAATAGCACTTTCATGTGGCTGCCTGTTTGTACAACACAGTTCCAGACCAGACCAAAGGGAGATTGACAGCATTATGAAGAAGGGCCGTATCCCTCTTCCTGTCACAGCTTTCTTTATTGGCATTTCCAAGACTAAAGAACCAGATTGTTGCTTTTCCAGACTGCTAATCCAGTGTGTCAGAAGTGCCTCCATCTACTTTACATGCTATGGTAGAAATGGTGCCTGCAATACTGGATAAAATGGCTGCTTACTCCATGTTCCTCTTCTCACAAAATGCTTCTCGGGTTCTACATGAAGAAAACAGAATGCACCTCAAGTGGCACCAGGAAGGAATCTTCCCCAAACTTTGAATTATCTGAAGGGGGTCTAGCTTGAAAAAATTGGAGGAGAGATTACCTGGTTGGGGGGAAAAATGCATTTTTGCATTCCAAAAGAAGATAAACTGACAGATTTCAAATCAGCCACCATGAACATCCCAGTTCCTCTATCTGAAAAAACAATAAAGAACATTACCCCCAAAAAGTTAATTGTGTATTCTGACTGAACATAGAATTGACATAAGATAATACCCCATGCTGTATAATTGATGTACTGTATTTTGTAATTAATGTTATATATACTGTTTATGGAAGGAAACCTTTCAAGGGCAAAACACACATACTCATGCTTTTTAGCTTCCTAGGGGGCCTCCAAAGGAATTCGCAATCATACCCACCTCTGCATATTTCTCAGGAATATTTCCATTGATACTTTATTGTTCCCTTCAAAACCCCTCTTCCAAAACATAATAGCCCCTTGTTCATGTCCATGGTCCTTTATGCTCCCCTTTCACCCATCCTCATTATTTCCGCTGTCCTTTAATCATTCTCTTCAGGGCATCTCCTGCCTCTCTTCCCCTCCACCTCCACCTTGTCCAGGTTAAATATCCCCCTCAGGATATCCTTTCCCCAAACTCCATTTGGCATGCCATCCTTCCCTCACATTTCCCTCAGAACTTCCTCACCAATTCTCATTCTCTTTTTCAGTCCCTCCCCAGTCATCACCCCCAATACCCCCTTTATTGTATCCCATTATTCTCCTCAGGAGCCCCTTTTCCAGGTCCTGACCTCCTTGTTCTCCCTGTTATTTCCCTCAGGAGATTCAAGACCCCTTTCTTTTCTTTCAGGTTCCCTTCTGCCCCCATCAATTTAGCCACTCCCTTTATTGTTTTCTTGCAAGAGACATTCACTTGCACTTTACCCTTCCTTCCTTCCTTCCTTCCTTCCTTCCTTCCTTCCTTCCTTCCTTCCTTCCTTCCTTCCTTCCTTCCTTCCTTCCTTCCTTCTCTCCTCGCCTTGCTTCAAATGGGTACTTTTGTTGCCCTGTTTGATCTCCCCTGCCTGTCCCTCTACTGCCCATTTTTTACTTAACAAATTCTAAATAAGCTTTCCCTGTTAAAAGGATTTATGGCTGGTTGCCTGCTCTTCATGCTGGGCCATAGAACTATAATGGTGAGAACATGCTGTTATAAATTTATTGGTGTCCCCCTTCCCACATCCTGGTTTTAAAAGAGGAAGCAGCTACATTAAAAATAAATAAAAATCCAGCACTCTTGAGCTGCTCAGATGATACAGCTTGACTGACTAGCTATCTCAGGGATCCTGGATGATGTCAGCTCCAGAGGGTCATCAAAACTGAGATAAATCATTTTGGTATAAAATGCATGTTACCAAATATTTCTTGTGATACAGCAGGGAGTCTGAAAATATGAAAGACTGCCCAAGACTCTAGGGAAGTATTGTCAGTCAGACTAAGCAGTACTTGGCCATATGGACCAATAGTCTGACTCAGTATAAGGTTTATAAAGTCCATTGAGGAATTATTTCTGCTAACAAGGGATCCTAGAGTCAGTTAAACGTATCACAGTGATTTTGCTCAATTTTATTTACAGAAGCCTCACAAAGAGATTGCCAGTGACTGCAAATTCTGAGATTTCCTATTACCCTGGGTTAGAAAGCAAAATCCCAAAGCTATTAAAGCCTCGAGCCTGTCTAAAATCAGTAGCTGAGCCACTCAACTCCCAAAAATGGTTCCACTCTACCATAATGGTTCAGTATAGCAGTAAACACATTCCATAGGCATTAAATTAATCATTAATTCTACACACACACTCTTGTTTTGTATTTATTTACATTGGGAACTTGCTTTCACCTTTCTACAATGCCTAATTGTATTGGGCAGTTTTACAAACATTTCACGATAATGATGGTCATTATAATAACAACAATCAGGGTAACGCATGGGAATTAAGTCTTTGTTCTCTGGTTCCTAAATTTGACTAACAAAATGGCTTCCCTTCGGGATCCACTCTGTTGGTTCCCCTCATACAATGTGCTGTGCTGTTCTCTACACTCACAACTAGCAGACTAGAGACCTTCGGCTTCTGTGACTGGCCATGGCTGTCTCAAAAGCACCCGTCTCCTTTCTCAAAATTAAATTATTTATCATTAATTCCTTTCAGACTGAAGCTTTTTATCTCACCAAGCAGAATCTCCTTCAGCAAGGGTGAAATGCAGTGTACCAGAAAAGCACTCAAAAGGAACAACAACTATCAGCATCATACTTGGAAAAGTCCCATCTCCCTCCCACAATTACATTTCTAAAAAACAAAATAAATCAAAGAATGCAGCAATCCCATTAACAGCATTCTCCAGAAAACTGCATACTGCGTCATCAGCTCCCAAAATGAATATTTCTGTTTGAAAGCACTGTGACATATTTTCGCATGACTGGAACACATAAGTATATAAGTTTATGGCTTTGCAGAGGTGGGGGTTAGAAATCTGCGTGGCTCTGATCACCTGGGACATGCATGACCCATGGTGTTGCAGAATCTGGCAGCTGGACTAGGATCCAAAGAAACAGAATTTATCAGCAAAGTTTCTCTCGTTTGCACAGCTGATTATGCAAAACATAAAAGCATCCAGTTCTAAGCAGCTGAGTGGTGGTTGTTGTTTTAAAAAAAACATTCTGCAAGCTGGACAGACCAGAAATAGATTTCTTTTTATCTATAATCAGAGCAGATAGGACAGCGTTAGGAAAACTACAGGGGAAATGAAGGTTGAGTGCAAACAGCATCACTTGATTATTGTCTCGGTTAAATGTTAGATGTGTATATTTTTTAAAAATAAACACATCAAATATATGCAAAGGAAAGACATGCCTTATTTACAATATTTCTATTCCATCCCCATGGAACTGACACAGTTAGAGGCTCCACAAAATATTTGTTCTGCAGTTGTAGAAAAACCAGTCTTTCAGTTTGGCAGCTCCCACACTTTGAAGCTCCCTGCCTATCAACATCAGGTAAGTGCCTTTGAAGGGCTCTTTTTGATACCTGCTAAAAACAATTTTTTTAGGGGTACTCTCATTTTCCTACTCATATTGAAATACAGTCCCTCAATGAGGCCAAACTTAGATTCACAAAATGGTTAGGGGTATGCGTACCCCTGCATACCCCCAGAAAAAAATCACTGCATAAATATATTAAAAATACCTGTTTTCAGCATTGTCTTTTATTGATTATTATTATTTTTAGGTTCTATTTTAGGGCTGCCATATGTCCAGGAATCGCTCAGAAAAATGGCATCCGGGTGGAAAACCTGGATGTATGGCAAGTTGGGCTATTTTTATAAAGAATTTCTTCAAAAATCAAAGAAAAGCGCCAACATTTGACCCCCCCCCGAAAATCTCAACAACTCTTCACTTTGGGGAATATGGCAGCCCTATATATTTACAACCAAGTGGTATATAAATGTTCTTAAATAAATCAAAGATTTCCCCCCAAAAGCCCAGATCTGTTTACAAAGGGTTCTCAGGGTGGTTTCCTTTCAGATACCAGCCAAGCCTAGGCTTGTTTAGCTTCAGATCACACCACTGTCTCCTGGACAGAAATAGTCTGGCCAGTTATTCATGCTCTAGTAGTGTCCCATTTAGATAGCATTAATGCATTTTGCATTAGGCTGCCTTTGAAAACTGTTTAGGAAATTCAGTTGGCACAAAACACAGCAGCTAGCCTAGAGTACAGGCTACGACTGGGTATTTGGAACACATCTTGCCAGTTTTAAAGCACCTGTACTGGCTCCCAATCTATTTCCAAGCACAGATCAAAATGCTAATTTTGACCTTTAAAGCCCTATGTAACTTAGTGACGGTGTGCACACCCTGGACTGCTTACTCCCAGATGACTGTCTAGAACTTGAGGTCATTTTCACAGGAAGTTTTTTGGAACTGTTTACCTTCAGTGGTAAGCTGACGGATGGAGACCCAAGAGATACAGCATTTCGCTGGCAGCACCTGCCTCTGGAAGTTTTGTGTGGTGCCAAACCTGGTGCTCTTTTGGCACCAGGTTAACACCTTTTTATTTGCTCGGGGCTTTTATATGTCTTTCTAAAATCTCTGCTTAGCTCTGGATTTATCTTGTTTTAACATCAGTTTTGTTGTTCTGATGTTTTTAATTTTGTTATAGCATTTCTATTTTTATCTGAACTGTTTTAATTATTGTTTTCACTGTTAGTCGCTCTAGGGATCCTAAGGGGTTGCAAAACAGGCTTAAAATGTTCCAGACAAACCAATGAACAAGACCTTAGGAATTTTCTGGGGTAAACAAAAATATATGTAGGCATTATTGAATTTTGTATGTCCTTTTATTTCTGAAAAGTAGCATTTATATCTGCAATTATGTACCTAATCATTTTGCACAAACTAGATTTAGCTCTGGAGTAGATTTGAACCCAATTCACAAAGAAGCCGTGGTTAGGTTTATTTGGGTCTTTATTTATTTAGTACTTATTCTGACTCAGAAAAGCATGTTATTTGACAGATCCCTGTGGCATATGCCTATGCCCACCATGAAATAAACACCAGCATTTAATATTGCAGAAATATGCCACCTTATTAATGACACCTGGGAAGGATTTGAGCTCCCCATGACTGGCATTTGTTTCTCATTGACTATGCATCAAATGTAGGAGTGAAGAAGGAGAGGGGGCAGCTGTTCAGCCATACAAAAGAAGGAATGGGCTGATTCTCTTTGGTAGAGGATTCACCCACTGGGTCTAAAACAGCATCTCCCCCACCTTCAATGGAGAACATTTGCATTCAGGTCTCAGCTCCAGTCCCTTGTGAGTGTGAACTTCCTGGCATCAGGACCAGCCTTCCTTTGTGTATGTGGTGCCTAGCAATCTCCCTTAATTGAAGCTTCTGTGAGAAATTGCAATAACAGATGCAAACAAAACACACTGCTGAGGGCAAGCAATTGTGAGGGTGTACTGCCAAACGGAAGCCTCAGAGATCAGCTCCACACAGGATATGGCTTGTCTTTGAGAACAAAGTCACAGAGATGCATCAGGGGTGCCAGGTTGCAACCTAGAGAACCTGTCTGTTGGCTTACAATTTCCCATGGAGTGAGAGGAGAGACTGTCTCTCTGAAGGGCCACAGCTCAGTTTGATATTTTGCATGTAGAAGGTTCCATGTTCACTGCTATCTAAAGTTTGAAAAAATCATTATGGAAAGACTTCTGACTGGAACCGTGGGGAACAGCCATATCAGAGGAGACAATACTAGATGGCAGGGGCGTAGCAAGGGGGGTGCGGTAGGTGCTGCCTGCCCCAGGTGTCCCCACTGCTTGGGGTGCTAAAATGGCAGGCAGCACTCACTGCGGGGCCTGCAGCATGCCCAAAACATGCGTCTCTCCTGGGAGTGACGTGGTGGCTTGAGTGCCCGCAGCTTCTGCGCTGCCCTGTTTGCCTGTTGCCTCCCCCTCAGCTGTAGGGTGGCCGAGTGGGAGGAGGCAGGCAGACTCCTTAGAGCAGCCTTTCTCAACATTTGGGTCCCCAGATATTGTTTAACTACAATTCCCATCACCCCTAGCTAGCAAGGCCAGAGCTCAGGGATGATGGGAATTGTAGTCCAACAACATCTGGGGACCCACAGGTTGAGAATCGCTGCCTTAGAGGCCCTGCGGTGCCCCTGCGGGTGGCTGGCCCTGCACCCCCAGGCGCCCAATCGGCTTGCTCCGCTGCTGCTAGATGGACCAATATTGTATAAGGTAACATAATCTATTAATACATACACAGCCCTGTCGTCTGTCTTCTGTCTGCTTTCATATGCGGCATTATGTACCAGGAGTCATGGGGAGACAGATGACAGGACTTTTAGTGCCCATAGCAGACAAATTTAAAGCACTATATAACCTTAAGCTCCAAAGATGGCCTGAGTTGCCACCCCAATGGACATTGCTCCATAGTGAGCCAACAACATCCCTGCCCAGGTGTTCTTCCTGAGCATGACTGTCCAACTCATGTAAGGGATAATCCTCACTCCAAACATCCCCTTGGGCTTTTTAGTTTAGATAAAAGGCAAGTAAGAGGTGACAAGGCAGAAATGTATAAAATTAGGCACAGCAAGGAGAAAGTGTATAGATAAAAGGGTTTTCTCCCTCTCGCATAACACGGGACTCATGGACACCCAACGAAGTTCAGTGTTGGAAGATTCAGAACAGATTTTTTAAAACGCTTTTTCGCACAGAACATAGTTAAACTGTGGACCAGGAGGCAGTGATGACCATGAACTTGGATGGCTTTAAATGGGGATCAAACAAATAAATGGAGGATAAAGCTATCAGTGGCTACTAGCTATGATGGCTAGACCCTGCCTCCGTGGCCAGAGGCAGTATCCACCTGAATGCCAATTGCTGGAAATCCCAGGAGGGGAGCGTTGGTTCAAGAAAAAACATAGGCATATCATAGAATTGAAGAGTTGGAAGGTACCTTAAGGGTCATCTAGTCCAACTCCCTGCAATTCAGGAACTTTTACTCATATTAGATCCGCTAAACTTAAGGGACCTAAGTTATTAATAGCCATTAATCTCTTTGAATAAAAGTTAGTTGAATACAAGCCTATCCCAGCAATGTAGGATCCCAGACATGACTATTGCAGAGATGAAAAGCAGACTGGGCTCCTAAACCTTTAATAATTGTGTAG
Organism: Podarcis melisellensis; assembly: GCF_964234715.1. NCBI lineage: Eukaryota > Metazoa > Chordata > Lepidosauria > Squamata > Lacertidae > Podarcis > Podarcis melisellensis. Next base: position 45,264,540 of record NC_138542.1, on the reverse strand, counting down.
AAAGAGGGAACCTCAGCCGGTGTAGTTTGTCATGCAAGGTTGATAGCATGCATGACAGGCAGTTCTGGCTAGGGTGGTCTGGTGCAACAGAGCTCCTGCACCTTTAATTGTTGCAAAGAAGTGGGGAATTGCAGAAGCTGTAGCTTTCTATGCAAACCACACCTGCTGACATTCCCTCTTCTATGCAACAATTAAAGGTGCAAGACCCCTGTGTACTGTTGCATCTGGCCATGCTAATCTTGGCTGCCCCACTGAGATCTATCTGCTCTGCTTCACATCTGCAGTAGCTCAGGCCTCTGTCACACCAGTCTTTGATTAACATATCTGTGTGGTGACCAGAGTACTTATACAGGTACAGCGTATCTCAATTCTGCAAGTCAAGTTGACCTGCCAAAAACCCTGTACAGTTATTAAAGGTGCAAGCACCTCCGTTCTTCTTTGTACTGTACTTGGTAATGTGTTGGTCCATAAGGGGGGGAAACCAGCCCCAACTACAGTAAGGCAAGATCTTTATTGGGAAGAAACAAAGTTTCACAGAAATGTGGCAAGCTTTTGACTTCTCTTCGTCAGGCAAGATGTTACACAAAGTGGGGCGATGACGACAAAGAGTACAAAAACCAGGCTGACGTAATAATAGCCATGAAATCAACTGTTCAAGCTGTCTGCAAAGAAGGTGGGACTGTCTGGTGTGACAGGCAATGAAAGCTCCTGGGTGTTTCATGAAACTGGACTTCTGAAAGCCATGACTAAGAGACTGCTCTATGAAACAGGAAGCCCCTGGACTCAGAACTAAATCCCAGAGAGGGTGCAAAATGCATCTTTTCAGGCAGCTAGTATTTGATTTAATTAGATTATCACTTGCCTGGGGTGTTACGTGTTACCGTTTTTGCAGGGCAGCTTTTTGGGTGTGAATGTATTGTTCCGTCTGCTTTTGAGTGTGTGAAAAGGTGGCTGGCAATATAAACAACAAAGGAACATGCTGTAGGACGGAGGATCCTATGGTGACCAGCTACAAAGCAGAACAGGGGGGCCTTGAGCCAGTCTCTTAGCTGAACCCACCTCACAGGGTTGTTGTGAGGATAAAACGGAATGGAGGAGAACTGTGTGCACCACCTCGAGTTCCTGGAGGTGGGAAACAAATTTAAAAATAAATGAAAACAGAGTTCTCCCTACCCCTCTTAAGAGCCATGTATTAGCTAGTGCATCTTGCTATCCATGCACGACAAGACTCTTCCTATTAACCTGTACAAAAAGGATTACCTCTGACAGATATTTCCTTCGGGAGTAACAGGGTCAGGGCACCGCTGGATCTGGATGGACAATTAGTATTGCAGCCTTAGCTGGTTCCTATCCGGGTGCCCCCTCCAAAAAACCAAGAAAAAGTCTTGCACCCTTCGGTACCACGCTGGAGACATTTTCCCACGGACCCCCAGACATGGCGGTTCCTCGTCGGTGCCTGCGTTGCGAACCAGCGTCCATTGCGGATAAGCCAGTTCCCTTTCCCCCTCCGTGTCTCTTTAAAGCGCGGAGCAGAAGTTCCCCCTCCGAATCCCTCCCCCCTGCCTCCCTGGCTGCTCTCCCATCATCGCCCTGACGTCAGGAGGAGGGAGGCGTGTGAGTGCCACGGCCTCCCCCGTGTTTAAAATTCGCCAGAAGGCTGCTCGTGAAGAGGGAGGAGGAGAGCGAGCAGAAGCCTGGCAGCAGAAGGAGCGCCGCTGGCCGCAAGGTAACTTCCTCCGCGGGCGCGCAGGGATGCTTTGTGAATTGGCGCCGGAGCGGGAGGAAGGGGACAGATGGGAGAGGCGCGAGGAAGGGGATGGAGCCGGCTGCCGAATGGTCTGGCGTGGGGCGGCTCGCTTAACTCTCTTGCGTCGGGTCTCCCGGGTGGGGAGAGAAGGTCCTCTGGCTCTGGCAGCGGAGAGGCGTGTCCCGTCTGTGCGCGCCGGGCGATTTCAGCTGGGGGCGAATGGCTGTGGGGAAGGGTGTTTGCCGTGCAGGTGGTGATGGCGAATAGCTGCCTGCCTGTATGGTAGCTTTTCTTTGCAACCGAAGGCTGGGCTCGCCTTTCTCCTCTTCCAAGGGGTGAGGGATCTGGTCAGGAAGGGTGTGTGTGCGTGTATGTGTGTGTGTTTAAATCTGCTTTGGCACCTAACAAGTTATAATGGACACGGCAGCAAGTCAAAGGAAGGATTCATGTGAAAGCAATAATTGAAGCTTAGTGATAGTCCTATAAAAAAAAACACCTAAAGTAGTATTTGGTTTGCATGGCTTTTGATGAAGCTATCAGAAGGTGCTATGGTGCTTTGGAGTCCCCACCCCTTTTTTGGTCCTGCCTTTCTCGCTGGCTGCCTTTCTTCTTTTCTCTCTCTCTCCCACCCCCACCCAAATATCTTGTTTCCCAGTTCCAAGGATGCTTCTGTATTCAGATCATAAAGATGGCACTTGAATCTCATTGGATAATCGGCCTCTTGTATATGTGACTGCTTAACCGGAGCTCCACCAGAGGGATGAGACAGACTGTTTTTAGATAAGGGGATTGAGGCCTTGAAGAATGTAACCCAGGTTTTTTTTTTTTGTTATTTAAAATTTCTTTCTTGTTGTAGTTCTTTTTCACCAAAGAGGTGTCTGTCTGGAAATGAATGAGTCGATTAATGTTCTCAATTGCATGACACTATCATCACCAGTCTTGGAAGGAAATAGGCTTCTATGAGCATTGGCTAGATAGCCTTTGTATGTTTTTTTTTTTAAAAAACCCTGCTAGATACAAGTCTATGGAGAACAGTATAAGAGAGAGAATACACGTAACCTGTAACCTGGAGGAAAGGATTCAGACGCTCTTTATGCATGTGGTTTATTTAAGTATTTCTGTCTGCTTGTAGTCTGTTAAGAATAACCAATATGTTATAGCAAACCTCTTGGGCGGTGTGCTTTTAAGATGGGCATCTTAAAAATGGTACTCTGTTTAATTCTATAACTATGGGCCTAATAAACTAGTTGTGGTACAAAATCACGTTTACTAGTTCATGTGTATGGCCCCAGTGCATGTACAAACTGCATGTGTGGTCAGGGACTATTCTTTGTTTCTAGGATGGGGCATACACAACCTTTTGGATGTTGGAGTGCAAGTCCTGTCATCCCTGGCTGTGGTGGATGGGAGTTAAGAGTCCAGCAATCTCTCAAGGCCACAGGTTCACCTTCCCTCTTTGGGGGTTTCTGGTTCCATGTACAATCTGTATATCCATAGGGATTGTATGGCATAGCACATGAAAACTGGGAGTGGGCATTGACGCCACAATCCGGCGGCTCCTTTTGTGCCCATTTGCTGTCTGCACAGTCATCGTGTGAAAAGCCTTCTGGCCTGGTGAGTCCATGGCAAAAGGAACAGGAACATGGGAACTTCCTGTTCTGGATCTCAGCATGTCCATACATTGACCGCTTACTCCAGCTCGCCCCCACTGCTGTTGTTTGAAGCAGAGTACACATGTAATTAGTCACAATCCATAGGTATCCTGTAGCTTCTTGAGAAATACTCCTGTTGACGTGCTTTCTCTCTAACCAGCTTCCAGTCAATTAGGAAATGGAAGTTGTGGTTAGACTGAGGAGTTGTACATTTCAGGCAGCTGTTGAGCATGTGACAGCATCCAGGAACTGGAGTTAGGTGCAGGGAAGACAAAATCAGGTGATGCACATTGGGTGAAGAAGGCATCCTCACCTTTTTCTCAGGAGTGAAAAGCAACATTAAAAAATGACTTGAAAAGTAGAGGGGAGACATGACCTTGATGAGTTTCAAGCTGCTAATGTGGACATGGACGGGGGGCATCTGCCCCCCCAATTAATAAAAATACATAGCTGAGATTCTGCCCCCTTAACAAAAGACTTGCCCCCCCCAATAAATCCTGGCTACGTCCACATAGCCTCAGTCTCTTAGCCTCTGGCCCTGCCCAGATCTATAACCACAATTTAAATTGCAAGCCTGTCTGAGTAGGACAGAGCAACACTGTCTGCCTACATAAGTTTGGGGTCAGTCTATTTATGGAGGCTTGCAAGCCAGAAAGCGAATTTTGTTTTCTATCTCCTTTATGGGCTCTCTCTCTCTATTTAGGTGTGGCTATATATGGGAAGGTGCTAAGAATAAGTATGTGTGTTTATTTGGTGGAAAGGGAGAGGCTTCCACAAACCCCCTGCATAAGTGAACACTCAGTTCTTGCCTTAAGAAAAATAGCAATTTTATGATGTCTTGCATAGAATATTGAGGACACTTGATGGATACCAAGAGCCTAATGTGTATCTCTGAAAGGGGCAGACACTGGAAAGACTTCAATAAATTTCCACTTAAAAATGCAATTGAGGATAACTAGTTTAGGATGCAATGTGGGAGGTAAGTTCAGAAGGAAGACCACAGTGGGGTTGCATCTAGATACTGTAGATGTGTATAGCAGGGGTGAGAAATCTGTGACCTTTGGTCTAATTTAATAGTGGCAAGGAGGAGAAAATGAAGAAAGGAGTGATAGAAAGAGACACACAAAATGGGTAGGAGGAGCTCTGGCCCCTTTCACTTTTTGTTCCAGCCCTCCCAGCTTCTGGCACTGAAGTTTCACTGATGGTTACATGGCCTGTGACAGATTACTCCAAGGGAACATGGCCCTCAATGGGAAGAAATATTCCACACCTTTGATGCATAGGAGTATATGGTTAGCCTCTGAGAAAGAAGACGGGAATCTTTCAGGTGGGAGAAGGCCCTCTTTTAAACTCAGATTTTGTGTGAGTATATGTACACACACACTTGTTTTGAAAGAACGTATGCATTGATAAACCACTCTTACACCTTAGTATTAGATGCGGGGGGTGGGAAATGGGTTTGAGCAACGAAACATGAGTGTGCTTTCTGGCAGTTGGATTCCCTTCAGTCTGACAAGATATTTCAGGTATGTAAAAAGGGGAATTATGGGATTTAAAGATGAGGGGCCTGAGAGGAAAGAAGGGATTGGTCTGCGGGACAAGCTTATGTTAATCAAATGTGTATGTAGTAGCTTAGCGAAAAGTGCCATCTGAGAGATTTGCTCTGCCTGCTGCAGTGGTGGCAGGGCTGGAGAGAGTCTAGGGCTGTCCTCTATGTAAGGCACTTCCACTGGGACTAAGGAGGAGGAGGAAGAGCAGTGTTAGAAACTGGGATAGAAAAACTAGGAGCCAAATGGCTTCTGGGACCTGGGTTGTTGGGCACCAAAACAGAATGTCTAGTTGCCAAACTAGGGAGGGGGATTGGCAATACTTTTTATTTATTATTCTGATAAGCATGAACTAATACACAATTCACATAAGTGACACATTATTCACACCACATTTTTAGCAGAAATTGTTAATACATGTTTAATTTGGTGTTTACAACATTGCCTATGCTTAGCATACACTTCGAGGCTTCAGATCATATACATTTCAGTAATTCTTGAGTGTCAGCCAGGTGCAAAAAATGGCATTTTTTGAGGTGCTCACAAATGGAGAATCTTTAGGAGCAAAATGTGCCCAGCACCCTGCTAATTTTGAACCTGGAGGAGGAGGAGGTTGTTGTCGGCTGCTGCCACCCAGTGAACTGGTTGTAAGTAAGAAGATGGCTCGAGAGTAGGCTGAGGTGGGCAGGGCAATGCCCAACTTGCCCTAAAGGACTAATCTCTAATACTAGCTAGCCTGTGGGCTGGGAAGCATCTTGCAGAGTTCAGCAGCCTCTCTTCAGCCTGAGCATTACTGCTTTGGAATGCTGAATTTAAAGTAAAGTAAAATAAACCCAATAAATCAAATTGCATTTAAGAATAAGCTGAAAATGATGCTTTATTATTTATTATTTATTATGGCAAAAGGTTTTGTAGACCGCCGTCCTGTATATCAGGTACATGAAGAGTTGCAGTCCTATAGGCACAGGGTTAGGGGATTTCAAAAAATAGTTAACACCGACATCCAGGCATTGGAAAGGCAATTATGTGTAGTGTAGCTAGAAAAAACCTTTGTCTTGATTAAACCTCAAGTTGTAGCACTGAATGTTATAATAGCAGTTTTACACGCAGTCTCCCTTATGAAGTTCCTTTGTTCCAGTATGGCCACCTTAAGGTCAGGTACAGAGTGTCCTGACAGGATGAAGCTTTCCTCCCACTGATTTTATTTATTTATTGCCATTTCTGATGTTAGATTTGTGTCCATTCTTTTGTGCAAAGACTGTCTTGTTTTGCTGTGCATCGTCGGCAGGAGGGCATTGTCTGCAGATGATGGTATATATCTAATGGGAAGATAAGCAAGAGAATGAGCCTGATGTCGTTGTGGATGGCTTCAGTAGGTTTGGCCATAGTGTCGCTAGGTAGACAATGGGACAGAGCTGGCATCTGGGTCTGCTGTTCCTATAAAATGATACAACAAAAAATCACCTTCACAGAACGTTTCGTGTTTTGAAGTGTAAGCTGTTGAACAGCTGATGAAGAATGCTGCAGTTCTATGCTGCCTTTTGGGTGGCTTGTTGCATCTATTTTCTCCAAGGCCATCGATTGCCAAGGGCATAACTTCTGCAGTTTGTTTTCGTGAAGTGGTTTGTAGCTGGATTGCAGTCGTGATGCACAAATCTGCTTCACCATATTTGAAATCTGGTATCTAGAATAGGAGTAGAACCTGTGACTTCGGCTCTCATTTTGAGTAATGGACTAGAATCCCGTTTCTTGGCCTGCTTGTGCCATATCACAAGCCTCTGCTGCCATGTCCTATTCTTACTTTTCACCTTTTATTAAATGTGACACCTGAAAAAGCTCAGGAGGCCTTGCATAGTCAGCAGGACTTGTCTTGAAACAGACATTTTTTGGGGTAGAATCTGTGGTGGTTTCATGATGGATTTCAGATGGTGACTTCCATATGCAATGATGAAGACTGGTAATGTGTGTGGTGCCTCTAGGCTTTTATAGCTGGTTGCCATCATGCCTTATCTGTGAGTTTCCCAGAGCATCTGGTTGAGGGACAGAATGCTAGATTATGTAGACCAGGCCTCTGAGTGGTCCTTCAGGTGTTGCTGCACTACAGCTTCCATTAGCCCTTGCCAGCATGGCCAACGGTCATGGATGATGGAAGTTGTAGTCAACATCTAGAGGGCCACAGGTTCTCCACCTTGAGGTACTCCTTTGTTCCACCCACGATGGTGGTTCTTGTCATCTTGTCACCCTGGAAAGAGCTGCTATAAAATGTGTTTTGTTAGCAGTAGTTCAAGGGTTTTTGAACAGGGAAATGAAGTTTGGTATGGGACAAAACGAAAAGATATTATTTGGACACCAGAGTTTGATCTTCTACATTCTTTTACCTCCTCTCACATTTCTTCTGAATTTCCTATTATAGTAGGCCTGTTAGCAGACTTACTGCAAGACAGCGTGATTTCAAGGGATTAATGAAATAGTTCTGCTGCTTTCTAAAGCTGCAAAGTACTGTAGTTATTGATGCCAAGTGTTACTTCTTTTCATCCTGCTAGCCTGCCGTTTAATCCATTGGCTGTAAATATACAGAGAGTGAAATCACACCCACAGAACATAATGAAGGATATCTCTTCAGGGATGACTTCTGACTACCTGCCAGGCCCCTTTGTTCCAGTAGGGCTACAGTATATGGGCCTACAACATCCACTTGGATAGCAGTGGAAAGCCATTCCACTTCCTGTGAACCAGAGAATGGCTAGTGACCATACACAGTGAACCCGAGATACCACTGTACACCCAGTTCCTAGGTATCCACGACACTCATCCTTTCTTCCGAAAAAGGACTAGTGGGTCTAAAGTGGAGTTGGGACGACTCTTCTTAAAGACAAAACACAGCTTCTGTCATCCTTTCTGTCGTCCCTGCTGAGCGGAGACCAAGCCTCTCACACTGCACTCGCTAGTTCCTGATGGGTAGGTCTACCCACCTGTCAGTCCTTTTATGTCCAGTGATGTCAAGTGACTTGATTTCACATGAAGGATTGAGAGGAGTACACTCGAGATGTGCTCTGATTCTCCTTTCCAGCTACTGATAGATTTTGGTACTTTTTGAATCCGCCACCTTTCTCTGTTGTCAAATTCAAATATAGTGCTTAACTCTACCATCAGCTAGAAAGGAAATTCTTCCTCTGCAGCTTGACCCTGTGGGTTTATCTGTTCTGTGCTTGATGCCGTATGACATCAGGTGATAGACAGGTGGATAGAAATGGGTATAGTTTAGGCCCAGGGTTTTCAAACGTGGATCTCCAGCTGTTTTTGGACTACAGTTCCCATCGTTCCTGACTACTGGTCCTTCTAGCTAAGGATGATGGGAGTTGTAGTCTAAAAAACAGCTGAAGACCCAATTTTGGGAAACCCTGGTTTAGGCTAAATAGGGAAGCTTGGTGAGCCTAATTATGTTTGCAGACTGGAGGTTATCTGGCCTTAGGCCCTTGTTTGGTGCTGAAATACCCTTGGTCACCATGATGGATGATGTATGGCAGAAGGACTGGGCAGAGGTGGCTTTAGGGTACTGTGACTGGTTTGGCTGCACTGGTTGCTGGCACTGCAACAATGATGTAGAATGGAGGGCGAGAGGTGGGGGTAGGTGGGTTTGTGCCGAATTTGAGCATCACACAGGACGCTGCTGAAATTTGAGAGCCCAAAGTCTGCCACTGAACAGGAGAGTGTGACCTTGCTGATTCTACTGGATCTCTTGGTGACTTTGATACCACTGTCCATGGTATCATTCTAGGTAAGCTGTCCATGGTACTGGTGGGGTGGCATTCCTTTGCAGTGGTTATGGTAGATAATTCCAGAAGACTGGGCTTGGGAACAGGCCTGGCAGTTATACCATGGGGTCCCACAGGGTTTCAACTTGCTATTTAACATTTCATATGAAACTAGTGAGTGAGGTCATCTAGATATTCCTAGTGAGGTGCCATCAATATTTCAGTGGCATCCATCTCTTTTTCTCCTTTTCATCTGACTCAGGTGCTGAATCAGTGCTTGGGAACAGTAATGGTCTGGATGAGGGCCAACAGATTGAAGCTCAGTGCCGACACTTTGGCTTGGAAGTGCAGCTAATTCTACTTCACTTCTGAGCCATGCCCTGTGCTTACCTGAATATAAAGTACAACTCTGCAACTGATCAGATATTCTTCTGAGACAAACCTGATAAACAGAGCTGCATAAAGAATTGGTCAAAGGCAACCATAAATTTAATTTTAATTTATGTTTTACATTTTTAATACGGAATACTTTGTCATTGTAATCTGCTTTGAGACCTAAATGGTTGAAAGCACCTGGATATAAGCTTTAAAAATAAATAAAACCGGTTAATAATTTACGAGCGAGAAACATGGAGGCTGATAAAGAAATTAGCACAATGCCAGCTTATCACAGAACATTTTTGGACTTGCGATTTTACTTCCTCGTTTAAACTATTGAGTGTTGGAAGCCATTGTACTGCAAATTGCCCTCAGCTCTGTTCCTAGATGTTAGAGGGCTTCCCCTCCTTGCCATTGGCTCTGCAGCTAGTCTTAAACTGGGTGGTCAAATACTTAAGGTCAGTGGGAAAGCATTTCGCTCTAAAATCTGTATTTGGTTCTGGACTTACTTAAGCAGGCTTAAAATGCATGTACTGTAGGTTCTGGGCTTTCAGTGTCACGCCGCTGGAGAGTTTGAATTTGAAACATGTGCTTGAATTCTATATAATTTTAATATCCCATCCTTTTCCCAAAGAGCTCAAGGCCTCAGACACAACTCTTTTCCAACCCCAGTTTTATCATCTCAACATTATAGTATGGAGAATGAGGTTAGGCCCAAGAGTTGAGTTTCATGGCTGTGTTGGCATTTGAATGTGGGTTTCCTGGTCCTAGTTCAATATATTAACCACTACACTATGCTAGTTGGCCATATCAAGCGGGGTCAGTCTTGAATGTATGCATAGAAATGAATTAACATATACACGAGCAATTACCGTTTGTCAGAGAGCCTACACTGATGAAAGTTGTAGTCCATCAAGGCATCGGGATGAAGGCGGCTGGCCTAGAGCATTTTAAAAACACACTACCACTGACATTGCATATTTAAGGTCATTACATCCCAGTTATCTGTATCCCCTTATTGCTCTTGCCTTCTTCCCCTATTGCTATAGGGACTAGTTTCTGAGTTGGCCAAGAGGCGTTCCGGTGAATCTGTTGTCTTTTGCTGCCCTAATTTAGTCCTGATCCCTGGTTAGGAAGCTTCTGTGTTCTACTATGGCATTATGTAAACACCCATTTTGGCGAGTCAGAAGGAATGCAAGTAAATAGGCGCCTGCTGCTAACCAAATAGCTGAGCGCTTAAATCCCTGTTCTTTTGGCTTAGTGACAGGTCTGTGCTCTTTGAGTCAGCTGGCTTTCCTCTCCCTCTCTGTCTGTGTCTCATGCACACCCCTATACCTGCTTAGTTACCTTTCTTTTTCTGGCCACGTATTGCTTTTACTGTAGCGTCACAGTGCCTGCAGCACGGGAAGAGTAGACGATTTGGGCTTGTGAGATCACTTGCAGAAATAATTCCTTTAGCCTTGAAGTGACAGCTCACGTAGCAAAAGGAGAGAAAGCAAATGATGTTATAATTCCCACCAAAGATTAGCAAGCTAGATATTTGGAGGATAATACTGGAGCCATAGACGTCATGCAGCCACCTTTTAATTATCTGCACAGTTCTGTGTGGATAATTCATATGGTTAAATAAGCCTGAAGCATCTGTGTTGCAACTGCATCTAAAGGGGGGGGGGCTTTTCTTTTCTTTTGCAGAGTGGTGGTCAAAAGAGACAAACCCGAAATGTCATAGGAAGTGCCGAAAGGTAGCGTTGTGTGATGAAATGTAATTATCCAAACTGAGCTGCAGCATTTTTATCTCTTTTAGAAGTGATGTTAAAATGGTCTCTGAGGTTGGGCTGATCTGATCTCAAGGCTAGGAAGAGGGAAGTGGTGTGTGTGTCTTCAGCATTGCAGGCTTTCTGCCAGGAGTAGCTGATATGGTGCCCACCAGACATAGCTGGACTCCAGCTCCCATTCTCCTGACTCGTTGACCATGCTTGCTGGGGTTGATGGAGTTGGGAGTCCAACACACACTGGCTACCCCTCCATTACGCAGTTGGTTATGATTCCAGAAGCTCCATCCAGCTGCCTTTTCAGCCCCAGCCTGCACAGTTCCTCAGTCAACTAGTTAGAACTATTTATTCCACTCTGGGCTAATGACAACATGGACACAAGTTTTTAAGTACCCTAGAATGCTTCTTTGGAAGTCTCCATAGACCATTGTCTTGGAGCCCACAGACAAGCTGGTGGCACCACTGCCAATCAGCTTTTCCATTACTTAGGACTCTTCTTTTTCTGTTCGCATGACAGGTTGATCCCAAAGGCTGAGAGTCGTTGATCACCTCTTTCCTGTTGACATACCAGAGGACAGCCACACCATGTCATCTGACCAGACTTCTCAGTCCACTGTGCCACCTCTCCACTCTCCAAAGTCACCTGTGTGGCCAATTTTCCCTTTTAACAGAGAGGGAAGCCGGATCTGTGAGAGAGGTGCCCACCTTCTTCGGGACTTACCCAGCCCACTTCCCACAAAAAGAACCAGGACATACTCTGCGTAAGTAACCAGACTGTGCCACTAAGCTAGGAATCACCAGGGTCATTTTTTTCCATTTTAAAATTGGTTAACAATTAGACTTGGACAGTGTGGAATATACGGGGACAAGGGGGCTTGGGGAGAGGAGGAATTGAGTTTTTTTTCTGATTTGTACACATTATTTGATTGTGGTCGAGTTCTGACAGAGTTCTTTCAGACTTTGATGGAAAGTGGTGGTGTGATAAGACCATGATGACACTATTTTCTGATAACTTCGGTTAATCCCATGTCAAATGGTCCTATTGAATCATTTTGTATTCATATCCCAGAGTCTTCTGAGCCGTCCTTGGGACAAACTATGAATCTTGCAGTTCATGAGCAATGCTACCTTTTCTTGGACCCCATCAATTGTACGACCTGTGAGGCTTTGAGGAAACTTACTCATCTGGACTACAGTTTAAACATTTTTTTGGGGGGAGGGGGAAGAACTCTAAAGCAAAGTAAGAGTTTCCTTACCAACAATTCACTCTTCTAATACAAACTTCCTCCAACATTCCTAGCTATGGTGGTTGTTGAATTGAGAGATGTTAGATTGTGCAAGTTGCTTTTTAATGTAAGTTTTTTTAAAAAATATGATATCCTCTGTCAGATTTCAAAAAAGTTTTTGAGGCTTTGCTAAATTGGTATAAAATTTAGTTCCAGCTATAGTCTGGACTGTGTGTGTGTGTGGGGGGGGGGAATGGGAGCCTTGAAACCGTGAGGTTGTTTAGAAAGGTAACACATGAACATTTTCCTGGCTGGACATGCCAGTGTGGTTTAGACTGAGTCTCAAACCTCTTTCTTCTTCCTAGGACGGCTCGTGCTTCCGCTGGTCCTGTCTACAAGGGTGTATGTAAGCAGTTTTCACGCTCCCAAGGCCACGGCTTCATCACCCCAGAGAGTGGCACAGAGGACATATTTGTACATGTGTCTGAGTAAGTCCCATGGCTGCAGAGCCTTTAACATCTTACGTTATGATGCAAATATCTCACATCTGAACAGTCACTGCTCCTTTCTCTCTCCCAAACCCTACTTGTGTCAACAGTATCATTGTAAGGACACATTTATGAAGGAGCCCTGTTAACTGGATGTTGATAGATTTATTAATAATGACGAATTAAACAGAAAATTAAGAAACTGCTGAAATGTTGTTTACTTTTTCTTTTTCAGCATTGAGGGGGAATATGTTCCAGTAGAAGGAGATGAGGTCACATACAAAATCTGTCCCATCCCACCAAAGAACCAGAAGTTCCAGGCTGTGGAGGTGGTGCTTACCCATTTAGCTCCACACACAAAGCATGAAACGTGGTCTGGCCAAATCATTGGATCGTAAACTTCTTTTTGAGCCTGCAGGACAACCCCACCAAGGAGGTGGGGTTGAATGATGTGGTGGGTGGTGGAACTGCTGGAGCAATGGCAGAGAGCCCAGGCTGGCAATTCTTGTTTGCAGTGTGACATTGTTGGCATTTATGTTGTCTTTTCTAAGATTTACCTTTTGGTTTGTAGCTGTGCTTTTTTTTTTCTTCAAAATGGCAAGCAGGAAGTGGAAAAGGGTTGCTGGGTGGATTTTCTCCTATGTCTCGTGAGCTCATAATTGTACCGGAATAGACAAAGGAAGAGCTCTCGAGTTTTTTTGGGGTGTGTCTTTATCCAGAAAGGCAGACTTTTATTTGTCTCGCTGCTGCCCTAAATGCATTAACGGAAGTCTTATGTATTGTCCTGCTCTGTTTAACAAATTATCCCATTGCTGGTCCAGGCAGTCCACCCAGGGGAGTTTGCATTAACCTCTCTTGTTCTTCTCAGCCTGAGTAGGTATTAAGAGATGCAGTGATATTTTGTAGGGGGGGACGGACAATTGTACATTGCCTGAAGACAGTGTCTCCCAGAGCCCCACACAAATTGTGCCATCTTCAGAGACACTTGTAGGTATGTGCTTTTTGTCCCATCTTGTCCCCCTCCCCCTCCCCAGCCACCTTGCCCTGTGTAAGGGAGGGACCACATGACTTGCACTCCTCTCCCTAAGACCACTGATGTCACTGTTGTTCTCTGTTGAGATCAGTCGTTTGGCTACCACAGCTAGGCAAACTGTGGCAACCGGATTACTGGTTTGGTGACAGATGCTGCTTCTCCCCCACCCCCCAACACCACCCCTGCACACATAATTGCAAGTTGGATGTCTAGTATCTCAAGGGTGTTGTGTAGAGAGCAAGTAGAATGCATCACTGAAGAAGCAGTTTCTGAAAACTATCAAGATCCATGAAGTCCCTCTCTTGAGTGGTATTCACAACTTAATTTGTTAGATCTTTATCATATGGCACAAATAAATTACTTTTCTTACTCAATCCCCTGACTGAACAAGACAAGAATTCACGGGTTGGGGATTTGCGGTTAACTGGGCACTGGACATCATCATGAAGGTGAACTTGCGATCATAAGCTGTCTTGGAAATGTCAGATCCTGTGCTGCTTCTATCTGTCCAAGGCATGATGTGAGTTACTTTGTGGCAGAAGCGCTGAATATTAAATTCTTTGGTATTATGCAGCAGTTTAGGTACTTAATCCTTCAGTTAAATGATGAATACACAATATTGTGAAAACTGCTGGTCTGTTCTCCATGCCATTGATACAGGTTTACTTCAAAAGCAGATCATTCTGAATGCTATGTTGCAAGGAGTCTTTATTCATTTAAATTCCTGTTGAAATAGTCCCCTCTTTGGCAGATTCTTTCCCGTGGCTTTTTATAAGAACAGAAATCAGGAGAGGGGGAGCCGGGAAAGAGAAAATATATATATATATATGAACACTAGAACAGGTTTTCTCAGGGTAAGGTGATCATTTGCTTGGAAGAGAGGTACACAATAGGGTGCCCTTCAGTTGTTATGGACTACCACTCTCATTAGCCTCGGCCATCATGGCCAGTGACCAGGGCTGATGTGAGTTGTGGTTCAGAACACCTGGAGGCCCTGTGCTGGTTATCCCTGCCTTAGGCATAGCCAGTTAACGGAAGGCTAGTCCTCCTTTTCAGTGTTGCAAAACATATTCCTACAAAGTGTAAGATTTGAATCTTCCTGCATTGGATTACACAAGCCAATTGAAAATCTGCAAATAATACCTGACCTGTCACTATAAGTTCTTCCATTCTAATTGACTCTGTACTCTCCTGCACATAGCAGTGGATTGTTCCAGAAGGCCCCAGTTGTGGCAGTATCTCGTTCCCAGCTTGCTTCACTTTCCAGATTTCTTGATAGCAGTGATGCGGTGGTAAGGAGTGTGTGGTACAGACATACAAGCCCTGCTCAGACATCATCATGGTCTTCCTGCCTTAACTACTGAGATTCTCTCTCTGCCCCCGTCCCCCATCCTGTTACTCCTAAAGTAAATGCAGCTTGCTGCGCTCTCTGATGGCAGTGCAGTGTCTTAATTTGCAACATAATGCAATGCCAGAAGAATCAATACATGTATCATTTCCCCATTGGTTTCAAACAGAAGGTAATAAGTTGGGAGAGGCTGACTTTGAAGTCTTTGCTAATAGACTATTACCCTGCTGACATTACATTTCCCACATATATTAAAATGTAAGTCCCCTCCCCAAGGACATTTGTCTTGCTTAAAAATAATGCAATTAAAAAAATACTGCAGATGAAGGCATTTTTGCTAGAAGAATAATCTATTTTAACATTTGAAACGGAATAGAGCCTATGCGATGCATCTGTTTTATGGTCTTGGGCAATGTATGGTGGTTCCTGGCTGTGGATATTTGCTTTGAGAATAGCATTTTGATTTTCTGCATCTCCAGAGATGTAGGCTTTAGTATCGTCTGCATGTGTTTACGTTTCTGAATGTTGCAGACCATGTTTCCTCAAGATGGATGTTTGGACGTTCTCCTACTCTTCCTACTATTATCCTAACCTGTATATTTTGGTGGCCCTCTGTGTCCCTAGTTTTGTAGTTAATGAGGGTCATGTGCACAAGAGATGGAGGAATCGTGTATCAATGACAAGAGCCAGTAATTGATAATGGGCTCTAGTGGCATTGTATCTAGTTATGTTTTGGTTCTTGTCCAGCCTTCCCCAACTTTTACTTCTCTCCCCAGGATATACAGGGTCATGTCTAAAGCACAAACCTGATTTCTAATAGATGTTCTGAGTAGAAAAAAATTCCCAGGATAGGGTGTGCATGTTAGGAATTTGCATGGTGTCAATCAGTTGCTAACCTCATTTTGAACAGTAGACTGACAAGTCTAAAGCTTCTTGGGCAATATCATATCAGATGTTGCTTGACCTTTCAGAGGGGCTGAACATGCATCGTAAAACTTTTGTATGATGCACTAGAAGTGTACACACCACTGTTGTAGGAGCTAAGAGGGGTGATTAAGTGGCAAGTATGCACGTGAGTGGCTTAATTTGAGAGTTGGAAGGAGCTTGGTAGATAGAGCCCAAAGTATGCTGGAATCGTGAGAATGAGACTGGTGTCTTCAGAGTCGTTCTTTTTGTACTTGCAGTGCATCTTCAGAGGCTTTCATGTGGTGGTGTGTGGCTGTTTACTGCATACCTGTCCTCTGTGGTTCACATCTCTGGGACTTCAGCGATCGTCGGTCCTCTATAGCAGCGTTCCCCAACCTTGTGGTCCAAAAACAGCCGGAGACCCACAGTTGGGAAACAGTTGCTCTACAGTATAGAGCAGACCTGAGGAACCTTTGGTCCTCCAGATGTTGCAGAACTGCAACTCCCTTCAGCCCTAGCAAGCATGGTGAAGGACGGGGGGAGCTGTAGTTCAGCAACATCTGGAGGGCCAAAGGTTTCCCACAGAATTTGCATAGTTGGGGGCTGGAGCACAACTGTGCAGCCAGCATAGACTCCATACTCTGCAAGAAACAGGTGTATAATGGCAGCCTGGTGTTCTCTAGCATTATAACATCATGCTTTTTTCTTTCTTTCCAGGAGCACGTCTCATGTTTTCAGTTTAGCACTACAGTATCAAACCATGATCACAGGAAAGTCTGTGCAAAGATGCCCAGAGGGGGATTATTTCCCTCCATGTGTGCTGACAATGCTGGAAGATTAAATGTAGTCCTGTTAGAACACTGGCGTTATATCCACACCATACACTTAAAAGCACATGGCTTCCCTCAAAGAATCCTGAGAAGTGTAGTTTGTTAACGGTACTTGGCATTGTAGTTCTGTGAGGGGGAGACTGCATTTCCCAGTATTCCTTGGGGGAAAGTGTATGGTGTAGATGTGACCTGAGTAGCTTCCAGTTAAGTATGTGGGCTTTGGTTTCTAAATGAAATGAGGATTGGCCCTCCAGAAGGAGCACATGGTCAGATGGATATGTCCAGAATGGTTTTGGGTTCATCTACAGGTTAAACGAAATCATGAGTCTTTCTGGAACAGACTGAGCATTGCAGGTATATTTTTGAATATACACCCTACATCTAGAAAAGAGCGCATTGTTGAGAGGTTCTGACCTAACCCACCCCTGATGTGCTATTTTCCACATACAGGGAACCAAAACGATGACACCACCTCCTTGTACCTACTTTGTTGAAGGAACAACCTGGAAACTCTGACAATGTGAATTTTCTAAATCTGTAGCATACTATTGCAAACACAACCATGTGGTGTTGAAATA